>NC_133526.1:109024589-109689589 GCF_048544455.1 Silene latifolia
AATCTTGTCAACCACTATCTCCTCTTGCTCCACGTAATCACGGATCAGGTGAGCCTTCCGATGTACATGTCTAGACTTGTTGCTAGACTTAGGCTCCTTAGCCTGGAAGATGGAACCTCTATTATCACAATAGATGGTGATTGAGTCATTCGAACTAGGAACTATGGATAGTCCTTGTAAGAATTGACGCATTCATATAGGGAACACGACTCATGTGCTCGACCCCTTCAGGTGTCGTAGGTGACTGAGACTTGCTCAAATGCATCCCAGACGTCATTGGAAGGTTCCCCTTCTTGGAGTTGGTCATGCTGAACCTTTCAAGAATCTTATCTAAATAAGACTTCTGACTCAGTGATAACATCCGTCGTGATCTATCTCGATAGATACGGATTCCCAATATGCGTTGTGCCTCACCCAGATCTTTCATCTGGAAATGGTTCTTCAACCATCCTTTTACCGAAGATAAGAGAGGAATGTCGTTCCCAATCAAGAGTATGTCATCCACATACAATATCAAGAAAACAATCTTGCTCCCATTCGACTTGATATATAAGCATGGTTCCTCGACCGATCGAGTGAAACCATACTCTTTTATCACCTGGTCGAAACGATGATTCCAATTCCGAGAAGCTTGCTTAAGTCCATAAATGGAACGCTTAAGCTTGCACACTTTCTTAGGATTTTCAGGATCTATGAAATCTTCGGGTTGTACCATGTACAACTCCTCCTCCAAATAACCGTTTAAGAAGGCGGTTTTCACATCCATTTGCCAAATTTCATAGTCATGAAAAGCGGCAATCGCTAATATTATCCGAATGGAACGCAGCATAACTACGGGTGCAAAAATTTCATCATAATGCAATCCGTTCACTTGAGTGAAACCTTTTGCCACTAGTCGTGCTTTATAGGTATCTGGTTGCCCGTCTACAGAATGCTTTATTTTGCAAAGCCATTTGCACTGTAGAGCTCGTACCTTGTTAGGTAAATCAACAAGATCCCATACGTCATTCTCATACATTGAGTCCATCTCGGATTGCATGGCTTCAAGCCATAGCTTAGAGTCGGAACAGGCCATGGCACCTTTATAGGTAGCGGGTTCATTACTCTCTAGGAGTAAAACGTCATTTTCCTCGACCATACCAATGTATCTGTCTGGAGGATTAGAGACTCTACCCGACCTCCTAGGTTTCTGAGGAATATTAACCGTATCATCAGTTGAAGGAACAACTTCCTCCATCTGTTCCTCGGTTGTTGGTTCTTGAATCTCCGACAGCTCGAAGGTTCTATTACTTGACTTGTTCTCGAGAAATTATTTCTCTAAGAACTTTGCACTAGCCGCAACAAAAACTCGATGTTCGGTAGGCAAATAGAAGTAATGACCAAACATTCCTTTTGGATAACCAATAAAGTATGTCTTGACCGATCGCGGGCCGAGCTTATCCTCGTGTCTCCACTTGACATAAGCCTCGCAGCCCCAAACCCGAATAAAGGACAAGTTAGGGACCGTTCCCTTCCACATTTCATATGGAGTCTTGTCGACAGCTTTAGACGGACTTCGGTTAAGTATAAGAGCAAAATGACAAAAGAGAAAAACCCCATCTTGAATCGTGTAATCTTGTGTGACTCATCATGTATCGAACCATATCAAGTAATGTTCGATTTCTCCGTTCGGACACACCATTTAATTGAGGTGTTCCGGTGGAGTTAATCGCAAAACTATTCCACGATCTTTAAGGTGTTGATCAAACTCATTTGAAAGATATTCGCCATCCCGATCTGAACGGAGTGCTTTAACCTTTCTTCCCAGTTGGTTCTCAACCTTATTCTGGTATTCCTTGAATTTTTCAAAGGACTCACTTTTATGCTTCATTAAGTAGACGTATCCGTATCTACTCAAATCGTCCGTGAAAGTGATGAAATATCTATAGCCATCTCTTGCGGTAATTGACATAGGTCCACATACTTCAGTATGTATGAGTCCTAATAGGTCACTAGCGCGCATTCCAACACCTTTGAAGGAAATTCGAGTCATTTTGCCGATAAGACATGATCCACACGTGCCAAATGAAGAAAAATCAAATGTGGGGATAGTCCCATTCTCGATGAGTTTCTTTACACGTCTTTTATTTATGTGTCCCATTCGACAATGCCATAGATAAGTTTGATCTTTGTCACCAACCTTTAATTTCTTATTATTCATATGTAATATATCTGTGGTTTGATCTAAGATGTAAATTCCATTCATGGAAACTGCTTTGCCATAAACCATTTCATTAAAAGAAAAAATACAGCTATTGTCCTTTATTGAAAATGAAAAACCGTCTTTATCAAGTACGGAAACAGAAATAATGTTCTTAGATAAACTGGGTACATAGTAACAGTTATATAAATATAACTCAAACCCACTAGGGAGCTGGATTACGTATGTTCCCTTTGAGACTGCAGCAACTCGTGCTCCATTCCCGACTCGCAGGTCCACATCACCCTTTGCGAGAGGTGTGATGTTTTTTAGGCCCTGCAAATAATTACACAGATGAGAACCACAACCAAGATCAAGTACCCAAGTTTTCAAACTTGCATGGTTAATCTCAATCATATGAATATAAGATGACATACCAACAGGAGTGACGCGGCCTCCTTTTATGTCCTCACGGTACACGGGACAGTTCCTCCTCAAATGTCCAGTCTTGTGACAATGGTGGCACTCAACGTTACCGTCCTTGCTCTTTGCCTTGCCTAGTGAGCCACTAGTCTCACCAGGCCCACTCTTACCGTTTCCTGACTTTTTAAACTTTGGCTTTCCTACAGTTAGGTCGCCGTGAGCCTTGCCCTTACCCTTATTCTTGTTGGAAATCATGAGAACATCTTGCTTCATGCTCCCACTCAATTTCATATCCTTCTCGGTCTATACGAGAAGTGAGTGTAGGTCATAAGGACTTTTCTTCATGTCATTCATGTAGTAATTTGCCCTGAAGAGGGCAAAACCATCATGAAGTGAATGAAGCATACGGTCAATGACTATGCTCTCACTGATTTTGCAATCAAGTGCCTCCAGCTTCTCGACATTCTCAATCATGTTAAGAATGTGTGGGCTAACCGGTTGGCCCTTCTGGAGTTTCGCATCAAAGAAGCGACAGGTATGCTCATAAGTAACGATTCTCGGTGCTTTTGAGAACTCATTAGTGAGCGTGGTGAAAATATTGTTTGCACCTTGGGCAATGAAGCGTCTTTGCAAATTGGTTTTCATTGCAAAAATGAGTACGTTCTTTATCGCACCCGCTTCCATAACGAAGTCACTATAAGCAATTGACTCGTTAGCTCTTGCATTGGGGCCTGAGTTTGGCGGTATTGGCTCAGTTAAGTACTTGAGCTTACCGTCAGCAATGGCAGCATTCCACAATGATGCCTCCCAGTCCGCAAAGTTGGACCCGTCATTCTTCAGTCGTGTGAACTGATTCTTGTGGTCCATGAAAGCTTTTAGCCAGGACTCGCGTCCAAGTGTGGCACTTGGCATAGGGATATCATTATTTCCAGCCATTTGTTGTAAGCAGTATTATCAAAATAAAACGTATTCTACACTGCGAAAAGAAGAAAAATATAATAAGCATACTCATCGTTATGATTTAAGTCTAATGCAATCTTTTTGTTATAACGCGAAGACTCAAAGACATTTATACAGTTGACCTCCCTCAAGAATTATATAAATGATTCCAAGACTCAGTTATCTGTAAATTGATAAGCCAACCTTTTGGCTAATTCTACTATTAGAATTCTTGGTCGATAAATTTCTGTAAATTCTATCTTTAGTCCATCATAATCACGAGAAACTCTTCGGATTATAATGTTGAGGTAAACTAAGTCAACATAAACTACTTACCCAACGTACAAGGGGTCATATGGAGAGTAAGGTCATATATGCCTACCGACGAAGAAGGGATTCATAGCTGTTTCGCCTATAAAGACTAGTCTCAATTTCAGTTTTAGAGGAAGATCCCATCAATTTTATTTTAATTCATTTTAAGTGAACTAATATCTAGCATGCGAGAATGAATAAACTAAGATGATGGTTTAAAATTGTGTGACATCTTTATGTCCATGATGACTAATATCCGAACTATATGAGTCAATTTTCATGCATTTAAGTAGTAGGTGGTTTGGTTTAGGCGGAAAGTGATGCACTAACTATCATGTGAAGAAAAGCAATAAGAATGGAAAACGTAAAAACAAAAATAACGTCCTAGTGTGGCCTATCTACCAAAATGAACATAAATACAACTTTGGAATCTATCATTGGACCCGAGAAGCTTGTCTTGATGTTCCATCTTGGTCCATGTAGCGGGAGTGAGCAATCCAATCTCCATCTTTAGTCTTCTCAAAATTACAATTAAAAATTACATAATAAACCTATTTACATTCTAATTTCAAAACCATAATACTAAAGAAAACCAAAAGGAGATTCGAGATCTCAAAATTACATTAAAATTATGTTTCCTTCATTACGAAAACATAATTAACTAAGGCCACACTAGGTAATACAAATTACAACCGATTGCAAAAAAAAAAACGTAAATAAAACCATTCAACAATTCATTCAACTAAATAAAATGCATCAACTATAAATTAATCATTCAAGACATAATTCCTTAATTATGTAGAGTAATTTATCCAAACCACCTATTTTGAAATTATCAAAATTATGTGACAATTCCTCAATTACTCACAATAATTCCAATCTTAATACATATTAACTTGTAATATGAATTAATCCAACATTATTTTAAACCTCTTTAAAATAATTAGGTATCTTAAATTTGTGAACTTTTTCACAACTAACAATCATACATTATTGAAATAATGTATAATGATTATTGGCCAAAACTAAACAATTTTTTTTTATTAATGCTCTCGGCAAATAAAAAAAAAAAAAACTGAATTTTTTTTCTTCTTTTTCTCTCGGTATTTCCATAAAAACAAAAAAAAACAAATTTTTTTTCTAATGGTTGCGGCATTTCTGCCCTAAAACCGAAAAAAAAAATATTTTTAAATTTTTTCTACTTCTAATGCTTGCGGCATTTCTGCCCAAAAACAAATTTTTTTTTTTTTTTTTAATTTCAAACAACTCATTTGTTATGAACAATTGTTTAATGTTGCTATTATAACAAGATTGACATAATCATCTTTTTAATTTAAACATATATTCAAACTAGATGATTCAATTTAACCTCTTAAAATGAATATCTAAATCATGATTAAACCGATCATCACAATTGATTTGAACATTTGTTAAATTAACTTGTATGCCAAAAACTATATAGCAAAAACAATTGCACAACATCAAACAATTTCCATTTCCATTTTAATTTAATTCTCATTAAATCAAAACATCTACAAATTTATCATATTATCATCTTAACTAATTAAAACAACAATATGAATAAATCAAAATGGAAACAAAAACATCAAAAACCCAAAAATTAACTCGGCAAAAAAAAAAAAAAATTTCTCACGGCAAAAAATATAATTCGGTCGAAATTTTATCAGTATGATAATAACGTCAAACTTCTAGCAAGCCAACCGTTATTAAGTAAACGTTAATCAACTGATAAAATACTAAGTATACCCTTGTGAACTTATAAGAGATTTATATATGTTATCACACTAACTGTGGAGGACACAAGCTCCAACATAATTAGTATCTTAAAAGAAAATAAAAATTGAGTTTTTTATTCTCTGGGGAAATTAAAGATCAAACTTTATCTTTATCATATTTATAATTAATATTCTTCACTTAAAATATATAAATTTAAGCAAGTTCAAGTAAGTTAGCTAAAAGTTATAAATCACAAATTGTACTAAGTAGGATAATCATTTTTTTTTTATTAATATGAAATAAATGTCATAAACTTCATGAGAATATTAATGCGGTAGAGAACTATAGAAGAGTTGGCAAGTACGTGACCCCCTTTTAGGTTTAAATTTTTTTCATTTATTTTTATATTTTTGCCTAAAGGTGGTTAAAGCATCGTATTATGCATGAGGAATATGTCTCACCCTTCCCCAATTCGTATCTCTCCCTAAATTATAGTGATGATGTGCTCAATTTACACATAAAAAAAATATATAGCATCAACAATAATTAGTTTGCTCCATATAATTGAAGAGTACCCTTTTTTATGCATTTAAATTTGTCAAAAAAAAAAAAGCTTGAGAGAGACGGTCTTCACTATGTTAGGGAAAGACTACTCTTACCCTTTTATGTGTTTTTCATGACTTTTTTTTAATGTTGATCGTTGCTTGAATTGAAACTTAACCTTATACATATTTCTATAATAAGTGTATCTAATTTACATTTAAGCCTCATTCAAATCTATTTTATTACTCGTGGTACCATTTTTACTTTAAATTGTAAAACAATCGCACAATAAAGTTTTTCAAAACATTTACTCATTTGGCATAATATGATATTTCGATTCGCAAATTAGCAGTAACTTTCTTTATCTTTTAATACTGCTTGAAAAATAGATATCAAACTTTGTACTTATCAATAATTTGTGAATATCTTATTTAAATTTTGATTAATATACTTTTATATAATGACAAATGAATGTAAATAATATAATAATAAATTATCAATAGAAGTTGAAGTGTATTGTGAGGGAAATAACTTTAAAATTAGTAGGAGAAATACATATGACATTTGAAAAATAAACTTCGTATTATGTATAATTAAATATGACATTAGCAATAACAAAAGACGTAGGGGCATATTTCCGCGTTCCTTTTACTCTTTACATGAGTAAAATCCATGTAGTGCGTAGTATGCATGCACATTTGTCACAACCCAGTTCGACCTAGGGCCTTTTTGTGGGAAATATCGGTATAATTCATCAAGAAATTCGGATTATAACAAAATTATAATTATGAAATTGCTAGTCATAAACGAAATTGTATAAACAAAAAGAGTAGAGATTAGAATCAACCTTTGGTCCTAGCAATTTGGCCTAAGAACAAATATCGAGATCGATATTCTCCTAATCGTTGCACCCAAAATGCTTTGAGAAATGCCCCTCTTCTTTGCAAGAATAGATCCCTAATTTCTTATGAATTTTTAGGGTTTGTGTGATGTGAGAATTAGGTCAAAAGGAAGCAAAAAAAATAATCCTCTCCTATTGCCTCTTAAACCGTCCAAAATGGAGTCAATTAGGGGAAGATATTTTTCTTCCTCTTTTTCTCCTTTTTCGGTTTTTACCAACCACCAAAAATAAGGAGAAAATCTTCTTATTTTTGGTTGTTGTAAAAAATGTATAAAATGTGTATTATTTATCAATTGTCATTTATGTCGTCCTGTATTAATAAGTCCACACACTTAATACCGGCCCGTCATCATTTATTATGACAATATCGTATAATATATACATTAACTATAAATATCGCATATTTATAATTTGCTTATTAAATATAACCGTTTACGTTTAATTACGAATTAACATCTTAATTCGTTTAAGCTAACATTATATACATTAATTAAATATAACAGTTTATATTCAATTTACGAATTAACAATTAATTCGTCTCAGCTAATATTATTTATTTGTATTAAATAATCGTCTCATCATCACATTGACTAACTTTTTAGTCAAATACATGGACTAACCTTTTAATCATATAAGGCATCAATGTGATTATATTTTCATATAATCACATCTCTCAAACACATTCTTTAGGTGTGACTTTTAGGGACCAGTTGATCACCGCCATCAGTATGATAATAACGTCAAACTTCTAGCAAGCCAACCGTTATTAATAAACGTTAATCAACTGATAAAATACTAAGTATACCCTTGTGAACCTATAAGAGATTTATATACGTTATCACACTAACTGTGGGGGACACTATCTCCAACAATCTCCCACTTGTCCTCACAAGTGTATGTGCGATAACCGATTCTCATATCCTAAAATTTCTCCCACTCAATGTAAAACAATTTGCAAAATCCGTATTCACAAAGGTCGTATTTTACAAGTGATCAATATCAAGAGTGGTTTTCCCGACTAGAGAGTAACTTAACTGATAAACGAGTCATCATTCGAGCATGGCCATGCATTTCAGTTACAACTCCTCGAGTGGCCCTGAGAAATAACTAAACCTGATAAAGGTTGGATATTTTTTTCAACTCGAATCCTGCAGATATAAGCAGAGTATGAAATGACCCAGTGAAAATCTGCTTAGCCTCCTGTTACGGTCGACCATGAGAAACAAACCAAAGTCACCCAAAAACTGCCTTAATCTCAAGAGACAGTCGATAGTCAAAAGAATCGACTTTAGGAACACAATGGAAGTCCAATCCATGACCTGGCACCGAATGTTTTTAAACATTTAGGACTCCATTACGTTGTCACAATGTCCTACGAGGTATAGTCATAACTCGCATCTGTGATCGATCAACCAACCGTTTGACTTATGGCTCGTTGAACCCACCATCAATCAACTTCACAATATAATAGCCAGAGTTATCAGCTCATGTAGGCGATTACGGACCAAAACAAATATAATGTAATTCAGTTCACTTTGTGGCGTTCAATGTTGTCGTACAATCCACATGAAAAACAAAATATGAAATAATACGATGAAGTTATAAAAAGCATATGAAAAGAAAATGTATCGAATTCATAAGCAACTAGTACAACTCAGGAACACGTTTAATTCCCATGGAAATAACGTGCCCTTCATGCTTATCATATTTCAATGGTTTAGTGAGAGGATCCGCGATGTTGTCATCCGAAGCAATCTTGTCAATCACTATCTTCTCTTGCTCCACGTAATCACGGATCAGGTGAGCCTTCCGATGTACATATCTAGACTTGTTGCTAGACTTAGGCTCCTTAGCCTGGAAGATGGAACCTCTATTGTCACAATAGGTAGTGATTGGGTCATTCGAACTAGGAACTATGGTTAGTCCTTGTAAGAATTGACGCATCCATATAGCTTCCTTTCTTTTTTCGAGCGGCATAGTACTCGGATTCATACTAGAATCTGCTACAACTTCTGTTTGGAACTCTTCCAGTGACCGCAACACCATTAAGAGTAAAGACGAATCCAGGTGAGATTTTGAATCATCTCGATCTGTTTGGAAGCTAGCATCTGCGTAACCGATTGCACATAGCTTAGTATCTCCTCCATAAGTCAATACCCAATCCTTAGTCCTCCGTAGGTACTTAAGGATGTTTTTAACAGCTATCCAGTGTGTTTCATCTGGATTGCGTTGGTACCGACTTGTCATACTCAATGCATATGCCACGTCTGGACGTGTGCATATCATGGCATACATGATTGATCCTATAGCTGATGCATAAGGAACACGACTCATGCATTCAACCCCTTCAGGTGTCTTGGGTGACTGAGACTTGCTCAAATGCATCCCAGACGTCATTGGAAGGTTCCCCTTCTTGGAGTTGGTCATGCTGAACCTTTCAAGAATCTTATCTAAATAAGACTCCTAACTCAGTGATAACATCCGTCGTGATCTATCTCGATAGATACGGATTCCCAATATGCATTGTGCCTCACCCAGATCTTTCATCTGGAAATGGTTCTTCAACCATCCTTTTACCGAAGATAAGAGAGGAATGTCATTCCCAATCAAGAGTATGTCATCGACATACAATATCAAGAAAACAATCTTGCTCCCACTCGACTTGATGTATAAGCATGGTTCCTCGACCGATCGAGTGAAACCATACTCTTTTATCACCTGGTCGAAACGATGATTCCAACTCCGAGAAGCTTGCTTAAGTCCATAAATGGAACGTTTAAGCTTGCACACTTTCTTATGATTTTCAGGATCTATGAAACCTTCGGGTTGTACCATGTACAACTCCTCCTCCAAATAACCGTTTAAGAAGGCGGTTTTCACATCCATTTGCCAAATTTCATAGTCATGAAAAGCGGCAATCGCTAAGATTATCCGAATGGAACGCAGCATAACTACGGGTGCAAAAATTTCATCATAATGCAATCCGTGCACTTGAGTGAAACCTTTTGCCACTAGTCGTGCCTTATAGGTATCTGGTTGCCCGTCTACAGAATGCTTTATTTTGTAAAGCCATTTGCACTGAAGAGGTCTTACCTTGTTAGGTAAATCAACAAGATCCCATACGTCGTTCTCATACATGGAGTCCATCTCGGATTGCATGGCTTCAAGCCATAGGTTAGAGTCGGAACAGGTCATGGCACCTTTATAGGTAGCGGGTTCATTACTCTCTAGGAGCAAAACGTCATTTTCCTCGACCATAACAATGTATCTGTCTGGAGGATTATAGACTCTACCCGACCTCCTAGGTTCCTGAGGAATATTAACCGTATCATTAGTTGAAAGAACAACTTCCTCCATCTGTTCCTCGGTTGTTGGTTCTTGAACCTCCGACAGCTCGAAGGTTCTATTACTTAACTTGTTCTCGAGAAATTCTTTCTCTAAGAACTTTGCACTAGCCGCAACAAAAACTCGATGTTCCGTAGGCGAATAGAAGTAATGACTAAACATTCCTTTTGGATAACCAATAAAGTATGTCTTGACCGATCCCGGGCCGAGCTTATCCTCGTGTCTCCACTTGACATAAGCCTCGCAGCCCCAAACCCGAATAAAGGACAAGTTAAGGACCGTTCCCTTCCACATTTCATATGGAGTCTTGTCGACAGCTTTAGACGGACTTCGGTTAAGTATAAGAGCAGCTGACAAAAGAGCAAAACCGCATAATGAATCAGGTACTGCCGTGTGACTCATCATGGATCGAACCATATCAAGTAGTGTTCGATTTCTCCGTTCGGACACACCATTTAATTGAGGTGTTCCAGGTGGAGTTAACTGTAAAACTATTCCACAGTCTTTAAGGTGTTGATCAAACTCATTTGAAAGATATTCGCCACCCCGATCTGAACGGAGTGCTTTAACCTTTCTTCCCAGTTGGTTCTCAACCTTATTCTGGTATTTCTTGAATTTTTCAAAAGACTCATTTTTATGCTTCATTAAGTAGACATATCCGTATCTACTCAAATCGTCCGTGAAAGTGATAAAATATCTATAGCCATCTCTTGCGGTGATTGACATAGGTCCACATACTTCAGTATGTATGAGTCCTAATAGGTCATTAGCGCACATTCCAACACCTTTGAAGGAAATTCGAGTCATTTTGCCGATAAGACATGATTCACACGTGCCAAATGATGAGAAATCAAATGTGGAGATAGTCCCATTATCAATGAGTTTCTTTACACGTTTTTCATTTATGTGTCTCATTCGACAATGCCATAGATAAGTTTGATCTTTGTCACCAACCTTTAATTTCTTATTATTTACATGTAATATATCTGTGGTTTGATCTAAGATATAAATTCCATTCATGGAAACTGCTTTGCCATAAACCATTTCATTAAAAGAGAAAATACAACTATTGTCTTTTTTTGAAAATGAAAAACCGTCTTTATCAAGTACGGAAACAGAAATAATACTCTTAGATAAACTGGGTACATAGTAACACTTATATAAATATAACTCAAAACCACTAGGGAGCTGGATTACGTATGTTCCCATTGAGACTACAGCAACTCGTGCTCCATTCCCGACTCGCAGGTCCACATCACCATTTGCGAGGGGTTTGATGTTTTTTAGGCCCTGCAAATGATTACACAGATGAGAACCACAACCAGTATCAAGTACCCAAGTTCCGAAACTTGCATGGTTAATCTCAATCATATGAATATAAGATGACATACCAACTGGAGTGACGCGGCCTGCTTTTAATGTCCTCACGGTACACGGGACAGTTCCTCCTCCAATGTCCAGTCTTGTGACAATGGTGGCACTCAACGTTACCGTCCTTGCTCTTTGCCTTGCCTAGTGAGCCACTAGTCTCACCAGGCCCACTCTTACCGTTTCCTGACTTTTTAAACTTTGGCTTTCCTACACTTAGGTCGCCGTGAGCTTTGCCCTTACCCTTATTCTTGTTGGAAATCATGAGAACATCTTGCTTCATGCTCCCACTCAATTTCATATCCTTCTCGGTCTGTACGAGAAGTGAGTGTAGCTCATGAGGACTTTTCTTCATGTCATTCATGTAGTAATTTGCCCTGAAAAGGGCAAAACCATCACGAAGTGAATGAAGCATACGGTCAATGACTATGCTCTCACTGATTTTGCAATCAAGTGCCTCCAGTTTCTCGACATTCTCAATCATGTTAAGAATGTGTGGGCAAACCGGTTGGCCCTTCTGGAGTTACGCATCAAAGAAGCGACATGTATGCTCATAAGTAATGATTCTCGGTGCTTTTGAGAACTCGTTAGTGAGCGTGGTAAAAATCTTGTTTGCACCTTGGGCAATGAAGCGTCTTTGCAAATTGGTTTCCATTGCAAAAATGAGTACGTTCTTTATCGCACCCGCTTCCATGACGAAGTCACTATAAGCAAGTGACTCGTTAGCTCTTGCATTGGGGCCTGGGTTTGGCGGTATTGGCTCAGTTAAGTACTTGAGCTTACCGTCAGCAATGGCAGCATTCCGTAATGATGCCTCCCAGTCCGCAAAGTTGGACCCGTCATTCTTCAGTCGGGTGGACTGATTCATGTGGTCCATGAAAGTTTTGAGCCAAGACTCGCGTGCAAGTGTGGCACTTGGCATAGGGTTATCATTATTTCCAGCCATTTGTTGTAAGCAGTATTATCAATATAAAACGAATTCTACACTGCGAAAAGAAGAATAAAAACATAATAAGCATACTCATCGTTATGATTTAAGTCTAATGCAAAACTATTATAAGCAAAGACTCAAGCATTTATACAATTGACCTTCCTCGAGAATTATATAAATGATCCCAAGACTCAATTATCTGTAAATTGATAAGCCAACCTCTTGGCTAATTCTACTGTTAGAATTCTTGGTTGATAAATTTCTGTAAATTCTATCTTTAGTCCATCATAATCACGAGAAACTCTTCGGATTATAATGTTGAGGTAAAATAAGTCAACACAAACTACATACCCAACGTAGAAGGGGTCACATGGAGAGTAAGGTCCTATATGTCCACCGACGAAGAAGGGATTCATAGTTGTTTGGCCTTATAAAGACTAGTCTTAATTTTTATTTTAGAGGAAGATCCCATCAACTTTATTTTAATTCATTTTAAGTGAACTAATATCTAGCATGCGAGAATGAATAAACTAAGATGATGGCTTAAAATTTTGTGACATCTTTATGTCCATGATAACTAACATACAATCTATATGAATTAATTTTCATGCATATTAGTAGTAGGTGGTTTGGTTTAGGCGGAATATGATGCACTAATTATCATGCGAATGAAAAGCAACAAGAATGAAAAACGTAAAACAAAATAAAGTCCTAGTGTGGCCTATCTACCAAAATGAACATAAATACAACTTTGGAATCCTTCCTAGGACCCGAGAAGCTTGTCTTGATGTTCCATCTTAGTCCATGTAGCGGGAGTGAGCAATCCAATCTCCATCTTTAGTCTTCTCAAAATTACAATTAAAATTACAAAATAAACCTATTTACATTCTAATTTAAAAAACATAATACTAAAGAAAACCAAAAGGAGATTCGAGATCTCAAAATTACATTAAAATTATGTTTCCATCATTACGAAAACATAATTAACTAAGGCCACACTAGGTAATACAAAATTACAACCGATTGCAAAAATACGTAAATTGAACCATTCAACAATTCATACAACTAAATAAAAAATGCATCAACTATAAATTAATCATTCAAGACATAATTCCTTAATTATGTAGAGTAATTTATCCAAACCACCTATTTTAAAATTATCAAAATTATGTGACAATTCCTCAATTACTCACAATAATTCCAATCTTAATTCACATTAACTAGTGATATGAATTAATCCAACATTATTTTAAACCTCTTTAAAATAATTGGGTATCTAAAATTTGTGAACTTTTTCACAACAAACAATTATACATGATAATTATAATGTATAATAATTATTGGCCAAAAATAAACAAATTTTTTTTTTATTTATAATTGCCCTCGGCATTCACTAAAAAAAAAAAGAAAAACAGTTTTTTTTTCTCATTCTCGGCATTTAGCCCCTAAAAAAAACAAAAAACAGTTTTTTTTCTTTCTCGGCATTTAGCCCTAAAAACAAAAAAACAGATTTTTTTTTCTTTTTAAAAACTCACGGCATTCAGCCGTTTTTTTTGTTTTTTTTCTTCTTTTTTTTCTCAAAAAAAAAAAAAATTTTATGTGAACAAAATGTTTAATGTTGCTAATATAACAAGATTGGCATAATCATCATCTTTTAATTTAAACATAGATTCAAACTAGATGATTCATTTTAACCTCTTAAAATGAATATCTAAATTATGATTAAATCGATTATCCGAATATTTGATTCATCACAATTGATTTGAACATTATAAATTAACTTGTATGCCAAAATTATATAGCAAAAACAAATTATCAACAATGAAAACGATTTCCATTTACATCTTAATTTAATTCTTATTAAAACAAAACATCTACAAATTTATCATATTATCATCTTAACATATTAAAACAATAATATCAATAAATCAAAATGGAACAAAACATCAAAAAACGAAAAACCATCTCGGCAAAAAAAAATTGCTCTCGGCAAAAAAAAAAAATGCTCTCGGCCGAAATTTTTTTCTTCAAAATTTTTGTTTAAATCCATTTATGAAAATCATATAAAATAATTTCGTGGCCTATGCTCTGATACCACTTGTGGGAAATATCGGTATACTTCATCAAGAAATTCGGATTATAACGAAATTATAATTATGAAATTGCTAGTCATAAACGAAATTGTATAAACAAAAAGAGTAGAGATTAGAATCAACCTTTGGTCCTTGCAATTTGGCCTAAGAACAAATATCGAGATCGATATTCTCCTAATCGTTGCACCCAAAATGCTTTGAGAAATGCCTCTCTTCTTTGCTAGAATAGATCCCTAATTTCTTATGAATTTTTAGAGTTTGTCTGATGTGATAATTAGGTCAAAAGGAAGTAAAAAAAAAATAATCCTCTCCTATTGCCTCTTAAACCGTCCAAAATGGAGTCAATTAGGGGAAGATATTTTTCTTCCTCTTTTTTTTTTCCTTTTTCGGTTTTTACCAACCACCAAAAATAAGGAGAAAATCTTCTTATTTTTGGTTGTTGTCAAAAATGTATAAAATGTGTATTATTTATCAGTTGTCATTTATGTCGTCCTGTATTAATAAGTCCACACACTTAATACCGGTCCGTCATCATTTATTATGACAATATCTTATAATATATACATTAACTATAAATATCGCATATTTATAATTTGCTTATTAAATATAACCGTTTACGTTTAATTACGAATTAACATCTTAATTCGTTTAAGCTAACATTATATACATTAATTAAATATAACAGTTTATATTCAATTTACGAATTAACAATTAATTCGTCTCAGCTAATATTATTTAATTGTATTAAATAATCGTCTCATCATCACATTGACTAACGTTTTAGTCAAATACATGGACTAACCTTTTAGTCATATAAGGCATCAATGTGATTATATTTTCATATAATCACATCTCTCAAACACATCCTTTAGGTGTGACTTTTAGGGACCAGTTGATCACCGCCATCAATATGATAATAACGTCAAACTTCTAGCAAGCCAACCGTTATTAATAAACATTAATCAACTGATAAAATACTAAGTATACCCTTGTGAACCTATAAGAGATTTATATACGTTATCACACTAACTGTGGAGGACACTAGCTCCAACACTTTTAGCCTCATAATACCTTATTTTTTTAATCGGAAGTTCTTATAAAATTGGATATTATAAATATATCAAAGGTTTTTTAATATTAATAAATTGTAGATAATTAATTTATTTCCTATTTCTAATAATAAAATTGTAAAATAATTAATTAATTCTCATTTCTAATAGGAAAATCATATTCCTAATTATAATAGAAAATTTTTAAATAATTATTATCTCCTAATTCTAATAGTATAATTAGGACAAAAAAAGCATTAATAAATTGTTAATTTATTTCCTATTTCTAATAGGAAAAATGTAAAATAATTAATTAATTCTCATTTCTAATAGGAAAATTAGATTCCTAATTATAATAGAAAAATTGTAAATAATTAATTACTCCTAATTCTAACGCTAATAATATAATTAGAAAAAAAAGCCTCCTTTAGTTATATATATTGATAGTATAATAGTCACTTCATTAAGGGAGTAATTATTCCCTATCTCCTCCCCGAAGTGCATTACCTCTATATGGAGTTAATAATTCCTCCTTTACCTCCTCTTTCCACCCTCCACAACCACCACTAACCACCAATCTCCTCCTATTTCTTCTTATTTTAGCTCCTATTACTCCTGAAGAGTTTATGGATTCAAGTACCTAAGAGGGGGAGGGGGTGAATTAGGTACTATTTAAAAATTTCAACTTAAACTTTATTGAATTAAAGTAAGGTGTTTGATAATATGGGAGATAAGTGAATACATCGTTTAATATAGAAGCATTAAACGAGTATTAAAAGATAAGTTCGCTAAAGTCTGAACATAACAATGGTTCTGACTGTTGCTATTCGTCTCAGCATATGGAGTACAGGCTACAGACCGAATGTGACAATATGTGGAATTGTTACTCAAGAGTTAAGCAAATAATAAGACTAAACAATATAAAAGCACCGGAATAAAGAACAAATGAAGATAAAACAAGAGATTTTTGAATTGGTTTGGCAAGAACTCAAGTACCTACGTCCAATATACTTTTTATTGATTAATTTTAGTGATCTACTCCGACTACTAAAAAACCCGTACAATAAAAAGACCAACAACCTACTCCGGTTGTGACACAAGTTCAAGAACTAGTCCGTCCTAGAACAAGGTAACTCGCAACCTACTCCGGTTGCCAAAGTGTGGACGCGGGCCCACGGGGGCGCTTAGGAAAACAAGCGTTTGCATTTGTGGAGTCGCCACCAATTTATTGTGGAAAATTGGAAACCGTTCGAATACATCGTGCCATGTCAAGACACAAAGTAGTGACATGAATACCAAGAACTCGTTACCCTTAGCATTCTATGTCTAGAATGACTCTCGTGGATGCCAATGAACACGGATGTTCACAGAGATCTAGAGTAAGGGGTGAGGGTACGTATTAGGAAGCTCTTTTGATCGAACACCTAATCCCGCCCGCCTCGATAGCGGCCTCTACTAATGATTAGGGAAGTTGTCTATACTCGATATATTGTAAATTTATATGCATGCAATGCAACATCCAATGTTTTATCCTAACATGTGAGAATTAGACTAAGTCGGTTGACACGTAATTTAATCATACAATTGAGTCGAAGTAGGATTTAAGATTGATTACATATGAGAGCATACAAGCAATATTACGATGAAGAAATACAATAATAAAAAATTACAATAAAGAAAATTACAATAGTTATATTGGATTAATTGATTTATGTCGAAAATACTTTTAAAACGGATAATTTTAGAAAGAATAAATAAATAAATTAACGAACAGGAATTAGGGCGATAATACGAATAATAGTTAATTAAATACGTAAACTAACAAACTAGGTCAAGCAAATTGGGAGTTCAGAGACAGAAATTAACCAGGAAGAGGCGCAACAGAGCTGCGTCCCTTCGAAGAGGCGCAGCAGTTGCTGCGTCTGTTCTTTGGCTCAGTTCTGGCTGTGAAGCCGGAATTGCAAGTCGTTAATGTTTGTTGGTGATTTTAATGCTTGATTATGAATGATTTACTCGGATGAAAGTGATTAGCAGATTATTTACATGTGATTGAGGTGATAAAATATGAACGAAACTAATTAAAACGAATTATATACATGATTAGAAAGGTTAATTACGGATATAAAACAAACTAAACAAAATTAATTAGGTTAAACAAATTATTAACAATGGTGACGATAAACAACAGATGAGAATATATCAACAACGAATTCCAGAGATTCAATATGGAATGAATCAAACCTCTAAAACCCGAATTGATTTTAATGACGAAAACCCGCAAATATGAATTACTTGGGATTTAAGTCGGGATTTAAAAGATGAATTAATTACTAATGATTAATAATTGATATGTCAAATTATTATACTTAAGTTATCATATTGAAGAAACAAAGAACAATTGAAAACAAAATAAAAACAAACGAATCAATAAAAGACGAAGGAAGAAGAAAGGAAGCAGGACTACGACAGCCTCACGAAGAGGCGCAGCAGATGCTGCGTCCCTTCGAAGAGGCGCAGCGGTTGCTGCGTCCTTTCTCGACGGTTGTCTTCTGATAATCTGTAAAAAGGGTTTTAAAACAATGTTTTACAAATTGGTTTTAAGAATACTTTCGACATAAATCTTACATTATGATTACAATAAATAAAGAACAATAATAAAAATAGGGATTTACACCCTCAGACTTACATGTTTGACGAAACGAGATGAACTAAGTTAACGTTTAGTGATGCTCGACTCGAATGTAGACGAAAGTGCCCTCGTAAGAGGAAATGAAACATATTGATTAAGTTGATTATTGTGGAGTTGGTCAAATTGGTAGGTCATGCAAAACGAGGCTGGTACTCAGAAGGATCCGAGCTTACGTGGTCGAAAGTTCAAGCACGTAGACGCCAAAAAGTAAGAACGTGGTCTTAGAATGCAAAGGGAGAAGAGAAGGGCGGACACTCGCGTGAGAAATATGAGAGACCGAAGGTTTCTATTTATACTAATCACACGGAGGAAATAGGGTTTTCGGAGAAACTTTGGAAGTGAATCTCGAAAAGATATGAAAAGATACGAAAAATACGTAGAAAAGGACTTGGGAAGAGGCGCAGCAAGCACTACGTCTCTTGGAAGAGGCGCAGCACTTGCTGCGTCTTTTCCCAAGTGGTTTCCTCCTGCGGAAGAAAGATTTCCGTGTTTTGGTTATGGAATAACGGATTAATCTTATTTTCCTTAATATTTTGTGTGAATATTACGGGAAATTATTTGCCAAAGATTAAAAGATTGCGAAAATATGGAATAGAAATATCCGGAGCATTCCAGAACACTCTGACTCGGTTTTAGAAAATGAAGACGTTTTTTTGACCCGGACTCCAAATGTACTCTAATGACTTCCAAAACGACCGTATCGGCACGTAGATGACAATTAAGAGGTAGACACCAGTGTTTGAGCGATCACTTGACGATAAACTTACGAACTGTCACAAATCATTCCGCGTACCAAACATGCGGCCCAATCATCACCGGGTGGTTTGCGGAAGGTGCAGAAATGAGGTATCTCTAGAGCCCCCACTTTGACTGAGGCTTGGACAAGGTGAAAGTCAAAGTATAGCCATCAGGTCAATCGAAGATTACAACCTGACGACTATGGCGACGCGAGGCGGCTCAAGGGGTCTGAGCTAAGGACCTGTCGTCGGGAACATTTTAGAGTCTGTCGACTGTCGGGGAGGGTCGTTTAAAGTCCATTAGACTACGTAAGGAGGCTCGCCAGCCATAAGAAGAGACCATACCTAAAATTCCTTGAAACTCCAGGGTAAACAAGATGCGATATTGGGAGAAGACAGCAGGACACAGTCTGGAACTGCTGGGAGAAGTCTGCTTGTGGTCGGCTTCAAACAAACTTCGGAAGAGCTTGGGGTCGATGTTGATCTCCATGTCTCGAGAGGGAATGACTGTCGGTCGTGAACTCTCGCTGGGGGAACATAATCGGGAACTGATCTCCATGTCTCGAGAGGGAATGTCTATCCGTGTACTCTTGCTGGGGGAACATAATCGGGAACTGATCTCCATGTCTCGAGAGGGAATGTCTATCCGTGTACTCTCGCTGGGGGAACACAATAAAGGCGTGTCGAAACACCTGTCAAAGAAGAACCGCTCGTTGTGACAAGCTAGGTCTTGGCAAAAAGAAATGTATAGCAGTTTGCAGTTGGCTTGAAAATGCGGGTTCGGGCGAAGAATGAGTGTCAAACGGACCAAATATGTGATATGGCATCAAGGAAGAGGCGCACCAAAGATGGGCCCACAAATAACGAACTCATAACGAATTTTTGAAAATTCGTATGAAGGGAAGCTGAGGAAGAGGCACAGCAAGAGCTGCATCTCTTGGAAGAGGCGCAGCACTTGCTGCGTCTTTTCCTAGGCGTGTCTTTCCTGCGTAAAAACCCGATGAAACAGAGGGTTTATTTCATTTATTCGAAACACAAATTCTCAATTTCTCTCTCAAATTCCAACCATTTCCGTCAAAATTTGATCCAAAAGCTTGCATTTGCCATGACTAATCGAGGTATGTGTATCAATCTTGCATTTATCTTCCGTATTGATCAAATGAGAGCGACAAAATTAGGGTTTTCGACCCTAATTAGTCGAAAATTTGGAGCTTTTCCCTCAAATGATTTTGCCTTGCAAAATCGACTTTGTAAATGGCTAATTGGTAATATAAGGATCATAACCATGTATTTGTTTCGAATTTTCATTGAGTTTGAGCATTTGAGTGAAATTGAGACGGTTTCACAGCTAAACCGTAAATTGCTTCGAAAATAGCCTTAGGATTGCCCATTTGTGACGAAACTTGGTATTTGGAATCCTTGTATGATGGGTAAACTTCCTACCATTTCGGAATTTTGATTTGTGACGGCTTTTTCAGGACACTTCCTAGGGCATAATCGCCGTTATAACGAAATGCTGTAGAAATTCCGACTCGAACCCATGACTAGGCTTCAACTTAGGCTTGACTTGACCCAAATTACCACATGAGCGGACGGGTTTGTGGGAAAAATGCCAAAGATGGCGAGAAAAGAGCGATTTCAGAGCTCCGAAAACTCGAAAATCCCCTAATCAAGGCTTGTCGTCACTTGACGCGGCCTAAATTTACTTTACTTTTACAGGTGACGAGGCTTCTACATCCGGGAGGGATCCCATGGACGTGGACACTGATGTTGACCCTTCTCAAGTACTTGAGGAGGCGTTGGAGGAGGCTTTCACCGCTGCGGTGACGGCTGCTGAGGTTGTTGAGGACGAGGTCCTTGAGGAGGAGGAGGCTCCGAGGCGGGCCAACGTTGGACGGGGTGGTCGCCAGCTAAGGGGAGCACCTGAGTGGGCTAAGTCCTGGGATAGTAGGCACCTGCTTTGGGCTGCGGATGGTCACCTGTCCTACATGACGGTGAAGAGCTTGGTAAATCGAATTCATCACTCTTTATTCATCTTCTTTCATTTCTGTTTGTCATTCCTTTTCTTCTTCATCTGAGCTAAAGATAGCTTTTGTTTCAAATCAACATAGGAGGCCGAGAACATCAGATCGTTCTCGGGCTATATGACGATGATGGGGTGCTACGAGAGGCTGTCGGCTAAGGAGCGAGCCATGATTGAGCGGGGAGCGTTCGGTGCTTTGGTGCATGCTTGGAGGGATATTGCAAGGAGGAAGCTTCAGGCCAACCTCAGTCCCGTCCGAGCTTTCTTGGACCGGCTTTGGGACACGACCTCCACGTTTCACATGTCTTTTGGCGAGGTGGGGGTCACGTTAGAGGACTACGGCATGATTTCTGGTCTGCCGTGTGGGACTGAGGTGGTGGAGTGGCCGGAGACAGCCATGAGGGTTGACTCGGCTGAGGCTAGGAGGCTGATCGGCTTGAACTTGGCGCCGAAGGCTGTTGCAGTACCTGGTTTGGTGCCTAGTTCTTACATCCGGGACTACTTTGCGGGGAAGACCCCGGCGTTGGTGGTGATCGAGAGGAGGGAGATGGCTCCTCCTCCCTGCACTGTAGAGTAGAGGGTCTGCTTGTGGCTCTGGTGGTTTCTATCTTCGATCTACCTCGGAGACAAGGGAGAGAGGCTTTCGACGAAGCTCCTTCCCTTTCTTTCTGACCTGAGCTTCCTAGGCCGTTGGGACTGGGTCACTGCTGGTTTTGCGGTCCTCATTCGTTTTATGAGAGCCAGAGTTGATGGAGAAGGGGACTTCTCCTGCTGCTGTCGGCCCTGGACTGCTGTTAGAGGTATGAACCTTCATTTCATTTCATGAAAGATCATTTCCTTTTCTTACCGAATCACGAAAAAAATCGTTGTTGATTATCTTGTTTTACAGGCGTGGGTGTACTCCTACTTTCCGGGTCTCGCGCCCAAGAGGACGGAGCCGATGGAGAAGGCCTATCCCGTTGTGAGGGATTGGGTATGTGTCGCACGAGGAGTCGGCGTTCCTTCCAGGACGTCTGTCGGCGGGAGGTGAACGCTCTTCAGCTGGACGGCGTGAGCATTTTGCCTTGCATTGTTTGTCTCTCTTCTTTTACTTTTAGAACTGATCATAAGAATGACCCTTTGTTTGCTTTTCTAGTGGGTGCCCAGGCCTTGGGAGGAGTACGCTGGCGCTCCTTCCTTCGTGGCTGAGGTCCTTCGACCTAGGAGCTCGAGCCGGTTGCTGTTGAGGACGTCGATGGGTCCTGTGTGGTACTTGGGTGAGCGCTTGCCTCGTCAGTGCTCTCGGGACGTCTTGACGGTTCCCATCGATCCTCCTCGGACGATGTTTAGGGAGCCTTCTGAGGCTGAGCGGGAGGTTGACCTTGCTGGCGTCGGTGGCGACGCCCTCCTTCTTCCTGGTGAGGACTACTCGGCGTTCCTCTACGGGAGGTTGGCGTACTGGCCGGTTGTGGTAAGTGCTTTATCCTCTTTCATTTTTGATTTTTTTGAGAACACGATGAATGATCATCGGTTAATGGGAATCACTTGACTTTGCAGGAGGTCGAGGCGGCGGGCATCGAGCCCCCAGAGTACCCTGAGACCCTTGAGTACACTGACGCGACGGGGATGATGACGATCTCCGAGCTACGTGACTTTGACGTGGCGGTGCGAGATGCTGGCTGGGATGAGTGGCAGCATCTGATTCGGAGGGTGAGTCTCCTAAGTTGTATAATTTTGCGTAAGAACACATTCGCTCGAGTTTGTCCAATCGCTAAGAATTTTTTTCTTTTGAAATGCAGGTTGCGCCATCCCGGTTCATGGCTTTGTGGAGGGTAGCCAACTGGCTGCGGGCTACTGCTATCGAGGAACTCGTTGGCGGCCGAGGACGTCAGGTATGAACCTTCCGTTTACTTCATTTTCGAATTTTTCTAATCTTCCTTATGTTTGAAATGATTGACATGAGCCAATTCTTGTTGTTTGCAGAGGGAGCGCGAGCTGGAGCGAGAGCTTGTCCAGTCCCGGGAGGAGACAGCTCGCCTGCTGAGGGAGCTCAAGGTTCGTGACGCTGAGGTTGCTGCTCTCGAGGTGAGAGTTGTTGAGCTAGACGACGACCAGCAGTAGCTTTTTTTTGTTGCTTCTTGTTTTTTTTGGCTGTATTTTTGTACATTTGTACATTTTAGGACCCACATTTTGGACATTTGGATTTGGTTTTGGGGCTCGAGCCCCCAGTTTGGTGTACATGTCCCCTTTTGGTTGTATATATGATGGCCTGAGTGCCTTTGTTGCGAGTTGCTTTGTACCTGCAAGTTAGTTTTGAACAGGTTTGGTAGATGACGGTTTACACCGTCATGCTGCCGAAATTTACATAGAAGTCACATAGAACATACATTTGTACACATGGCCTAAATTAGCACAAAACAATGACTCGAAAATGCAAAAAAAAATGCAAAAATTTTGCCGGAAATGACCGGACGGTAGGGAGGGTTACCCCCTAAAAAAAGAAAGAAAATGAAACATATAAGTTTGAAATGTAATGTGGAAGGAGAGTGAAATGATTCCCCAAAAAAGAAATAGAAAAAAAAACAAAGAAATATATTAGTTTGGAAATGAATAATTTAAATTAAATAAAAATTTAAAAAGAAATGTATAAATTTGAAAAATGAATAAATTAAATTAAATTGGTGAAATGATTCCCCAAAAAAGAAAAATAAAAAGAATTATATATAAGTGTGCTAAAATGACGAAAATGTCGATATCATATCGAAATGCGTGTCCGTGAAATTAGGAAACACGAAATATGGCAACTTGACGTATTTACCAAAATAATAACCCGTATGAATAGGAAATTATTCGTTGAGGAATTTAGGAAAGATCCAACGCGGAAAATCACAGAAAGAAAGTTGAGGAAGAGGCGCATCAAGAGTCAAATCGTCCCTTCGAAGAGGCGCGCAAAGAGTCTTTGCGCCTGTTCCCCAGTGCATCCGTCCTGACGGATTTTAGGAAACAGCTTTTAGTATAAATAAAGACGTCGAGGGAGGTTTTATTCACATAATTCTTTCGTATTTCTTCGTCTTATTACACAAAGTTCCCAAAATAAGCATACATCATGAATACTCTTGAAATTCGTCTAAAAGAATGGACAAATGAGTTCTTTAATGTGGAGAAACACGACATGGGTGCTTTTAATCTTGGATCGCTTTTGAGCTTGAAGTTGATCAAGGTAGTCAAACCATTCCTAGACGCTTGTCTTGATTATTGGGACCCGAATTATCACGTATTTGCCTTCCCTGGAAGCGACATTTGCCCATTTTCCGAGGAAATTGCTGCGATTGGTGGTTGGGACCCGGAACACTCGCCTGCTATTCCCTCCACTTCTCAAAGGTATAAGAACAAGTTTAGAGACTTGCTTGGATTGGCAAGAGCTGACGTGGACCGTCTTGTGACCTTTAAAGGGGTGCGAATGTTGGACTTCATTGATCGATTCATCAATAGGGCATATCCCACTGTCTCTTATGTTGCGAGGCAAAGGGCATTCGGGTTTTGCCTATTACATGTATATGTCCTTCAAGGGCATGTTGATGAGGATATGAGGGGCGACCCTCGTCTCTTGAGCTTGATTGAGCAAATGGAGCTGCGCAGGAGCCCAACTTGTCTGTGTTTATGAGAGATCCTGTTGGGTTTAGATAACACGAAAGCCAATCGTGACCTACCTTATTTGGGAAGTCCCATTATTTTGCAGGTAAAAGAACTCTTTTTCTTTTTTCCTTTTTTTTTTCGTGTTTTGTTTTGTTTTTGTTTTTGTTTTTGTTTTTGTTTTTGTTTTTGTTTTTGTTTTTGTTTTTGTTTTTGTTTTTGTTTTTCTAATACCCGCTTTTGGTAGGTCTGGCTTATAGAGCGTCTTCGATTGATCGAGCCCCCAGTTAATGTTCCTGCTTATCATGCTCGCTCAATTGCAATGAGGACCAGGCTCTACATGGTGGACTTCACTCGAGTCTGCAACTATTGGGAAAACAAATTGAAGAGTGATGATGGCCCCTTAATTAGATGGATCGTACCATGGTGGCATCTCAAATCTGTCACTGCAGTATCTTCTTTGGATCCTACCCGATCTTTTCGCATTCCCGGCATGGAGTTTATGATATGCATCTTCCCGGAGAGGTTGATGAGGCAAGTTGGGTTGAAGCAGATGATCCCGAAGCTTGACACTGTCCCGCAGACTGCCGTGGCGCTTACTAGTGAGAGTCGAAGAGAATGGGCCATCAAATGGGCTCAAAGAAATGCATGGTTCTTGAATTCTTCTGTCAGTGCTCTATGGGTGTCAGATTCCTATCTGCGGTGGAGGAAAGCTGCTACTCCGGAGGAGCGTGAGAGATTAAGGAAGCGCGAGCCTGTTGACTACAAGGTTCGTGAGGTAGAAAAGGAGAAAGAGAAGCATCTGACTGAGGGAGAGGAAGAAGCCGGTTTTCGAGTTGTTCATCCTTCGAAGAAACTGAAGACTTCTCCTGCCGTCGAGATGGTGGTTGACAAGAATGACGAAGCAAGACCACGAGAGAGACCTTTGGTGATTAGGTCGGAAGTGGCGCAAGAGCGTCCGGCTCGAGGTCGGGACAAGAAATTTGACAGAAATGACAAAGGCAAAGGGAAAATGGAAGAGTAGCCTAAGTCTTTATTATTATCTATTATTATTATTGTTGTCATAAGAAGGTGGGGTTTTTAGAATCCTGGCCTATTTATTTTTATTATGTAACGTACTATTATTATTAAAGAAATGAAATAAAAAGGGTAAGTGGTTATGAAACCGTTATGATTTTCTTTTCATTCTTCTTGTCGAATTTCAAATGCAATTGCAAATGTCCTTCTATTTACATTTAAAATAATTCATTGGGTTGTATCCCGTGAGGGATTGCCTACGTATTCATTTAGAAAATGAAATCAAACCCTTGCGCGTAGTTCGAGTAAATGTAAAAGAATAATTGTTCTAAGCAAGAGCTTGTAATGAACTTATAAAATAAGCATGAGCTTTACTTACTCCTAAAATGCAATTTAGTTTATTTGATGATATGAGAATGACAAATTGTCAAAGTGAAAGAGCAAGATGACATTAGCTTAATCCAGCTTGGCCAGAGGCCGTTTATTTCGTGCCACAAGAGCGACACGTGAGGTTACGCGAGGCGCGTTTTTGCTCCTATTCTAGGCATAGTAACGTTTCAGTTGGTCAAGGTTTGTTGGGTTGGCAAATTCGTTCCCATCTAGGTCTGTGATTCTAACCGCACCCCCTGGAAGTATGGACTTGACTAGGAATGGCCCGGCCCAATTGGGTTTGAATTTTCCTCGTGGATCGACAGGTAAGAGAGCTCTAATTGATTTGAGGACCAAGTCTCCTTCTTTGATGTTCCTTGGCTTAACCCTTTTGTTGAAGGCTCGTTTGATACGTGCCTGATATGTTTGCACATTGTGTAATGCACGTAACCTTCGTTCATCCAGGAGGATGAGTTCTTCATATCTATTCCTCTTCCACTCGGCTTCTGGGATTTGACTTTCGAGTAAAATACGCAAGGATGGTATTTCTAGCTCGACTGGCTGTACGGCTTCCATGCCGTAGGTCAAATAGAAAGGAGTAGCCCCAGTGGGCGTCCTAACGGATGTACGGTATCCCCATAAAGCAAATGGTATCTTGCTTGGCCAATCTCTATAGTTGTCAATCATTTTCTTGATAATCGTGACAACATTTTTGTTTGCTGCCTCTAAGGTGCCGTTGGTTTGTGGTCTATATGGCGAGGAGTGGTGATGCTTGATTTTGTACTTGGCTAGCAATTGTTCAGTCTCAGCTTGGAAATGTGATCCATTGTCACTGATGATCTCATGTGGGCAACCATATCGACAGATAATGTTGGTTTGTATGAACTTTGCCACGTTCTTGGCTGTAAGACTGGTGTAGGATGCCGCTTCTACCCATTTGGTGAAATAATCGATTGCTACTAGGATGAAACAATGCCCTCCTGTTCCAGCTGGAGTGATCTTGCCGATGATGTCAATTCCCCAAGCATAAAATGGCCAGGGAGATGTCATGGTGTAAAGGAATGAAGGAGGGACATGTTGCACATTCCCGAAGATTTGGCAATTATGGCAATGTCTTACATATTTTATGCAATCGGATTCCATCGTGGTCCAATAATACCCTAAACGTGTGATTTTCATTGCCATCATGAGTCCACTATTGTGAGGGCCACATTCTCCATCATAGACTTCTTCCATCACTTTCCGTGCCTGTGAATGATCAAGACAACGTAGGATTACACCGAGAGGTGTTCTTTTGTACAATTCTCCTTGCATGAGAACGTATTGGGAAGCTAGCAAGCGGATAGCGCATTGCCCCCTTTTGTCCATTTCTGGTGGATATGTGCCATTGAGTTTGAAATTTAGGATTGCTTGGAACCAGGGTTCTTCCGCAATTTCCTCTTTATCGGTGATTTGGTGCACATAAGCTGGTTCTGATCGTCGTTCGATGCGTAAAGGCATTTCTACCATGCTATCCGGCATATTAATCAAAGATTCAAGTTTGGCAAGAGCATCTGCAAATTGATTTTCTTCTCGAGGTAGATGTAGGTAGGTCACTTGATCGAAGAATTGGGCTACTTGGTCTATTCTGGCTTGATAAGGTGCTAAGCTTTCTCTTCGGATTTTCCAAGATCCAGTGATTTGATTGATGATCAAAGATGAATCCCCATGTAATCGAAGATTCTTGATGCCCAAACTTACTGCTGCTTGCAATCCAATGAGACAGGCTACGTATTCTGCAGCGTTATTTGTCACCTCGAAGTCGAGTTTGACAGAGATTGGTGTATGCCCGCCTTCAGGAGAAATAAGCAACACTCCTATTCCAAATCCTCTTAGGTTCGATGCTCCATCAAAATAATGGTCTCAGGAGTCTACATCCGTTTGGAGTATATCCTCATCCGGAAACGACCAGGTGTCTATCGCTTGTGTATCATTGATGGGATTTTCTGCGAAGAACTCGACAATGGCGCGCCCCTTTATAACTTTCAGAGGTACAAACTTGAGATCGAACTCTGAGAGCGTCAAAGTCCATCTTGCTAAACGTCCATTGAGAACGGGTTTCTCGAAGAGGTATTTGACAGGATCCATTTTGGAGAATATTTTGACGGAGTAGCTAAGCATGTAATGGCGTAGCTTCATCGTTGCCCACACAAGAGCGAGGCATGTCTTCTCGAGTGGTGTGTATTTGCACTCGTACACCAAGAACTTCTTACTAAGGTAGTAGATATCTCTTTCTTCTTTTCCTACAGTTTGAGCTAGCATGGCGCCCATGGCCGTTTCAGTTACCGTGAGATATAAACCAAGAGGTTGATCTCGTTGAGGTGGCATGAGCACTGGTGGTTTGGCTAGTATTTCCTTGATTCGGTCGAAAGCCTTTTGGCAGTCATCATCCCACATGGTGTGATCTGTTTTCTTTAACTTCTTGAAGATAGGTTCGCAAATCATGGTGAGTTTCTATATGAATCGACTTATGTATTGCACCTTGCCTAGGAATCCTCTAACTTCTTTCTCTGTTTGAGGTTGCGGTATTTCGATTAGAGCTTTGATCTTGGAAGGATCTATTTCGTTGGCTAATGATGTATCCCAGGAGTTTGCCAGATGTTACTCCAAATGCGCATTTCTGAGGGTTGAGCCTCATGTTGTACTTCCTTAGCCTTGAAAAGAATTTGCGAAGGTTCGCAATGTGTCCCTCTCTTTCCTTGGACTTGACAATCATGTCATCTACGTATACCTCAACTTCTTTATGCATCATGTCATGTAAGAGCGTAGTTGCGGTGCGTTGGTAAGTAGTTCCGACATTGATTAACCCAAATGGCATAACCGTGTAGCAATAGATTCCCCATGGAGTGACGAAGGCGGTCTTATGCATGTCTTCTAAGGCCATTTTGATCTAGTTATATCCTGCGTATCCGTCCATGAAGGACAGTAACGCGTGATCCGCCGTATTATCCACTAATATGTCGATATGTGGTAGAGGAAAGTCATCCTTAGGACTTGCTTTGTTTAAGTCTCTAAAGCCAACACAAACACGGATTCTCCCATTCTTTTTGGGTACGGGTACTATGTTAGCTACCTAGTCCGAGTACTCAGAAACTTTGATGAACCCGGCTTTGAATTGTTTATCGACTTCTTCTTTGATCTTGAGAGACCATTCTATCCTCATTCGACGAAGCTTCAGTTTCACGGGTTTGAAACCTGGTTTGATTGGGATTCTATGCTCTGCGATGTCCCTGTTGATCCCTGGCATGTCTTTGTAGGACCAAGCAAAAACGTCTTTGAACTCGTGCA
Source organism: Silene latifolia (assembly GCF_048544455.1). Classification (NCBI taxonomy): domain Eukaryota; kingdom Viridiplantae; phylum Streptophyta; class Magnoliopsida; order Caryophyllales; family Caryophyllaceae; genus Silene; species Silene latifolia. The sequence goes on from NC_133526.1 coordinate 109,054,184, forward strand.
GGAGGTCTATGAAACTGGCTCTTTCGGTGGGGCTCAAGGTTGTCCCTATCCTAAGTTCTTGGGGTTCTAATTCAGTTCCTACGTTGATGGGTTCAGTATTTTCTATCACTGGTCCCCCTTCCCTCTCTTGTAGTATTTCTTTGGCTATGTAGGGAGGTATTTCGATTGAGTCTGGGTTTGGATCATCCTCATAATCATCGTAAACAAAATTGCATTCAAGATAACACGAAGAGTAAGCAGAACCTGATTTATTCATATTAAGATTTGAGAAAAGTTGAAACAAAGAAGCCATCTGATATGTAGTCAGTGGCGGTAAAGGGACAGCGGTTAGGACATTTCCCGAACTACTGTTTCTATTTGACACTAAGCTAGGAGAAACGAGGGGAGTGAGAATGACGACAGGAGGAGACTCTCTAGGAACTTCTCTAGACTCCGACTCTGACTCGAATTCATCGTCTTCTGGTTCTCCTTTGAACATCTCTCCTTCTCCAGTGGTGAGCTTGAAGAGTCTTCCTTGATTGTTTGTCCACTTGATCGATTTTCTCCATCCTTTTTGCTGATTGGTGTTGGTTTCTGTGATTAACGCGGTAGGGTTGAAGTGATCGTCTTGAAGTATCATGGTAATGTTCTCATCCTACGCAGCTTTAACAAATCGATCTTCTCCAAATAGTAGACTCATGGCTTGTTCGTCTAAGCAAGGTGCTTGGCGAGTCTTGACGGTAGGAACCGTTTCTAGAGGAATGAAGTAGCAGTCGTGAAAGATCTCGATTCCGGCTAGCTTCCTTTCGAGATAGTGCCAAGGCTCAGGAAATCCGTGAAAGATATCTTGACTTCTTTCCCTAACGAAGTATCCATTTAGGGAAGGGAGGTAGGGTCGTATTTGGATTCCCACGTTCTTACGGTTTTTAACTTGAGCGAGCATCTCGAGAACTTCCTCTTTAGTATGTTTGTATCCTAGTCCAAGGGGTATTCTTTGTGAGTTACCCTCCTTGTAGGGTGCAAAGGTGTTCCTTCGGATAGGATTCAAAGGCATTCCCGGGAAGTATCCCTGGGTTTTGAGTATGTGGTTGACCACTAAGTTAGAGTAGGGATTGAAGTATAAGGGTGCCAACTCGCTTTCTATGACATTTATGATATGGAAGCCCCCAAGTTCATGTACTGGATCTGCAAGGACTTGATTACTTGACTTCTTTTCGATTACTGCCTTGATGGGCGACGAAGTGATCGTCACCACCTTACCATTTAGTGGGATTTTGATTTTCTGGTGGAGTGTGGATGTTACCGCTTTGGAAGCGTGAATCCAGGGTCTTCCCAGAAGTATGTTAAAGTATGCCTCAATGTCCACTATTTGGAAGTTGACCTTTCGCTCAATTGGCCCTGTGGCTATGGTTAGGTTAACAAGTCCTACTACCTTTCGCCGTGTGCCATCATATGCGCGAACACCTTGGTTGGTAGGGGTCCAATCCGACTCTTTCATGCCTAATTTATATGCCGTTTTCAAGGGTATGACGTTGACTGCGGAGCCATCATCTACCAAAGTCATTGGCACATTCTTCTTTAAGCAAATGACAGTGATATAAAGAGCCAAGTTATGACTAGCACCAAAGGGCGGCAAATCTTCATCCGAGAAAGTAATAGGATTACTTAGCGTTGGTGATTCTTGGAAGATCAAGTTGACCACGTCGTCGGGTGTGGAGTTATGTGCCACATTTAGTTTGGCCAAGGCTTGCAGTAAAGCTTGGCGATGTGGGAATGAGCTTGCCACTAGTTGCCAGACTGAAAGATCAGCCTTTGTCTTCTGTAGTTGCTTTAGCAAATGGTCGGTAGAGCCTTCTTCATTATCATTTGGTATGACCACATTGGTTGGACCGTTCGCTATGGGACCATTTTGAGAGGTGTTTTGGTATGGGCGTCCCGAACGAGTGAGGTGGTCTACATCTTGATCTTCACAATTTTGTACTATTTCCTCACTGACTTTGACTAAGTAGTGTTCAGTGAGATACTCGTCTTTATCATCATCAGCCCATATTCCATTGATAGTAGCAAGTTTCCTCATTCTCATGATTTCAACCTCTAATTGGATAATTTGGTCGACAAGCTCATCAACCATGGCTACTACTTCTTGCATTGTGGTGTTTTGAGAGAAGACTAGTGGTGCACGTTCTTTAGGTGTTGCGTTGGGATCACGTAGGGTTGCCACTGCACTCTCTAGTTCCATGACTTGCCTATCCACACTTTTTGCCCATGCGATGAAATTAGTGATGGTTGGAGAAATGGTAGAGTAGTTCCCTTCATTTTCTATTGCATGAATTTCATCCTCGACTGGAGAAATGAGGTGTGAACAATCTATGGTAGATTCTTCACTTGTAATCACTAGAATTCCAAGAGGATTCTGAGTGTTGTTAGGCTTACCTCCAGGTGGTATTGGTAGGCGACCGTCTTCAATCATATCTTGAAGTACATTTTTCAGTTTGTAGCATTTTTCTGTATCATGTCCCTTACCTCTATAGTCTTCGCAGTATGGATTCTCATCCCAGAACTTGGATTTCTTTTCTGGTTCGGGTGTAGGGCCTATGGGTTAAAGTTTACCCTGCTTCATCAACCTTTTAAGAGCGTTGGAATATGTGTCCCCTAGATTTGTGAATTTCCTTGGAGGGGTACTCTTATTAGATGGCTCGAGAAGGTTAACTTCATCAGTTTTGCTAGTAGAGCCGTAAGAACGACTTGTTGAGCCTTGATATCCACGACCTATTGTTTTGGGCAAGAGCCCTTTACGGATGTCATCTTCAATCCTCGTCCCTAGTACTGTTAAATCTTTGAAGGTCTTGATGTTTTGATACCTCAAATGATTTGCATAGATGGGTTTTAGGTTGTCCACGAATTTCTCCACGAGGGTGGCTTCATCCGGACGTTCAACAAGTTGAGTACTAGTCTTCCTCCACCGACTTAGGAAGTCGGTGAAACCTTCTTTGTCATTTTGGGTAAGAACCTCTAAAGTGCGCATGTTGACTTGGATTTCAGCATTATCCGCATATTGTTTAGCAAACTCGATTGCGGCATCATCCCAGGTAGCGATTTTCTTGTGCTCTAGCGAATAGATCCGTTGTTTTGGGATGGTGTCAAGTGATGAAGGAAAGATCCTTAAGAACATCTCGGGTTTAATGCCTTTGATAGACATGTAATCTTTGAAAGCACGGATATGGTTCAAAGGGTTTTCATGCCCCTTGAATTTAGGGATTTTCGTCATGTTGAAGTTGGTTGGCAACTTGGAACTTACAGCCTCATATTTGCGATTGTTCTCCCTATAAATGTCATCCCCCTTGAGATACATCAATTGCTCCTCTCAGTATTGGAGTCGTTTCTCAGCTGCAGTCATACCTATGGGAGGGTTTTCGTCCCCGAAGTTGTTCACAAATTCATCAGCCACTTCACTTTCTCGAGGAGGCATCCTCGTTTCCACGGCATATATTCGGCCCTCAATGGTGTCAAGGCGATCATCCACTTGGTCTTGAGTAACTTGGAGACGAGCTAGCGCGGTTAGGATTTGATCATTACCATTCTGGAGTTGGTTGAAGTTCGCGTCGCTTGTTTCAGGCATCTTGGAAACTGGATAAGAGATCAACGACGAATCAAAACACGATCGACCATTCTAGCACACTTACTCGAAAAGAAATGTTTTTGACTTGTGAAGTGGGAGTGTGCCACTTGTGTCAAGTGAGTTTTGAGGAAATGACAAAGTTTTAAAATGTTGGTCCTAGTCAACTTTAGTGTAGTTGTAGGAGTGGACTCGAAGTGAGGTTTTGATATGGGTTTTAAAGCCCGGATTTTGACTCGACAATTGGACAGAGTTTCGAGTGATTTTGCGCTAATATTAGGCCCAAATTTCGAAATTTTACTTTTTTACAGAAGGATTTTGATTTTTTTAAAAAACCGTCATGGTGATCACGTATGGTACAAGCATTATAACGGGATCCTGAATGCATTTAAAAGGGTTTTGGTTTAAAGGGTGGGTTGCCATACCGAACAATCAAACCCGAAGTCTGTGGAGAGGCTCGTACCAAACAAGAGTAAGGCCGATTCGTAGTCCATTTCCTCAAGTAGTGAAAGTCCTTGATACAAACAAGAGTAAGTACCATGGTATGGATGACGTCAATCGCTATCCATCCTTAGGCCCAAATAAGAATTAGGACCGTTTAGACGGGACGATTGGTCGAATGGGTTGGGTTGGGCCTAGGAAGACCAAATGAAACGATCTAGGAAGACCGAGTTATGAAAACCGACAATTGTCTTATAAAAACTATTCCCTAACCTTGTTCAAGTTTCACCCTTTTGGCTACACGTAAGTGTATTATCCCCAGCGGAGTCGCCAAACTGTGGACGCGGGCCCACGAGGGCGCTTGGGAAAAGAAGCGTTTGTATTTGTGGAGTCGCCACCAATTTATTGTGGAAAATTGGAAACCGTTCGAATACCGCGTGCCATGTCAAGACACAAAGTAGTGACATGAACACCAAGAACTCGTTACCCTTAGCATTCTATGTCTAGAATGACTCTCGTGGATGCCAATGAACACGGATGTTCACAGAGATCTGGAGTAAGGGGTGAGGGTACGTATTAGGAAGCTCTTTTGATCGAATACCTAATCCCGCCCGCCTCGGTAGCGGCCTCTACTAATAATTAGGGAAGTTTTCTATACTCGATATATTGTCAATTTATATGCATGCAATGCAAAATCCAATGTTTTATCCTAACATGTGAGAATTAGACTAAGTCGGTTGACAAGTAATTTAATCATACAATTGAGTCGAAGTAGGATTTAAGATTGATTACATATGAGAGCATACAAGCAATAATACGATGAAGAAATACAATAATAAAAAATTACAATAAAGAAAATTACAATAATTACATTGGATTAATTGATTTATGTCGAAAATACTTTTAAAACGGATAATTTTAGAAAGAATAAATAAATAAATTAACGAACAGAAATTAGGGCGATAATACGAATAATAGTTAATTAAATACGTAAACTAACAAACTAGGTCAAGCAAAACGGGAGTTCAGAGACAGAAATCAACCAGGAACAGGCGCAGTAGAGCTGCGTCCCTTGGAAGAGGCGCAGCAGTTGCCGCGTCTGTTCCTTGGCTCAGTTCTGGCTGTGAAGCCGGAATTGCAAGTCGTTAATGTTCGTTAGTGATTTTAATGCTTGATTATGAATGATTTACTCGGATGAAAGTGATTAGCAGATTATTTACATGTGATTGAGGTGATAAAATATGAACGAAACTAATTAAAACGAATTATATACATGATTGGAAAGGTTAATTACGGATATAAAACAAACTAAACAAAAATAATTAGGTTAAACATATTACTAACAATGGTGACGATAAACAGCAGATGAGAATATATCAACAACGAATTCCAGAGATTCAATATGGAATGAATCAAACCTCTAAAACCCGAATTGATTTTAATGACGAAAACCCGCAAATATGAATTACTTGGGATTTAAGTCGGGATTTAAAAGATGAATTAATTACTAATGATTAATAATTGATATGTCAAATTATTATACTTAAGTTATCATATTGAAGAAACAAAGAACAATTGAAAACAAAATAAAAACAAACGAATCAATAAAAGACGAAGGAAGAAGAAAGGAAGCAGTAACTGCGGCAGCCTCACGAAGAGGCGCAGCAGTTGCTGCGTCCTTTCTCGACGGTTGTCTTCTGATAATCCGTAAAAAGGGTTTTAAAACAATGTTTTACAAATCGGTTTTAAGAATACTTTCGACATAAATCTTACATTATGATTATAATAAATAAAGAACAATAATAAAAATAGGGATTTACACCCTCAGACTTACATGTTTGACGAAACGAGATGAACTAAATTAACGTTTAGTGATGCTCTACTCGAATGTAGACGAAAGTGCCCTAGTAAGAGGAAATTAAACAGATTGATTAAGTTGATTATTGTGGAGTTGGTCAAATTGGTAGGTCATGCAAAACGAGGCTGGTACTCAGAAGGATCCGAGCTTACGTGGTCGAAAGTTCAAGCACGTAGACGCCAAAAAGTAAGAACGTGGTCTTAGAATGCAAAGGGAGAAGAGAAGGGCGGACACTCGCGTGAGAAATATGAGAGACCGAAGGTTTCTATTTATACTAATCACACGGAGGAAATAGGGTTTTCGGAGAAACTTTGGAAGTGAATCTCGAAAAGATACGAAAAATACGCAGAAAAGGACTTGGGAAGAGGCGCAGCAGGCACTGCGTCTCTTGGAAGAGGCGCAGCACTTGCTGCGTCTTTTCCCAAGTGGTTTCCTCTTGCGGAAGAAAGATTTCCGTGTTTTGGTTATGGAATAACGGATTAATCTTATTTTCCTTAATATTTTGTGTGAATATTACGGGAAATTATTTGCCAAAGATTAAAAGATCGCGAAAATATGGAATAGAAATATCCGGAGCATTCCAGAACATTCTGACTCGGTTTTAGAAAATGAAGACGGTTTTTTGACCCGGACTCCAAATGTACTCTAATTACTGCCAAAACCACCGTATCGGCACGTAGATGACAATTAAGAGGTAGACCCCAGTGTTTGAGTGATCACTTGACGATAAACTTACGAACTGTCACAAATCATTGCGCGTACCAATCATGCGGCCCAATCATCACCGAGTGGTTTGCGGGAGGTGCAGAAATGAGGTATCTACACAAAGAGTCAAAGGACTACTCCGTCTTGAACTCTACACACTAACTTAGAACGTTTTAAGGATCAAGTTTCCACGGACTGATTCTTAACAAGAATTGATATGGACAACTTTACAAGATCAAACGGTTCATAAGTGAGAGAGTTTAGTACTTAAAGCAACAGTGGTTATGATTGTAACACTTGAAGACTTTTGAAAGCTTTGCAAAATAATGACACGGTTTTAAACTTTGAAAAACAACTTTGCAAACTTAATTAAATTCTCAGGAAAAGTCTTGTGGAAAAGATGAGATGAGGCACTCCTTTTATAGAGAGGGCAAGCAAGGTAGGATATTTAGGGTTTGAAATTCAAAGGTCTTCACATGTGATGAAGACCAACTCTTCCCCAAACTTGCACAAAAGAGGGCACTCTTTCAAAAGGTAAAAGAAGAAAAGAAGGTTTGTAATTATCCAAAAGAAGCCTTTGGTTTTTCAGAAAACAAAGAGTGGAAAAGAAGTCACAAGATGACAAGCTTTCACTAAAATGGCAAAAAGCAATCCTTGTTTTACAAAAGACCAAGGAGACAAATTGGCACAAAGAGGAAACAATTTGAATTGACAATTAGCTAAACCTTTTTTCTAAAAACCCAAATCCTTAGAAAGAAATCTAAAGGTTATCTTTTATGTCCAAGTCACTTTAGAAAAATAAAAAAGGATTTTCGAAAGTGAAATTGAGTTTCAAGTGTTACGGATCATGGTGACAGTCCAGACTATTGTTACTTGTAAGGGTAACAGTAGTCTTGACTGTTATTATTGCTTTTAAATACTCTACTCCCTAACTTGTACATTAGATGACACAAATGACTCAAAACTTTGGGTGATCAATAATTCTACACATCTTAATCCAAGCTTGATTTGATCATAAAACCTGAAAAAATAAACTAAGAGAACACACATTAAATGGGCATGTTATCATCAATCAAAGGAACCCAACAAATTCCCCCTTTGATGATTGCAAGCCCAAAAAAATGAATGTTAAGCTTAAGAGAGAATCCAATTTCAAGGTCAATCAAGCAAAGTCATATAGGAGAAGGGACTATATTACCTTATGGAGCAAGAGCTTATGTCAAACTTACCAAGACAAGTTTACATTGCCCCAAAACAAGAGTATAAATTGTGAAGGTTAGGCCTAGTTATGATTTAACCAAATTGCAAATAAATTAAGAACACGAGTTTACCTTTTCTCCCTCTTGACATCATCAAAATGGGCAGGGATGTCAAAGGCATTCAAGAGCAAACACGCATAAGAAAACACGAAAAGACACACATAAACGTGACAAGATAACAAAGTCAACACAAATATTTGGTTCAAACAAAGTCCAACCAAAGTTCACCAAAGCTAAATGGAGTTTAAAGTACACCACCAACAAAGAAATTTAGAGTGAAAAACCGGCGGTAAAATAGGCAAAAGGGGCAGGGTAAAATGGGCAAAAGATATACGGGTTAGGGGTTTCAAGGGGACGAAGCTTGGTCACCATCCGACTCATCACCCAAGGGATCCTCCTCCAACGGGTCAACAGCTCCATCATCACCATGCTCCTTGGTGGAAACCAGAGTGGAGATGATATCCACTTCACCATGAATCATATCCACGGTGGAGGCAAGAGCCGAGAGAGCCGCATCCTTTTGACCCGCATCTTGCTTCACCCAGGCACTCAAATCTGCAATAGCTTGAAGTATTTCCCTTATGCTACCCGTTCCAATTTGACTAAATGATCCACCCTCCGGATCCGACTTGATTTTCACAGAAATTAACTCATCATTCTCCACTTTGATTAACATTTTTCCCATTTGACCATCACTCATCATATGACACATGTCCAGGGACCCCACACTAGAGCTAATAATCACCCAATGTGCCTTAAGCACGACTAACAACCACATTCCATAGGGGAGATGAAGCACACTAGTAGAGGGTTTTCGAAGTTTGGCCGAGATGAGGGCAAAACGCTTGAACATGACCCCAATTAGGTTAATCTTTTTGTGAGTGGCAATGTGATAAATGAGGTATTGTTGGGCTATGGACAATTTTGACCGGTCACCCGAGGGGTAAAGAGAACGACAAAGAATGTTGAAAATTAATCGGAGAGAAGGGGGTATAGAGGTATTACCGACAGGACCACACGTCACAGCTTTGGGATAGATGACTTTTGCAACCGCCAATGGTGAGGCATAAGGTAGGGCAACCCATGTTCCTTTGGGGAGGTCGTCATACCCACCGGTTGGAATTTGAAGGGCAGTGGCAAAATCAGATTGATAAAGTTTTAGCGGCTTACCATTAACCTTTGCAGTAAGAAAATCACCCGTCTTATCCACCCGGACAGTTGCGAAGAATTGAACCACTTCATTGACAAACACTGGTTCACGAATTTCCAATATATTTTCCCACCCTTGAGTAGCAATCATGTCTCGCACATCGTGAAATGCAGGAGACTCATACCAGGACTGATTATAGACCCGAGGAGAGTGAATTGCTTTAGGAGACATCAATCTTTCACAGTTTTTGTAGATCGAGGTGGGGAGATCCAAGTCTTCGAGTTGTTGCCAAACACGCGCCATATCCCATTTGGAGATGAGGGACACGGAATCTGAGGGTAAAAGATACACCAATTGTTTCTTTGAGGGTTTTGATTTTTTTGAAGGAGGTTCAAGAGATGGTTCATTTAGAGGAACAGTGGTCGGATTTGGAACAGTAGATCTAGTTTCAATTTCACTTTGCTCAACACTTTCAGTAATAGGGGTAAGGACGATGAAGAAGCTTTCCCTTTTATCTTGTTGTTTTTCTTTCCCGGAGCCGGAATGGGGTCGGCAGATTCAGAAGGATTCACACTATCATTAGATGGAGAGATTTCCTCATTTTCATCATCAACCACGGTGATTGTTTCTGTGGAGGAGCTTGAGACTGCAGTACCTTTTTTGCGACCACCTCGGGTTCGACGCCCAATCATGGTGGAGATCGGAACGTCGTCAGATGGGACCTTATTTGGAGGGATAAAGGTAATAGGAGTTGGGTGAGGGTTTACGGGTTCAGTGACAGGGGTTGTTGTTGGATTTTGATTTCGAGGAAAGGCATAGGATTCTTTTTGAGGTTGAGTGGTTTTGGAGGTAGGTGGTGGGTTAGTTGATGTGGATGGGTTCGTCATTTTTGGGGCTTTGATGGGAATTGAGGTGTTGAATGGTGTTTTAACCATAGTGGGTAAAAGGAGGTTATAAGGTAGGTGAGGAAGAGGAAGAGTGGAAGGGGAACGGTTTTTGTGGGTTATGGGATTTTGGACGAAAGGATTATGGTGGTATAATGGCCCAATCATAAATGAGGTAAGTGGTAGTTGGTCGGCCCAATAAATGAGGTTGATCACTCAAAATTAAAAGCAAGGTAGTGTAATGTAAACGTAAATTTAGATATGAGGTTGAGTGATTATCGACTCACGAGTATGGTATCAATTTTCGGTCAAAAAATGGTATGAGTGCACTTAGAACAAGCAATAACATATGTCCATTTTAGTTAATCATTTGGAGAAATTAGTAAGACTCATGTTAGAAATCACAAGCAATTAATTAACCCAATTTCTAGTCTAAATTTCTCAAAATGTTCTTTAGCAAGTGGCTTAGTAAAAATGTCGGCAATTTGATTTTCGGTTTTACAAAAAATAAGTCTAACATGTCCTTTCTCCACATGATCACGAATGAAATGGTGATGGATATCAATATGTTTGGTTTTAGAATGTGGAATCGGATTTTTGGGTATATTTATTGTACTCGTATTATCACAGATTATGGGAACGGAGTCAAAAATAATACCAAAATCAAGGAGTTGTTGTCTTACCCACAGAAGTTGAGAACAACAATGTGCGACACTAACATACTCACTTTTGGCCGTTGAAAGAGCTACCATATTTTGTTTCTTTGAGCCCCATGAAATCAAGCAAGGACCCAAGAATGTTGCAATTACGGAGGTGCTCTTTCGATCTACCGTGCAACCCGCATAGTCTGCATCCGAAACACCTATGAGATCAAATGGACAATGTAAGGGGTACCACAAGTAGCGATCTTGTGTTCCAATCAAATACCGAAGAATTCGTTTGACGGCTTTAAAGTGGGACTCTTTCGGATTTGCTTGGAACCTAGCACATAAACAAACACTAAAGAGAATGTCGGGATGACTTGTGGTCAAGTAAAGAAGTGAGCCTATCATACCTCTATACACCTTTTCACTAACATTCTTACTGAGTTCATCTTTGTCCAATTTGGACCCGGCTACCATAGGTGTATCATGAGACCTACCATTTGTCATCCCAAATTTCTTAAGCATTTCTTTAATGTACTTTTGTTGATGGATCATGATTCCATCCTTTGATTGCTTGATTTGGAGCCCAAGGAAAAATCCTAGCTCACCCATCATGCTCATTTCAAACTCCGATTTCATTAGTTTCGAAAAGTACACATAAAGGAGTTCATTTATTGCACCAAATATAATGTCATCAACATATACTTGGACAACCAACAGTTCAGCAGATTGTGACTTTAAGAACAATGTCTTGTCGACGGAGCCTCTTTTAAACCATTTTCAATAAGAAATTTAGACAATCTATCATACCAATACATAGGTGCTTGTTTTAAACCATAAAGAGCCTTGTCTAATTTGAAAACATGGTTAGGCAAATCATTGTCCTTAAAGCCCGGAGGTTGCTCCACAAATACATCCTCTTCCAAATATCCATTTAAGAAAGCGGTTTTGACATCCATTTGGAAGAGTTTAATGCCTTTGTGAGCCGCAAAAGCTATAAGTAATCCTATGGCTTCAAGTCTAGCTACCGGTGCATAGGTTTCATCGTAGTCAATACACTCTTGTTGGTTGTAACCTTGCACCACTAGTCTAGCCTTGTTCTTTACGATTTCTCCCGAGTCGTCAAGCTTATTGCGAAAGACCCATCTAGTACCCATGATGGTACGATTAGATGGTCTAGGGACTAAGTGCCATACCTCATTCCTTTTGAATTGATTGAGTTCTTCTTGCTTGGCTAATAACCAGTCAGCATCAGTCAGGGCGACTGTTACATTTGCTGATTCCACTTGAGAAAGGAAGGCATTGTGGGCACAATACTCATCAAGATGAGCAAGATTGTTGAGAGATGATCTTGTTCGAATTCCAGAGTTAAGATCGCTTGTGAGGTTTGAGAGTGGATGAGAGCTTTGATGTTTCCATTTCCTTGGAACAATGGTTTCTTGTTCCCCCTCAGCAGTGTCAGTCTTAGTGACTGTTTCCTTCTCTTTTGAGTGGTCATCATCAGCACTGTTGTGAGTTGTTTCATTTCTGGAGGTGGAGGCAACAGTCGTTGGGTCTGTTGCATCCTGAGAAGAAACAGTGGCAGGTATACCACGTGTTCCCCTTGAAATGTTGCTTTCCTTTGAAGGTGACAGTCCCTGAGGTTTTTGCTGATCAGCGTCATTATTCATTGCTTCCACTTCCTCAAACACAAAGTCCTTTCGAACAAGACCAATCTCGAACTCATCATCATCATCGTCTTCTTCCACACTTTGTACCTGTCCAAGCATACTAGATTCATCAAAAATGACATGGACACTTTCTTTAATTAACATGGTTCATTTATTGTAGACTTTATAGGCCTTGCTATGGTCGGAGTAGCCAATAAACACCCCTTCATCACTACGTGGATCAAACTTACCCAAGTTGTCTTTACCAATGTTGTGAACAAAGCATTTGCTTCCAAATCATCTAAAATATGAAATGTTGGGATTTCTTCCACGTATTAATTCATAGGGAGTCTTATTTATTATACTCCTTATCATGACACGATTATGAATATAGCAAGCGGTGTTTACCGCTTCGGCCCAAAAGTTCTTAGGCAACTTACTACATAATAACATGGTTCTAGCCATACTTTCAAGGGTCCTATTCATTCATTCAACCACACCATTTTGTTGTGGGGTTCTAGGAGCCGAGAAATTATGGTCTACACCATTGTCATCACAATAAGCACCAAATGACGAGTTTTCAAATTCGGTTCCATGATCGGTTCTTATGGAAACAAGTTTTAAATTAAGTTTATTTTGAATCTTTCTCAACCAAATTAGAAACTCATCAAATGCCTCATTCTTAGAGCTCAAGAAGCGTGCCCAAATGAACCTAGAATAATCATCAACAATGACACACACATAACGACTACCACCTCTACTTCTAGTCCTCATTGGTCCACATAAGTCGATATGCAAAAGTTGCAATGGTTGAAGTGCGCTCACAATTCGTTTAGGTTTAAAGGAACTTGTAACATGTTTGCCTCTAGAACATTCATCACACACTTTATCAAAGGGTCAAATTTCATATTGGGAAAACCTTCAACCAAGTCAAGTTTTTTAAGGGTGTTAAGAGTTTTAGTACTAACATGTCCAAACCTTTTATGCCACAACCAAGGATCATTACTCATTACACTCATGCAAGACATGGTATGACCGGATAAGGTGTTCAAGTTGGTTAAATACACGTCTTTGACACGTCTTCCTTCGAGAATTAATTCATGAGTGGTGGCATCAATTATTCGACACAAATTAGCACTAAATTCTACAATATTACCCTTATCACCAAGTTGAGAAATGCTAAGGAGATTATGCTTCAAACCTTTGACAAGCCGCACGTTGTCGACACAAAGTAATGGTGACTTATCAACCTTTCCAATGCCAATTACTTCACCCTTTTTGTTGTCACCAAACCTTACCATGCCACCATTATACGCTTTAAGTGAGAGGAATTGGCTTCTATCACCCGTCATGTGATGTGAGCATCCACTATCCAAGTACCAATTGCGGCCGCCTCTCACCAAGCCCTACACAAGATTAGACTTTGAGTTTAGGAACCCAAACAAACTTGGGTCCCCTTTTGTGATCAACATATCTTACGGTGTCTTTCCTAATCTATATTTGCTTTACAACTTTGATGTTCTTGTTAATGTCATTAAATCTTTTTCTACAAGCATTGAAGACATGACCATTCTTACCACAATAGTTGCAAATAATGTATTCGGGAAGACCAACGTATTTCCTTCTTCTAAAATCGGTCTTAGGCTTCTGGATATAACAGTCTGTCTGACTGTTCCATTTGAAGCCCAAACCGGCAACTTTGTTACATCTTTCAGTTTGACTAGTGAGGAAGTTTAACATGGTTTGACTTCCTTCCCATTTCCCAGTGACATTTTTAGGATTCACAAGTTCTTTAGTCAAATCATTAACTTTGGTGAGAAGATGCAAGTTCTTTTCTTTTTCCCTTTTGAGTTCATCATTTTTCACACTTTCTATAGACAACCTTTTTTCAATTATGAAGTCATGAGTGTGAGTATTGAGTTTAGACACAAGCTATCCAATTTTCTCTTTAGACTCCTCATACTTAGATGTCATTTCATCAAGACATTTGTTTAGATCAACGAATTCTTTGGATCTTTGGTGAAGATTAGATCTAGAAGTGCTACATTCAGGCATACCCTTTTGAAGGAAGGTAAGCCTTTCGTGAAGGACTCCTATTTCTTTCTTGAGATTGACTACATCACCTTTTAGACGCTCGTTTTCATTGACCAAACACTTAACGTTCTCATTTAACTCGTCTAAGTCTTTGTTGGATGCAACAGTTCAAGACACTGTTTCTCTTAAGTCTACTATCTCAACCACAAGGTCATACACTTCATTCTAGAGAGCATCTTTGTCCTTTAAAAGATCATCACGTTCCTTGGTTAGTGAGGAAACCTGTATCACCAAAGTAGTGTTGACATTTTCAAGGTCAGAGACGTCCGTGGGGGTCATCTTAAGACGCTCTAATTCTTTAGTCAATTGTTTGTTCAATTTGTTGACTCTCTTTACTTCATCATAAGCCTCAGAGGTGACAGTGACGCTGTCAGTTGCTTTTAGTTCATTTTTAAGGTTAAAGTTTTCTTGAGCAATTTCCTCAATCTCATTTTGCATGAGCTCAAGTTTATCATTTTGAAATCGACACTTATCAAAAAGTTGGTCAAGAAGCTTACATACTTTCTCTTTGGAGTAAGTTCTAGCCTTGGCCTTTAGATGATTTACCTCATTGTCGGAATCAGATTCGGAGTCATCGGGATTATCCATGAGGCATCTAAGGTGTTCGATTTTTGAAGTTTTTGAGACTTTGTCCTTAAGATGACTTGTAAGACACATTTTAGCCTCTAGTTCCTCCTCGATGAGTTCCTCATCTTCCTCGGAGTCGGACATTCTACAAATAGCACTCATGAATCTATGTTTGTAGTCCTTTTTAACTTTATCTCGTTTTTCCTTAGATTTGATTTCATCCCACTTGGGACATTCTTTAATTTGGTGAGTTTTATCACCACACTAAAAGCATCCCACGGTGGAATTAGATCGTTTCTTAGGAAAGCGTTTTTTCGAGTAATTATTATTGAACCTTTTGTTTCCTTGACCATTGACTAACCCGACTAGATTCTTTGAGAACATAGCAAACTCGTCTTCCTCCTCATCTTCTTCATCACTTGGAGAAGATGTGAGGGCGAGACTCTTTCCCTTCGAGGACTCACTAGAATGCTTGTCGAGATTAAACTCGTGAGCCATTAGTGATCCCATTAGTTCATGAAGAGATAGGGTTGACAAATATTTAGCTTCCTCTATGGCGGTGACTTTGGGTTGCCACTTAGAGGTTAGACTACGAAGGATTTTTCGAATGATGTCCTCGGACTCGAAATTCCTTCCTAGACTCTTTAGCTCATTAATAATACAAGAAAAACGTGAAGAAAAGCTATTTATGGACTCGTCCTTTGACATTCTAAACATCTCATATTGTTGCATGAGAAGGTCAATACGGTGTTTTCTAACTTGGGAAGTCCCCTCATAAGCAAGTACAAGAGAATCCCAAATAGATTTTGCCATAGGACATCCAGAGATTCAACTAACTTCCCCCTCACCAACACAATGTTGAAGAATCGACATTGCTTTGGAGTTCTTTTCGGCAAGTTTGAAGTCATTTTCATTGTAATCTTTTTCCACTTTGGTTTTGGTGAAACCGTTTAATATATCGGTTTCCTCAATAACAAGAGGTCCATTTTGGATGATGGTCCAACATTGATAGTCTATACTTTTGATGTAATGTTCCATTTTGAGTTTCCACCATCCAAAATTCGCACCGGTAAAGACCGGGATCTTAGAGTGTTTCTCGGAATCCATTACCCAAGACTCAAACTCTAAGGCGATTAGCCTCGATCAAGAGCACGAGGCTCTGATACCAATTGAAGAGTTTATGGATTCAAGTACCTAAGAGGGGGAGAGGGTGAATTAGGTACTATTTAAAAATTTCAACTTAAACTTTATTGAATTATAGTAAGTTGTTTGATAATATGGGAGATAAGTGAATACATCGATTAATATTGAAGGATTAAACGAGTATTAAAAGATAAGTTTGCTAAAGTCTGAAGATAACAATGGTTCTGACTGTTGCTATTCGTCTCAGCGTATGGAGTACAGGCTACAGACCGAATGTGACAGTATGTGGAACTGTTACTCAAGAGTTAAGCAAATAATAAGACTAAACAATATAAAAGCAGTGGAATAAAGAACAAATGAAGATCAAACAAGAGATTTTTGAATTGGTTCGGCGAGAACTCAAGTGCCTACGTCCAATCTACTTTTTATTGATTAATTTTAGTGATCTACTCCGACTACTAAAAAACCCGTACAATAAAAAGACCAACAACCTACTCCGGTTGTGACACAAGTTCAAGAACTACTCCGTCCTAGAACAAGGTAACTCGCAACCTACTCCGGTTGCCAAATAGTCAAAGGACTACTCCATCCTGAACTCTACACACTAACTTAGAACGTTTTAAGGATCAAGTTTCCATGGACTTATTCTTAACAAGAATTGATATGGACAACTTTACAAGATCAAACGGTTCATAAGTGAGAGAGTTTAGTACTTAAAGCAACAGCGGTTATGATTGTAACACTTGAAGACTTTTGAAAGCTTTGCAAAATAATGACACGACTTTAAACTTTGAAAAACAACTTTGCAAACTTAATTAAATTCTCAGGAAAAGTCTTGTGGAAAAGATGAGATGAGGCACTCCTTTTATAGAGAGGGCAAGCAAGGTAGGTGATTTAGGGTTTTGAAATTCAAAGGTCTTCACATGTGATGAAGACCAACTCTTCCCCAAACTTGCACAAAAGAGGGTACTCTTTAAAAAGGTAAAAGAAGAAAAGAAGGTTTGTAATTATCCAAAAGAAGCCTTTGGTTTTTCAGAAAACAAAGAGTGGAAAACAAGTCACAAGATGACAAGCTTTCACTAAAATGGCAAAAAGCAATCCTTGTTTTACAAAAGACAAAGGAGACAAATTGGCACAAAGAGGAAACAATTTGAATTGACAATTAGATAAACATTTTTTCTAAAAACCCTAATCCTTAGAAAGAAATCTGAAGGTTATCTTTTAAGTCCAAGTCACTTTAGAAAAACAAAAAAGGATTTTGATACCGGTCGTCGCAGTATCAAAAATAAACCTAAGTTACAACTAACAGAAGTCAGCGGCAAGTAGGGTCGATCTCCACAGGGAGGCAAAAATGAGATTTATCTGTCTAATTTTAGTCTATGAGTACGGGTCACAATGTGGGGGTTTGAATATGATTTCTGACTAAAGAGAATAAGGAAGAGGGGAATAAAAAGAAGGGAGAAAACAGATAAAGAGGAACAGCTAAGACAGACGGTTCACCATAATCATCCGGTCAAGTAATCTAGGTCTCAGGTCAATGCAAATACGGTCTAAGGGGTAACGAATGTCACCTTTCGGTCCTTAATTCACCCTAAAGTGTAAACAGCTTAACTTTCGCCCTCACTGCAATACCCTATTGTTCGCTACTAGTCTACCTTTTCCAACCTTTCGGTCCAGGTCAAGGATCACTAAGAATTAAAGGTCTAATTGCGTCGACTCAATCGACGGATACAATTAATCTAAAGATTTAACCAACAAAGACAATACCAGCATTAACCCAATAAATCGATTACTCTCCCTTCATAATTATGGATCCCCTATAGTCTTAACATGAGAAAATTAGCTATTCACTACCATCGAATTAACAACAACAACAAATAAATAATTGAAACTGAACATAATGATAAACTGATAAGGATTGAATAAAAGCAATTATGATAATAAATAAGGGAAGAAGGAATTCAAGCAATAAAGATGATTAAAAGATTAAAGAAGAATAAATAATACCAATACAATAATTGATCCGAAAAATAGAGAATTGAAGAACAAGCAGTCGTCCGTTCCCTCTACTGACTCCAGGGAATGAATTGATTTTCTATTAGGTCTAAACTACTCTTATTTATACTAAGTAGTATCATTATTATTAACCAAATATAAGATAAGCATAAGATAAATCTAATTATACTCGACAATAACCTTCTCGCTGTAGCTAGTACTCGATCGAGCGATTTATCTACTCGATCGAGTACTTTTCCTGCTTTGCGCACTGAACTTCAAGCGGCTGCCATTTCTTCGTTACTTGGTAAAACAGAACGATTCCGGTGGCGTTGGAAAGCTAAGAGGACAAACTTTCATCTCCAATTGGAATCACCTGAATATCAGTTGTATAACTCGAGATATGGCTCTCCAAAGTAGGCACCAGCAATTTGAAGTTCTTCCTTTGCTCGCCTAGCTATCTTTCTTCTTTGCGCATCCCAAACTAGCTACATTCCCGCTCCAAATTCACTCTTCCTCCGAATGCATGCTAAATGGATGGTAAAAGGCTTGATTTCACTACTTTCTGGTTCATTCCTGCAAATAAGACAAAATAACCCAAAGTAGCATATTCGGGGCATTTCGTAGCATAAACTACGATAATAACATAGAAATACGTGCATAAAAAGGCCTAAAAGGACTATATAAAATGCACGTATCAAATCTCCCCAAACCAAACCTTTACTCGTCCTCGAGTAAACTAAAATGCAACTAATGGAACGGAAATGATAACTCAGAGCTAGCTTAACTTGTCTACTTGAACCAATTTAATGCAACAAAGATTAACAGTTTAAGCTAAGCGACAAGACGCAAAACGAATTATAAGCTGTTCAGAAATATAGCCAACCTATCGACCTTGCAAGACCAACAAAATCGGACTCTCTCGTGGTCACTCTTCTCTCATGAAGCAAAGGGTGAATGTTTATATGTAAAAGAGAGAAGAAAGCAGTCACTCACCTAGACTGCGACCTACATAACATGCATGCAACAAAGATGATAGACGATTCAAGTACTAATGCACACACTCCAACCAATAATGTCTGTCACAGCTGAGGGCTTACAAATGATATGGGAAAGTGAGGTTCAGGTGAGAAAAGGCAAAACAAGTTATGGAAATGTGGAGGTAAAAGCGTCAAGCTAGTTCCTAAACAGAACCATATAAGACCGTCCGAATCTCAATCGACTAAAAAATAAACACAAGTGCCCTTCATTGCGTAAAACTCACTACCCAATACACAATCTCCTCAAAAAGATATGAATAAAACGGAGGAGTGACACCGTCACAAGATAAAAATGAATACGTACGGTCTCAAAATACAACCAGACAACAAATTTTTGATTTTTTCATTCTTTCCTGGTTTCCTGCATACGTGATTTTGATTTTGTTTCATATTTTTTTTTTCTTCACGTAAATTTCTCTTTTTTTCTTTTCTTTTCCAATTCTTTATTTTTCTTTTCTCCCTCCTTATATACACCAACTCCAATCAAAATACACACGGCCAATCTGCAGACGGAAAAATATACCACAAAAGACAAACTAAACTAGCTTAACTAGGCAGGCTGAGTTTTGGATGTAGCTAATGGGTCAAAAAGGCAAGATTTGGCTTAAGTGGAGCTATATGGGTGAAAAATATAAGAACAGGGGAAAATTTATAAGCACCTCCCTACATGTGACACCGACCACAAACCCGAATGTATGCATTTGACAAGAAATCGAATGTCATAAAAGTGCAAAAATAATGAACATGCTATGCAAGGAGTACTACTCTCAATTCCTACATGAACCGGTCATGAATGTCACCGATTATAAGGCTCTAAAACTCGAAATTGTAGAGTAGGTTGCCAATTTATCAGGTCAAGTTTACACGGTCAGCTATATTTGAACAAAAACTCGTAGATATGCGCAAGACTCAGCTAATAACTGTCAATATAGTGCAAGGCTCAAGTAAAAAGACAAGTTAAAGTGCAATTTCATCACGGAAATCTACCGTTCCGACTCAACCTATATGCAAAAATAAACGTGAATTTTTTTTGAATTTTTTGAATTTTTTAATTTTTAGGGAATTTTTGAATTTTATGAAAATAAACAACAATGCATACTGAAATTAAACGTGATAACAGAAATGCAATAAAAACAAGATGCAGACACAGATATGGATGCATAACCTCCCCAAACCAAACCGTACAATGCCCACATTGTACCAAAACATGGAAAGGAAATGCAAACTAAAAGAGAAAGAGAGTTAATGCGGAAAACTCACAAGATTGCGCGAATAAGGGGCCTCCCCAAACCAGCCAGCAACATGGGAGGTCACTAATAGCTCCGAAACATCGTCACAAGAAGCTAATCCAAGCAATGGGCGTCCAAAACAAATTTCGATCGAGAGGAATAGTGGTCGATCGAGTGGAATAGTGGTCGATCGAGTAAAAAAAAAAAAAAAAAAAAAAATTTTTTTTTTTTTTTCGCGGTACTCGATCGAGTAGAAATTTCACTCGATCGAGTAAAACCAAATAGAGAAAAAGCTCTCGATCGAGTACAAAAAGTACTCGATCGAGTAATCTCCGTGTATTCTGCAAAACGCAAAAAACCCGCAAAACTAACAAAGCAAGCATACTTGATATAGTCTATGGTACGAAGACCAATTATTACACACAACTGAAATAAAATGCAATGTTTGAAAAACAACTAAAAAAAAAAAAAAGAAACTCCGGGTTGCCTCCCGGTAGCGCTAATTTCGCATGACAGTCTCACTCGACCTTCTTTTTCAACCAACTACTCTAATTGAACCCAATCAAAGCAACTCAAAGCTCGCACCAACTTTGTCAAATAGCTGCGCATGTGCTACACAAAACTGTAAGTAGCACCATAATATAGTAATAGCATAGGAAATTGAAATGCAAGATCGTTTAAGCCTAACGAATTTCCTGTGACAGCTCCCAAAATCATTCACAAGATAATTCTGCCCTCCAGCTAAGGGCGGAATATAAAAACTCAAAATAACCGCAGGTGGAAAATGAAGGAGCTCAACAGCATTCAACTTAAAAATAACGCGAGTAGAATTTAAATGCTCAGACGGGTAAGAACTGTGAGGTGAAGGAGTCTGGTCAGCTAAAGGTGAAGGTGGATAATCATCCCAGATGCAAGGGGTTGTAAAGTCAATTGGGTCAATCGGGTCCTCTATAATAGGCTCATCATCTATATCATCATAAGTATCCCATTTGACTTCAAGACTGTCTAAATCTACCTCCTCACTCTCCTTATTGCTAGACTCGTCAAGATGGAGATTCTCAAAGAGAGCCTTCAAATCACCCTCACTATCAGTGCAAGAATCATAAAGGGGTTCTAAACTATCCTCATAAAAAGGATTGTCAACCACGCTAGTGGTCTCCTCCATGTCTCCGTCAGCATTTCCTAGATTGGTTTCTAAGGTCTCACCCACCCCCTCATTTGAGTCAACATGAAGAGAAAAGTTGGGTTTAAGAGATTCAAAGAAGAAACCAATCAAAGAATTATAATACCTCATTTACGGGGATTCCTTCCAAATCCCACTTACCAATAGATTCTAGGTATGCTCGCGTAGGGTCATTCATACCCGGAAGATAGTCCAAAGCACAATTGGAGTTCGAAAAATGCATCTCGTCTTGGCTCGAGCCACTCCAAAAACCTGGCTAAATAAGTACCAAAAATTTCGTTCTCTTCCTGCGGAAAGAGAAGAACGAAAGACATAATAACGGTCTCAAGGAACCGAAGCTCCTTGAGACAAGAAATAAACTAAATAAAAACAAATAAAACTACGCTGCCTCCCCGGCAACGGCGCCAAAATTTGATACCGGTCGTCGCAGTATCAAAAATAAACCTAAGTTACAACTAACAGAAGTCAGCGGCAAGTAGGGTCGATCTCCACAGGGAGGCAAAAATGAGATTTATCTGTCTAATTTTAGTCTATGAGTACGGGTCACAATGTGGGGGTTTGAATATGATTTCGACTAAAGAGAATAAGGAAGAGGGGAATAAAAAGAAGGAGAAAACAGATAAAGAGGAACAGCTAAGACAGACGGTTCACCATAATCATCCGGTCAAGTAATCTAGGTCTCAGGTCAATGCAAATACGGTCTAAGGGGTAACGAATGTCACCTTTCGGTCCTTAATTCACCCTAAAGTGTAAACAACTTAACTTTCGCCCTCACTGCAATACCCTATTGTTCGCTACTAGTCTACCTTTTCCAACCTTTCGGTCCAGGTCAAGGATCACTAAGAATTAAAGGTCTAATTGCGTCGACTCAATCGATGATACAATTAACTGCAGCATTTAACCAACAAAGACAATACCAGCATTAACCCAATAAATCGATTACTCTCCCTTCATAATTATGGATCCCCTATAGTCTTAACATGAGAAAATTAGCTATTCACTACCATCGAATTAACAACAACAAAAAATAAATAATTGAAACTGAACATAATGATAAACTGATAAGGATTGAATAAAAGCAATTATGATAATAAATAAGGGAAAAAGGAATTCAAGCAATAAAGATGATTAAAAGATTAAAGAAGAATAAAAAATACCAATACAATAATTGATCCGAAAAATAGAGAATTGAAGAACAAGCAGTCGTCCGTTCCCTCTACTCACTCCAGGGAATGAATTGATTTTCTATTAGGTCTAAACTACTCTTATTTATACTAAGTAGTATCATTATTATTAACCAAATATAAGATAAGCATAAGATAAATCTAATTATACTCGACAATAACCTTCTCGCTGTAGCTAGTACTCGATCGAGCGATTTATCTACTCGATCGAGTACTTTTCCTGCTTTGCGCACTGAACTTCAAACGGCTACCATTTCTTCGTTACTTGGTCAAACAGGGCGATTCCGGTGGCGTTGGAAAGCTAAGAGGACAAACTTTCATCTCCAATTGGAATCACCTGAATATCAGTTGTAGAACTCGAGATATGGCTCTCCAAAGTAGGCACCAGTAATTTGAAGTTCTTCCTTTGCTCGCCTAGCTATCTTTCTTCTTTGCGCATCCCAAACTAGCTACATTCCCGCTCCAAATTCACTCTTCCTCCGAATGCATGCTAAATGGATGGTAAAAGGCTTGATTTCACTACTTTCTGGTTCATTCCTGCAAATAAGACAAAATAACCCAAAGTAGCATATTCGGGGCATTTCGTAGCATAAACTACGATAATAACATAGAAATACGTGCATAAAAAGGCCTAAAAGGACTATATAAAATGCACGTATCAGATTTTCGAAAGTGAAATTGAGTTTCAAGTGTTACGGATCATGGTGACAGTCCAGACTATTGTTACTTGTAAGAGTAACAGTAGTCTTGACTGTTATTATTGCTTTTAAATACTCTACTCCCTAACTTGTACATTAGATGACACAAATGACTCAAAACTTTGGGTGATCAACAATTTAACACATCTTAATTCAAGCTTGATTTGATCATAAAACCTAAAAAGGTAAACTAAGATAACACACATTAAATGGGCATGTTATCATCAATCAAAGGAACCCAACAATTTCTTTAATAATTACTTCCATTCCAAACAAGCCCTCAAGTATACTTACTTTTGTACTCCCTCCTATTCACTAATATCTTCCATATTCACTAATATCTTCCATGGTTTAACTCTCTTTTACTCTCTTAATTTTATCCACTCAATACCACAATATCAAGATATTAGCACACACAAATTAAACCATCTATGTGTACCCTTCAAGTTTAGTCAATAATTCATTAAGCCATGAAAGACAACTAAACATGAGCATTAAGAACTTTACCAAGATATTCAAGCTAGGATCAATTCTCACAAGATTAAACCATACAAATGAGAAAAAGACATAAACTTTCCAACTTATTATGTGAATCCTTTAAACAAAATCAACACACAACAAGTTTGCTTCAAACAATCCTAGATAGATTAAACCATTTCTCTAGAATTTGCAATAGCCAAGTAAGTAAGATGAAAGGGTGATCAAACCACACATTCATTCACTTAACATATGAAATTAAGCACAAGGAAAGAGTATTAGGTAACTTTAAAAGAGATTAGAGAGTCTTACAATACCAAAATTGAAAAATTTGAATGAAATTACACCAAGAGGAGAAGGATTTAGTCTTCCATAATCTTGTTACAACCCACAAATTGAGGAATGATTAACATAAACTAAGGAAGATTTAGTCTTAAATTATTACAAGATTAAGAGGAAAGCCTAAGATATTTTAGATCTAAGATGGTAAGAAGGTTGTCTCTAAGATATCAAAATGTGGGTATTTATACCCTTGGCTATTGGCTTTAGGTTAAGGCAAAATTGAGTCTTCAAAATAGAGAATCACGAGTCTTGAAAACAGTAGAAAGCGCAGCTTGCGGTTGGGGGGTGCAGCCTACGCTTTTCAGCCTTGCAGCGCGTTTTTGCGAGAGTCATATCTCCCTCGGTTCTTGGACAAATGAGGCGTGTGACCTACCGTTAGAAAGCTAAGATCACAAGATTTCACT
This sequence comes from Silene latifolia, assembly GCF_048544455.1. Lineage (NCBI taxonomy): Eukaryota > Viridiplantae > Streptophyta > Magnoliopsida > Caryophyllales > Caryophyllaceae > Silene > Silene latifolia. The sequence continues at coordinate 109,078,725 of NC_133526.1, forward strand.
TCCACTTGGCCTTGTATCAATTCAAGGTCTAGAACTCGGGTTATATTCATTTGAAGTTGATCCTTGTGAAATCGAGTTTTCAATTATTCATTTTGGCTCTTGTTTGTCTATGCCAAGGCTTCAAATCTTCCATTAGCTTACTTTTCTTGACTTTTCACTTGTTCCCTTGGTTGACTATGGTTCGGGATTGACCCTTGACTTTTGTTGGCTTTGACCGTTTGACTCTTGACCTTGTCTTCGACTTTCATTGAACAAGCACATGGCTTTTTCTCTTCAAATCTTCAACCCATTACAATGCACCAAACCATACAATATAACCATTCTCAACATGTTACATTACCCTTTTTAAAGGTAAAAAAAAATGAACCTTAATTAGCCAAATTATAAGTAAAGGATAAGAAAAGCAATTATTTGCAAAACGTAAACTAATGACCCATAATATAACACTAATAGATAGCTAATTAATCCTAATTAACATGACTCTTTATCGTGCTATCAAATTCCCCCACACTTAAACTTTTACTCGTCCCGAGTAAAACTTGAAATTAGCATTTCAAATCACAAGTCCAATAAGCGAGTGCAAGAGAACCGATCACTCTTCCCTCACAACACCCTTCTATTACCTCCCTCATAAACAACCACCTATTACGAAAGAGAAAATCTAGACTCAAATGTTGCGGACACTCTCTTCTCTCACTCGCCCTCCTTATATAACCCTCATTACAAGACACAACACACCTCCAACACCGACTAATCACAACTCCACCCTTCTTATGTCTCAAAGCAAACGCTCAACGATCACCCATATCATGTTATTACCTTGCTGGCTCCTCGGTAAACCCACTATGAAATCCATGGAGATAGACTCCCATTTCCACTCAGGTACCTCATGAGACTGAATCTTATCTTGTGGTCTTCGCTGCTCCCCTTTGACTCTTTGACATGTCAAACACCTAGCCACAAACTCAGCCGTCTTCCTTTTCATTCCAGGCCACAAAAAACTCTTCTTCAGATCTCTATAAAGCTTGTCACTACCCGGATGCACTGAATATGGTGTGTAATCAGCCTCTGTCATGATTACCTTTTTCAACTCCTCATCCTTAGGCACACACCATCTCCCATCAAACTGAACACTCTCATCAGAATGAATAGAGAACCGAGACACTATCCCTTTCTCTACTCCAGCCCTCCTATAATACTACGTATTTTATAATTATATAAATAATACTATCTCTTATTTCATATGTTGTTCCACTTTTTCTAATATATGTGAGTAATATTTTATTGAAAAGGGAACAACACATGAAATAGGAGGGAGTATTATATTGTATTTTATACGAATTACATATGAGACGGAATAATAATAATAATAATAATAATAATAATAATAATAATAATAATAATAATAATAATAATAATAATAATAATAATAATAATAATAATAATAAAAAAAAAAAAAAAAAAAAAAAATAATAATAATAATAACAATAATAATAATAATAATAATAATAATAATAATAATGATAATGATAATAATAAGTTGTAATAATAATAATAATAATACGTAATACGATGCATGTATAATATACGCATACTATACTCACCTTATATACTTCCACCTCACCTTATATATACTCTACCTTGTCCATCCCACCCTATCCTACCGTAATCCCACAAAATCCACCATCCACCATACATTTTAAGAGAGAAAAGATGAGAGGATGAGAGAAAGAGAGGAGATTTGGAGATTTTGTCCCTCCGCCTCAGAATCGTAAGTTAATACCGTCTTACAATAACTTTTATATTAATTAATTTATGCCATTGATCCGCCTTGACCCTGACTCACCTCTGACCGTCTTTGACCTGTCATTTGACCATTGTTGACCACCCATAAATGGGTTTGACCGAACTAGATCTAACGTTGTAGTGTTGTTTTGTGACCGTATTAAGAAGAGTTTTTGACCCACCTTTCGTGACTATGTTGGCCTGACCTTGGGTGGGTTATGTCGAGGGTTGAGAGGAGAGTTGAGTCGTGGTCCGTGGTGGTGGTTTGGGTGGCTGTGATGGCGGGAAAGAGGTGGTAAAGGTGGTTGTACGGGCTGTTTTGCAGTCGTGGTGTATGTTGTTGTGGTTGTCATGTGTCATGGTTGTTGGTGTCGTGTCTGGTGGTGCTAAGGGTGCTAGAGCAGGCCGTGTAGCACCGTGGACAGTGGGTTTTGGTGGTGTGTGGACATGGGCTACCCGCGCCGCGCGCACCCGCGCGTTGGTTTCGAGGCGGCGACACTTCTCCCACGGAGCCTTGGTTTGCCAAAGCATGTCATGGGCCGTTACCGATTTGTGAGGCATTGAAACCGATGAAAGGTTGAATAAGCCTGCATTTATGGAGTCGCCACCAATTTGCTGTGGAAAAATTGAAAACCGTTCGAATACCTCGTGTCATGTCAAGACACAAAGTAATGACATAAACACTAACAACTCGTTACCCTTAGCATTCTATGTCTAGAATGACTCTCGAAGATGCCAATGGATACGGATGTCCAGAGATAACTGGAGTAAGGGGTGAGGGTATGTATTAGGAAGCTCTTTAATCGAACACCTAATCCCGCCCGCCTCGATAGCGGCCTCTACTAATGATTAGGGAAATCGTTCATATTTGATATGTTGCCGATGTAATGCATGCAATGCAACAAACATAGAATATTCCTAGCATGTGAATTAAACTATGTCAGTGAACACGTAATTTAGCACTCAATTGGGGTCGAAGTAGATGTTAAATTCAATTACGTGTGAGAAATCATGTAAATAAATCATACATAATAATAATTACGATGAATAAATGACAATAATTAAAATTACAAATAATTACAATGATTATTTGATCTACGTCAAAAGCACGCTCAAAACGGGATTTCGAAGAAGGAAATAAAGAAATAAAATTAGAAATAAAAGTACGAAAATATGTCAGATTAGAGGTGATAATATGATTAATAGTTGATTTAATACGTAATTAGGAGATATGTCAAAGCAACAAAGAATTCAGGGACAGAAGCTAACACAGAACAGGCGCAGCAGCTGCTGCGTCCTCTAGAAGAGGCGCAGCTCTTCCTGCGTCTGTTCTCCAGTTGGAGTCTGGCTGTGAAGTTAGAACCGCGGATTGTTAATGTTCATTGGTGAATTTAAGGTCGATTATTGATATTAGACTCAAGTTGAAGTAATTTAACAGATTACATGCATCTGGAACAGTCATAAAACGAATTAAAGGTGATAAATTTCAGAGGTTTACATAATTATGACGAACTCTTGTCGGATTTAATAAGGAAACAAACTTTGAACTTGAAAAAGAAATTGATTTGAATAAAATGAAATTAAATAAACTAAAATTATGTACAAAAGACGAATTCCAGAGAATCGATATGATCGAATTAAGCCTCTAAAATCCGGGTTTGAAATAAATGACGAAAACCCGCAAATATTGAATATAAGGGATTTAGGTCGGATTAATCGTTATAATTTGAAAGGCTTAATTAAGACATGACTATATATTAATACGAACAAAAGAAACGAAAGAAACAAGGAAAACGGTAAACTGCAAAAGATCGAGGAAGAAAAAGAAGAGCAGGAGCAGCGGCAGCCTCAGGAAGAGGCGCAGCATATGCTGCGATTAGACCTGTCAAAAGCTGACCCAACCCGAAAACCGACCGTAAACCGACCCGTAAATAACCAGCAAATAACCCGGTGTTTTCAACCCGAACCCGAAAAATACCCGAACCCGTTTTGACCCGTAAATAGCGGGTTGAAACCCGACCCGTAACGGGTTGACCGTTGGGTCAAGGCAATATATCTTCCTTAATATTGAAAATGTCAAATACGTATTGACTTATAAAATTCTAAGGAAATATATGTATATATACAGAATGCCGCGTCATCACCTTGAACCATATGCCACGTCATCACCTTGAACCATATGCCACGTCATCACAACAAAGTGTGTGCCACACCGTCACTTTCACCATATTACATTAATCCTTATTCTACGTCAGCACTGCCATGTCATCATTTCAGGCGACATTCCACGTCATCACCTTAAAGTGTGTGCCACGCTATTACTTTCACCGTGTTACATCGAACCGCATTCCATGTCGGCACTGCCACGTCATCACCTCGATCACATGCCACGTCATCACTTCGAAGTGTGTGGCACACCGTCACTTTCATCGTATTATGTGGAACCGCATTCCACGTCAGCACTGCCACATCATCACCTTTGATCACGTGTCACGTCATCACGTGCGATTCTTCGAAGAGGCGCAGCTGCTGCTGCATTTCTTCTGTACGTCAGATCTTTGCTTTTCTGTTAATACGGCTTTAATATATGGTTTTTAGGACAGTTTTGAACGTGCTATTGATATAAACCTTACATTTCAATATAAAAGTACAATAAATAAAAGAGGATTTTACACCCTCAGACTTACATGTTGGACGAAACGAGATTGACTAAAGTTATCGTTTAGTGATTGCTCGACTCGAATATGCGTGGAAAGTGCCCTTGTTAAAGGATTTAAAAGATTGATTAGATTGATTAAGGTGAAGTTGGTCAAATTGGTCGGTCTATGCAACGTGACCGGGACTCAGAATGATCTGAGCTTACGTGGTCGATTGATCAAGCACGTAGGCGTCGAAAGCAAAAGCGTGGTATAGAATGCAAAGAGAGAAGAGAAAGGCGGACACTCGCGTGCCAAATATGGAGACCGAAGGTCTCTATTTATACTAAACACACGAAGAAGTTTAGGAATGACACGGAAACAGAAACAAATCACGGAAATATTCCGGAAAGCGTGAAAAAGGGGCTGGGGAAGAGGCACAGTAGCCACTGCGACTCTTGGAAGAGGCGCAGCACCTGCTGCATCATTTCCCTAGTGGTTTCCTCCTCAACAAGAAAGATTTCCGCGTTTTTTTATCGAATTTCGGTAGATGTACACATCCTTATTTTGTGAAACACAATATACGGAAGATATTTCCTTAAAAATATTAAATTAAATTAGGAATAAATATCCAGAGAATTCTAGAACACTTCGGAACATTCCGACTCGGCATTTAAACGGTTTTTAGAAAATGAAGCGGTTTTTGACCCGGACTCCAAATGAACTCTAATTACTGTCAAAACGACCATATCGGCGCGTAGATGATGACCATGAGGTTGACTCAAGTATTTGAGCTATTAGTTGTCGATGAACTTGCGAACTGGCATAAAATCGTTCCTCGTATCAAACATGCGGCCCAATCATCACTGAGTGGTCGGCGAAAGGTGCATAAATGAGGTATCTACAGAGCCCCCACTTTGACTGAGGCTTGGACAAGGCGAAAGTCAAAGTATAGCCATCAGGTCAATCGAAGATTATAACCTGATGACTATGGCGATGCGAGGCGACTGATACCGTCGTTTTGTATCAAAATTAAATTTATAATCCAACTAAAACTATAGCTAGTGATAGTAAGAGTCGAACCACAGAGAGACAAGATCAATTTTATTTGCTATTTTTAATCTATTGAAGTAACAATTATAGGGGGGGGGGGGGGGTTGGTTGATTGATTCTATACTAACTACCGAAAATTAAATGATGTTTAAGTAGATAATAAAAAGTAGCTAGGAATTTCGGTTCACCATGGCTTAAGGGTCATCTAGTAAAGTCAAGGTCTCATCCAATACCGTCTCAGGATGTCAAATAGGTCGTCTAAGTCCCTATTCAAATTAAGCCTCTCGGTCTCTTTTCCACCCTAGAAAGAAACTAAATTACTTTCGCTCCATAGTCCTTCCAATTACTTGTAAGAAATCTAACTTAAGACTCCAATCTTTCCGTGATTTAGAAACAACTTTAACTATAACTTCTTTCAATTCTCGGTTAGAAATCTCAACTTGACCACTAGTTTGGGGATGATACCCCAAACCTCTACGATGTTGGACACCGAATTTATTTAATAAAGCACTAAGTTGTTTCTCTTTAAAATGCATTCCACCATCGCTAATGACAACCCTAGGGACACCAAAACGAGGAAAAATAATCTTTTTAAATAGCTTAATCACGACTTTTGCATCGCAATAGGGAGTAGCGATAGCTTCTACCCATTTGGACACATAATCTACAGCTACGAGGATATATTTATTACCTTGACTGCTCGGAAAGGGTCCTTGATAATCAATGCCCCAGACATCAAAAATCTCAACCTCTAGAATGCCTACCTGTGGCATCTCATGTCTCTTCGAAATATTCCCCGATCTTTGACAAGCATCGCACTCAGCAACAAAATTCCTACTATCTGCATGCATAGTAGGCCAATAAAAACCAGATTGGAGTACCTTAGCCACAGTCCGAGACGGACCATGGTGACCACTATAGGGAGAAGAGTGGCAAGCTTCTAGGATATACTTCACCTCCCATTGAGGCACACATCTCCGGATAAGACCGTCTGCACATTCCTTGAAAATAAATGGATCATCCCAAAAGTATTGTCTAGCATCATAAGCGAACCGCTTCTTCTGCTGCCATGAAAGCTTGGGTGGTATTTTACCTGTCACTGCAAAATTAACAAAATCAGCAAACCACGGAGGTGGATAAGACCCTGAATTAGTAATAGCTAACAGACTCTCATAAGGAAAATAATCATTAATGGGTAACGAATCCTCCCTTTTTGTCAGCTGCAGACGAGATAAATGGTCAGCCACCACATTCTCTGCACCTTTCTTATCTTTGATCTCCAAATCAAACTCCTGCAAAAAGGAGTATCCACCTCAAAAGCCTCGGATTCGCATCCTTCTTAAGAAAAAGAGTCTTCAGCGCTGCATGGTTAGTATAAACAATAACCTTAGAACCCAACAAGTAAGACCGAAATTTGTCTAAGGCAAAAACTACAGCTAGAAACTCCTTCTCGGTAGTGTAATAGTTAACTTGAGCCTCATCCAGAGTTCGGCTCGCATAATATATGGCATTCAAAACTTTATTTTTCCGCTGTCCTAAAACTGCACCAATCGCATAATCACTGGCATCACACATAATCTCGAAAGGGAGATCCCAATCAGGCGGCTGAATGATTGGCGCAGAAAATAGAGCCTCCTTCAACCTGTTAAAAGCCAAAAGGCACTCATTAGTAAACTCAAAAACAGCATCCTTAAGAAGCAATTGTGTAAGTGGTTTAGCAATTTTCGAAAAATCCTTAATGAACCGCCGATAAAAACCAGCATGGCCAAGGAAACTCCTCACTCCTTTAACATTCATAGGAGGAGGCAGTTGCTCAATCACCTGCACTTTTGCTTTATCAACATGTATGCCCTTATCAGAAATCAAATGTCCCAACACAACTCCCTCATTTACCATGAACTGACATTTTTCCCAGTTTAAAACAAGATTAACATCAATACAACGCTGCATGACTTTATCAAGGTTAGCTAAACAACGATCAAAGTCATTACCATAAACTGAGAAATAATCCATAAATACCTCCATAATATTCTCTATATAATCAGAAAAAATCCCCATCATGCACCTCTGAAAGGTAGCAGGGGCATTACACAATCCAAAGGGCATTCTGCGGTACGCAAAAACACCCTGTGGACAGGTGAAAGTGGTCTTACTCTGATCATCTGGATGAATAGGGATCTGAAAGAACCCTGAATATCCGTCTAGGAAACAAAAAAATTTATTAGAGGGTAGTCTTTCGGTCATCTGGTCAACAAAAGGGAGGGGGAAATGGTCCTTCTTTGTGGCGGCATTTAACTGTCTGTAGTCGATGCACATCCGCCAACCTGTTACAACTCGAGTTGGTATTAATTCGTTTTTCTCATTTTGAACCACAGTGGTCCCTCCTTTCTTCGGGACTACCTGAACTGGGCTAACCCACTTAGAGTTGCCAACTGTATAAATAATACCTGCACCGAGTAGTTTCATCACCTCAGCCATGACAACCTCCTGCATCTTCGGATTCAGCTTTCGCTGACCCTGTCTATAAGGCTTGTGACCTTCCTCCAGCTCTATCATGTGCATACAAATATCAGGGCTGATGCCCTTTATATCATCAAAAGAATAACCTAAAGCTTTCCTATTTTTCTTAAGTACACACATCAAAGCAGAAAGCTGGTTATCGTCAAGCTTAGCACTAACAATAGTTGGGTACTGCTCCGTATCATCTAGAAAAACATACTTAAGATTAGGGGGAAGTGGCTTACGCTCTGGCACCTTTACCTCAACAACGTAGGCAGAATCAGCTTCAATGGTATAGCAAGTGTTTACCAAATTCTCGTTGGCGAGGCTTATCATCATCTCATCTTCTTCCTCAGTGAGCTCGTAACTTTCCATTGAGGCTAGCAAAACATCTAGCTCCTCAGCATTCTCCGCTGGATTATCTGCACACTCATCTAAACGAGTTAGATCAGCTAAGGGATCCTTGGCTAAGGATTCCCTCCAGTTACAATTAACAGCCCTGTCAACAATATCAACGGAATAACACGTATCATCATCAGTATTTTCAGTCGCCTTACAAGCAAGACTGAACTCAATGGTGTCATCCCCTACCTCTAAGGTTATGATTCCGCGTTTGACATCTATTACAGCCCCAGCTGTATGTAAAAATGGTCTACCTAAAATAATAGGTATCTGACTGTCCTCTGCAATGTCCAAAACAACGAAATCGACAAGAATAAAAAACATACCCACTCGAACGGGTACATCCTCTAAGACTCCTAAAGGTCTCTGAGTCGATCTATTTGCCATCTGAAGGGTGATATCGGTCACCTTAAGTCTACCAATATTTAGCTTTTTGCAAACAGAATATGGCATGACACTGACACTGGCCCCTAGATCACAAAGGGCCTTTCCAATTTCGTGGTTACCTATAGTACAAGGAATTGAAAAGCTACCCGGGTCCTTTAATTTAGGTGGTATGTTGATTTGCGAAAGAGCATTACATTCTTCCACAAAAGCAACAGCACCATCATCATGAAAATTTCTCTTACGATTCAAAATGTCTTTCATAAATTTAGCGTAAGAGGGTACCTGGGTAATTAGATCAGTGAATGGAATGGTTAACTCAATATTCTTGACCATCTCCAAAAACTTACCAAACTTGCGCTCCAGCTTGGTATTCTTTAAACGCTCCGGATACAGGACTGCAACACTCGCCGTAGGATCAGCAACCTTCGGCTTCCGTAAATTTAAAACCTCCGTCAAATCATCAATAAGTATAGAATCATGCAAATTAATTGACGGATTTGCGTTCTGCTCAGGTAAACAGGTCGATCGACCAGTTGTGGTGGTCAGTCGACCACTGGATCTGGGATCAGAAAGCTCCTGACTGTCAGCGTGTACAGTAGCATTAGGTAGGTTGGTCGATCGACCAGGTGTACTGTATTGAAATAGTTTCTGGTCAGAGACTTTTTCGTCAGGAATTATGGTCGATCGACTGAAGTTGTTGGTCGATCGACCACTAGTGCTGGCAGTGGAATTCGTTTTCGCACCAGAATTCAAATTTGTCTTTTCATCATTTCCCGAGTCTTTTCTTGGCTTATTAGGACCGTCATATGAGAGACCATTGCGGAGGTGATTTGCATTAAGTGTCTCTATAGGAACCTCACATTTGCTTGAAGAATTGGCGACTTGGTGAGCCGCTAAATTCTCTAACTGCTTTGCAAAATTCCTTGCAGATTCAATCCCAGCTTCTTCTATTTTCGTGACTTGAACCAAAAGAGCTCGGATTACTTCTCTCAATTCCGCGGTCTCATCTGAGTTATGAACAGGAATTTCAATTTCTTTCTCGGAAACCTTAGAAGACTCGAGCTTTTCGAGCCGGGCACTAATAGAAGCTATGAGTGTCGCAATGGCACTCATTTCGTCATTTGGCTTTTGCGAGTTTCCACGCGAACTCCCAAACTCAGCTCTATGGACTGCCATCTCCTCAATAGTATTCCAACCTTTATTCTGACCAGTGTTATTTTGGAACCTACCATTCGCAGCTGCATCCAGGATAACCTTGTAGTCATCATATAAAGAATTGTAGAATAGGTTGCAAAGGTACCACTGCTGGAAACCGTGGTGAGGAACAGACCGAACCAATCTCTTGAAACATCCCCATGCTTCACAAAATTCCTCATCAGGTCCTTGCTGGAAATTTGTAATTTGGCTCCTCAAGGCATCAGTCTTTGCAAGTCGGAAGTATTTTTTGTAAAAAGCTAATGCTAGAGATGTCCAATCTGTGACTCTAGCTGCTACCCTATCAAGGTAGCGGTACCAATCTCGTGCAGAATCCTTCAAGGAGTATAATAACATCATCCCCTTTACTTCATCTTGGGTCACCCCAGCCGGTACAGGTATGGAACAGCAGTAGTCTGTGAAAATTTCTATATGCTTCAAAGGATTCTCGTCCAGTAATCCAGCAAACTGGTTCCGCTCCACTAAATTAATATAGGAGGAACGGAGTTCGAAATGACCATGAATAGGGGTGGGTAGATCGTATCCCTTTGGAACATGATGCACTTGTGGCTGAAGATTATCATATATTGTAGTCATGATCGCGAAACTGAGAGTACTCAAGCCTTCCTCTCAAAAATATGTCTTCTAACTGTGCAAAAGCAAAACTAGAAGCAAGAGTAAGCAACGGCCTCAAGGAACCAAAGTTCCTTGAGACAAGAAAGTTAAACTAAAAATAAAGCAAACAGAATTACAACGTCTCCCCGGCAACGGCGCCAAAATTTGATACCGTCGTTTTGTATCAAAATTAAATTTATAATCCAACTAAAACTATAACTAGTGATAGTAAGGGTCGAACCACAGAGAGACAAGATCTATTTTATTTGATATTTTTAATCTATTGAAGTAACAATTATGGGGAGGGGGGGGGGGGGGGTTGATTGATTCTATACTAACTACCGAAAATTAAATGATGTTTAAGTAGATAATAAAAAGTAGCTAGGAATTTCGGTTCACCATGGCTTAAGGGTCAGTCTAGTAAAGTCAAGGTCTGTCCAATACCGTCTCAGGATGTCAAATAGGTCGTCTAAGTCCCTATTCAAATTAAGCCTCTCGGTCTCTTTTCCACCCTAGAAAGAAACTAAATTACTTTCACTCCATAGTCCTTCCAATTACTAGTAAGAAATCTAACTCTGCTAATTTCTCAATCTAGCAAAGGGATAAAATCTCACAGCTGTAAATAAGACCGGTACGGGTTCAACCTAGACTTAATAAAATCAACTCATGATGCCATGGATCCCCTAATTCCTAGCATAGATATTTTAGCTACGCATAATTAAGAATATAACAATTGCAAAATTAAAGACATGGAATAAAATTGACATGATTGAATTTGAATTGAAACTAAGGGATTAAAACTAAATTTCTTAAATGTAAATTGGTAGAGACTAGAATTAAATGAACAAGAATAAAAGGAGATTGAAATTAAATTAAAGCTTACTAAGGAAATTGATGAACAAATAATTAATTCGAATCCGTGCCTCCACTTCGTATCTCCCAAAACTAGATCTAAAACTCTTGTTGTTGAATCATAAAAAGCATAACCTAAATTATTGTTGCGTCCTACTGATAAACGTTCGCCTCCAAAGTTAAATTACAAGTGGGCTTTTAAAAGACGAATGCGTTAAAAGAAATCACAGCTTCGAGACCTGGTCGATCGACCAAGTGGCACGGTCGATCGACCAGCCAGTACAGTGCAGCTGCAGTGCTTCCTCTTCTGAACTCCATGGTCGACAGACTGGGGTCTCTGGTCGATAGAACAGAGACGCTGCAGCAGATACCAACCTCCAAACTTCATGCACGCATCCCGAGGTGAATAAATCCGAACTCCCATCTTCCAAGTTTCCATAAAGTTGCCTCCGGAGGACGATTTAAGCTTGATTTAGCTCACTTCCACTCATTCCTACAATAAATCATAGAAATTCCAAAGTAAACCGTTTCAGGAGAAATAGTAGCTTTAAGCTAACAAATACGCATAGAAATACATGCCAAAACTGCAAATAAAGTGTATAGAATATGTACATATCAAATCCAAGGGGTCTGAGCCAAGGGCCTGTCGTCGGGAACATTTTTGAGTCTGTCGACTATCGGGGAGGGTTGTTTAAAGTCCATTAGACTACGTAAGGAAGCTCGCCAGCCATAAGAAGAAATCATATCTGGGGAACCTGCCTGTATCCGTCCTCAAGCAAACTCTCGCTGGGGAACATGTCGATGACTCTGTCGAGGTTGAATTATACGCTGGATCAACGATGACGCGCCATTAGCGCCGTGGAGGGAAAAGATAAAGGTATCAACAGTGACGCGCCATTAGCGTCACTGAGGGAAAGGGTATCGACAACGATGCACCATCAGCATCGTTGAGGGAAATAAAAGTGTCAACAACGACACGCCATTAGCGTCATCGAAAAAAATAAAGGTATCGACAACGATGCACCATCAGCATGGTTGAAGGAACTAAAATGTCGACAACGACGCACCATCAGCATCGTTGAAGGAAATAAAGTGTCGACAACGATGCACCATCAGCATCGTTGAAGGAAATAAAGTGTCGACAACGACGCACCATCAGCATCGTTAAAGGAAATAAAAGTGTCGACAACGATGCACCATCAGCATCGTTGAAGGAAATAAAGTGTCGACAACGACGCACCATCAGCATCGTTGAAGGAAATAAAAGTGTCGACAACGACGCACCATCAGCATCGTTGAAGGAAATAAAGTGTCGTGGTTGTCTATTGTCTATTGTAGAGAAAATGCCGATCCGGACGAAGTGAACGCCAAAACGGGGCCATATGCTGAGGAAGAGGCGCATAAAGCCTGGGCCCACAAATAACGAACTTATAACGAATTTCAACGAACTTTTGAGGAAACCTATTGAGGAAAAGGCGCAGCAAGAGCTGCGACCTTTGGAAGAGGCGCACCTAGTACTGCGTCCTTTCCCAAGCTCGTCCCTGTCTGGGTATAAAACCCGACTTTAAGTCGTGTTTTATTTCACATTTCAAAACACAATTTCTTCGTTTCTTCATCAAAAACCAAAAAAATTCCGTCAAAAGGTTGATCAAATCTCGCCATAAATCATGACTAATCAAGGTATGTGTCTTGTACTTGCTTTAATTTGCATTTGAGCTTGATTTTAGGTCGAATATTAGGGTTTTTATATCCTTATATTTCAAAAATTTGAGGCTTTCGTCCCAAATGGATTTGCTTATGAAATTGCAACAAAATTTTTTGTATTGTGATTCATTTTTAAGCTAAAAGAAACAGTCCAAGGAACGGTTCACAATTGAATGCATTTCATCGCTTTTTGAAATGTCTTTACATCAAGCCTAACTTCCAAGCTTTATATCTCAAGTTTTACTCATGTAAATACGATGATTCTTATGTCATTGGAAAGCTTGGGATCTTAGACAAACCATGGATTTTGAATTGCCTCCATATCAGGTTTATAGCTTGAGTTATGGCGATACAAACAGACTACGCATTATTGGACAACCCATGACCTATGTGAACTAAACGTTGAATAACTCAAGATTTACTCCATGTTTTAGGGTAATTCTTTTTGTAGGTGAATGTTAACATCTTTAGCTTTCCAATGAGCTATCATAGGCATTAAGATTCATCCGTAGCTAAGAGATATGGCTCCTAAAAAATGCATTTGAATTGCTGAGTTGTTCTCCAACCTGGTTTTGGTCCGTCTTCTGATTTGAGGTCCAAGAGCTTTACAAATGCCAAAGTCATAAAACCAAAGCCTAGACTAAATAATTTAGAGAGTTTGGAGCAACTTTATCTGGGTCATTGGTCCTAAAAATGCAGGATTAAAGAAGTAGCTTAAGGACACATTTTGTCTATCAGAAATTAGGCTGTTTTAGAGAATGGGTGAAATGTCGCTTTCAACTTCCTTGTTTTGGCTAAACAAAGGCTAGGCACGACTTGGGACTCCTCCTAACCTCTTGTGCTTGAAGATGTGCAGCTGCCAAGGTCCATTCTCCTAAGGCTTACACATCTTATTTGACCTTTAGCAAGCAAACAAATCTGAACTCACATTATTACTTTATGCTTTATGCTTTATTGTTTTCTAGTCTTTATATTCAGTTTGTGTAAGATATAATAGCTGTTATTTTGTGCTTTTGTAAGGCTCTTTAGTGGCCCTTATATCTAGAATGAATGGTGGAGATTGTATTGCCGTGGTTTATATAAACCAAGCACACCTATTGTAAACATTCAGATTTGAGTTGATGAAAAAAAAGCTAAGTTTGAAAACTGAGTTTTCTACTTAAAATTCTTCTTACTTAGTGCGGAAAATCCCTCATTACTTAGTGTTTGAGGAGGAATTTAGTTCATGCTTTGTGATCTTAAACGAGATTCCAAGTCTTAAGCCTGCTTAGTGATCTAGCTCAAGTCATATCCTTGGTTACTTGCATTGTTTTCGTGTCCATTTCAGTCACAAACACAACCCATTTTCGAGTCTAATTCTGTCCAAAATCGAGTCCTTGACGTTTTACTTCAAATTGGTTATTAGAGCTTTGGTTGAGTGTTCATCTTTCCTAACTACATCTAAAACTACAAAAACAACCCAATGAGTAAAGAGAGGTTTTCAAAGCTTTGGTTTGTTTCTTGAAAAATTAGTTTTACTTAAGTTGTTGTCATTCTGATTTTTCATGGGAAAATCAGTAGTTATTGGTGTTGTACCCTATGTTCCATGCTCAAAGATGAAGCCTTGTGATCTTGGTTCCATTTCCAAGTTATTAGAAGCAGCTATGGTGAAGTTGTAAGCTCTAACAAAAGGGTATGAAGGTGATGTGCATAGAAGGAGTGCAACAAGCACCCATGGGGTTCCAAGAGAACCAAAACCTCCTGATTTGTATTAAGGAGAACATCTCCTGCCCTATGAGTGTTCTAATTCCTATCCTACCCTTAGAAGCAAAGGTAACACACCATTACATCCTTCCTTTAATGGTGAAAACAGTAGAGCATTTGTGTCTTGGTTGTTTGATGTTGAATGCTATTTCGAGAACAAGTGTTTTTCTGATAAAGAGATGTGTAAACTGGTTGTGTTTTGTTTAAAGAGTGTTGCTTTGTTGTGGTATAATACTCTTATATTTTAAAGGAGGATGGAAGAGAAGGGTAGAATATGTTCTTGGTTTAAGCTTGAAAGGAACATGAGATTAAAGTTTCTACCTTGTTCTACCATGGATAATTTGTGGGTTGAACTCAAGACCCTTAAACAAAATTCCTTGAGTGTTCATGAGTATGCTAGATTATTTGAGAAATTATACTTTGTTTGTGACAATGAAGTAAGTTCTTTTCTAAAGGGAATGAGATTTCACAATGGCTTGAAATCTGAAATTGCTAGGAGAATTAACTTAGAAATTATGCATTCATATGGAGAATTGCTTGGGTTGGCTTTGGATGTTGAGAAGAGCTTAGCAAGGCCTAAAAACCATGAGGTCTTTGCTAAGGTGGAAAGATTAGAAGCCATAGATACCGATGGGAAGAAGGATGGGTTAAACCAAGAAGTTGTCATGCCATGCTTGGATATTGCTTGTCCTAAGTCTAAGCCCCTTGAGCCAAAGGTCATGAGCACTTATGCTGAAATGAAGAGCTCATGTAGTGCTATCTTTGAGACCCCATATCTTGAAATTAAAAACCCCTTCAACGCATCTCATGAGCCTACTAGTGAGGAGGAGAGTAGCCATACCCTTTCCCATGGGACCATCAATGAACAAGCTACTGATTTGGGGCCTACAGAAGTGATTGTCGACAAAAGACTACTTAACCCTCAAACCATGGAGTTTGGACAGTCCATGGTCATGTTCAATGGTGGAACTTGTTGGGATTCAAGCAAGGGTAAAGCAAGAGGAGAGTCTTGGGTTGTTCCATACTCAAGTGTAC
The DNA here is from genome assembly GCF_048544455.1 of Silene latifolia. NCBI lineage: Eukaryota > Viridiplantae > Streptophyta > Magnoliopsida > Caryophyllales > Caryophyllaceae > Silene > Silene latifolia. The sequence continues at coordinate 109,094,630 of NC_133526.1, forward strand.
CAAATCTGACCTCCTACATCAGCCATGGCTTTTGCTTCAAAGCCAACATCTTGGAAGGTATAACTTGTCACAAATCAGCTCCTCACTTTCATTTTTATATGTTGATAAGGTTACAAGTTAGTCTTGTTCAATTGGGTGCGATTTCATACGTGTTAGTCAAGGAATCCAAGCATGTGAATGCTAACATGTCTAAACTGTTTTGGAGTAATGAGTTGATTCATTTTGAGAAGTTTAGAGCCTTGAAGTATATTTCTTGGATGTTGTTGATGCTTCTAAGTAGGGTTGCTGTTTTTGAGATTGTCATTCTTATTTTCTCAAGGTGGAAGTTATTTGTCAACAATGAAATTGATTCATTTAACACCTACTGTCCAATTCTGAAATTCTGGTGTTTTGTGTTAAACTTTGTTCAAATTCATTGTGAGAGCTTGTTGGAATTGTTTGGTACATCAAGTACAAGGTTTCTACATGATGTCGGGAGAGTTGTAGCCCATTTGGTATTGTTTATGATGAGTCCAATGCATAAAAGCAGGAGCAACCCCGTAAGTGCAATATCGTGCTCTACTAGTTGTGTTGATGCTCATTATGGTTTAAGATTGGGTTTAAATGGGTATATGTTGCTGGTCTTAGCATGCCAACCGAGTAAGGAGCAACCTCAAATGTCCTTAGAGCCTTATTTGTCCAAGAACTTTGGTGACAAGAGAGTAACAACACCTCCCTTGCCATACATAATTCTGGTCTATGATCCGGGAGGAAGTCATGATAATCCATCTCTTGAGGTGTGCGTGGTCTTGTTGTAAAGAGGTTGAAGATGACAATGTCGATAATTTGTGGGCAAATTCCTTTGAAGAAAGAGAGTTTGAAACAAAATTTATTGCATTGTGATTCATTTTTAAGCCAAAAGAAACAGTCCAAGGAACGGTTCACAATTGAATGCATTTCATCGCTTTTTGAAATGTCATTACAGCAAGCCTAACTTCCAAGCTCTATATCTCAAGTTTTACTCATGCAAATACGATGATTCTTATGTCATTAGAAAGCTTGGGATCTTAGACAAGCCATGGATTTTGAATCGCCTCCATATCGGGTCTATAGCTTGAGTTATGGCCGATACAAACAGACTACACATTATTTGATAGCCCATGATCTATGTGAACTAAACGTTGAATAACTCAAGATTTACTCCATGTTTTAGGGTGATTCTTTTTGGAGGTGAAAGTTAACTTCATTATCTTTCCAATGAGCTATCATAGGCATTAATATTCATCCGGAGCTAAGAGATATGGCTCCTAAAAGATGCATCTGAATTGCTGAGTTGTTCTCCACCTGGTTTTGGTCCGTCTTCTGATTTGAGGTCCAAGAGCTTTACAAATGCCAAAGTCATAAAACCAAAGCCTAGACTGAATAATTTAGAGAGTTTGGAGCAACTTTTTTTTTTGGTGAAATGTGAGTATGTATGTTATATATCAAACAACCATATCAATTATAGCATATATGACAAGCTCATTAAACTACTATCACTGACCAAACTACAACTCAAACAAGAATTAAATTCCTAAGAATTTCAGACAATCAAATCTAGCCGTAGCTAGCTCCTGACCAAGCTTGAGCTTGATCCTTCCCCTGGTAGCTTCTTCTATCTGTTTCACTACTCCCTCAGGTCTGAGGAGACAGTAGTTTACACGAGCATTGTTCCTTTGAGCCCAAATAACATAATGATACGCATTCAGGATAACAACCATTGTTTTCCACTAGACAGAATTAGTAATACTTGCAGCCAGGTGACTGATAGTAGGCAAATTATTTCCAATCCAATTCTCAAGAATGTGCTTGACTTTGCAGCTGTAAACACAGCTAGAAAACAAATGATCAATGGTTTTAGGCATACTGTCACAGAGAATACATCGGTCATCAGAATAGTAGCCAATTTTATGCAATTTTTCCTTGGTATTCATCCCCCCCTGCAGCATTAACCAAGAGATCAATGAATGCTTGGGAGTATTCCAGTTGTTCCAAACAATGGACTGCCAAGGTTGGGGAGCTTGGACAGGCTTAAGCCATTCATAGCCTCTTCTAATGGAATACCCCATAGGATGAGAAACCCAACTACCATCCACAAATCCATCTTTCAACTTTTCCTTGACCTTGCAGATATGTTTCCAAACCCATGTAGCATCATTTGGAGGGACATATTCATGCCAGTCCTTGTCTTTTAGGTATACATTATGCACCCATCTGATCCAGAGCCTATCTGACTTTGTATAGATCCAATCAACCAATTTACCCACAGTGGCAATGTTCCATACTTCAGCTTTATTAATGCCAAGCCCACCTTCCTGTTTTGTCATGGTAACCTTATCCCACGCAACCAGAGGTACCCTATGATAGTCCGGGCTGTTGTCCCATAAATAGTTTCTGCAAATGGCCTCAATTCTTTTAATGACACTCTTGGGAATAATAAAAAGTTGAGCCCAGTAATTGTGGAGTGTATTAAGGACTGAGTTTATAAGAACAACTCTACCAGAGTAAGACAGTTTCTTAGCACCCAGTCCCCTGATCTGTGCTACCATCTTCTCAGTTAGGGCAGAATAATTTTTTTTGGATAGCCTACCAGTTTGGATTGGCACACCCAAGTACCTGAATGGCATGCTGCCCTCCTGAAATCCTGTCACCGATTTTATACCTTCCTCAAGATCCTCATTCATACCGTTGAACAAAATTTCTTATTTGGAGCTAATCATGTCATTAGTAGAATAATAGAGGGGGCATGACCTTTGCAGAATAGCAACAAATCATCTGCAAACATGAGATGGGTGAGCTTGAGGTTTTTACAGAGGGGGTGGTACTGGAAAGGCCACCTATCAGTTGCATATTTGATCAGTCTAGTCAAGTATTCCATACAAATGGTGAATAGCGAAGGTGATATAGGATCCCCTTGTCTAAGCCCCCTTTGCCCTTTGAAGTATCCAAAATGATTACCATTCAGGGATAGGGTAAAAGCAAGAGACCTGACACAGGTCATGACAAGGTGGATAAAATGTTCAGGAAAATTCAAGCCAATCATCATTTGCTCAACAAAATCCCATTCAACTGTGTCATAGGCTTTCTGAAGGTCAATTTTGAAGAGACAACGTGGAGAGACACCTTTACTAGCATACAAATGCACAATATCCTGCCAAATAAGGACATTTTAAAGAATAGATATGCCTTTGATGAAAGCTCCTTGGTTATCATGAATTATATGAGGCAATACTTGGCTTAGTCTATTGCAAAGAAGCTTGGAGATGATTTTGTAGACAGTATTGCAGCATGCTATGGGCCTAAAATGCTTCACAGAAGTTGGCCTCTCACACTTTGGAATAAGTGTAACATTAGTAGCATTCACTTGGGTGAGAAGCTTACCTGTGGTAAAAAAGTCAGTAATTGCAGTGCATAAATCAGTACCCACAACTTCCCAAGCATCTTTGAAGAAACCAATGGTGTACCCATCAGGACCTGGTGCTTTATCCTTGGGAATGGAGAATACAGCTCTCTTAATCTCTTTATGAGTCACAGGTATACTTAAAATATTTGCATGGTCTGAGTTACATACCCTGCCCTTGCTTAGCACAGCAGCACGAACCATCTCAGTAGCATTACTACTTCCAAGAAGGGATTTATAGAACTCAAGAAAAGCTCCCTGAATACTTTCAGTATCATTGCAGGTATGACCATTAGTATCTTCAATTTGAATGACTTTATTCTTGATGCATCTTTTCTTAATGGCACCATGAAAAATGCAGTGTTACTGCCTCCTTCTTCCAGCCATTTACTCTTAGCCTTTTGCTGTAGAAAGCTATCTCTGGCCTTGGTAAGCAATCTGACATTGCCTAAAGCTTCAATCTCCTGGGAGATGAGCTCCTGGTTAGCAGCATCTGCCATTAGCTTTTCCTGAATATCATTTAAATGGTATACAACAGCACTTGCTTGATTCTCAATATCAGAGTAACAACTTCTATTCAAATCCTTCAAAGTAGATTTCAAATTTTTCAATTTCTTAACCAAAACAAACATTTTAGTACCCTCCAATTCTTTCATCCAGGCAGCCTGTATCTTCTCAATAAAATCAGGAGCAAGGCTCCACATATTATTTGAAGCTCTTATTCTTCCCTCCACCCAGGTTGATATTGCTAACAACACATGGATTATGATTCAGCAAGCCCTCAGGATAGAAGTGAGCAGCCATCTCAGGAAACACAGCCAACCATTCATTGTTGATGAGAAATCTATCTAACCTGCTACATTTTCTGTGTCTAACATCTTGTTTATTCGTCCAGGTGAAAAATGCCCCAGTAGCAGCAATATCAGACATGCCACATTTATCCAGGCAATCAATGAAATCCTCCATATGCTCCTGTTTTGTATTTCCTCCTAGTCTCTCATCAGGGGAGATAACAATGTTGAAATCACCATCCAAAGCCCAAGGGCCATGACAATTAGAAGCAAAGGAAACTAATTTATGCCAGAGATCCACCCTATCATTTCCATCATTAAAAGCATACACCATGGTAAGGAAAAAAACTTGTTAGTCGCTTTGATATGAACTTTGGTATGAATAAATTGAGGGTCATACTGAAGAATTATAACATCAAAAAAACTAGGTTGCCAAATTATCCATACCCTTCCTCGCTTATGAAGACTACAATTAGTAGTCACACTCCAATTCTCAAACATACTATGGGAGATATTTCCTACATTTGCACCATTTATTTTTGTTTCAAGAAGGCCAAAAAGACCAACTTCTTTATTCTGAATAAAATTCCTAATAACCTTCTGCTTATTTATATTATTCATGCCCCTCACGTTCCAAAACCCTATGTTATTCATTATAATTGGTTAGGGGAGGGTTACCATTTTCACACACAACTTCTTCCTAAACTGGAGAACTACTTAGCTGGCTGGCAGCATCCTTTTCCGGGGGTAGATTACTGTCAGTCTCATTGTGGTCAGTAGTTTGTATAACTGCTCCAGCTGGTTTTGTATTCTGCAACACTGGAAACTCTGAGTTATAAGCTGTATTATTGCCAGAGCTGCTAGGTAAATCAGCAGGTTTTGAAATAGGTTTCCAAACTTTTTTAACAGGAGCATTTTGTTGCTTTTCTGTGGTATCTTCCTGCAATTATTACCTTCATGTCCAATGTTTCTACATTTTGAGCAAATGGTAGGCTTCCACTCATATTTAACATTAATACTAAGGACATGACCATGTTCATCCAAGAAATTGACAGTATTAGGAAGGGTTTATCCAACTTTCAATTCAACCATAATCCGTGCAAATCCAAGCCTGGTATTTTCTTCTGTTGCAGTATCAGCTTTAATGAACTTGCCTACTAAACCAGCAATTTTGGGAATGCACTTGCCCAAGAATTTCAATGGCAGATTATGGAACCTAATCCAAGCAGGAACAAGCTTGACATCTTCTTTCAGTAAATCAATATTCTCTATCCAAGGCTTAACAATCAAGGGTTTATTATCAAACATATGATACCCTGCCATGAGTACAACCTCCTTGTCTTTAGTGTCTTTAAATCTCACCAAAAAAACTCCATTTGGTAAAAACGAGACCTTATCAATGCCATGTTTGCTCCATATGCGATGTATGTATCCATGAAGGACTTCCCATGGCGGGTTTGCCCCTAGCACAAAACAATACACAACATTATTCCAATATTCAACCTCCTCCTTGATGTCATTAGACGTAAATTGAAGAAGAGTATCAGTTGAAATGGCTGCAACTTGCTTTTTGCCTCTCTTTGTAATCCAGGACGTGTTTATAGCAGGGTCCTCTTCATCATCAAGGGATAAACGAGGAATAGTAGCAACTTCATGCATGGCCTTAGTACGTAGGACATCCTCCTTTCCCGGTCCCTTCTTCCTCTCCTCATTATGGCTACTTCCTCCCTTCTTTGGAGATTTAGGAAGTTGGGATGCTTGAACATGTTTGTTTGATGATTTTTGTGAAGAATTTCTAGCCATAACCATGGAGATTAAGCCCTAGTTGTCGTCAAAAAAATCGCCTCTCAGTCGCCTCTCATTAGGGTTTTTTGTTTGTCGTGTTTTTTTGTTTGGAGCAACTTTATCTAGGGTCATTGGTCCTAAAAATGCAAGATTAAAGAAGTAGTTTAAGGACACATTTTGTCTATCAGAAATTGGGTTGTTTTAGAGAGTGGGTGAAATGTCGCTTTCAACTTCCTTGTTTTGGCTAAACAAGGGCTGGGCACGACTTGGGACTCCTCATAACCTCTTGTGCTTGAAGATTTGCAGCTGCCAAGGTCCATTCTCCTAAGGCTTACACATCTTATTTGACCTTTAGCAAGCAAACAAATCTTAACGCACTTTATTACTTTATGCTTTATGCTTTATTGTTTTCTAGTCTTTATATTCAGTTTGTGTAAGATACGATAGCTGTTATTTTGTGCTTTTGTAAGGCTCTTTAGTGGCCCTTGGTCTATATAAACTAAGCACACATATTGTAAACATTTAGATTTGAGTTGATGAAAAAAAGCTAAGTTTGAAAACTGAGTTTTCTACTTAAAATTCTTCTTGCTTAGTGCGGAAAATCCCTCATTACTTAGTGTTTGTGGAGGAATTTAGTTCATGCTTAGTGATCTTGAGCGTGATTCCGAGTCTTGAGCCTGCTTAGTGATCTAGCTCAAGTCATATCCTTGGTTACTTGCATTGTTTTCGTGTCCATTTCAGTCACAAACACAACCCATTTTCGAGTCTAATTCTGTCCAAAATCGAGTCCTTGACATTTTACTTCCGAAATTGACATTAGAAATGAGTAATTGGCAATGTTAGGAACACAACCATATATCCCTTTCGAATTTTCGTCGAGTATTAAAGATTTGAGGGCGAAATGTGACGGTTTCTCTAGTAAACCGTAAAACCCTTCGAAAATGGCCCTATACTAGCCCATTTTTGATGAAACTTGGTGTTTTGGAACCCTTGAGTAATGGGTAAACTTGCTATCATGCCGAATTTTTGATTTGTGACAGCTCCTCTAGGATACTTTTATAAGGCAAAATTGACATTGTAGCGAAATGCTGCCGAATTTTCGGCTCAAACCCGTAACTAGGCTCGAACTTAGACCATTCTTGACCCATCCTACCACACGAGTGGTTGGACTTTGGAAAACGTGGTCAAAGATGGCCAGAAATGCCGCTTTTTACGCTTGAAATGCTCGAAAATGATTGAAAATACGCTTAGCATTGCTTCATTTTGCTTTGATTGCAGAGGATATTCCTTCTACGTCGGGGAGAGACTTTATGGAGACTGACGTTGAGCTTGAGCCTTCCACCATTCAGGTGATGGAGGAGGACTTAGAGGAGGAGGAGGCCCCACGGAGGGCCAACTTGGGATGAGGCGGCCACCAGCTCGCAGGAGCGCCGGAGTGGGCCAAGAAATGGGATGGTAGACATCTCATTTGGGCGGCAGAGAGCCTTCCATTTGTCATTTCTTTTAATCATTTCCTTCCATATTTCCTTATTTGTTCATTTCTCATCGTTTCTTAGTTCATTCATTCTTAGGGATGTCGATTTCACCCGCACCCGATCAAAATCCGATCCACCCGACATTAAAAAAACGGATGAAAAACCGACTTAAATGGATGACGGATGGATGATGGATGAAACGGATGACGGACGGATGACGGGTTGGATGAAGATATTTCTCACCCGACATCAATCCACCTCCCGATATTTTTATTTTTCTTTAAAAAAAAATAATGCATTCATAAAATAGAAAATAAGTATTCAATTGTGTCATACATATCTGTTTCTTGCTTTTTCGTTATTTTCATGGTCAATGGGTGATCAAGTACCGTCAATTACCACCTCTAAAGATGCTGATAGCCGTGTCTTCATCTAGGATAGTGCAAACAGATACAAACATATGCTAAAATTGGCTGTAGTATGGAGTTGAGCATGAGATTTATGCAATTCTAATTAATCTATGACCAAAAAAAGCCTCGTTGCTGCTTACTAGAAGGTAAAGCATGAGTGAACTAAAAGAGACTATCTAACTTGATTTTTTATATAGAAATTTCATCTCATTTTAGCTTGAGACTTATATGCGTATGTAATCACCCATTATCACCCGATGCACCCGTTTCATCCGTGGATGATGGATGGACGGATGATGGATGATAAGTTTCATGGATGACGGACGGGTTGGATGAGATTTTAAAATGACGGATGGATGATGGATATAGGTTCACTTGACCCCAACCCGATCCATTGACATCCCTATTCATTCCTTGTCATTTGCTATGCTTAAGAAAGCTTTCATTTAAATTGACGCAGGTGGCCGGGAACATGAGGTCCTTTTTGGATTACACGACGATGATGGATGCCTTCGGGAAGCTGACTGACACGTCAGTCGTATACCTGTCAAAAATACCAACTGGCTCTAACTAATATAGCTAGGGAAGTCGGGTCGATCTCCACAGGGAGATGGGAAGATGTCAGCTTTGTCTAAGTTCGTCTCGGTAACCAAAATGGGTGGTTTTAAATGATTGATTCTAAACTAAAGAGAATGAGGAAAAGAGTAAAACAGAGAAAATAAGGAGGAAAAACAGGGGTAAATCAAATAAAAGAGAGAAATATGCTAGGAGTCGGTCTACCGTGGCAGCTACACTATCGGATCAAATGAGTCGATTAAATTATTGATAAGAAGAGCGAGGTCGTCACCTTTCGGTCCTTAAACCTACGATTATACCCTTTCGGTCTCTAATCGCCCTAGGGTCTTCCTAACTTAGCTTTCGCCCTAATTAGGTGTCACCTATTGTAATTAAGCAAGCCTTCCTTTCCAATCTTTCGATCCAGGTCGGGGGTAACTAATTAATCGGTCTCCTGCATGCATTCATTCAACCTAAACACAATTATATTCCTTAATACAATTCTTGTCGCAAAGCTAATCTAATCATGTCGATCCTAACATGTTTCTACCATGGTTTCCCTAATCCTAACATATTAAAGGGATTAGCTACGCCTCATCATCGAATTAACAATAACAACATGTAAATGATTAACACTAAACATTATAGCAATCTAATAAATATCAAATAAGGTAGAGATGAAATAATAGGGAAGAATAACAACACAATAACAATAATAATTATAATTAAAAGATTAAAGAAGAATGATAGTACCAATCGTAATCCAATTCCGAGTAGCAAAATATAGAGTAAAAATGTATGAAAAGAATCAAGAGTATCGAGCAGAAGGGAGAGAGAGGAGAGGAGTTACGTTGTTCACTCCTCTAGTCTTATACGAAAAAATCCACTCTAAACCTAATCTATGGACTAATTACAAAAGCCCATACGAAATTAGGCGGAAAATAAACAATAGCAGGACAAACCACTCGATCGAGTGGAATTAAACCACTCGATCGAGCAACTGAGCACAAAACCTCTCGATCGAGTGGAATTAAACCACTCGATCGAGTACTTCTCGCAATGTCTTATCTTGTATAAACTTGGACTGCTCGATCGAGCAACTTGGAGCATATAAAGCATTCGATCGAGTAATAAATCACTCGATCGAGCTGTTTAAGCACGTTAAACCTTGAAATACTTCCCGAATCCAGCTCACGCGTCTTCCAAATGTTAGATTTCCAAGCTCCAGCTCCTCGTTCTCCATAAATGCATGCAAATGGGACGAATTAAGGCTCGAATTAGCTCCTCTTTGGTTAATTCCTGCAAATTACATAAAACGAACCAAAGTAGAATATTCGGGGGTATTTGTAGCTAGATGCTACATAAAAAGTACAGAAGTGCGTGTAAAAATGAGGTAAAAACCTTATATAAAGTACACGCATCAAATCTCTCCAAACCAAACCTTTGCTTGTCCCCGAGCAAATATGAATGCAACTAAGAAAGAACAGTGGAATGGGACCAACGTATCAGCTACAAATCACCCACCGAAACCGATTTAATGCAACAAAATGACAGAGTGGCAAATGAGAAAGGCAAATGAGTTAAACGAATGTTCCAAACTTACTGAACCGTCGACCTTGCAAGATTCAAAAGATATCGGACTCTCACGGGTCGCTCGTCACTCAAAATTAGGCACAAGGTGAGTATATATGTGAAAGATAGACAAAAGTAAAGACACTCACCTAACTCGACCTATAAGAACATGCATGCAGTTAACATGAATAAAGTCTCCACAACCGTACATATGCATTCCAACCATACTAATGACCAAGACACATGCCGAGGACTTAAATTTGGGTAAGTGAGGTAATGGGTAAGAAGGGGCTAAAATGAATTTGGATATGTGGGGTTAATAGCCAGGCGAGCAACAACGAATCCAAATATAACTGCATCCCATATTCATACTCAATACAACAAAATAGAACAGTGCAAATTCCATACACTAAACTCACTAAACACCAATACTTGTCAACTCCCCATAAAGTATAGATGAAACATGGGAGTAAAAATTATTCATACTATTTCTCGTTCTTTTTTTCACATGACTTATTTCTTCTTTTCTTCTTTTCGTCTTTTTTTCGTTTCCTTTTTTTTCTTTTTCGTTTCCTTTTTTTTTATCTTTTTTTTTTCAACAATTCTTTTTCTTTCATTCCCTTCAGTTCTTCCACCATCTTCAGAAATCAGATAAAATAGCCATATTGCAATAAAGCATTCCAACAACTACTCGTCACTAGCTCGGCTAGGGTATGAAGTATTATAGAAAGTAGCTGATACGGCAAAAAGGAAATTTGGCTATGTGGGGCTCATGGGTAGAATGAAATAAAGGAAACTGCCTCTCCTAACATGTGTCACCATCCACAGACCGAATGCATACAGGTATTAAGAAGACTAGACTCATGCTTATGCAAATTGATGTTACATGCCTTAAAGAGAGTACTACTCACATCCTAAATGAAACCGGTCATGAATGTCACCAGTTTATAAAGCTCTAATCTCAGAATGTAATGTAGCTTGCCGATATGATGAATCAAGTCTATTCGTTCAGATAAGAGAGAAACAAAAACTCGTAGATCATGCACATAATCACGCCAACTAAATGTCAAGAATATGCAAGGCTCAAGTAAGGGTTCAATGTAGTGTCAAAGTTCAAACGTTCCGACTCAAATTAAACGTGAATTTTTTGAATTTTTGAGATTTTTTCGAAATTTTTGCATTTTTTTATGATTTTTTTTTTTGAATTAATTAAGACAACAATGCATGCGAAAATAATTAAACGTGCAAGGAAAAATGCAAGAAAACATGCAGACAGACACAGATATGGATGCATACCTCCCCAAACCAAACCGTACAATGCCCTCATTGTACCAAAAATAGGGAAAGAAATGCAAACTGAAAAGAAAAGGAGAAGTGGAGTCGGAAAACTTACAAAACGTCATAAAGAGGGACGTCCCCAAACCGACCATTGACATGAGAGGTCAAAGAAAGTCAAGCAGTAGCTCAATAGACGTAAAACAGCCGTTGGAAGACGAAACTGCTCGATCGAGCAGCTTGGAATGGCTCGATCGAGTAAACTGGAATATGGAAGGACTCGATCGAGTAGAAAACCAGTCGATCGAGTAAACGTGATTTCTGCTTTGGTCGATCGAGTAAAAATATCACTCGATCGAGTGAAAATTACCCCAAAAAGCGCTCGATCGAGCAGAAAACTACTCGATCGGGTGAAGCAACCTGCAGAATACGCATTTAAAAGCAAGAAAAGCATAAAAAGTTCGTAAAACAACGTCTAAAATTCAACATAAAGCTAAAGAAAAATAAAAAGTTCAACAAAAGTACAATAAACCAGTCCGGGCTGCCTCCCAGAGAGCGCTGGTTTATGAGGTCCCGCACGACCTTTCTGGCATCAATTAACTGGCGCGTCTAGCTCGTCAAAGTACAAGACTTCAACACGATTGTCTGCTTCATTCGCCTCGTGATAGTGCTTCACATATTGGCCATTCACCTTGAACCTATGACCTTCGGAATCTTCGAGCTCCACGGATCTAAATTTGGTAACAGCTGTCACCGTATAAGGACCACTCCACCTGGACTTCAGCTTGCCAGGAAATAATCTCAATCGTGCATTAAACAGCAACACATTTTACCCAACGTGGAACTCCCGAGGTAGAATTCTCTTGTCATGCCATCTCTTCGTCTTTTCTTTGTAAAGGCGCGAGCTATCATAGGCATTAAGCCTAAATTCTTCCAACTCATCTAGCTACAAAAGACGATTCTGACCACACAACTTAGAATCAAAGTTAAGCTCACGAATTGCCCACCAAGCCTTACGTTCCAATTCAACAGGTAAGTGACATGATTTCCCATAAACTAACCTATAAGGTGATGTACCAATTGGTGTCTTAAAGGCAGTTCTGTAAGCCCATAATGTGTCCTCTAACTTAAGACTCCAATCCTTCCGTGATTTAGAAACTACCTTAGACAAGATCTCTTTCAACTCGCGGTTAGAGACCTCAACCTGACCACTAGTTTGGGGATGATACCCCAAACCACGCCGGTGTTGGACACCAACTTTAGACAGAATAGAAGTTAGTTTCTTTTCCTTAAAGTGCATTCCCCCATCACTAATGACGACCCTAGGGACACCAAATCGGGGAAATATGATCTTTTTGAACATTTTTATCACGGTCTTGGCATCACAATGTGGTGAAGCAATTGCCTCGACCCATTTGGACACATAATCTACAGCTACTATAATGTACCTGTTACCTTTACTAGACGGGAATGGTCCTTGGAAATCAATGCCCCAGACATCGAAAACCTCAACCTCTAAGATGCCGTTTTGTGGCATCTCATGTCTCTTTGAAATGTTCCCTGATCGTTGGCAAGCATCACAAGCTGAAACAAAAGACTTAGCATCGCAAACAAAGAGGGCCGAAAAAAACCAGATCTGGTGACCTAAGCCACGGTGCGCGATGGACCGTGGTGACCACAATAGGTAGAGGAGTGACAGCCTTCCAGGACTACTTTGGCCTCCCACTGCGGAATACACCGCTTGTAGAGACCGTCTGCACATTCCTTAAACAAATAAGGATCATCCCAAATCGCTTAGCGTGATACGAAAACGCTTCCTCTGGCGATGAGAAAGGTCGGCGGCGACTTGCCACGACAAGGAAGTTAGCTATATCTGCATACCAAGGTTCTTGGTTAACAATAGACGATATAAGAGCAATTACAGTATCGTCAGGGAAAGAGTCATCAATAGGTAGAGAATCTTCCCCTTCTTGTCGCATCAGTCGCGACAAGTGATCAGCTACAACGTTCTCAGCTCCTTTCTTATCCTTGATCTGCAAATCAAACTCCTGAAGAAGGAGTATCCATCTCAATAACCGTGGTTTAGCCTCCTTCTTAGCAAGAAGATGCCTCAAAGCTGCATGGTCAGTAAAAACAGTAACTTCTGACCCAACTAAATAAGAACGAAACTTCTCTAGGGCATAAACTACAGCAAGCAGCTCTTTTTCAGTGGTAGTGTACTTCACTTGAGCCTCATCCAGAGTTCGGCTCGCATTGTAAATTGCGTTCAAAGCTTTGTCTTTTCTTTGGCCCAGCACCGCTCCTAGTGCATAGTCACTGGTGATACGTGCATTTTATATAGTCCTTTTAGCCTATTTTATGCACGTATTTCTATGCCTTTATCGTGGTTTATTGCTACGAAATGCCCCGAATATGCTACTTTGGGTTATTATGTCTTATTTGCAGGTATGGATCCGAAAGTAGTGAAATCAAGCTATTTACCGTCCGTTTAGCATGCATTTGGAGGAAGAGATAATTCGGAGCTTGGAAAGTGCTATTTTGAGATGCGCATTGGAGTAAGGAAGTTAGGCGAGCCAAGAGAGTGCTTCAATTTGCTAGTTCCTTCTTGTAAGAGCCATATCTCGAGTTATACAATCGATATTCAGGTGATTCCAATTGTAGATGAAAGTTTGTCCTTTTAGCTTTCCAATGCCACCGGAATCACCCTATTTGACCAAGTAACGAAGAAATGGCAGCCGTTTGAAGTTCAGTGCGCGAAGCAGGAATTATGCGCTGAGAAGTGCTCGATCGAGACCTATTTTTATTCGATCGAGAGCCCATTTGCTCGATCGAGTGCCACTTCTTCTCGATCGAGTGGTTTTAGGATGAATAAGTACTCGATCGACTATATTTCCTTTCGATCGACCAGTTCCTTTTATGCTTTTGCTCGATCGAGTGATTTAGTTTCTCGATCGAGTGGATATTGTTGACGGGTTGGGCTTTTTGCTCTAATTCCGTCATTAGGTTTAATTATACTCCTATTTTCTTATAAATAGGAGTTAGGACGACATAATTAGTCTCTTCCTTTTTCGACTCTCCTCTTTTACTCTTAATACTCTGTCACTTTTACACTGTTACTTTGCTCTTCCTTTTCCGGATCAAAATTCAGTAATTGTTTCTCTCCCTTTTCTCTTTCTTTTTAATGTTTATTTATTGTTCTTATTTTTATTATTCTTGTTTCCCTTTAATTATGTCTAGCTAATTCCCATAGTATGTTAGGATTAGGGAAGCCGTGGTAGCGATGTTTTAACTGTATTAAATAGATTAGTCTTGCGATAGGAATTGTATTAGGCAATTTAACTGTTATCCGGTCGAATGAATGCATGCAGGAGACCATAAATTTAGTTAACCCCGACCTAGATCGAAAGATTGGAAGGGAAGGCTTGCTTAATTACAATAGGGTATAGCAGTGAGGGCGAAAGTTAAGCTGTTTACGCTCTAGGGCGGTTTAAGGACCGAAAGGTGACGACCATAGCTCTTCTTATCAATAGTCTAATCGCCTTAGTATTCTCGATAATATAAGATCTGATAGCTGCCACAGTGGACCGACTCCTAGCATACTCCCTTTTCTTCTGTTAATTTCTCTTTTTTATTTCTCTTGCTTTAGTCTTTAGTTTAGTTAACACAAACCTTTCAAACCCCCATTAGTGACATTAGACAGATAAATAGACAAATAGATAGTACACCGCCTCCCTGTGGAGATCGACCCTACTTATCGCTGATTTCTGTTAGTTATATTTAGGTATTTATTTTTGGTGTAGAAACGACCGCATCAAATTTTGGCGCCGTTGCCGGGGAGGCAATCTATTTATTTATTTGTTTAATTTTATCTGTTTTTAGCCTCAGGGGATTTTTCCCTTGAGGCCATTCTAATCTTTTGTTTAGTGTTGTTTTGATAGGCCTTACAGGTACTACCTAGACAGTTCTAGGTGAAAGACAGACAAAGGGAAGGCTTGAGTACCTTTGACCCATCACCGATGTCCCATTATATGGAACAAGGTGATCTCACGGGAGATGTGGTTCTCACGAGCACAATGCACTGTAGTTGTGCCGCCACATCCACCCTATCAATGGCCACCGCAACAAGATCCTCCTGAGATACAAGAAGAAGAGATTGCGGAGCTGAAATCCTTGATGGAGACACTTGCATTCCAAGCACAAGAATATGTCTCGCGAGTTGATAATCTCGAGTCTCGTAGTTGCTCGATTAGCAGCGGTGAGATGGAGAAAGAAGAAATCGCGAGTGACATATTTAATGGGGACCCTTGTATCCCAAATGCAAGAGAGTGATAGATATATGGACACTCGAATCCATGCGCTGAAGTCACAAATAGCTCAGTTAGCAGCTGAGATGCAAGAAGAAGAGGTTTATCTCGCTGAGAGCGGTTTTTCTCCTGAGGAAACCATGTTGCCCAATGATGAGGATGACTTCTATGACTCAGACGACGAGTTCCTATCATATTTCACTGCCCCACGCGAAGATTTCAGCCCTATGCAGGAAAAATCACTCGATCGAGTGACTAAAACTAGTCGATCGAGTGAAATTTCAGAAGGAAACCCTCGATCGAGTAGTATTCTTACTCGATCGAGTGGAATGCATGAGGATGATTCTCGATCGAATGGTTTTGTTACTCGATCGAGTGAGATGCGGGAGGAAAGTGGTCGATCGAGTGATTATTCTGCTCGATCGACTGAATTGGCCATGGGGAGCTTAACTCGTCACTTGGGTTCATTTTGGATGACGAGTTTGACGATGATGAAGGTTACGGTGAACCTCCCTTATTCACAAATGAGTCGGATACACTCGAAGTCGCGATCTACGGGATGGATTCCACTGAGGAGGTTGATGAAGAAGCAGCTGAGACGGTAATTACTCCTAGCACGGAAGAGGTAATGAATTCTTTTATCTATGATTCCGTCATTAAGAGTGATCAACCTGAGGTAGTAAAAGGTAATTTCATTATTATTTGTAAATTGCCTCGTCTTATTCATGCTTCCTTTTTCAAAGCTATACCCCCTCATATGTGGACGCATAATTTAACGAATTTTCACCGTCCTTATCATTTCAAGTTTGCTAATCTGAATCGGGACCCCCATATATTTACAATTGCTCCCGCGCTCCTATATTTTGTGGATAAATTTAGGAGCGCTCATAGGAAATTTGTTAGACTTAAACGGTTTATTATTTTTATTTCCTATTCTCATTATTCCACTTTGGTGCTACTTATCTTTGTTGTGTAGCACATGCGCAGCTTTTTGACAAAGTTCTTTGCGCGCTTTGAGCTGTTTTGATTGTAGCTGATTACAGAGGCTTGAAGAAAAAGAAGGTCGAGCTGGGACCTGACTGAAGCTAGCGCTACCCGGGAGGCAACCCGGAGATTTTATTTTACATTTTATTTTATTTCAGTTGTAATAAATGGTTTTTATACCATAGACGGTCTCAGTTAAGCTTGTTCTAGTTAGTTTACGGGCTGTTTTTCATTGTGTTTTGCAGGTACACGCTGAGGATCACTCGATCGAGTGGTTTTTCCACTCGATCGAGTACTTTGTCTGATAAATCCTCTCGATCGAGCGGTTTCCTACTCGATCGAGTGCCTGCAGAAAGAAAACCATTCGATCGACCACCATCCCAGTCGATCGAGCAGTTTTAGACGCCCACTCTACTCGATTAGCTGCTATTCCTCTTGATCGAGTGTTATTAACTTGGATTAGCTTCCTGAGACGGTTTTCCGGGCCCTTAGCAACCTCCCATTTCATGGTCGGTTTGGGGAGGTCCCCTTATTTCGCGCTATCTTGTAAGTTTTCCGCATTTACTCTCTTTCTCCTTCAGTTTGCATTTCCTTTCCATGTTTTGGTACAATGGGGGCATTGTACGGTTTGGTTTGGGGAGGTTATGCATCCATATCTGTGTCTGCATATTGTTTTTATTTGCATTTCAGTTATCACATTTAATTTTCTGTTTGCATTGTTATTTATTTCATAAAAATTCAAAAAAATTCAATAAAAATTTGAAAATTCAAAAAAATTCAAAAAAAAATTTCACGTTTATTTTAGCATATAGGTTGAGTCGGAACGGTAGATTTCCATGATGATATTGCTCTGCAATTGTCTTTTGCTTAAGCCCTGCATTGAACTGTTATCTTTTAGCTTTGTCTTTTGCATAATTTACGAGTTAATGTTAAAATTTAGCTGAACGAATAGACTTGACCTGAAATTTTGGCAACCTACTTATAAATTCTAAGATTTAGAGCCTTATAAACTGGTGTCATTTGTGACCGGTTTCATGTAGGATTGTGAGTAGTATACTCCTTGCATAACATGTTCATCAATTTGCACGTATATGAAATTCAATTGCTTTTTGCCGTCTTACATTCGGGTTAGTGGTTGGTGTCACATGCAGGGAGGTGCTTACATTTTCCCTTTCTTTCATTTTTACCCATTTAACTCCACATTAGCCAAATTTGCCAGTTGCCCCTTAGCTACATCCAAATTCAGCCTGCCTTGTCAAGCTAGTTTAGATTGTTGTTTTGCGGTATATATTTCATTGTACCAAATATTGGCGCGTATTCTGTTGATTCGGAGTTGGTATCATATGAAGAAAAGGAGGTTGATGAGAAAAAAAAAAACGTGATGAAAAAGAAAAAAAAAAGAATTGAAAAAAGAAAATGAAAAATGAAAAAAAAAGGGAATGAAAAAGAAGAACCGAAAGAAATAGAAAGAAAAGAAAAAAAAAAGATTGATGTTTAATGAGACGGTTTCACTCCTATGTTCTATTCTATATCATATGAGGAGTGTCTCTAGTTTGGTTTGGTGAGATTTTATGCCAAATGAAGGGCATGTGCTTAATCCCATAATTGAGTTGGAATCGGATGTCGATATATGGTTTTGTTTAGGTACTAGCTTGATCACCTATACCTCCACATTCCCATAAATGTTTTGCCTTTTCTTACCCATTGCCTCACTTTACCATATTTTTGTAAGCCCTCGGCTGTGACAGGACCTCGTTCGGTTGGAATGTATGTACGGTAGCTAGAATTGTCTATCATATTAGCTGCATGCATGTTTATGTGGGTCGTAGTTTAGGTGAGCGACTATTCTTCTCTCTCTCTTACATATATATGTTCACCCTTTGCTTCATGAGAGAAGAGTGACCCGTGAGAGTCCATTATTAAAGGTCTTGCAAGGTCGACGGTTCAGCTTTATTATAAACATCTTATAACTCGTTTGCATTTGACTGTCTGCTATAAGTGTTAGTTTGCTTGCATTAAATTGGCTTAAGTGGGCATTTGTAGCTGGCTCTGAGTTATCTTTTTCCGTTCCTTTAGTTGCATTTTAGTTTACTCAGGGACGAGTAAAGGTTTGGTTTGGGGAGATTTGATACGTGCATTTTATATAGTCCTTTTAGCCTATTTTATGCACGTATTTCTATGCCTTTATCGTGGTTTATTGCTACGAAATGCCCCGAATATGCTACTTTGGGTTATTATGTCTTATTTGCAGGTATGGATCCGAAAGTAGTGAAATCAAGCTATTTACCGTCCGTTTAGCATGCATTTGGAGGAAGAGATAATTCGGAGCTTGGAAAGTGCTATTTTGAGATGCGCATTGGAGTAAGGAAGTTAGGCGAGCCAAGAGAGTGCTTCAATTTGCTAGTTCCTTCTTTTAAGAGCCATATCTCGAGTTATACAATCGATATTCAGGTGATTCCAACTGGAGATGAAAGTTTGTCCTTTTAGCTTTCCAATGCCACCGGAATCACCCTATTTGACCAAGTAACGAAGAAATGGCAGCCGTTTGAAGTTCAGTGCGCGAAGCAGGAATTATGCGCTGAGAAGTGCTCGATCGAGACCTATTTTTATTCGATCGAGAGCCCATTTGCTCGATCGAGTGCCACTTCTTCTCGATCGAGTGGTTTTAGGATGAATAAGTACTCGATCGACTATATTTCCTTTCGATCGACCAGTTCCTTTTATGCTTTTGCTCGATCGAGTGATTTAGTTTCTCGATCGAGTGGATATTGTTGACGGGTTGGGCTTTTTGCTCTAATTCCGTCATTAGGTTTAATTATACTCCTATTTTCTTATAAATAGGAGTTAGGACGACATAATTAGTCTCTTCCTTTTTCGGCTCTCCTCTTTTACTCTTAATACTCTGTCACTTTTACACTGTTACTTTGCTCTTCCTTTTCCTGATCAAAATTCAAAAGAATTGTTTCTCTCCCTTTTCTCTTTCTTTTTAATGTTTATTTATTGTTCTTATTTTTATTATTCTTGTTTCCCTTTAATTATGTCTAGCTAATTCCCATAGTATGTTAGGATTAGGGAAGCCGTGGTAGCGATGTTTTAACTGTATTAAATAGATTAGTCTTGCGATAGGAATTGTATTAGGCAATTTAACTGTTATCCGGTCGAATGAATGCATGCAGGAGACCATAAATTTAGTTAACCCCGACCTAGATCGAAAGATTGGAAGGGAAGGCTTGCTTAATTACAATAGGGTATAGCAGTGAGGGCGAAAGTTAAGCTGTTTACGCTCTAGGGCGGTTTAAGGACCGAAAGGTGACGACCATAGCTCTTCTTATCAATAGTCTAATCGCCTTAGTATTCTCGATAATATAAGATCTGATAGCTGCCACAGTGGATCGACTCCTAGCATACTCCCTTTTCTTCTGTTAATTTCTCTTTTTTATTTCTCTTGCTTTAGTCTTTAGTTTAGTTAACACAAACCTTTCAAACCCCCATTAGTGACATTAGACAGATAAATAGACAAATAGATAGTACACCGCCTCCCTGTGGAGATCGACCCTACTTATCGCTGATTTCTGTTAGTTATATTTAGGTATTTATTTTTGGTGTAGAAACGACCGCATCAACTGGCATCACACATTATCTCAAACGGCAAGTCCCAGTCGGGAGGCTGTATGATCGGCGCAGAGACTAGAGCCTGCTTTAACCTGTGAAAAGCAGAAAGACACTCATCAGTAAACACAAAAGGGGCATCCTTAAGTAGCAGCTGTGTAAGTGGTTTAGCAATTTTTGAGAAGTCATTGATAAACCGGCGATAAAAGCCGGCGTGACCAAGGAAACTCCTCACCCCCTTAACATTAACAGGAGGTGGTAATTGCTGAATCACTTCCACCTTTGCTTTGTCAACTTCTATTCCCCTATCAGAAACTAAGTGCCCTAAGACAACTCCCTCGTTGACCATGAAGTGGCACTTCTCCCAGTTAAGCACAAGATTAACCTTAATGCAGTGCTAAAAGACTTTATCAAGGTTAGACAGACAGTTAGAAAAATCACTTCCATAAACACTGAAATCGTCCATGAAAATTTCCATAATAGACTCAATATACTCTGAAAATATCCCCATCATACACCTTTGAAAGGTGGCAGGGGCATTACATAAACCAAAAGGCATCCTGCGATAAGCAAACACGCCCTGTGGACAAGTAAATGTAGTCTTAGCTTGATCGTCTGGGTGAATGGGGATCTGAAAGAACCCTGAATACCCGTCTAAATAGCAGAAAAATTTATGAGATGCTAACCTTTCTACCATTTGATCAATAAAAGGAAGGGGAAAGTGATCTTTCTTGGTGGCGGCATTAAGTCATCGTAATCTATACACATCCGCCAACCAATCACTACTCGAGTAGGTATTAATTCATCCTTATCATTCTTAACTACGCTTGTCCCTCCTTTCTTCGGGACCACCATCACGGACTCACCCATTTAGAATTGCCAATAGAATAAATAATACCGTCTAGCAACTTCATTACCTCACCATCACAACATCCTCGCATCTTCCTGTTCACCTTGGCGCCGACCACCGTCTGCAAGGTTTGTGATCTTCCTCCACCTCTATCCTGTGCATACAGATATCGGGACTAATCCCCTTGATATCATCCAGTGAATAACCCATTGCTTTCCTGTTTTTCTTAAGTACAAACTAACAAAGAAAGTCACCGATCATCATCAAGCTTAGAACTAACAATGACTGGATATTGCTCAGTATCGTCTAAGAAAACGTATTTCAGATGAGAAGGAAGAGGCTTACGTTCCGGTACCTTTACGTCAATGAAGCAAAGAGTGCTAATCATCTGTTCCACTTGCTCTCCCTCACGCTCATCTAAATCATCAACAAGCAATTCCAACACAGCGTCATCGTTGTCTGGGCTATCTGCATACTCATCAAAAAGCATAAGAGCTTCTAGTGGGTCCTTCATAAAAGAACCCGACCAGAAGTCATAAATAGACTCGTCAATAATATCAACCGAATAGCAAGTATCCTCTATCATTGGTCGAGCCAAAGTACTAGGCAGGCTGAAAGTGATCGCGTCATCCCCTACTGCAAGAGTCAAACGCCCTTGTCTGACATCAATAACAAATTTCCAATTGTACAAAGGAAAGGTCTTCCTAAAATAATTGGGGTCCGGGTGTCCTCAGCTATATCTAAAACAATGAAATCCACTGGGATAAAGTGCTTGCCTATTTTCACAGGCACGTCCTCTAAGACACATAAGGGCTTCCTAACAGATCTATCAGCCATCTGTAGGGTAATGTTAGTCACTTTAAAATGACTCATGTTCAGTTTCTTGCAGACAGGAAGGGGCATGACGCTGACACTTGTTCCTAAATCACAAAGAGCCTGATCAATGACCTCGTTGCCTATAATATAGGTAATATAAAAGTTGCCCGGGTCTTTCATTTTAGGTGGACCCTTATTTAAAAGCAAATTACTAGACTCTTCCATAAATAAAATCGTCTCAAATTCACTTAAATTTCTCTTACGCGTCACAATATATTTCATAAACTTAGCGTAAGTAGGTACCTGAGTAACAAGTTCGGAAAAGGGGACAGTTACCTGGATGTTCTTCACAACGTCCACAAACTTACCGTACTGTCGCTCGATCTTTGCGTCCTTCAGACGACCTGGGAAGGGCACTCTGGTAGCAATGAGTGGACCCGCAACTTTCTCTTTACCTTTATCAATGCGTGACATCTCCGCAGCAGGGGAAGATGACACGGTAGCGGAATTAGATAGTAAAATAGGATCTCCGCCACTTCTGGTACTCGATCGAGCACAATTACCACTCGATCGAGTGGTTTCACATTGCAATATACTCGATCGACCATTTTCCTTACTCGATCGAGTGATGTCCTTTTCTGATTTACTCGATCGAGCGTTTTTATCACTCGATCGAGTGAGTTCTTTAGCAAATTTAGTCGATCGAGTAAGAATATCACTCGATCGACCATCGTCAATTAGTGCACTACTCGATCGACCAGTATTTTCACTCGATCGAGTGATGGGATGAATTGATTCACTCGATCGAGTTGATTTTTCACTCGATCGAGTGTCTGCATTGCACGCAGCTAGTAGTTCTTCTAAAAACTCATCTATATCATCCTCCAGGGCATCATCAGCTATGAAAACCCCGTCTTCTGATACTTTTGGCCCCTCTTGATTAAGGCCAACTTGGAGATTCGTCACTTTAACTGGATTGCATGTCGATAGAAGCTTGGCTTGGTCACTCGCGAGTGTTAACTGCGCGACTTGTTCCCTCAGTTCCGCTATGACCGTTTCTTTCCTATTGCACTTCTCGTCAAACTGTTGTGATATGCTCATCACAAAGGATTTTAATTCAGCAATTTCTTCATTTGCAGAAGGAGAAACCGGTTGTGGCGCTGGCGTAGAGGGAGTAGAGACATTCTTTATTTCTTCATACAACTGAGAAAAAGGAACTCCTTGCTTGTACTTCTGATAAGCAAGGACGCGCTCTACACTTTCCATGCACCCAATAGGGTTATGCCCTTCCGTGCCACATCTACCACATGGCTCTATATGCTCAGTAATCGAACAGACCTGTGAATTAGGCATTCTGGCAAATAGACTTACAAAGCAACGAATACCTGCAAAACTAATCAAACTTTGCAGAAATGAGATCAGCCTCAAGGAATAAATTCCTTGAGACGAGAAACAAACTTAAATAAAGCACAAAATTGCGCCACCTCCTCGGCAACGGCGCCAAAATTTGACACATCAGTCGTATACCTGTCAAAAATACCAACTGGCTCTAACTAATATAGCTAGGGAAGTCGGGTCGATCTCCACAGGGAGATGGGAAGATGTTTGCTTTGTCTAAGTTCGCCTCGGTAACCAAAATGAGGGGTTTTAAATGATTGATTCTAAACTAAAGATAGTGAGGAAAAGAGTAAAACAGAGAAAATAAGGAGGAAAAACAGGGGTAAATCAAATAAAAGAGAGAAATATGCTAGGAGTCGGTCTACCGTGGCAGCTACACTATCGGATAAAATGAGTCGATTAAATTATTGATAAGAAGAGCGAGGTCGTCACCTTTCGGTCCTTAAACCTACGATTATACCCTTTCGGTCTCTAATCGCCCTAGGGTCTTCTTAACTTAGCTTTTGCCCTAATTAGGTGTCACCTATTGTAATTAATCAAGCCTTCCCTTCCAATCTTTCGATCCAGGTCGGGGGTAACTAATTAATCGGTCTCCTGCATGCATTCATTCAACCTAAACACAATTATATTGCTTAATACAATTCTTGTCGCAAAGCTAATCTAATCACGTCGATCCTAACATGTTTCTACCACGGTTTCCCTAATCCTAACATATTAAAGGGATTAGCTACGCCTCATCATCGAATTAACAATAACAACATGTAAATGATTAACACTAAACATTATAGCAAACTAATAAAAATCGAATAAGGTAGAGATGAAATAATAGGGAAGAATAACAACACAATAACAATAATAATTATAATTAAAAGATTACAGAAGAATGATAGTACCAATCGTAATCCAATTTTGAGTAGCAAAATATAGAGTAAAAATGTATGAAAAGAATCAAGAGTGTCGAGCAGAAGGGAGAGAGAGGAGAGGAGTTACGTTGTTCACTCCTCTAGTCTTATACGAAAAAAATCCACTCTAAACCTAATCTATGGACTAATTACAAAAGCCCATACGAAATTAGGCGGAAAATAAACAATAGCAGGACAAACCACTCGATCGAGTGGAATTAAACCACTCGATCGAGCAACTGAGCACAAAACCTCTCGATCGAGTGGAATTAAACCACTTGATCGAGTACTTCTCGCAATGTCTTTGTAACACCCCCATACTCCAAGTGCCTTACCAGGACCACTCAGGTATGAAGATATTACCATCTCGGTTACCCGAGGCATGATATTCATAAGACAATAATGAAACAACTTAAATAATATAACTTTAGTGAAAAGTACAAGTGAAACCAAATCCCAAAATACGGGTACAAGTTCTTAAAACCAATTGTCTACTGAAATACTGAAATGTCATAAAACTAAAAGACTACAGCGGAAGACTTCTATCGTCAGACGGTGGCACCTCCCAGCTATCCCAGTACTCAAATCAAACTCGCTCAATTATCGCTCACCATCCCCGAATGGATCACCGCAGTTTACAAAACAACAACCGGGTCGCACTAATCACACAACTCAATATATATCAACAATAAGATAAACAGACTGCTTAACCGTCACACACACAACCACACCAATTCCAACAATCTCAATCACCGATCGTCCACTGGACCAAATCCGCCATGGGGGGAACCGCAGCCGTACCCACCAAATCCCCGCTTCTCATAATGAGCGATAACCCTGTCCTTTAATGTGCACATCCCCTTCCGTGGCGGGTTCCACGAAGGGTGAAACTAGGGCGTGAAGTCACTCCCGCAAGTGACCCCACTCAGGCGAGGACACGCCTCGAGAACCAGAGACAAACAATCACAATGCACAAACCTTCACAATACAATTACTATATTATTAAATCAACCACAACACATCAACAATCATCCCATTATGGGACAAATACTGAGTAGAAAATCCTACCTGGAAAGCACAACTATCAGACGGTCTCTACAGCTGTATCAAAAAGCTTCTTCTACGAAACCTCCTCCTATCATACAACATACAAATGCTACCAAATCACAAACTACTCAAAAACCCCCAAATCCCTAGATTAGGGTTTAACCAATTTAAAGGAAAGACAACAAAAAGGGTACATAGATATTACCCTTGACGCAAGGATCTCAACGGTATAACAAACGATGAAAACCGACCTTCCAAACTCCGGGATTTGCTAACAATGCGATTAAGATGATGAACGTACTTGCTTTCTCTCTTTGACAGTAAATTAGGTTTTTCAAAAGTGTTTAGTATAATGACGAAGAAGGTTATATATCTTAATCGCATAATTAACAAAACCCAAGAAAAACACCCCGTAAACCGGCTACTCGATCGAGTACCCCCTTACTCGATCGAGTATCCTAGTTACTCGATCGAGTACCCAACAGGTCTGAAACTATTTTAAAACGCAACTTACCCTTACTCGACAGAGTAAGGCCTACTCGATAGAGTACCCAAAGACTCATAAATACGGAGTATTACAGTCTTCCCTCCTTAAAAAGAACTTCGTCCCCGAAGTTCAAACCACTACTAAACAAAGGTACTCCCTCAACACTTCCGACTCAACAACCAAAACAAAACTCAACATAAAACATGTTACTAACCCAACTCATCCCGACAAACATACCGACACAACATACAAAAAGGGTATAAAACTCTTAAAAACTATTCGCGATCTTCTCCTACCCCCCTAAAAGAAACAAGGTTACGTCCCCGTAACCATACATACCTGATCAAAGAGAAAAGGGTAACGCTCTTTCACAGCTTCCTCCGGCTCCCATGTAGCTTCCTCAGTCTCGTGGTTAGACCAAAGGATCTTAAGCAAAACTGTCTCGCCACTCCTAGTCTTCCTAACCTTTCGGTCAAGAATCTGCTTAGGCACCTCAAGATATGATAAGGACTCATCTAGCTCTAAGCTCTCTGCCTCTAACACATGTCACGGATCACTCACATACTTCCGCAGCTGAGATACATGAAACACATTATGCACTCTCTCTAACGCAACTGGTAAAGCCAGACGATATGCAACCTCTCCAACCCGCTCTAAGATCTCATAAGGCCCTATGAACTTCTGACTCAGCTTGCCTTTCTTCACAAATCTCATAACCCCACGCATAGGAGACACTTTCAGAAGAACCTTATCCCCAACCTGAAACTCTATATCCCGGCGATGTAGATCTGCATAACTCTTTTGCCTATCCTGAGCCGCTCTCATCCTTTCCCTGATCATCTTAATCTGCTCAACCATCTCATGTACCATCTCTGGTCCGAGAACCACTGCCTCAGCACTGTCGTCCCAACAAATCGGACTCCTACATCTCCTCCCATATAAGGCCTCGAACGGTGCCATACCAATACTAGTGTGATAGCTGTTGTTGTAAGAAAACTATATTAAATCCAACTTCTGTTCCCAGCTACCACCAAAGTCCATCACACAAGCTCGCAACATATCCTCAAGAGTCTTGATCGTTCTCTCAGTCTGACCGTCTGTCGCAGGATGAAATGATGTACTCATCTTCAAAGTTGTTCCCAAAGTTTCCTGCAACTCTTTCCAAAACCTTGATATAAATCTCGCATCTCTGTCAGACACTATGTCCTTAGGGACTCCATGTAACTTAAGCACGTTCTTTCGATAGGCCATAGCCAATTGTGCTTTGGTCCATGTATCTTTCATTGGAACAAAGTGAGCTGACTTGGTCAGTCGATCCACTATTACCCAAATCATGTTATTGTCTTGTTGACTCTTTGGCAAACCTACGATAAAATCCATGGAAATGGATTCCCACTTCCACTCAGGTACCGTTAAAGACTGAATCTTACCTTGTGGTCATCGCTGTTCCCCTTTAACTCTCTGGCATGTCAAACAACGGGCCACAAACTCAGCTGTCTCTTTCTTCATTCCAGGCCACCAAAACGTATTCTTTAAATCCTTGTACAACTTATCTCCACCTGGATGAACTGAATATGGTGTGCAATGCGCCTCTGTCATGATAGTCTTTTTCAACTCCTCATCATTAGGAACACACCACCTACCATCGAACCACAAACTACCATCTGTGTGAATGGAAAATTGGGACACTGTCCCTTTCTCTACTCCAGCTCTCCACTCCACTATCTTAGGATCCAACGCCTGCTTACCTCGGATGTCATCATAAAACTCAAGCTGCATTATCAGATCACCCATGGCATCTCCTTTCTGCATTAGATGTATTCCAAACCTCGCTACCTCATCTCTCAGCCTCATCAAAGATAGAGCTGTACACAAAGAATGTACACTCTTCCTACTCAAAGCATCAGCAACTACATTGGCCTTCCCTTCATGGTAGATAATTTCCATGTCATAATCGCCAATCAGCTCCATCCACCTCCTCTGTCTCATGTTCAACTCCTTTTGAGTGAAAATATACTTGAGACTCTTGTGATCAGAAAATACCTTAAAGATTGCTCCATAAAGGTAATGTCTCCATATCTTTAGAGCAAACACCACTGCACCCAACTCCAGATCATGAGTAGGGTAGTTCTCCTCATAAGGCTTCAATTGCCTAGAAGCATAGGCAATCACTTTACCGTTCTGCATCAACACACATCCCAACCCATTCTTTGAGGCATCTGTATAAACCTCAAAGTTCTCGATCCCTTCAGGCAATGCTAAGATAGGAGCTGTGGTCAAACGCTCCTTTAATGTTTGGAACGCCGTCTCATAACTCTCATCCCAAAGAAACCTGTTCTCTTTCCTCATCAACGCTGTCATAGGTCTAGCTATCTTGGAGAAATCTTTCACGAACCGTCTGTAGTACCCATCTAAACCCAGAAAACTCCTGATCTCAGCAACATTCTTTGGTGCTTCCCACTTTGTTACTGCTTCAATCTTTGCCGGATCCACAGCTACTCCATCTTTAGAGATCACATGCCCCAGAAAAGCAACTTTCTCTAACCAGAACTCACACTTGGACAGCTTAGCATACAACTCATGCTCCCTCAAAGTTTGCAACACGATCCTCAGATGCTCCTCATGCTCCTCCTTAGTCTTAGAGTAAACTAACATATCATCGATAAACACCACTACAAACTTGTCCAAAAACTGTCTAAAGATCCTATTCATCAAATCCATAAACATTGCCGGTGCATTAGACAACCCAAACGGCATCACCACATACTCATAATGGCAATACCTCGACGTGAAAGCTGACTTTGGTATGTCCACCTCTCTAATCTTCACTTGATGGTACCCCGATCTCAAATCAATTTTAGAAAAGACTGATGCACCATTCAACTGATCAAACAAGTCATCTATCCTTGGCAAAGGATACTTGTTCTTCACCATCACTCGGTTCAGCTCCCTGTAATTTATGCACAACCTCAAACTCCCATCCTTCTTCTTCACGAAAAGAACTGGTGCTCCCCACAGCGATACACTAGGTCTAATGTATCCCTTCTCTATCAGATCATCCAACTGTTTCCTAAGCTCCTCCATCTCCTTTGGACCCATACGGTACGGTGCCTTAGAGATTGGCCCCGTCCCTGGTTTCAACTCTACTGTGAAATCTATCTCTCTTCTCGGCGGCAACCCCGGAATCTCCTCTGGAAACACATCCTCAAACTCTCCCACCACTGGTATCTGATCAACTGTCGGACCCTCTATCCGGTCATCTCTCACATGGCACAATATCAAAGGACATCCCTTCCTCAGATATGACTTCAAAGTGACAGCTGCAATCAACTTAACTTTGGGTTTGACTAGAAACCCACGATAAGACACACTAACACCCTTAGGACCTCTTAAAGACACTTTCTTTTGATGACAGTCTATCTTAGCTTTATACTTTCCCAGCCAATCCATCCCAACTGTCATCCCAAAACCGTCAAAAGGAAACTCTAGCAAGTCTACAGGGAAATCAACTTGCCCAACTATCATAGGTACATCCCTATATAACCTCCCACAAGATACAGACTCACCCGAAGGTATAAAAACTTTCTCACTAACAGACTCATACACCCTCAAACCCAACCGTTTAACATGACTCGAAGATACAAATGACTGAGAAGCCCCCGAATCAAACAAAACAAAGGTATAAATACCATTAACAAGAAAAGTACCGGTGATAACGTGTGCATCCTCCTCAGCTGCTTTCTCCTCCATCATGAATAACTTTCCATCGGTCTTCCGTCCACCTCCCCGGACAAGATCTTGCTGATGTGGTCGGCTTAGCACCCGACCCCTGATTGTTGTTGTTGTTCATTGGTGGTTTCTGTTAAGAATTACCGCCGTTGCGGTTTCCTCCACTCTGGTAGCTCTGACTTCCCCAGTTTGGCCATGACCCAGCCGGCCTATTGCTCGCATAGCTCTGCGCAGGTCTCTGGAAAGTTCCCGGTGAACTTGTGCACTCATGTCTCTTGTGGCCTACATCACCACAGCTATAGCAGGTCACTCCCGAACTACCACTAACACTTCCACGGCCACGCCGAAAGGAAGCCCCAACACTGAACCCTGACCCAGAAGAAAACCCTTTAGACTGATTGTGGTTGCCTTTCTTGTGATTAGATTGGCCACCACCCTCGCTCTCGACTTCCTTTTCTCAAGACTGACCTCTCCCGAGCCATCTCCACCAACCTCTCGGCTCTCCCACCCCTCTCATAAGCTTCCTTAACATCGCAAGGACTCCCACGGGTAACTTATCCATAATCTTAGGGGTCAATCCCCTCTCAAACCTCAGCGCCAAATTCTCCTCACTCAAACCCATATCCTTAGCATACCTAGACTTGTCATTGAACTCGCTCGTAGTACTCGGCCACGACATCTCAAATGGTCATCTTAAAACTCACAAACTCTTCCCTCAACTTACTCCTCACATGCTCCGGCACAAACTCTTTTCTCATAGCCCTACGAAACTCTTCCCAAGGTATAGCAGGTAAACCTTGGTTCGCATACAACTCCTTAACACTCACTTTCACCGTATCCCACCACTTACTAGCCGCCTCCCTCGGATAGAACGCAGCTGTCCACTCTCATCTCATCGGACAAGAACCAAATCTAATATGTTCTCCATCTCTCTAAGCCGCTATCCGTAAGGTTCGGCTCCCCAACTCCCTTGTACTCTTTCGGGTTAAACCTCGCTATATAGAGGCTGATTTTAGAGTGATCAACCTCTTTCTCCTTATCCTTATCCTTATCTTTCCCCACAGTCTTTAATGCCTCAGTAAGAGCATCCTGATGCTCCAACATCTTAACGATGTCATCTATGTTCATAAGGTCAGCTCGCGCATACAACGCATTCTTCTTGGGCGGCATCTTGAAATTATAACAGAAAAAGGGGTGGATATAAACATACGCGCCAAAACCTCAAAACACGAAAACAAGCTGCCCACACCCTACTCGATCGAGTTCCCAAACATACTCGATCGAGTAACAAGCTACTCGATCGAGTGCCCACTATACTCGATCAAGTGCCCCAACATCAGACCCCAAACAGACCTTCTGATCTCTAACATACTCGACCAAGTAGCTCTACTCGATCGAGTGACCCCCTACTCGATCGAGTGCCCGAGGTAGTCGATCGAGGGCCCAGAAACACGATTCTGGACTCAAAATCGTCAAAAACCCACCAAATCAAGTCAGTCCCACTCGATCGAGTCATGCTAACTCAGAAATGCTACCCGCATGCTATATCATATGCTAACATGCTAAAAAAAAACTTTATAAAACCAACATTATATCATAACTAAGCATATAATGCTACGCATCTTCTCATACGATCTACGAAAACATTATATCATGTTATTAAACGCCACATTGTAAACATCCATCATGTTTCTCATTCCAACAACAGTTCTACATATATCATCAACCTTTCTTTCATATTCTCAACCTTCTACTGCAAACATCTAACAGTTACACACACTTCATCACATTCACACACAAGCTAACCAAACAACGCATACGACCTTGACATACACCCCCCATGTGACCGGTTCAAAATTGTAGGGCGAGTTGGCGACTTCAGGACGTCTCCCAAGCCTTTGCATTAGCTCCTACAACCTTTACCCTGGGTTCATTTTAATTGACTCCCTATGTTCATTAGGTTCATTGGTTACAGGTTTCAGGATCGTCGCTCTGATACCATTTGTAATACCCCCATACTCCAAGTGCCTTACCAGGACCACTCAGGTATGAAGATATTACCATCTCGGTTACCCGAGGCATGATATTCATAAGACAATAACGAAACAACTTAAATAATATAACTTTAGTGAAAAGTACAACTGAAACCAAATCCCAAAATACGGGTTCAAGTTCTTAAAACCAACTATCTACTTAAATACTGAAATGTCATAAAACTAAAAGACTACAACGGAAGACTTCTATCGTTAGACGGTGGCACCTCCCAGCTATCCCAGTACTCAACTCAAACCTGCTCAATTACTGCTCACCATCCCCGAATGGATCACCGCAGGTTTACAAAACAACAACCGGGTCGACTAATCACACAACTCAATATATATCAACAATAAGATAAACAGACAGCTTAACCGTCACACACACAACCACACCAATTCCAACAATCTCAATCACCGACTGTCCACTGGACCAGCCCTGCCAATGGGGGACCGCAACCGTACCCACCAAATCCCCGCTCCTCATAATGAGCAATAACCCCGTCCTTTAATGTGCACATCCCCTTCCGTGGCGGGTTCCACGAAGGGCGAAACTAGGGCGTGAAGTCGCTCCCGTAAGTGACCCCACTCAGCCGAGGACACGCCTCGAGAACCAGAAACAAACAATCACAATCCATAAACCTTCACAATACAATTACTATATTATTCAATCAACCACAACACATCAAGAATCATCCCATTATGGGACTAATACTGAGTAGGAAATCCTACCTGGAAAGCACAACTATCAGACGGTCTCTACAAATTTGTATCAAAAGCTTCTTCTACGAAACCTCCTCCTATCATACAACATACAAATGCTACCAAATCACAAACTACTTAAAAACCCCCAAATCCCTAGATTAGGGTTTAACCAACTTAAAGGAAAGACAACAAAAAGGGTACATAGATCTTACCCTTGACGCAAGGATCTCAACGGTATAACAAACGATGAAAACCGACCTTCCAAACTCCGGGATTTGCTAACAATGCGATTAAGATGATGAACGTACTTGCTTTCTCTCTTTGAAAGTAAATTAGGTTTTGCAAAAGTGTTTAGTATAATGACGAAGAAGGTTATATATCTTAATCGCACAATTAACAAAACCCGAGAAAAACACCTCGTAAACCGGCTACTCGATCGAGTACCCAAGGTACTTGATCGAGTACCCCCTTACTCGATCGAGTATCCTAGTTACTCGATCGAGTACCCAACAGGTCAGAAACTATTTTAAAACGCAACTTACCCTTACTCGACAGAGTAAGGCCTACTCGATAGAGTACCCAAAGACTCATAAATACGGAGTATTACAGTCTTATCTTATATAAACTTGGACTGCTCGATCGAGCAACTTGGAGCATATAAAGCATTCGATCGAGTAATAAATCACTCGATCGAGCTGTTTAAGCACGTTAAACCTTGAAATACTTCCCGAATCCAACTCACGCGTCTTCCAAATGTTAGATTTCCAAGCTCCGGCTCCTCGTTCTCCATAAATGCATGCAAATGGGACGAATTAATGCTCGAATTAGCTCCTCTTTGGTTAATTCCTGCAAATTACATAAAACGAACGAAAGTAGAATATTCGGGGGTATTTGTAGCTAGATGCTACATAAAAAGTACAGAAATGCGTGTCAAAATGAGGTAAAAACCTTATATAAAGTACACGCATCACTGACAGAGGAGGAGTAGGCCATCTTCGAGCAGGGAGCTTTCGGTGCTTTGGTGCGAGCTTGGAGGGAGATCAAGAAAAGGAAGATTCAGGCTAACCTTTGCCTGATTCGAGCCTTTCTTGATCGGTTCTGCAACACGACCTCGACTTTCCATATGCCTTTTGGATAGATCGGTGTCACCTTGGAGGACTACATCATGATCTCGGGTCTGCCTTGTGGAGAGGAACCGGGGTGTGGCCGTCGACGGCCATGAGAGTAGACTCGGCCGAGGCAAGGAGTTTGATCGGCTGCAACCTCGCTACGAGCGCGGCCTAGGTTCCTGGTTTAGTGTCGAGTTCCTACGTGAGGAACTACTTCGGCGGTAGGGTTCCGACGAGGGTGAGGATGGATGGGCGCATGGTGCCTCCACCTCCTTGCACTGCTGAGCAGCGAGCTCGCTTGTGGTTGTGGTGGTTCTTGTCTTCGATTTACCTCGGAGATAAAGGAGAGAGGCTGCCGACGAAGCTTCTTCCATTTCTTACTGACTTGAGTAGCCTAGGTCATTGGGACCGGGTTACTCCTAGCTTTTCGGTCCTCAATCGCTACATGAGGGTCATGGTTTGTCCGGAGTTGATGGAGAAGCGGACTTCTCCTTCCACTGTCGTCCCTGGACTTCTGTTGGAGGTATGAACCTTTCTTGCAACTATGAAAGATCATTTTGTCATTACTCTTCTATTTTTTGAAAATATGAAAGATCATTTTGGTTGGTAGAGAATGAGTTGTAATTATTATCATTTGTCTGCAGGGGTGGGTGTACTCCTACTTTCCCAGTTTTGCGCCCACGAGGGCGGCGGACGTACCGAGAGAGTACCCCGTCGTCAGGGACTGGATCGTGTGCCGTCGGAAGAGTCAATGGTCTTCTTACGACGTCTGCCGGAAGGGCGTGAATGCCCTGAGCTTTGACAGATTAAGTATCTTGATTTTTACTTATATCTTTTCTTTGCTTAGAGACGATCATAGGAATGACCCATCGTCCTCTTACTTTAGTGGGTGCCCCGGCCCTGGGAGAGCTACACTGGAGCTCCTGCTTTTGTGGCTGAGGTTCTCCATCCTCGAAGTTCGAGTCGGTTGCTGTTGACGATGCCCATGGGGCCTGTGTGGTACTTGGGCGAGCGTTTGGCTCGACAAAGCTCCCGCGACGCTTTTACGGTTCCAATAGATCCTCCACGGATGATGTTTAAGGAGCCTTCGGAGGCTGAGAGGGTGACGGACCTGGCCGGTGCGAGTGGTGCAGCTCTCCTTCTTCCTGGCGAGGAGTACGTGGAGTTTGTTTGTCAGAGGTTGGCGTACTGGCTGATCATGGTAAGCATATTTACCGCTTATTTGTCTTTGATGAAACCGATAAATGATGAATGATCATAAAAATATTGAATCATTTGAGCTTTGCAGGAGATCGAGGTGGCGGGCGTCGGGCTCCAGCTTTTCTAGAGACACTGGAGTACACTGACTCGGCGGGCAAGACGACGATCTCGGAGATCCGTGACTTCGGCGAGGCAGTGACCGACGCGGGTCTGGACGAGTGGCAGCACATCGTGAGGAGGGTAAGCCCCCAGCTTTGGCTATCTTTAGTCTTTGATGCTTTATTTACATACGAATGCATTTGCTTGAACCTTTTATGTATTTGAATGAAGGTGGCACCGTCCAGGCACGTGGAGCTGTGGAGGATAGCCAACCAGCTGCGAGCTACAGCCATCGAGGCCCTTGTAGGTGGCTCTAAGAGGCAGGTATGAACCTTCTCTACCCGTTTCTCATTTCTTATCTTTACTACTTCCAACCTTCTGAAGGGAAGTAAAGTAAAATGTTTCTTCATTTTCTTCTGTGTAGAGGGAGCGTAGCTTGGAGCGTGAGGTGGCGCAGTCCCAGTAGGAGACGACCTGCCACTTGAGGGAGCTCGAGACCAGAGACGCTGAGATCGCTGCCCTCGAGGCGACAATAGCTTAGCTGAGGGGTGGTCAGGGCTAGTTAACTGGCTGTTTGTTGTACAGTTGTATATTTTCCTTTTGATGTCACTTTGGGTAGGAGCCCGTCCTTTGATGTACATTTGCTTTTTGGCTGTATATGATGGCATGTGTGCCTTTGCTGCTGGGTGTTTGCTGTATCTGCAGGTTAGCTTAAAAACAAGTTTGGCATGTGACGGTTTACGCCGTCATGCTGCCGAAATTTACGTAGAAAATCACATAGCAAAGCATATAATAAAATGAATTAACTTAAATAAAATGGCATAAACAAGCGTGAAAGTGAAAAAAAAGTGCCTGAAAATGGACAAAAAAGAAAAAAAGTGTCCAAAAATGACGCAACCAGACAAAAATGAAAAAAAAGTGTCCAAAAATGGACGAAAATGAAGCGACCAGACGGTAGGGAGGGCTACCCCCTAAAAAAAGAAATTAAAAGAAATGTCTAAGTGTATTAGAAATATTTTGAAAAGAGGAAGTGAAATGATTCCCCGAAAAGAAAAAGAAAATAAAAAAATTAGTAAGTGTGCGTATCTGGCAAAAATGTCGATATTGGCTAGAAAAGAGAAACCGTATCGATTACGAAACGCAAATTTGGCAATTACACGTAATTACCGAATTAAATTCTTATAGGAATAGGAAATTTTAATGAAAACGGAATTAGGAAAGATCCACGGCCGTCAAACGGAGGAAAAGGACCTGGGGAAGAAGCGTAGTAGGAGTTGCGATCCTTCGAAGAGGCGCGGCAACTGCTGCGTCATTTCCCCAGCTGGTCTGTCTTCTGATGAAATTAGGAAACATCGAATAGTATAAATAGAGACCTTGGTTGGGCTTCTATTCTCACAATTCATTCTTTCTCGACTCGTCTATTACATAAAATCTCTTATGAACTTCTCCAAATTTCCAACAAAATATGGATGCCTTTGAAAATCGCATTAAGGAGTGGACGAATGAATTCACAAATGTGGAGAAACACGACAAGGGTGCTTTCAATTTGGGATCAATCGTAAGTTTGAAGCTAGTGAAGGTGGTGTGGCCCTTTTTGGATGCATGTCTTGAATATTGGGACCCGAATTTCCATGTATTTGCCTTTCCGGGGCGCGACATTTGCCCTTTTCGTGAAGAAATTGCCGCGGTTGGAAGATGGGATGTAGAATGTGTTCCGGCTATACCTCCTAGCTCTCAAGGATATAAAAACAAATTTTGGGGACTTGTTTGGATTGACCAAGGCTGAGGCAGACCGTCTCGTGGCCTCAAAAGGTGTCCGCATCTTTTACTTTGTTGATCGATTTATAAATAGGGAGGACCTTACTATCTCCTATGTGGTGAGGCGTCGAGCTTATGGATTCTGCCTTCTTCATTGCTATGTTCTACGAGGGTATGTGGACCAAGAGATGAGGAGTGACCCTCGATTTCTAGGCATAGTTGAGCAAATGGAACTGCGCAGGAGCCCAACATGCTTGATTCTAGGGGAGACCATCCTTGGTTTGGACAACAGGAAGGCGAACCGCGAGCTTCCCTATCTTGGGAGTCCTATCATTTTACAGGTAGTAACCCGTTTCTTGTCCTATTCCGCCGTTTTTTTTTTATTATTTCCGTTTTTCCCATTTTTTTTTTGCCGAATATGGGACTGACTCCCGTCTCCTTTTCTTTGCAGATTTGGCTGATGGAGAGAGACTGCAGATGATCGAGCCCCCAGTTGACGTGGTAGGTTATCGCTCCCGATCGATTGCAATGAGAACGAGGCTATATATGGTGCACTTCACTCGAGTATGCGATTATTGGGAAAATAAACTGAAGAGTGAAGGTGGGCCCTTGATCAGGTGGATAGTTCCATGGTGGCATCTCAGATCGTTGACTGGAGTATCATCCTTGGATCTGACGCGGTCTATTCGCGTTTCCGGCTTGGAATTCATGGTCCATACCTTTCCCGAGAGATTGATGAGGCAAGTGGGCTTAAGACAGAAAATCCCAAAACTAGACACCGTCCCTCAAACTGCCTTGGCACATACTGTAGAGTCTTGTCGGGAGCGTGCTATTCGTTGGGCCCAAGGGAATATGTGGTTTTTACCAGTCCCTGTTTGCTCATTATGGGTATCTGACTCATATCTGCAATGGAGGAAAGCTAGTACCCCCGAGGAGCGTGAGAAGCTAATGAAGCACGAGCCTGTAGACTGCAAAATTCGTGAAGTGGTGACGGAGAACCAAAGGTACTTGACTAAGGAAGAAGAAGAGGCCGGATATCGGGTTGTTCGTCCGTCGAAGAAACCAAAGAATGCTCCTGTCGAGAAGATGGTGGTGGATCGAAATGGGAATGCTAGACCGTGAGAGCGACCGTTCGTGATTAGGTTGGAGATAACGCAAGAGCGCCCCGCTCGTGGTCGAGACAAGAAATATGACAAGGGTGACAAAGGCAGGGAAAATGGAAGAATAGCCTTAGTCAATTTTATAATAGTATTATCTATTATTATTTGAGTTGTAATAAATGGCGGGGTTTTTAGAATCTTAACCTAGCATTTCAATTTTCAGCATTTTAAACTATATGTATTTGGCGTATTACTACTATTATTTATGAAACAATGAATAAAATATCTATTAGTTAAGAAACTTTCATGAATCTCCTTTATTTATTCTTGTCGAATTTCAAATGCAAATGCAAATGTTTTTCTATTTACGTCTTGAAATGACGGGTTGTATCCGGTGAAGGATTGCCTACATATTCAGTAAAAAATGAAATCAAACCCTGTACGTAGTTCGAGAAAATATAAAAGAATGAATGTTCGAAGCAAGAGCTTGTAATGAACTTAGAAAATAAGCTTGTGCTTTACTTACTCCTATAGAAGTGCAATTTAATTTATTTGATGATATGAGGATGCAAAAATGTCAAAACGCAAGAGCGTGATGTCATGAGCTTTTAGCGGGCCAGGGGCAGGTCTTATTTCGTGTCGCACGAGTGGCACGTGGGTCACGCGAGGCGCGTTTTATCCTATTTCTAAGCGTAGTACCGTTTCAATTGGTCTAGGTTGGTTGGGTTAGAAAACTCATTCCCGTCTAGGTCTGTGATCTTAACCGCACCCCCTGAAAGTATGGACTTGACCAAAAATGGTCCTGCCCAATTAGGCTTAAATTTTCCTCGTGGATCGATAGGTAAGAGAGCTCTGACTGACTTGAGTACTAAATCTCCTTCTTTGATATTTCTGGGTTTGACCTGTTTGTTAAAGGCTCGTTTGATACGTGCTTGATATGTCTACACATTATGTAATGCGCGTAGCCTTCGTTCGTCCAAGAGGACGAGTTCGTCATACCTGTCCTTTTTCCAATCAGCTTCTGGAATTTGACTTTCGAGTAGAATGCGCAGAGATTGGATCTCTAGCTCCACTGGTTGTACAACTTCCATGCTGTAAGTCAAATAGAAAGGAGTAGCCCAGTAGGCGTCCTAAATGACGTGCGATATCCCCATAATACAAAGGGTATTTTGCTAGGCCAATCGCGATAATTGTTGATCATTTTTTTGAGGATTGTGACGACATTCGTGTTGGCTGCCTCCACCGTGCCATTAGTTTGAGGTCTATATGGCAAGGATTGGTGATGCTTAATCTTATATTTGGCTAGCAACTGTGCAGCTTCGGCCTAAAAATGTGATCCATTGTCACTGATGATTTCATGTGGGAAACCATATCGACAGATGAGATTGGTTTGTATGAACTTTGCCACATGTTTGGCTATGAGGCTGGTGTAAGATGCTGCTTCGACCCATTTAGTAAAATAATCGATAGCTACTAATAGTGGTCTCCTGTCCCAGCTGGACTGATCTTCCCGATGATGTCTATTCCCCAAGCAGAAAATGGCCAAGGAGATGTCATGGTATATAGCATCGAAGGAGGAACATGTTGTACATTCCTGAAGATTTGGCAATTGTGATAATGCCTAACATAATACCCTAGACGCGTAATTTTCTTTGCTATCATAAGTCCACTCATGTGAGGACTGCATTCTCCATCATGAACTTCTTCCATCGCTTTCTGTGCCTGC
Source organism: Silene latifolia (assembly GCF_048544455.1). Taxonomy (NCBI): domain Eukaryota; kingdom Viridiplantae; phylum Streptophyta; class Magnoliopsida; order Caryophyllales; family Caryophyllaceae; genus Silene; species Silene latifolia. The sequence continues at coordinate 109,133,767 of NC_133526.1, forward strand.
AAACGATAAAGGCAATGCAAGACGACACCAAGAGGTGTTCTTTTGTACAACTCTCCTTGCAGGAGGAGGTATTGAGAGGCAAGTAGGCGTATGGCGCATTGTCCCCTCTTATCCATATCTGGTGGGTATGTACCATTGAGCTTGAAATTGAGAATATATTGGAACCAAGGTTCCTCTGGGTTTTCTTCTTCATCTGTGAGGAAGTGTACATAGGCTGGCTCTGATAGCCATTCGATGCACAAGGGCATTTCAACCATGTCGTCTGGCATATTAATCAATGATGCAAGTTTTGCAAAAGCGTCTGCAAACTGGTTTTCTTCGCGAGGTAGGTGTAGATAAGTAACCTGATCGAAGAACTGAGCGACTTGATCTATCCTAGCCTGATAGGGTGCTAGACTTTCACTTCGGATTTTCCAGGATCCAGTGATTTGGTTGATGATCAAGGATGAGTCGCCGTGAACTCGAAGATACTTGATGCCTAAACTTACTGCTGCTTGTAGACCAATAAGGCAAGCTTCATACTCTGCTGCGTTATTCGTCACCTCGAAGTCGAGCTTGACAGAAAGCGGTGTATGCTCGCCTTCAGGAGAAATGAGCAACACTCCTATTCCAAATCCTCTCAGATTGGATGCCCCATCAAAGTAAAGATCCCACGAATCCATACTGGTTTGTAGATTATCCTCATCTGGGAACGACCACGTGTCTATTGCTTGCATGTCGTTGATCGGATTGTCTGCGAAGAATTAGGCCAATGCACGACCCTTTATGGCTTTCAAGGGTACGTACTTGAGGTCAAACTCTGAGAGCATTAAGGTCCATCTTGCTAAGCGTCCGTTGAGAACGGGTTTCTCGAAGAGGTATTTGACGGGATCTATTTTAGAATATACCTTGACAGAGTGGCTAAGCATGTAATGGCGTAGCTTCTTTGTTGCCCACATAAGAGCGAGGCATGTCTTTTCGAGAGGTGTATACTTACTCTCGTACTCTAAGAACTTCTTACTAAGGTAGTAGATAGCCCTTTCTTCTTTTCCAACAGTTGGCGAGAGCATAGCTCCCATGGCTGTTTCGGTGACTGTGAGATATAAACCAAGAGGTTGATCTCGTTGGGGAGGCATTAGCACGGGTGGCTTAGCCAGTATCCCCTTTATCCTGTCAAATGCCTTTTAAAAGTCTTCGTCCCATATGGTATGGTCCATTTTCTTGAGCTTTTTGACGATACGTTCGCAGATCATAGTGAGTTTCGATATGAATCGAGTTATGTATTGTACTTTGCCCAGGAATCCTCTAACCTCCTTTTCTGTCTGGGGTTGTGGCATTTCAATTAAGGCCTTGATCTTGGATGGATCAATTTATATTCCCGTCTGGCTGACAACAAATCCCAGAAGCTTACCTCACGTTACTCCGAACGCACATTTCTGAGGGTTGAGCCTCATATTGTACTTGCGCAATCTGAGGAAGAATTTGCGAAGGTTATCAATGTGTCCTTTCCTATCCTTATATTTGACAATCATGTCATCCACATACACCTCCACCTCTTTGTGCATCATGTCATGTAGCAAAGTGGTCGCAAGGAGTTGGTATGTAGCCCCAGCATTGATTATAGCCCAAATGGCATAACTGTATAACAATATGTGCCCCACTGCGCGACGAAGGCTGTCTTGCGCATATCTTCTACGACCATTTTGATTTGGTTATACCCTACATATCCGTCCATGAAGGATAACAACGTGTGATCTGCTGTGTTATCTACCAATATATCAATGTGTGGTAGAGGGAAGTCCTCTTTAGGACTTGCCTTGTTCAACTCTCTGAAATCAATACAAACCCGGATTGACCAAACCTTTTTGGGTACGGGGACTATGTTAGCCACCCAGTCTGAATACACGGAAACTTTGATGAATCCGGCTTTGAATTGCTTATCGACATTTTCTTTAATCTTAAGAGCCCACTCTGTCCTCATCCAACGAAGCTTCTGTTTTACAGGCTTGAAACCTGGCTTGATTGGAATGCGGTGCTCTGCAATATCCCTGTCGATCCCTGGAACATCCTTGTAAGACCAAGCGAAGACGTCTTTGAACTTGTGTAGGAGGTCGATGAATTTGACCCTTTCAGTTGGGTCAAGGGTTGTCCCTATCCTAAGTTCTTGGGGTTCTAATTCCGTTCCTACGTTGATAGGTACGGTGTTTTCTATAACGGGTGCCCCTTTCCCCTCTTCTAGTATTTCTTTGATTATATAGGGAGGTAATTCGATTGAGTCTGGGTCAGGATCATCCTCATTATCATCGTAAATAGAATTGCATTCGGAATAACACAAGGAGTAAGCAGACTCAGATTTATTCATATTAAAATTTGAAAACGGCTGAAACAAAGAAGCCATGTGTGCAGTAGTCAGTGGCGGTAAAGGGACAGTTGCTGGGACATTTCCCAAGCTACTGTTACTAGGTGACGCTGTGCTAGGAGGAACAGAGGGGTGGGGAGTGATGACATGAGGAGACTCTCTAGCAACTTCTCTAGACTTAGGTTCCGACTCCGACTCTGATTCCGACTCTGACTTGAATTCATCGTCCTAGGGTTCTCCTTTGAACATCTCTCCTTCTCCAGTAGTGACCTTGAAGAGCTTTCCTTGATTGGTGGTCCATTTGATTGACTTTCTCCATCCTTTGTGCTGATTTGAGTTGGTGTTGGTGATCAGTGTTGTAGGGTTGAAATGCTCGTCTTGAAGTATCATGGTAATGATCTCATCCTGTGCTGCCCTGACGAATTGATCTTCTCCAAACAGGAGGCTAACACGCTGTTCGTCGAGATAAGGTGTCTGACGAGTTTTGACGGTAGGAATCGTTTCTGGAGGAATGAAGTAGCAATCATGGAAGACCTCGATTCCAGCTAGTTAAATGCCTTTGTATCTCCAAGGTTCGGGAAATGCATAAAAATTTTCACAACCCCCTTCTCTGACGAAGTAACCATTTAGTGTAGGGAGATAGGGTTGCATTTGGATTCCCTTATTTTTGCGATTCTGAACTTGAGTAAGCATTTCAAGAGTTTCGGCTTTCGTGGGTTTGTACCCCAAGCCTAAGGGTATCCTTTGGGAGTCTCTTTCCTTAAAAGGTGCAAAGGTATTCTTTCTGATAGGGTTTAGTGGCATTCCTGGGAAGTATCCTTGGGATTTGAGTATGTAGTTGACCACTAAGTTGGAGTATGGACTAAAGTATAAGGGAGCCAACTCGCTCTCTATAAGGTTTATGATTTGAAATCCTCCAAGCTCATACACTGGATCTGCAACTACTTGGTTGCTTGACATTTTCTCTATCACGGCCTTGATAGGTGATGAAGTGATCGTCACTACCTTGCCATCTAGAAGGATCTTGATCTTCTGGTGTAAGGTGGATATTACTGATTTGGAAGCGTGAATCCAGGGCCTACCCAAAAGTATATTGAAAGATGCCTCTATGTCCACTATCTGAAAATTAACCTTTCGCTCGATTGGTCCAGTGGCCACAGTAAGGTTAACTAGCCCCACTACTTTACGTCGCATTCCATTGTATGCGTGAATGCCTTGGTTAGTAGGAGTCCAGTCTGATTCTTTCATGCCTAACTTGTATGCCATTTTTAGTGGTATGACATTGACTGCGGAGCCATCATCCACCAAAGTCATTGGTACATTTTTCTTTAAGTATATGACTGTGATGTATAGAACAAGGTTATGAGTTACACCAAAGGGAGGCAAGTCCTCATATGAGAAAGTAACTGAGTTACTTAGCTTGATTGAGTTTTAGAAGACTAGGTTGACGACGTCGTCAGGTGTAGAGTTATGTGATACGTTCAATTTAGGCAATGCTTGCAGTAAGCGATGAGGAAATGAACTTGCAACTAGTTGCCAGACTGAAAGATCCGCCTTTGTCTTTTGATGTTGCTTCAATAAATGGTCCGGAGAAGTATCTTCGCCATCGTTGGGTGTGATGACATTGTGTAGATACCTCATTTCTGCACCTCCCGCAAGCCACCCGGCGATGATTGGGCCGCATGTTTGGTACACGGAACGATTTATGACAATTCGTAAGTTTATCGTCAAGTGATAGCTCAAATACTTGTGTCTACCCCTTGGTCTTCGTCTAGGTGTCATTACGGTCATTTTGACAGTAATTAGAGTACATTTGGAGTCCGGATCAAAAACCGTCTTCATTTCCTAAAAACCGTCAAATCCCGAGTCAAAGAGCAATGTGCTTGTCTACCTAAGGTTAGGATTTCATAAATGTTATGAGTATATCTCATTTTGAGTCTCATGTCACTTCATTGGGCTAAACTTAAAGTTTACATTACAAAATGTGCATTTCATTTAGCTAAAATGACAACCCGACATTTAGGCCCGTTTTACGAGGTGATAACGACTTTTTTGGGTCAGGCCTATTTCACAGAAAGTTCTAGATCTTTCTCTTAGCTTTCCAACGCCACCGAAATCACCTTATTCCGAGTCTGTAGAGAAAGTTATGCCTAAAATACGACAGGCTGCCAAACGCGCTTTCTTGCGCAGGAGGAAACCGTTGGGGAAAGGACGCAGTAAGTGCTACGCCTCTTCCAAGGGACGCAGCACCTGCTGCGCCTTTTCTCCAGGTTTTCTTTTTGTCCAAGTTTCCGTGTTTAACCTAATTCGGTTATTTCCGGATCTTTCTCTCCTTTCCTAAACCCTAATTCCATGATTAGTATAAATAGGGACCTTCGTTCCTCATATTTCTCACGCGAGTGTCCACCCTTCTCTTCTCCCTTTGCATTCTAAGACCACACTCTGGCTTTTTGGCGTCTACGTGCTTGAACTTTCGACCACGTAAGCTCGGATCTTTCTGAGTACCAGCCTCGTTTTGCATGACCGACCAATTTGACCAACTCCGCATCAATCAACTTAATCAATCTTGTTTAATTTCCTCTTATAGGGCACTTTCGTCGTACATTCGGGTCGAGCATCACTAAACGTTAACTTAGTTAATCTCGTTTCGTCAAACATGTAAGTCCGAGGGTGTAAATCCCATCTTTTATTATTGTACTTTATTTTTGTAATCATTATTGTAAGGTTTACGTCGAAAATATATTCAAAACCGATTTACAATACCTTTATTCAAACCTTTTTACGGTTTAACGGGAGACAGATGTCGAGAAGGAACGCAGCAACTGCTGCGCCTCTTCGAAGGGACGCAGCACCTGCTGCGCCTCTTCCTGAGGCTGTCGCAGTTCCTGCTTTCCTTCTTCTTCCTTCGTCTTCTGTTATTTTCGTGTTTATTTCTTTGTTTCGTCTGTTTGTCTTTGTTTCGTCTTTTATTAACACGGTAATTTTAACATGTAAATCATTAATAATTTATCATCATTAAATTCCCGACTTAAATCCCTTATAATTCATATTTGCGGGTTTTTTTCATTGAATCAAATCCGGGTTTTAGAGATTCGATTCATCAATATCAAGTCTCTGAAATTCAAATTTTGTATATTTTCATCTGTTAATTATCATCATCGTCATAATTAGTAATTTAGTAACCTAATTAACCTATTTAATTTAATTCATTATTAATCTTACAATTAATCTAGTCTTTAATTCGTTCCAATTAGTTTTATCTCGTCTTTTCTTGTTTTTATGACCAATTCACATGTAAATAATATATTAAACCACTTCTAACCGAGTCAAATATCAATAATCAAGCATTAAATTCACCAATGAACATTAACGATATGCAATTCCAGCTTCACAGCCAGAGTTCACCTCAGGAACAGACGCAGTGAGCGATGCGCCTCTTCCAAAGGACGCAGCACTGTTGCGCCTGTTCCGGGTTGAATTCTGCCTCTGAACTTCCGTTGTTGCTTTGACTTAGTTACTAGCTTACGTAATAATTAACTATTACTCGTATTATCACCTAATAATCTGTTCGTTAATTTGTTTTCTCTTTTCTTTTCTCAAAACCATCCGTTTTAAGTGTATTTTCGACGTAAATCATTAACCCGTTGTAATTATTGTAATTTTCTTTATTATATTTGTATTGTATTTCTTTATTACCATATTGTTTGTATGCTCTCACCTGCAATCAACCTAAATTTCTACCTCGACATTAATGCATGTTAAATTACGTGTCTACCGACTTAGTTAATTCTCACATGTTAGGATTAATTTATTGGATGTTGCATTGCATGCATATAATCGACAACATATCAAGTATAGACGATTTTTCCTAATCATTAGTAGATGCCGCTATAGAGGCGGGCAGGATTAGGTGTTCGATCAAAAGAGCTTCCTAATACATACCCTCATCCCTTACTCTAGATCTCTGTGAACATCCGTGTTCATTGCCATCCACGAGGGTCATTCTAGACATAGAATGCTAAGGGTAACGAGTTCTTGGTGTTCATGTCACTACTTTGTGTCTTGACATGACATGAGGTATTCGAACGGTTTCCAATTTTCCACAATAAATTGGTGGCGACTCCACAAATGCAAAGCTTGCTCGCTTTCTGCCCGAGCGACCCCCGTGGGCTCGCGTCCACAGTTTGGCGACTCCGTTGGGGATTAATACACTTACGTGTAGCCAAGGGTGAAACTTGAACAAGGTTAGGGAATAGTTTGTACAAGACAGTTGTCGGTTTTCACACTACAAGACAAAGGCGTATTTGCGACGGACACGTCCGTTGCAAAAAGGCTTGAATCCGTCGCTTAAATACATTTTGCAACGGACAGTAGTCGCAAAGAGGTACGTCGCTTAACTGTCGTTGCAAATGACAAATTCTGCAACGGAAGTTCGTTGCATAGTTTTTTGCAACGAAACTTTTAATTTTGCAACGGAATAGCAGTTGCTTAAATGCGGTCCACCTGGCAAGCATTGGGTCATGTATGCGTCGGATAGCCGTTGCAAAAATGGCTTTTCCGTTGCAAAATATTGGCGAAAGTCAACAAATGACTATTTTGATTAATTGATAAGCGTCGCAAAACCTGTCATTTCCGTTGAAAACACAAATACAGGATTGCAGCTACTTCGTGTTAGCATCCCTTTTCCTCCTATATTTTATCAAACAGTAAACTTAAAGGAGCCAACAATATAAGAACAACTTGTAAATGTTTTTCGAATTAGTCATTTAGTAAATTAAAAAGTGTATATACATAGAAAGCATCCTTCAATTCATACATAATATAACATATATATGTTCTTAGACGAACATTTCCGATATCACTAATTAGTTGGGCTGCCAAAAAAAAATTTCCAATGTCACTAATTAGTTGGGATTGATGTAAAGTCCCCATTTCCACTACCATCATCATTGAAGTCCTCTCGAGTATGGAACTGGTCGATATTACAATTTGAGTCAAAGGTAGACCCAAATTTTGCTTGTAAAAATGCCTCCATTCTTTGTACTCTGTCTTGGAGCTCTTTGTTACGGCGCTCAGCTTCGGCATTCTTGCTCACAAGTCGAGGAAGTATTCCGGGCGAATAATTCTGGGCGGCATGGTTGGGCTCCCTACTTCCTGTGGCCGGGCGATCAAAGTAATGCACGAGTGCAGAACCAACACCAAAAACTAACCCCTTCTTATTAAAGCCGCATTTTTCAAGATATACTTTATATTTATTGATATTAGTTCCCCCTTGAGATTCAAGGGCACTAATTTCTGCCTCAATTGATTCCTGAAACATAAGCAGAATTATTAGACTAGAAAAGTATATAAACTCGTAACTTATGTTGTGCCAACAATCATCAACTTTTTTCACTAAGTTAAGTAAACACTTAAATAATTCAACTTGGCCACAAGAATGACATTCAAGGTTTCAAGCTTTTGGATTCAACTAAATCAACCAGTTTTTCCACAAATTAAGAAAAATATGATCTTATCAGTTCATAGAAAAACAATTAAGTACTTGAAATAGAGAAATTAAACTAAAAAAATTCCCAGCAAAACTTTAATCATATAAATATAAAATGCAATAATCCAACAATTTTAAAGATTAAAATAAAAAATTTCGACAAAAAACCACTTCATATGTGAAAAAATTACCATCAACTAATTAGACTTGAGAACACAGCAACATTATTTTTTTTGTTGCCAAAACGACTAATCTTAGGCCATTATATATAAAGCATATATAAAACCGATACAAGTAATAATGAAATACCACTGAAATCACCCACCACGGCCACCAGTAGCTCATAAAACGCAATTCGGGTCAGAACTGAAACCGCTATTCAGAACCATGATTTCATCCCCATATCAACCAAGACAAGTGAGAGTTGTAAAATAACAGATATTTAGAAAGTAAACTTGTTATTCAGCCTATCTTTTCTTAAGAAATATCCGACTCCTCCTATCTTTATAAATAACCTTCATCCTTTTGATATATCGGCTCACTACAGAACCGACAAAATGGCAAGTATGCAATGGATTTGCATGTTATTCAGCCTTTTACTTGTCGTAGCAATAGCAAAAGCTCAAGCACCATCTATATCCCCAGTCAGTGTATCACCGGCACCACCCTTACCCCCTTCAAAACCTCCTCTAAGTTTAACGTAGAAATTTTCAAATAGTATTATATGGAGACCTGACAAAATTAGTTTAATTTCACCAATGGTAACAAAGATTTGTATAGAAACATGTAAGCATTCCAACGTGGGAGAATGTGAATGGTAGATCACACGTATAAGTTGTATCCACTTAAACCAAATCAAAGGGTATTTGTATTTATATTTCTATTTCTTCACTCAATTGAACCTTTGGGGCTTATATGCTACATTGCCCGCTTCCAAATTAATTAATCATCAACATGAAACAAATGAAATTTAGGGGGCGGAAGACTAGAATCGTAAATGGGATATCTCAGGGGCTGAAATCAAAGAGAACCAGGGGCTGAAATCAAAGACAACCAGCAGGGAGAAGTCTCACAATAATAAAATCATAACTTACAGCGAAATCTTCAGCTTTCTTTGAAACATATCCTCCTTTCTTCTTCTTTTTTGTCGCTTTCAATATCTCAATTGCAGGTGGGTAATCTCCACCATTACCCTACACATGTTAAAAGAAAACACAAACACAAAAACACTGAAGAAAATCGTAATTGTTACATAGTATATTGAACTTATTAAGATAAATTTGCTACTTACTAATTTCTCCATCACTAGGAGAGAATTCATTCGCCCCATGGTATGAGTTCCCAAAGCTTTTCCACCTTCCTCTACATTTGATTTGCGATTGGCATGTGCTTGAGCAATTTTTTTTTACCTTTATCGGATTGTCTATCACGCAACAATTCGTCATGGAGTGCATCACCCATCCATTTTGGCTGCTTTTGGCAGCCCGAGTGCCCGACTAACCATGTTCCTTAGCCTTGTTTTGAAGCAACTGGTAAAATCCGCTCTAACTTGATCTTCTTCATCTTTAGGATAATCCACTTGACTCTGTTTATTCAAAAATATAAAACAGTTAAACTTTAATTTACATAATTATTTAACATTTGTTTGCCTAAAGTCTAATTCAAATAAAAGTAGATGTTTACCTTAAACCACTTCCAATACTGTTCTCGTCGGGCAGGTTTAGTGTCAGTCCAATTTGGCCCATGCTCATGATAATTACCTTTCACTGTTTTTGTCACTAACTTCGAAACTTCCGGATGTTCAAACCTGTTTGTTGTTACAAATAAATTATGTATGTATTAAAGAAGCAAAAAGGAAATTTAATTGTTCCTGGTCTTACAATTACAATGTACTCTAACTTTATGAACTTTGCTTAGAGGTGGCTAGAGCCTAGTTTAAGGCAGGCGGGGTCGTCTCAGTGTGGTCGTCTCAGCGGGGTTGTCTAAGCCTGCAACATTGAATCATGCCTCGAGGGTGGCAGGGCCAGGCCAGTTCCAGGCCAGTTCCGGGGGCAAACTAAGAACATTTAGATGACAAATTCAAATGCATATCCCAAAAGGCAGTCGGTTCATTTGTATATTAAAACAATTTTAGCTGGAATTTAGCCCATTTCACTCACCACTTATACTCGATGGATATCCTTAACTTTTTCGTTGGTGATTCTGAGACCTCATCATCTTCATCGCCGGATCTTTGTTGGTTGGAGCTACTACCTTTTCTTCGTCTTGACTCTGCCATTATTTACCAACTAAAAACCATACAAATGTTTAACAAAATCATTAAATATCAATGAGTGTCAGACTTCAGACATAAATAATGCAAAAAAAAATATCAATGAGTGTCAGACTTCAGACAACTTATGCAAAGCTCAAAAGAAAACAAAGGTTGTACAAGAGGAAACCGTAGAAAATCGTAGAGTTCTTTGAACGATACTAAACAACATCATCATCATTGTCACTATCATTATTAATATCAGCATTGTCATCACTATCACTATTGGGGAAAAGTTCTTCATCTGCTTCTTCCTCGGTCCCCTCCTCCTCCTCCTCCTCCTCCTCCTCATCTTTGTCCTCTTTGTCCTCCTCCTCCTCCTCCTCCTCCTCCTCCTCCTCCTCCTCCTTCCCCTCCTCCTCCTCACATGTATATCCTACTTGCTCCAATACTACTTCATCATATTCTTCATCATCATCATCATCTTCTATTGTTGATAATGCTGGCAGCATAGTGACTACATCTTCTTGAAAGATTTGTTCATCCACTGGAGCGTCAATATGAGATCTAGCTTTAGTTTTAAATACAGCTGACCATTGGTCCTTGTCTTTTTTTTGTGTTTGGATAAGAAATATAACAAACTTGCTCCACTTGATATGCCAGCACGAATAGATCATATTTTGCATATTTTCGATTAAGATTGACATCTACAAGCTTATATCGTTCGTGAATCGCCATTCCTCTATCAGAATTGACTAACCAATCACACTTGAACAATATAGTCACGTAACTTCCTTGATCACCGGTATAAGTCAGGTCAATAACTTCATCAAGGGTTCCGTAATAGTCAGCTCCTTCAGTTGAACTAACACATACCCCATTGTTTAACGTTGATTTGGCTACATCTTTCCCATCTTTGTAAGCTCGGAAGTTATAACCATTGATAGAGTAGCGTTTCCAAGTTCTTACTTCTCTTGACGGGCCCATTGCTAAAGCTATTATTAGATCATCAGTCATGGTATCATCATCATTCACCTAATGATTTTAAAATTTTATGTTTATTAAATTATTAAGGCTATTGTAAAATAACCTTTTGTTGGAGCATTCACTTACTTGATTTCGTAGCCATTGCGCAAATTCTTTTTCAAATTTATTCCGCATATCATCGACGGATAGATGAGGATGTTGTTTTCTTATAAATTCCTCAAACTTCGTGATAACACAATGAGTTTATCATTTCAATCACTATATAATTAGTAAGTTTAGTTATAACATGAAATTTAAAAGTTTGAAATCAATTATTTCACTTACGTTTCATAAGGATTTAATTTCTCACAATTACATAAAATGTACATGTGAGCACATTGATATTCTTTGTCATCAAGATACCTGATTTGACACTTTCCTGAGGTTTTTCCCATATGATCTTGAAAAAGTTCAGGCAAATTTGAATCAGTCTGATGTTCGACACAAACATCGAGTTGTTTTGCTTTTGTGTCTATATGCTTCTCAAAGTAGAGAGAAAAAAAATTTGAGATTTCTTCAAGTAAATAAGCGTTGCATATAGAACATTCAACCCGAGCTTTGTTACCAATTTTTCGTTTCAAATGATTTAGAAACCTACAAGTTAATAACTGTATATAAGAGTTTAAATTATTGTTGCATTTACCTAATAAATGAAAATGTAGGTGTTAATGATTACCTTTCAAATGGGTACATCCATCTATATTGTACAGGTCCACCGACTCTGACTTCATAAGTCAAGTGAACACTAGTACAGAAATGGCTTTTGGCTACGGTTAAAAACGACTTTTGGCTACGGTTCCTCGACCGTAGTAAATCTGGGCGTTGTCTTAGATCAAGTACTTATGGCTACGGTCAGGAACCGTAGCCTAAAGTGACTTATGGCTATGGTTATTAATAAGAACCGTAGCCTAAAGTGACTTATGGCTACGGTTATTAAGGTTAAACCGTAGCCGTTTCTCAATTAAATTTAAAAAAAAAATTATTTCCATTAATATTTTTGTTACATGTAAAGTTTTTATTAAGATAATAATTAATTACAAGACCAGTCTTAAACATAGAATTGTCATTACAAATCAACATCTAAGTACAAGCAACATGCCCCATTAGAAAGAGGCAGCAGGCATAGTGACCGGACGACGTACAACAGCAGCAACGTCCTATATCAGGAAGAAGCACTAGTCAACTACGACGTGCATCAGATCAGTAGGCTGCATCAGGTAGAGGTATGTTCACGGGAGCATGGAGCAGCAACAATCTAGCCAACAACAGTTATTCCTTGCATATTTCATAGCAAATGTCCAAACGTCACCATAATAATGCAAAATACATTAATGTATGGCAGAAAACATATGGAGTTTACTAACAGAAAGTCATCAAATATATTAATGAATCAAATAAGATTTACAAAATGGAATATAGCTTGAAACAAGAATCTAATTCTCACAAAGAATAAGTCCTATCTTCAAACACGACCAAAAGCTGATTTGCAGTAAAACATTCAAAGCAAAACAACCCCTAGGATTCTAGCTATTACATACTCTCAATTTTTGCCAGCCATAAAAGAGCTTAACAGTTCAAGCACAACTTAAGAGGAAGATATAAGTATGAGATTCAAGTAACTAGACTATGATTCATGGGACTCAAGATACACGAGCAGCTATAATATGAACAAATTAACGAAAAAACCATGCATAACAGTTGCAACAACATGAAGCCAACACTAACGTTCACATTAACCATTCAAAGACGTGACATGTTATAAGATTAAAGAAGAGTATACCTGAGCAGCAGGGTTTTCTTTGAGTAGCATAAAAGCTTAGAGTGCTCCTTTTGAAACAGAAGACTCGTGAGTGATGCAAGCTTTGATTTTATGGACTGAAGAAAGTGATCCCACACTTTCAGAAGATTTTAGTGAATAGAGGTATACCCTGCGTACACCAAATCACAACTTGGTGAATATCTAATTAACTGCACAAAGTAACGTGTAGCTAAAGTTGATGACACCTCAGTTCAATTCCAGAAATAAAATCTATCAACATTCAGAATATTTATGAACGTATCAGTTTAAATAAACATAATTCTCAAATTTCCCAAGATCACCAGCCAACTCTATTGGCACTACCATCCTGAATAGCATCATGGTCAAGTACTTTGACACTTTCACTTTAGCTACTACAGCCTGTCCAATTCCCAAACCATCTGACTCAGCTATGATACTCCAGCAGTACATTTTAGTACAAAAACATGAAACTTTTTTCACAAAAATAGTTGTGTCCAACATTGATACCGTCGTGTAAGACACTTGTAGCTAAGTCAAAATGGTGCAAACAATCACACAAGGTCGACGTTATAAATTTCAGATACTACTCGGAAATTAGAGTGTTAAGATAAATCGCCTTCAACAGACACCATCACAACAACAATTAGGAAAAAAGATTCTCTTTCATATGTAATCCTGTCCCAAAGTGAATTTCGATTGGCTAGCTGATAAAGTAAATTAACTGAATCAAGTTTTGGTATATATTCACGGAATCCAGAAAGCCTTTCAACCCCGATGATTCAATTAACAAGTAAATTTAAATGAATAACAGAGTGCCAAACTCAATTAATTAAGTTAAAAAATGAGTACAATAAGTTCAACACTAAAGCATGAAGTTCAAGTAATCCGATCAAAGCATAAAGTTCAAAACATCAGACCACAAAAACCAAATTTGCCCATTAAAACTAAAACATCTCTCAATTCACCATGATAATTAGGCAATTTGCTAATGTTAACACTCAAGAAAACCTAAAATTTACAATTAGACCACAAAACTTACATTATGATCAATTCATCAAAACAATAATAATCTCCACTAAATTATATAGGAGCACAATATATACCAAATCACATGGCAAGTTGCCTAAGAAATCCCAAAAGTTTTGCCTTTATTACCACCATGTGATAGTATAACTATTTAACATATAAGATTAGTCGATAAATGACAGTATGTTCAACCTAAACCCTACAAAACAAACAAAAACCAAAATAAATTGATTAGAAATCAGAAGGAAGTGGAATTACCCTTTTTGTACGGAAATCGTAACAAATCGCACCAATTAGCTCACATATCTCTATTCCAATTTCCTCTCTGCTCAAAGATTTGCTAATAAAATAGTCAGATATCGCACAATGAAGATAAATGAATAGATAACCTAAATGACTAATATCTCTGCCCGTTTATAGCACATTGGAACTCAAAAGAGTAAACCTAAATGTTCTATTTGAATACGCCTTTACAACAGCTTAAAAAGTATAACAGCTACTCGGTATAGTACCATCCAACTGCATCAAATAAAGTAGAAAGGGCTTACATGATTCTTTTATTGCTTTTCTCGAATTCAGACCGAGCACTCAGTCGTTGTCCAACTCCAAGTCTTGGATAAACGATTCATAAATGCTCCAAAAAATTCTTCGTCATCAGCACAAGTATCACGCAACAATTCCTTCACAAAATAAGCAGTGATCACAACAGAGAGCTAGGTTTTAACATTAATGATGACAATGACGATGATTTGCCATGGTTTTAACCTGTTCTTAATTGGAATACAGCTGAAGATGACAATGATTCGCCATGTTTGAGGTGCCAAAATTAACCAAAACCAAAACCATTGTACAACCTACAAGACAAGTGTGGTTCAAAAACATTAGCTCAACCTTGAAATCTAATGCTTTTTAGGCACCATAAACCAAACTTAGGGAGTAGTGTTATAAGGAGAATGTAAAGGAATGAAGATGAATGGAAATTTAAGTTCATTCACTCCGCTGCACAACCAACCACAGGGCCAATTCCATAACCAACCAAAAGTGCTGGAGTATAGCATAGATGAAACCGTACTTCTTACCTATCAAATAACCTAGCTATAAGTTCCCAGGAAAAAAAGAAATGGCAATGGAACTAAAGATCACAAAACAGGAACCAAAACCAAGAAACAAAACAAAAATCATAACACAATGTTGAGCGACAAGTTGTTTAGTCCTTAATCCAACAGTTGCCAATGCAAGCAACCACCTTTAGTCAACATGGTGAAGCATAACAGTCTTGTCTCCTGTCTCAACCTCCTAATTTGACTTTCTTATTATTAAATTATTCTACAAAAACTTATGAATTGTCAACCACCTTTAGTCAAGGTGGAGGTTGAGACAGGAGACAAGACTGTTATGCTTTTGTAGAATAATTTGACAATTCTTATTAAATTTGACAATTCTTATTATTAAATTATTCTACATGGTACCCTTCAATTTTTCGACTTTCTACATGGTACCCCTACACTTTTTAAAACATAAATGATACCCCTAATTGTTGTCATTATCACTAAGTGTACCCCTAAACTTTATTTTCCGTCAATTAAACTCAGGTTTAGACGTTAAGTGATTATTTGGACGCGTAACCAAGTTTGTCATTTATCATCCCATGACATAAGGACTCTATTAGTCTCAATATCCATCTTTGGACGTGATAATTTGGCATGGAATCAATAAATTTTCCGTCAAAGTTTTTTAGCCCATATATATCAATAAATATTAGGATCGAGATGGATATTGAGGCTAATAGAGTCCATATGTCATGGGATAATAAATGACAAGGTTGGTTACGCGTCCAAGTCATTACCTAACGCCTAAAACTGAGTTTAATTGAAGGAAAATAAAGTTAGGGGTACACTTGGTGATAATAACAACAATTAGGGGTACCATGTATGTTTTAAAAAGTGTAGGGGTACAATATAGAAAGTCGAAAAATTGAGGGGTGCCATGTAGAATATCCCTTTCTTTTTTTAGGCCTCAGTCTTCTAATGGAACCGTAGCCTTTTGCTTGGTCCCACTTTTATGGCTTCGGTTGTTTTTCAATAACCGTAGCCTTTTAAAATAGGCTATGGTTATTTTTAGCGACCGTAGTTTATTCTAGGCGCCTAATGTCATTTTTCTACTAGTGGAACCGGTAGATGTTCCATGGAATTGAAAAAAGATGGTGGAAATATCTTCTCTAATTTGCACAAGATCACAGCAATATTATTTTGTAGACGTGTCATGTTATCAATTTGAAGAGTTGATGCACACACGTCTCGAAAAAATTGGCTAAT
The DNA here is from genome assembly GCF_048544455.1 of Silene latifolia. Lineage (NCBI taxonomy): Eukaryota > Viridiplantae > Streptophyta > Magnoliopsida > Caryophyllales > Caryophyllaceae > Silene > Silene latifolia. The sequence goes on from NC_133526.1 coordinate 109,149,991, forward strand.
CTCGGTTATCGCACACCATTCATTCTTTGGAAGCAAATGCTTCAGAGCAACAGGTAGTAGACGTTCCATAAATACATGACAATCATGACTTTTCATGCCACGTAGCCTTAAGTCCTTTAGGTCTACACACCTACTTAAATCAGAAGCTTATCCATCCGGGAACTTCAAATTGCATATCCAGTTACAGAGTACCCGCTTCTGTTCTTTTTTTAAGAACAAACATATCTCCTTTCCGTTGGGACTTGCAAACTATTTTCATGTCTTTTTGTGCATTCGGTTTAAAACTTGTTTTATTTTTCTCATCCATAATCATGTGAATCAGTTGTTCAAAGAAATTCTTTTCAATATGCATCACATCTAAATTATGTCGAATTAACAAAGTCTTCCAATATGGAAGATCCCAAAATATACTTCTCTTCCACCAGCCTTCCCTTTTCTTTTTCAAGTTCAACAACTCCTCATCAGTTGCATCAACAATAGAAGGTAAATATTGAACATGTTCCCAAACTTCGTCACCCGTTAGTCTAGAAGAAGCGATGTCAGCCTCCACGGGTCTATCCTTTCGAAAATGTTTGTTATCTTTCCGAAAAACATGATTAGGCAATAAGAATTGTCTATGACAATCAAACCAACACAACATTTTACAGTGTGTAAGCCAAAAGGACTTAGATTCATCAACCCTACAATATGGACATGCATGTTGACCCGGTGTAGTCCAACCAGATAACATGCCATATGCAGGAAAATCGTTGATTGTCGACAAAAGTGCAGCTCTCATATCAAAATTTTGCTTCTTGGACACATCGTACGTAAACAGCCCATTTTCCCACAAATCTTTCAACTCTTGAATCAATGGTTGCAAATATACGTCTAAGTTTTTCTTAGGATTCTTGGGTCCGGGTATAATCAAAGACAAAAAAATGAATTGTTTCTTCATACACAACCAAGGAGGCAAGTTATATGGGGTCAACATCACCGGCCAATATGAGTACGGCCTTCCAAATTGATTAAATGCTGAAAACCCATCAGTGCACAGCCCGAGTCGGACATTTCGAGGCTCACTTGCAAAATCAGGATGTTGTTTATCAAAGTGCTTCCAAGCCTCTCCGTCACTTGGATGAGACATTATCCCATTGGCACGAGGGTTCTCGTAGTGCCATCTCATTTGTCCCGCAATATGTTTAGTTGCATAAAGTCTTTGGAGCCTTGGTCCTATCGGGAAATAATGTAATGGGTTTTGGGGTACTCGTTTTCCATCTGAATTAGATTTAGATTTGTATCTATCTCGGCCACACTTCTTGCATTGATCAAGTTGATGATCATCATTCCAAAAAAGCATATAGCCAATAGGACATGCATGAATCTTCTCATGGGGAAGCTGGAGAGCTTTAAGCACTTTTTTTGTCTCATAAAAACTTCGAGTCATACAATTATTGCTAGGAATCATATTCCGAATATATGACGCGAAACCATCTACACACTTATGCGGCATATTGAACTCACATTTCAAAGTCAATAGCCGCGCCACTGATTACAACAAAGACATCTTACTTCCTTCATACACAGGTTCTTCTGCTTTTTTTAACATCTCAAAAAAAGCAGTCACTTTAGGGTTTGGAAATCCGTCGACTTCTTCAGCATTAAGGGCTTCCTCCATTATTTGTTCAATATTATCACGTAACGCATGATTAACCATCTCTTGATAAAGGTTATTAGGCTCTATAATTAGTTCTTCTTCTGGTGGATACTCTTCCCCATGACACACCCAATCATAGTAATTCTCGCAAAATTCCTTTAACGAAAGATGTTTCTTCACCTCCAATTCACTTAATAGTACAAAATTGGTGCATTTTTTACAAGGACAACGAATTTTATTGTTGGTTATATATTCAGTTTGTCTCTTAGCGTAATTAATAAATTCCATTACACCATTTACATATTCAACCTAAGTTTTTTATTAGCATCCACTCTCTCGTACATCCACTTACGCTCTATTCTCTTCATAAGAAATCTACAAATATTTACACAAAAGAAATTCATTAATTACACTTAAGATAAGAGACTGAACTTTGACATTTTTTCCAGATAAGGACCTAAACCGAGGGAAAGCCGAACCGAATAAGTTGCTCAACAAGTATAACAATGCGTATACATGGGAGGAAGGACAAAGTGGTAGTAGAATTATGAGAGGTTACAGTTTTAGGAAGGCGAATTTAACAAAAATAACTTAATCTTTGATAAGTCTTTCAAAAAAACCCGACCTTTTAACTTAAATAATAACAAAAATATTTTCCAATATTTTCTCCATGTTTTAAAATTATTTTTTCAGAATTTAATATATTATTTTTGCAAAATATTGTCAATAAGTTAATGAATGAGTAATATAAAAGTAAAATATCATTTAGGAAATATAAGTATGATTCAGGTTATTTCTGTAACAAAAAAGAAAAAGTTGGATTATTCTTGTTAAAATTAAAAGGTTTGGTTATTTTCGGAATACTTGACATACGTGTTCATACTAGGGCTGAGCAAAAAATAATCCGATCCGATTTTTTTCCGAATCCGATCCGAAATCCGAAAAAAAACAATCCGAATATATGGATACCATTTAAATTGGATATCCGATCCGGTTTTTTCCGAATAAATTGGATCGGATGTGGATTATGATTTTCTTAAAATCGGATATCCGAATCCGATCCGAATTTTTAAACTTAAAAAGAAATTGTCTAACTTTCATAATAGACCTTACAAGTTACAACAATAATAAGGCCCAAACATATGACCCATTATTGGCCCTACTAACTCTAGGTATATATTCTAAATCATAGTAATCCTTTCTTGTTTTCTTAACCCTACTCCTCTACTCAGTCACTGTTTTCCTCTTTCTGATACAATTTCTTCTTGTTTTCCTTATAAGGTTTCCTCTTTTCAAAGGTTTTTCCATCTTATGCCTCTTCTTGAATTCAAATATTATAATAAATTGTTTATATACGATCAGAGCTCCATTAATGTATCACTGTCAGACTAAAGATCCGCCCTTGTGTGTGGTTTTTTTAAAGTAATAACTAAAAAGAGTTAGTTTTCAACTACCAATTGTATATTTATATTTTCAGATTTCAGATTTGGTATCTGATGATGTAAATTTGATGGGAGTAGATTAATTGGAAGTCTGAATTTTTTTTGTAGATCCGGATTTTAAAATCTGGATATCCGAATTTTCGGATACCGGATTTCTGGATATCCGCATTATTCGGATCGGATCTGGATCTTCAAAATTCAGAATATTAAAATCGGATATCCGATCCGGTTTTAAAATCCGGATCGGATATCCGGTTTTGCTCAGCCCTAGTTCATACTGATAACACTAAAATCTTATTTAGTCTTCTCCCTCCTCCCTCACCCATTTAACTTCTTCATCACCAAACTAGTTTGACAAAATCATGACCCCATACAATCTGGAAACCAGAAATAAAAGCTAGTGTTCATACTTTCTACTAGAAATTTACACTCAATGGTGCATTATATAAAACAAATGAGCAGAAGTCGTAGTGTAGTACATAGCCAGCAGTAGGAAATTAGAGAACAACCTCCCAACAATTATGTGTCACCAATATCCAGAATGCCAAGGGAAAACTATTTAAAATTATTCACTTTTGGGAATCACCAATATGTCAATTTTGGTAGTAAAGGACTAAAGAATGGCCAGTGCAATCTATGTTTGACGAAATGATCAGAAACAAAATCAAAAACAAACCCACTTTGACAAAATCATCACCAACCCAGTTTTACAGATCATCCTTATCACCCTTTACCATAATTTCAAAACCTAATCAATCAAAAAAACAAATCTAAAATGGTGATTAATAATAATTCTTCATCAATCTCCATGGTAGGCTACGGTCACCTTCATCTACATCAATCTCCAAGCACACACCTTTCCCCTTCTACTGAGAAACTCTCTACACTAAACCGACTTCACAAATACCATAATCTACCAAGTTAAACAATACCCACAAAAAATGAACTAATTTGCACCACCGTTTCAACTGCTTCGCCTCCGGTAAAACTAGAGATACCCAGAAATTATTAAGCTTTAAATAAACTCTTTCAAACCATACAATCCTCAGAAAATGGCATGAAAAATCACATCCATGTCAATTTACTGGTGTTTTCTGCAATAAGAACTTGAGAATTATTTCAATACATCTTACTTCTATCACTCTTTCTACTAATTTTTCATCAATTTCAACTCATCTTTTTTCAATTGAACTAATAACGTCACAAATTTTATATCAATTCACAGGCCCCTGCTTTCCTTTCATTTTGCTATAACTCTTACCAAAAATTTCAATTAAACCATAAACAATGGCTAATTAAATCAAACCCTAACCAAATTCCAGTAAACAAGCATCAATATTCATCAATCAAACATCCTAAAACATCCTAAATCAATGATGATAAAGCAATAAAATCAAACCCTAATTAACAATAAATAAAAAAAACCAATAAAAGAAGACGAGGGGATGAGACTTACCGTCGAGGGTGAGAAAGACGGCTGCAAGGGTGGTGATCAGCGGCAAGGTTCAAGTCCGCAGGAGTGATGGCTGAAGAACAGAAAAAAGGATGGAAAATTAAAAGAAGAAAAGGAGAAACGAGGAGAAGAAGGGAATGAGAAGAGAAGAGAAAGAGGATACCGGCGGTGATGAGGCGGTGAACCGGTGGTGAAGCGGCTGTGGTGATGATGCGGCTTATTTGGGAGTGAATTATGAATTCAATATTGTGTCATATACTTGCCTTTTGTTTTTTGAGGAGAATGTCGTATACTTGTCTTTGATTACAAGGGGGTGGGTGTCTCAGAAATTTTATTTTTCTCTGTTAAATCCATATGCGACGGATAGGCGTTGCAAACTACGTTGCATAAATTTCCGCGCCATGAATTATTAGGCGGGGAAATTGATGCGACGCATATCCGTTGCAAATTTTACCAATTCCGTTGCATAATTTAATATCTGTCGCAAATATAATAATATCCGTTGCATGTAATGTTTAGCAACTACTTTTATCATCCGTTGCATTTATTCCGTTGCAAATAAGCCTTTTTCTTGTAGTGTCATAACTCGGTCTTCCTAGATCGTTTATTCGGCCTTCCTAGGCCCAACCCAACCCATTCGACCAATCGTCCCGTCTAGACGGTCCAAATTCTTATTTGGCCTAAGGATGGATAGCGATTGACGTCAACCATACCATGGTACTTACTCCTGTTTGTATCAAGGACTTTCACTACTCGAGGAAATCGACTAGGAATCGGCCTTACTCCTGTTTGGTACGAGCCTCTCCACAGAACCCGGGTTTGATTGTTCGGTATGGCAACCCACCCTTTAAACCAAAACTCTTTTAATGCACTCAGCATCCCGTTATAATGCCCATATGTATGTTTGTATACGTGATCGCCCTTTTGTAAACAAAACCATGACGAAAGTTTGTAAAATAAAATCCTTTTCAAAATGTAAATATTTTCAAAACAGCGCAAAACAAAGCCGAAACTCTGTCCAAATATCGAGTCAAACTTCGGGCCTCATACCCATTTCAAAACCTGTAAAAAAGTGCAAAAAAAAAACCAAAAAAAAAAAAACGTACGAAAAAAACGAAAACTTAAAACGTTTTAAACCAAAATATTTTCAAACCATGTAAATGTAAATATGTAAATTCAATTGGGCTAAGTTAGAGTCAAAATTCAAACCGACTATGTCCTAGTCAAAACTCCGTAGAGTCATGAACCCGTCTTCCTTTACATTTTGGGTCTTTTCAAATTCAAGTCAAGTCCTAAGGCGTCATGCCATCATTTGGACCCCCCTACCCCAATTCAGTTAGGATCTAAACATTTCCACACCTCGACTCACACACTCGAGGCTAACACGTCGAGTCATTCCAAAATCCGTCTCTCGAATTCTCCTAATGACACGTTCGGGACACACATACCCGAACCTCGAGTCAAGTCTATCTTAAAACACACGTCTTAGAATCAACACGTGTCATCAATCCCGTCAATCAAGTCAACCACATAAATGTCACTCTGTTAAAGTCAACACTCGAGTCTAAGGTCAAGGTCAAGCATCGTGAATTCAAACACGAGAAGTCACTCACGACATTTCCTGGATTCATAAGTTCTAGTCATTTCATCTCATCGTATATCCTTGGTTTGTCGCCTTAGTATGCGTAATCCCATGTAAAATCAAGTTGTAACGCGCGTCATTTTCTTCTCGGTAGGAATTCTGCAATTTCCAATAAAAATGTTCAAGAACGTTTATCTGTCGACGTCGAGGGACTGAGTGCTGCAGTCGTTAAGCTTCAGGCCACTGTAAAAGAATTGAGCGCTCGTGTCACCAATATGGAAAACAAGTTAGACAGGATGAAACCTTTACCATCTTCCCATAACCCAAGGCCAGGGCATAGCTTCAACACAACTCACCAATCTAAGAAGGCCAATGAAGACAAGGGAGTCAACCTCTTGGAAACTCCACCCAGAAGGCCGGGACAAGCTCATAGGGAATTCGTTGACCTTTGAACCACATATGAAGTAGCTTTAAAAAGACTGGTTTCCCAAGGAAAACTTCATCCAATTGGTCCAACCCCGGACCCTGAAAAGATACTGCCTAGATGCAAGGGTAATTCATATTGTCAGTACCATCGGGGTAGTGGACACGATACGGAGGAATGCTTTTGTCTAAAACATATTATTCAAGATATGATCGAGGATGGCAAGCTTCCAATGCCACCATTTGTTGAGCAATTTGATGGGACCGACCCTCTTGGGTCTAATAGCACTAAACACAATGAAGAATCATTCCTAGAATTTTCTCATCTCCTCGATCCTCGTGATGACGAAGAGATCAAAGCGCTGAAGGAGGGCGATGTCCAAAGTGGAATGCTCATGTTTTCCAAGATAGAGGGATCCATTGATAATCTAAACTCTCGACTATCCAACATGGGAAATCAACTTGCTGAAATGGGTAAGAAGCTTGAGACCCAACCTTTGAAAATGAAGAGTGTCCAGACAAACCCTCAACCTCATGATGGTCTCGAGGAGAAAGCAAAAAGTGAGCGATCTATTCCTAGTTCTTCTCATCCAGGAGTCAAAATCAATAAAGGCAACCTAATGGAGCCTTCGTCAAAGAAACCTAACAACTTTCCCAGGTCATTCACAAGTCTAGGCATACCTTATGCCCTAACCTTGAACAAATTATCCTCCCTAGGTCTTCTTGATGTGTGCGTGTCGTTGTACACCCAATCAAACACATTTATAATACTCAACAAACAACTAGTTAGTGGTAAGTCGAGGTCGATCCATGGGACGGTGTGCTTTGGGTTCTAAGTCTATCTATCTCAATTTATGCTAGTGTCACAATTTGTTTGGGTTTGTAGTTGTGTCCTAGACTAATGCAAGCAATAAAGTAAAGCAAACAATGAACTAAGAAATGTAAAAAAATGACTAAAAGCACTAGGATGTCATGGGGTCATAGGGGATTCATGGTGTTGATCATACAAACATGTTTACAAAGTTGCAAGTAATTAATGTTGTAAAGGAACCAAGTTGGTTTATGTCTTACGGTTCATAGGGAGAGTTGGGTCCCGTAGCCGAATCGATTAGATTGTACTACACCTACAAATCGACTTAATTTCTTCCTATTCAACTTCTATGCATGGTCTAACAAGACTCGAGTTGGTTTATATCTTACAAGTCTTGTTGAGTAGATAAGAGATGGGTAAAAATGCAAGGATTCATAGGCTTAGCATTTCATCAAACATAACATGTGCATAGGCTGACATCACAACAAGCAAGCAATTTAATTATGAAAACATATTAGATTAAGCATGATTAATCTCATGTTGATTTCCCCTAATTACCCACTAATCCTAGTTAAGAGACTACTCACTTATTATCATGGTAAACATGTCATTAATGGTGTCAATCATCACAACAAGTGTAAACATGATAAGAGAATGAGGAAATAAACAATAAAGAGTAAAGGGTAAAAGAATTATACCAACTTAAGATGATCCAAATAATAAAGCAAAGAATAATAGAAGAAACTTGATTGATTGATGAACAGTTGTCAATTCTCCAATAATAACCCAATAATCTTCAATTACCCAATAATAAACTTGAATAATAAACTTGAACAATAATTAAGGAAAGATTAATGTGTAATTTGTGGAAAGATTAAAGAGTAATCTATTCTAATCTACTCCTAATCTAATCTAAGAGGAATTTACAATATGGGAACTTGGTGGTTTGATTATTACAAATGGGGTATATATAGTGGTGCATCATTTGGTTAAGCAAGGGTATTTTAGTAAATAGCATTGCTAAGTTTGAGTCGGGAAATGTTCCTCTCGAAAAAAGATGCGAGTCTCCTTTTTGCTAGTCTTTCAAGAAATATGCGCGGATCATGGTTCAGGTAGCAAGGAAAAACTTCCTGTCCAGCAATACGCTCGTCCCGAGCTGAAAACGAGCATCCTGAGCTTCAACCCGAGCGGGTTGAATTTATCCCGAGCGGGTTGAGCTGTATCATGCCTTACTTGAACTCGGATTGTAAAACGGACGTCGTTTCCTCATCCGGACTCCTATTGGAGTAATTCAAAAGCCTAGATCACTTGATTTTTCTACGCCGTTTCATCTAGCATACTTTCAGAGCCAAAGGAGCAACCCTTGGTTTGGTTTTCGAGCAATTTCTTCTTGCAATGTCTTCCTTCTCGTCATCCTTGCTTTTTAGCCTAAGATGCCTCTATATACTCTTTATTTCTACTTCCTTGGTCATCATTCTTGCCTCCTCTTCATACTTAGTCCATCAAATATTGTCAACAAGCTTTCAAATATGCACGAAAGACGGGAATTTCCGCCTTATTATCTCTTTTCCTATAAAACATATAAAATGCACTAGGAAAGCAAAATAGAAAGCATTTGACGGATAAAATGGCTATGGAATGTTATAATAGTATGCAAAATAGGCTCAATTAGGGGACTAAATGTGCGCAAATATGAGTCACATCAAATATCCCCAAACCGAACCTTTACTCGTCCCGAGTAAAGAGGTAACAAAAACTAGGACCCTTATTCAAACTAACATACTAATATAGCCGATGTGAGACAATTAGCGGGTCTCACTCCGCCCCTTCAACTCACAACAAGACATCCATGAGGTAGGGTGACTTCTTGCAAGGCAAGGCGGGGCTTGCCTAAATGGCGATACATCCAAGCATTAAAGCACACAAAACAAGTAATTGATGCATCTACAAAAGAATTGCCACTTTCCTCATCTAAGTGGCGGAAATTATCTAAAGGGGAAGCAATTCAAGGGTACACACTCCTTGATAGATACAATTTCTTCAAACTACTAAGCCTAGAAGGATATCAATAAATCACCTCCAAGTTGTGTCAAGCTAGGGTACCTTTGTCCTCAATCGTTAAATGCTTTTGGCAAGAATAGACTCCCTATGGTGTTAGCAACACTGGAGAATCGCGGAATTCCCCTTCTTGCCTAGACAAGAAGAAGGGTCGTCCCCTCTCTACCATGCACAAAAATGGATACGATGGATAAAGGGATCAACAGGATTTGAGTTTCATTTGGGAGTTTGCTTTTGTTGTTGTTTTCCCTCAAATTTCTTGTGGCATATAACATTTGAGATCAATTTCTTGCCATTTCTTTGATGTTTGGCATTTCAATACTTGACAATTTTCAACTTTTTGCATTTTCTTTTGAACATTTTCAAAGTCACCCCAATTAGTAACGAGGGTGCCTTATATTTGAAGCATATGAGTCTAGTTTTGCTCCTCTTTTCTTTTGATGCAATTTGTGAAAACTTTTTTTTTTCACTTTTCATCTCATTTCTTGAACTCAAATTTGAACAAATTTTTTTTTTGTGCCCATTCCCTTTGATGACAAAATGTGGTAGAATATGGATGAATGATGGTTGCATGGTTTCAAGGGTCACCTTGGAATAAACGGTGGCCAAGAAGTTATCATACCACAAGGTACTCTTGACTAGGCCTTAATCCATGGGTCAAAGGATACTAGCATGACACATCCTAGGGTGTTTTACAAGTATTCTAACAAGCAAAGTCTTAAGAAGAAAAAGCATCTACAAGGGCCTATATACACTTGTCAAGTTTCCCAAATAGACGGTTTCACAAAATTTTCCGAAATGCAACTATATGCCATTATGCAACTAACATATATACATCCTAATGCATATGCTTCTACCAACTAGTATGTCAAAAAATCTAAAGCAAATCCTAAATTCACATTGTTTATACCGCATCAATCAAAATAAAGCCACATATTCATTAACATAAAGAGGAAAAAGGATATTGGAAAGATCATACCATGCGGTCTTCAATATCCTAATGTCTCGGATGTAGCGTAGTCGATCAATGTGAAAAAGGATAGACAAACACAATATATACAAACACAATATATACACAAGACTACACTACAAAGGAAATGAACATGTTTTTGGATTTTTGAATTTTTCAAATTTTTATGGTTTTTATGATTAAGAAATAAAAAGACATGTTTTTGTATTTTTCAAAATTTTTCAATTTTTATCATTTTTAGAATATAAATTCTCATCCCCCACTTTATTTTGGACATTGTCCTCAATGTACATGTAGGAGTAGGAATAAAAAGGAAATAAATGTTTTTGAATTTTTTGATTTTTTGAAATAAAGTACAAATGCAATGATATGATATGAATGAATGCATGCTCTAACTAAATGCAATTCTATATGACATATATAACAAATGAATGCAATCTAAATTATACTATATGATGCATGATTTTTAGTAAACTATGGTCACCTATGATCAAACCTCCCCAAACCGATTTAAGCACTATTTCTAGTGTAGAGAGGAATAGGTTTGGTCATTAGTGGCTATACATGAATGCAACTAACTATATGAGATATATTACAATGCAACTATACTATATGAACTAACTAATGTAAATGCAATATAATACAAATGCAAGCTAAATATATATGTATATAACTAAATGCAAGTGTAAATGTAATGCAAAGTCAAAGGAAAGGATATCTTACAAATGGTGGTTTGAGGGAGGACTCCACCAAACTCATTCCTTGTTGCCATGGTTATTGATGTTGTCCATGTTGCTCAATGCTCTCAATAACCGGTCAAATTCTTGGGCACAATCCTCAAATAAGCAAAGATAGAACCATGGCCACTTCAAAATGCAATAGAGCCAATCCTTCACAAGGGGCTTTTCATTGAAATTTCTCCCCTTCACCTTGGCCTTTTCATCATAGTTTTTTTGGCTCTCCAAATTAGCAAGCTTAAAATTATTGTCATCGGGAGGCTTCCATTCTCTCCCATCTCCCTCAAATATGGTGATAGCATTTGGATTTATCAATCATTCAAGAGTAGAAGGAGAATTCTCATAACAATAATGATGAGGTAGCTTTGGAATTTAGATTGTGGGTGCCAAGTCTCCACAAGTAAGCTCATTTGCAATTTTGTTCTTGAGCTTTTCCACCAAGTACCCTTTATATGATGATTTGACTTTTTGGAGAAGATCCACCATATCATCTCCAACAATCATAGGTTCCATGGTGGGTGCAAAAAGGTCTTCATGGTCAATATGAGAGAGGAATTCATCTTCTTCATGGAAGCATACCTCAAACTTCTCAAGGATAGGCTCCTCAAGTGAGGCAATCTCACAACTCCATTCCCCTTCTTTATTGCAAGACACATATTCCGCATAAGCTTCTTCCATAGGCTTTTTATCATCGCTATCTGCATATGAATCATAAATGGGGGCTTCACTCCACTTCACCAACTCTTTCTCCAACACCTCAACATCCACTTCAAATGACACACCTTTATACTCACAAAGGTTAAGAGTACTTGGCTTACTCAAGCTCATGTCTTCCTCATCAAACACCACACTTTCATACTCACAAGAGCTCAAAAAGATTGGCTCTTTCCACATCACATCTTCATCATCAAAGGTCATTGCCTCAAATTCACATTCATGTTCAATGCTTAAGGATCGGTGGGGAGTGTTTGTTTGGGTTGCTTTCATTTGAGCAATTCGAATTGCTAACTCCTCACCATGGATAACAATGCTTTTTAGAACATTGTTTCTATTTTGGCTCTCCTCTAGAATTTGTGTGAAAAATTTTTGTTGGTCTCCCATCATTTGAAGAACCATATCTTGAATATCAAAGTCGGGTTCATCTTTTTGTTGTGGGTGGGTGTGAAAGTGGTTGTATTGTGGCAATTGAAGCTCATTATGAAGTGGGTATTGGGTGGGTGGTTGTTGTTGATATTGGATGTGGTGATTTTGGTGGGAAAATTTGGGGTAGTAGTTAGGATTTTCATTATACGAATAGTAAGGTAGGTTTGTGTTGACTAGCTCCTCAAACTCCTCATACCCACAGTCATACTCAAAAGATCCACCACATGCTCCATATGTCAAGTCTTGAGCCATCATAGCTAAGACAAAGAAACAACTACAAGCATGGAAACTACACAAAAACGGTAAGAACGAACCTTGAGGAACAAGTTCCTCAAGGTTAAAGCACAAATAAAAATAGACAAACAAGTAAGAACTTAATCACATAGCACCATCCCCGGCAACGGCGCCATTTTGATGTGTGCGTGTCGTTGTACACCCAATCAAACACATTTATTATACTCAACAAACAACTAGTTAGTGGTAAGTCGAGGTCGATCCATGGGACGGTGTGCTTTGAGTTCTAAGTCTATCTATCTCAATTTATGCTAGTGTCACAATTTGTTTGGGTTTGTAGTTGTGTCCTAGACTAATGCAAGCAATAAACTAAAGCAAACAATGAACTAAGAAATGTAAACAAATGACTAAAAGCACTATGATGTCATGAGGTCATAGGGTATTCATGGTGTTGATCATACAAACATGTTTACAAAGTTGCAAGCAATTAATGTTGTAAAGGAACCGAGTTGGTTTATGTCTTACGGTTCATAGGGAGAGTTGGGTCCCGGAGCCGAATCGATTAGATTGTACAACACCTACAAATCGACTTAATTTCCTCCTATTCAACTTCTATGCATGGTCTAACAAGACTAGAGTTGGTTTATATCTTACAAGTCTTGTTGAGTAGATAAGAGATGGGCAAAAATGCAAGGATTCATAGGCTTAGCATTTCATCAAACATAACATGTGCATAGGTTGACATCACAACAAGCAAGCAATTTAATTATGAAAACATATTAGATTAAGCATGATTAATCCCATGTTGATTTCCCCTAATTACCCACTAATCCTAGTTAAGAGACTACTCACTTATTATCATGGTAAACATGTCATTAATGGTGTCAATCATCACAACAAGTGTAAACATGATAAGAGAATGAGGAAATAAACAATAAAGAGTAAAGGGTAAAAGAATTATACCAACTTAAGATGATCCAAATAATAAAGCAAAGAATAATAGAAGAAACTTGATTGATTGATGAACAGTTGTCAATTCTCTAATAATAACCCAATAATCTTCAATTACCCAATAATAAACTTGAATAATAAACTTGAACAATAATTAAGGAAAGATTAATGTGTAATTTGTGGAAAGATTAAAGAGTAATCTATTCTAATCTACTCCTAATCTAATCTAAGAGGAATTTATAATATGGGAACTTGGTGGTTTGATTATAAAAATGGGGTATATATAGTGGTGCATCATTAGGTTAAGCAAGGGTATTTTAGTAAATAGCATTGCTAAGTTTGAGTAGGGAAATGCTCCTCTCGAAAAAAGATGCGAGTCTCCTTTTTGCTAGTCTTTCAAGAAATATGCGCGGATCATGGTTCACGTAGCAAGGAAAAACTTCCTGCCCAGCAATACGATCGTCCTGAGCTGAAAACGAGCATCCTGAGCTTCAACCCGATCGGGTTAAATTTGTCCCGAGCGGGTTGAGCTGTATCATGCCTTACTTGAACTCGGATTGTAAAACGGACGTCATTTCCTCATCCGGACTCCTATTGGAGTAATTCAAAAGCCTAGATCACTTAATTTTTCGAAGCCGTTTCATCTAGCATACTTTCAGAGCCAAAGGAGAAACCCTTGGTTTGGTTTTCGAGCAATTTCTTCTTGCAATGTCTTCCTTCTCGTCATCCTTGCTTTTTAGCCTAAGATGCCTCTATATACTCTTTATTTCTACTTCCTTGGTCATCATTCTTGCCTCCTATTCATACTTAGTCCATCAAATATCGTCAACAAGCTTCCAAATATGCACGAAAGACGGGAATTTCCGCCTTATCATCTCATTTCCTATAAAACATATAAAATGCACTAGGAAAGCAAAATAGAAAGCATTTGATGGATAAAATGGCTATGAAATGTTATAATAGTATTTAAAATAGGCTCGATTAGAGGACTAAATGTGCGCAAATATGAGTCACATCACTTCTTCAACCAATAGGGCCTAGTCCTGAGCCAGAAATGAAATCTAAATTTTGGAATGGCAACTCGTATTGTCAATACCATAGGGGTAGGGGGCATGATACCGAAGATTGCTATAAGCTCAAGCATGTCATACAAGATGGGATTGAGGATGGTAGGATTTGTGTCTCGCTCCTAACGTGTTCGCGTACAGAAACTAAGCGGCTTTATAGGGAGTTCAACATCGCAGATAATAAAAAAGATGAACGATCCACCAATCATTTGGTGAAAAGAAGGAAAACAGACTCACAAATACCCAACAATCAAACAATCTACATTACCGACGTAAAGGTTATAGAACCTTCACCAGAAAGAGGAACTCGGCATTCAAGGTCATTCCCCAATTTAGGCATGCCGTATACGGTCGCGTTTAAAAGACTCTTTACCAAAGGACTGATCCAACCAATCGGTCCAACCCCAGACCCTAAGTACGAGAGGAGAGGTCGCTTCTGGGACGGTTCTCAATATTGCTTATTCCATAGGGGTAATGGACACGACACTGAAGAATGTTCCAAACTCAAATATGCCATCCACTATATGTTCGATCGCGGCAAGATATCTTTATCGACCCTCGATCCGTTATGAGAAAAGAATGACCCTCATGGGTGTCTTACTCTTCAAAGACATGAAGGTCTCTTGGGCCTTTACCCTTCTAGTATTCCCAATGATGAGGACGTGGTGCTCAAATGGATGAATGCTCAAAGCCAGGTGCTGAAGCCAGTTACTGGAAGAGTAAATGTTCAAGCATGGGTCGACCATTACGAGTCCGGATCTAAGATCGAGTCAAAGTCCGGGTCCGAGTCCGAGTCTTAGGCTTTCTATCCCATAATTGTTCTAGTATCTTTCTTGGTATCCATTTCCATTCCTAGTGACAACCTAGGGGCTGTCCCACGAGTCACATGTCTTTTCGAGTCTATGTTATATACATTCATTATTCATTTCAATAAAAGTAAACTCTTCAATTCTTAAATTCTATCCTATCTCTTCCTTTACCCTTTTCGTGTGACAACAAGAATTAATTTGAGACATTTTAAAACGAACAACACATGGCAAGTCGATGTGAGTACACTTAAACGATGTTCCGTTCAAAGTTGTAGAGGACCTGAAACTCCGTGTTCTTTCTTTACCTATTCCATGTCTGGCAATAGAAACCTCACTATAACCTAGTTTAGGACGAGCATATCTCAAGAGATTCTAGGACGAATCCAGACCATCTCCCTTGTTGGCGATCCATGACGGAAGGCAAGCCCATTCCCCACAATAAACCCCCTGTTACTAAAGACCAACCTGTTTCACACCAAAGGTGCTAGTCTGGCCCAAATCCATGGTAGAAATCAAGTCCAAGACGATACAAGCCATGATCAAAGACAAAGGATCAATCAAGAGAAATGACCAATATCGATATCCAAGGCCGCAGTTATGCCTGTAATACAAGAAAAAAATAGTCAAAATGCAAAATGTCAATATCTAAAGTCAAAGTTATCTTCAAAAACCTGAATCAAAAATCTGAGCAAAAAGCCGAGATGTATTCTAGACCAAGAATCTGAGTCTGAATCAAGAACGAGTATGAAATCAATGCTATATGGAATACTGCTGAATTCTATATAGAATCAAGACATCGATGAAGATGGTCAGCTAGCACCCTCACTTAGCACATCACACACCCTAAGTCCTTCTCGAGACCGTTACAGGGAGATAGTTAGGAATTTTGAGAATCCTCTCAAGCTCGTCGAGTATACCCATCATGTAGGGCCAAGACATGGAAACTTGGACCCACGTCATTTTAACCTACCTTTATGTGCTCAGACCACATCAAGCCAAGAGACTCCATTTCCAACCCATATTATAAGCCATAATCCCATCAAACCTTAACTCCACAAAATCAAGCTCCAGAGATTTGTTCATCAAAGCCTCTTATTTCCGAGCTCCACATTCCAAATATCCAATCCAGTTTCACCTTGACCCATACACGGAGTCTTCGAATACTTTACTACCTAGGACGGGACATACCCCATATCATCCTTAGCGTCCAGTAAGTGTGCTCACATAACAAGGAATTTTTTTACAAACTTTGTTACACCTATTTGGTCTATGATCAGAGGGAGTTATCTCAAATCGATTCTTCGAGTCACCAAAGGAATATACTCTCCTTACCCATGCACTTTAAGGTCCTGACAACATAAGCTTAGGCACACACATGAACTATGAGCATGGTTTGATTTCACCTATTCAGGTGGATACGTAGGCAGTCCTTTCTTACAGAAGAAGGTTACAACCACAACACCCAAATAAAATTAACCAAACCTCAGAACTACGATCTGGTTTGATTTCACTTCACGTGAATACGTAGGCAGTCCTCACGGACACAACCATCCCAACTTTCAACCTCAATTATCAACCATCCCAATTTTCAACCTTCCAACCTCAATTAACATCCCTTCCACAACCAACACCTCTTTATTGAGGGCTCCTTTTTGTCGCCCAGTCTCCTTTTTTACCAAATTCCACAGTCATCTTCTCATCCTAGGGGCTTCTTTTCCGAGATGCCACCCTCCCTTTATTCCTCTCTTATTTAAGTCTAGCTAGTGCTCGGTCCAGACGATGGCAAGGTCTTAGATCGATTCTCCAAGTTATCGTGCCTCAAGAGGGACCTCTTTTACAGCAAACGACAGCAAAAGATGTCCAAGTAGACAACTGTTCTATGGCTCATGCCTTGCCTTTATATGCCCCCATCTTTCTTGCAATTCTTCTATCTTTGGAACTGATACGCATTGTCACCCACACTTGGTTAGGGGTTGCGCATACTTAGCCGAAGTCTGTTAAATTCATCCCTGGGTCGCGTCAAATCTAAGTCAGTGTTGCGTCAGTCTATCGTCTTGCATCCTAGTGAGTCGATGTCGTGTCGAGTCCTATGTCTAAAGCCCATTGAATATGCATAATGCATTACAAACGACAAATTTCTTTGAGCAATTTTTAAATAACTTCTATAAAAGAAACAAATTTTGCAAAACCTATGTGTTTCCTCATGCGTATGTGTTATTTTTCTATTAGATTGTGTTCTTGTGTGGCCACTAACTAATGCAGGTAAGTATCAGTAGCAGTGCTCGCGCCAACTGGGGGCTTCGCTCAAGTTCGAGTAGACTGTGAACTGTCCCAGTACTTTATCAAGACTTCGCTTGCAACAACGAGCGGATATTCTCTAACAGGTGTTTTGACACACCTCAATTATGTTCCCCTAGCGAGAGTTCAAGACAGCCAATTGTCCCTCTCAACACGTGGAGTTCAACATCAATCTCAAGTTTTTACCGAAGTTTGTTTGAAGACCGACCCAAGCAGATTTCTCCCAGCGGTTTCTACCGACGTCCTGCTACCCTCTATGTTATTGTTTCCTCACGGAGTTTAGCAAAGGTGTCGTTCTCCAGAAGTTCCCAAACCAGCACCTCCTTCCTTAGGTTCGTAGACCCAAAGTCAGGATTCATAACCTTAGATTATTAGATCCCAAAATAGCTTCCCTTAGGTTCATAAACCACTAAGCTCCCACACCAATGTCCTTAGGTCCATAAAGCCATAAATCCTTTTGGAGTTCTCATACCTCAGAAAGCTTAAACGCACGCGTTTAAGACAAGAATTAGTAACCCAGTAAGTTCCTAAACTTAACCCTAGGATCCCAATTCCTCTTAGGTTCATAAGCCTTTAAGTTCCCATATCAGCCGTCCTTTTAGGTTCATACACCCAGGTTCATACGCCTAGCTCTTTAGGTTCCCAAACTCCCTAGGGTTCATACACTTCTATCCTTAGGATCATAATCCTTTAGGATCACCTTTTCCATTTAGGATCATAATCCTTTAAGATCACCTTTTCCCTTAAGGATCATATTCCTTTAGGATCACCTTTTCCTTTTAGGATCACCTTTTATTAGAGTTCCTACACCCAAACTTTGGTTACCCCTTAGGTTGAACTTATATTTGGCCTCCTTCCCGTTGATGTTTTCCTTTAGTGCCCCACACCCTAGCACAATCCTTACATATCTTTTAGGTCTTACCCTCAGCTCCTACGCACCGCCGGAAACATCTCGAGCAAGAAATCTCAGGTATGGTATCTTCTTATGGCTGGCGAGCTTCCTTACGTAGTCTAATGGACTTTAAACGACCCTCCCCGGAAGTCAACAGACTCTAAAATGTTCCCGACGACAGGTCCTTGGCTTAGACCCCTTGAGCCGCCTCGGGTCGCCATAGTCGTCAGGTCGTAATCTTCGATTGACCTGATGGCTATACTTTGACTTTCGCCTTGTCCAAGCGTCAGTCAAAGTAGGGGCTCTGTAGATACCTCATTTCTGCACCTCCCGCAACCCACCCGGTGATGATTGGGCCGCATGTTTGGTACACTGAACGATCTATGACAATTCGTAAGTTTATCGTCAAGTGATAGCTCAAATACTTGTGTCTACCCCTTGGTCGTCGTCTAGGTGTCATTACGGTGGTTTTGACAGTAATTAGAGTACATTTGGAGTCCGGGTCAAAAACCGTCTTCATTTCCTAAAAACCGTCAAATCCCGAGTCAAAGAGCAATGTGCTTGTCTACCTAAGGTTAGGATGTCATATGATAGGGCTGTCGTATACCTATCAAAAATAACTAACTAAACTAACTATATAGCTAGGGAAGTCAGGTCGATCTCCTCAGAGAGGCAAGATATCTGTAAAGAGTCTGTCTATTTGGTCACAAATGGGGGGGTTTATAATTGATTTTCTAAACTAAAAGGCTTTAAAGGAAGAGAAATAAAGAAGAACAATAAAGGCAGAAAATAGGAATAAGGTGATCAATAAAGAAGGGACATGTCAGGATTTCGGTTCACTACGGTAGTCTAGTGACTCAGCTGCAAATAACCTACATAACTCATTGTGAGACTGATGTTGAAAGGTCCTTCCGGTCCACTTTCTATCCTAGATTTCCAATAACTTAACTTCCGTCCTCGTCAGGGTAGTCTACTGTTCATAGCAGGTCCATTTAGTCCATTCTTCTGATCTAGGATTAAATTTAACCAGATTAAAAGGTGATTCAGAAGCGTGCACTCAACTAAGTCGTTAAATACAGTTATATTGCCATGGGGACAGAATCTCACAAATAATTCATCTAACCCGCTCACTACATCATCACATTTCTACCGTAGATCCCCTCATTCCAACATGAAATGATTTACTAATAACAATGAAATAACTAACATTAAACATAATGAAATAACAATGAAATTGCATAAATAAGGATTAGGGCAGAAATTAAGAAAGAACAAAACAAGTAATTAAAGTAAACAAATTGAAGAATTAATATTAGAAGAGAGTAGAGATTACAATCGCAAGAATCCGGCGTAAAGAACAACTAAATCCGAGCGAGAAAATCCGAAAGCAAAAGTTGCACTAGAAGGGAATAGCAACGCAGTCTTTTGCAGTGAAAGGTGAAAAATAGATAATAGGTTATTCGAGAGAATAGATCCTAATGACCTAGTTAACGAGCGTTTAAATAGAAAAATGCTAAGTCCAATAACTAAAAACAAGTTCACGGATTAATTAAAGCCCATGAAAGACAAAATCACTCGATCGAGCAGTCTGAAAAAGATCAATCGAGTACTTCTCCAGGAAATCTACTCGATCGAGTAGAAATAGTACTCGAACGAGTAACCTTCAATTCCAACCTTGTCGATCGAGTAAACAAACAACTTGATCGACCACCCCCAGCCATAGAAACCACTCGATCGACCAATAAAAGAGCTCGATCGAGTGTTCTTCCTCTAAATCAGCTTCAACTCGTAACCGACTGCTTCGTAGACCGTTCCTTCATGCATCCCAATGCAAGACCTCACTCTGGAAATCCCGTCTCCTCAAAATGCATGCAAAGTAGGACGAAAATGGTACGATTCCACTACTTTCACGTTCATTTCTACAAAATGGACAAAACGAACCAAAGTAGCCAATCCGGGGCATAATGCGATATAAACAGTACAAAAGTACCTGGAAATACGTGCTAAAATAGGCTAAAAAGAACATACAAAATGCACGTATCAAATCTCCCCAAACCGAACCTTTACTCGTCCTCGAGTAAACTGAAATGCAACTAATGGAACGGAAATGAAAACTCAGAGCTAGCTTAACTTGTCTACTTGAACCAATTTAATGCAACAAAAATTAACAGTTACAGCTATGCAGTCAATACGCAAACGAGTTATAAGTTGTTTAGAAATATAGCCGACCTATCGACCTTGCAAGACCAACAAAATCGGACTCTCACGTGGTCACTCTTCTCTCATAAAGCAAAGGGTGAATAATATATGTGAAAGAGAGAAAGAGAAACAGTCACTCACCTAACTGCGACCTACATAGCATGCATGCAACAAAAATGAAAGACAATTCAAGTACTAATGCACAAACTCCAACCAATAATGTCTGTCACAGCCGAGGGCTTACAAATGATATGGGAATAGTGAGGTTCAGGTGAGAAAAGGCAAAACAAGTTATGGTAATGTGGAGGTAAAAGCGCCAAGGTAGTTGCTAAACAGGACCATATAAGACCGTCCGAATCTCAACTGACTGAAAAGTAAACTACAAGTGCCCTTCATTTGGCACACAACTCACTAATCTCATACACAATCTCCTCAAAAATATGGAATAAGAACGGAGGAATTAGACGGTCACAAACTTCCCTTTTTTAATACCGTCTAAACGAATCAACTGATACAAATCAAATTTTTTTTTTCAATTATTTTTTTTCATTTGACATACGTGAATCATTCATTTTTCTTCCTTTTTTTTTCTCTTTTTTCATTCACGTTTTTCCTTTTTTTTTCTTTTTTTTTTCTTTTCCTTTTCTCCTTCCTTTATTTACACCAACTCCAAACAAAATGATACGGGCCAAACTGCAGACGGAAAATCATATCACAAAAGACATACTAAACTAGCTTGACTAGGCAGACTCAGTTTGGGATGTAGCTAATGGGTCGAAAAGGCAAGTTTTGGCTTAAGTGGAGCTAAATGGGTTAAAAATATAAGAAAAGGGGAAAATTTGCAAGCACCTCCCTGCATGTGACACCGACCACAAAGCCAAATGTGTGCATTTGACAAGAAACCGAATGCCATAAAAGTGCAAAAATGATGAACATGCTATGCAAGGAGTACTACTCTCAATTCCTAATGAACTGGTCATGAATGTCACCAGTTATGGGCTCTAAATCTCAGAAATTGTAAAGTAGGTTGCCGATTTATCAGGTCAAGTCTAAACAGTCAGCTATATTTGAACAAAAACTCGTAGACTATGCGTATGACAAAGCTAATAACTATCAATAGAAGTGCAAGGCTCAAGTAAAATGACAAGTTATAGTGCAATATCATCACGGAAATCAACTGTTCCGACTCAACCTATATGCAAAATAAACGTGAATATTTTTTTGAATTTATTTGAAATTTTTTTAATTTTTTTGGTTTTTTTTAATTTTTTTGGATTTAAATGAATTAAATAAACAATGCAAGCTGAAAATATAAACGTGAATGCAAAACAAATGCAAATGCAGACTCAAAAGGATGCAATACCCTCCCCAAACCAAAACGGACAACGCCCTCGTTGTCCTCCAGCATACACCAACAGATATATACAGGGGAACGAGAATATACAACCAATAAAGAATGAAAAACAATAAAATAAAAAGGAGACAAAAGAAATAAAAGAGCGAGAATAAACATACAAAACACAAACTTCCCCAAACCAGCCTGAAAACTGGGGAAGTGAGTAGACCAGCAACTACTCGTCAGCCCCCTCCGTCACGTCCTCCACCGTCACGGTGTAGTCCGGGTCCACCTCCTGCTCTCTCCTCCTCCTCTGCTCAGCTCGAGCTCTCTCCGCCGCCGCCGCCGGGTCCTCGTCCTCTTTCTCCTCACTAGCAGTTCTCGGTACCCCTCGGTGTACCGGTAAAAGGAAGGGTGTGGCCAACCCTCTGGGATCGGACGATGTCGCCTCATGTGATACTCGTATAGAGGGAAAAAAGTCAAAGCTATGTCCCGCTCCATACGAGCCTGTCTCCCTCCAATCTCAATCAACCAACTGTCACGGCACCCTTGGTCCATGACCGAGGACGCCTTAAAGAGTGGAGGAGGTACAAAATTAGCCGGTAAGACCGGCTGTGTCTGTGTCTGGTCAGCAGGTGCGGGAGTAGGAGTAGGAGAAGGGATCGGGGTAGGTGTGGCCGTGGAAGTCTGACCACCCGTGGAAGGTGTGGATGTAATACCCGCCCTTTTAGAGACCCTTTGACCAGCGTTGACTGACCTTGGAAGCGGGAATAGTCTTAGAAGTGAGTGCCAAAGCTATCTTGGGTTGCGTGTTAAGAGTGGTACTCGATAGAGTAGAGGCTACTCGATCGAGTAGCTAGGTTATTCGATCGAGTAGGGGGCCACTCGATCTAGTATGATGGGTACTCGATCGAGCACCGAGTTTTCAGCGAGGGTTTTATATCGCGTTTTGTTAAATCCGCAAATCACTTCCGCCACTTTCCTCCTATCCTTCAGTCGCCTCTTTCCCTTCCCTTCACCTCAAAACCTCCATGGAAGCCTTTTGAAGTTCCTTGTGCCTTAGGAGAGCGTCACTTGAGTCGGGTAGCGGTCTTCTGCCGAGTTTCTACTCATAGGTATGTCATAATCATCATCCGTGTCCTTGTTCTTTATAGTTAGGGTTTGCTTGTTAATAATAGATAATTGTATTGTGGTTATAGGCTTTGCTTGGTCGCGGGATATGTTGTTTGTCGGCATGGATTGGTTGTAGTTGCTTAAAGGTAGGTTCGCCTACTCAGTTTCTGTAGATGGTCAAGTGCGTTGGTCGTTGTGGTTGTATTGTGATTGTTTAATATCGTAATTGTATTGTGACGGCTGTGGTTGTGATTGTGGTTGTTGTCTCTGGTCCTCGAGATGCGTTCTCGGCTGAGTGGGGTCACTTGCGGGAGTGGCTTCACGCCGTAGTTTCGCCCTTCGTGGAACCCGCCACGGAAGGGGATGTGCACATTAATGGACAGGGTTATCGCTCGATATGATGAGCGGGGCTTAGGTGGGAACGACTGCGGTCCCCCACTGGCAGGGCTGGTCCAGTGGACAGCCAGTGACAGAGTTGGTTGGGTTATCGTGGTTGTGTTTGAGATTGATAGCATTGTATCGTGTTGTTAATTGTAGTTGCTGTTGTCGTATCTTATCTCAGTACTGACCTTGTGTGGTTATTTGTTTGTTATGTGTCTGCCGTGATCCCTTATGGTGAGCAGTCGGTCTAGCAGGTGTTGATAGCTGGAGTCCGGGCATGATGAGTCTTCACGAGAATTGATAGCTATAGCGAGTGTTCTTTGAGTTGTATCTTTCATATCGTTTGTTGGTTTAAATCGCTTGTAATATAACATAATAGTTCTTTTATCGACATTTGATTATTACTATTCTCGGGCAACCGAGATGGTAACGCCCTTATATGCTAAGGCAGGCCTAGTTAAGGCTCCTCTGAATATGGGGGTGTTACAGTGGATCCCTCTCCGGTCTCAAGTCTACGCCGCTTCTTAGCGGCGGGTAAGGTAGTAGGTGGGCGGATCGGTAGGTGGTACTCGGGTAAAGGTGGTGGTCGGGCGCTCCGTGCAACAGTAGGCAAAGGGGCTAGACGAGGGAGAGTGGTGCAAGGTAGGTCCACGGACAAGGAACCGTCTATCTTCCATGTCCGGTAGTCAGAAGTTAGCCAGGTCTGAGAGTGCATAGACGCTAGGCTCAGGTACCTATCTCCCTCGATGTACGGTAGGTCACGAGGTAAGTCACGGAGGAGAGAGCGGGCAAGAATGGTGGCTATGCCACCGCAGACGATGGTGCCCGTGATCTTCTCTCCCTGAGCCTGGAAGTACTGGGCGGTCAAATATGCAATGTTGAGGGTAAAGGGTTCCTCGCAGTCAATGTTCAGGTAACCGCCTAGAATGGAGAGCTCGTTGTTGTTGATGTTGTTTGGCTCCTTTCGGCCAAAAATAGTGCTCCCCATCAGTCTAAGAAAGTAACGGGCAGGGGGAAGATGGACCTGAGCGAGCTTTCGCTCGGGAAAGGTGGTCTGGGCCAAGGTCCGCCAAAGCTGACGAATGACCTTCCTAGGGGCAACAGTGACGCCCGTAGAGGAAAGTCCAAGTCGAATACCAAACTCCTCCAATGTCATCAAAAAAGTCTGGTTGAACAAGCGGAAAGACACAGAAGGACTAGTGGGGTAGCGTCGTGTGCCCCGGAGGAGAAGGTGAAGGAGCTGAAAAACTCAAGACTAAGCTCCCGAAAAGTATGGCCACTCATAGTGATGAGTCCGGCCATCCCCGTGCCCCGTAAAAGCTCACAAACAGGCTCATAGAAACCGAGCCGCTCAAGTGACGTACGGCAAAGAAAACGTGTAGGGAGAAACTCGCAGTCAACTAAGTTATAAAATCTAGTACGATGTACATCATTTAAAAAAATTACCTGCGGGTACTCAGGGTGGGAGTCGAGAGTGCCGTCCACGCGAATCGTAACATGACCAGCAGCAGGTGTAGCACGACCACGACCGCGACCCCGGCCTCTAGAACCTGAAGTAGAAGTCCGTCCACTGACGGTACGAGGAACTAGAGCCGCCCGTAGAGGAGCTGTGACTGCGGGTGAGCACGTAGTTGGGGTGCTCACCGTACCTGAGGTACTGGCTGAGGCTGCTACAGAAGAAGCAGCAGAGACCGCCACAGAGGAAGAAAGGCTAGCAGCTGTGGCTGAAACGGAGCTAGCAGTAGAAACTAAGAACACAGGGGTACTGGTAGGTGCGGAGACGATAGTTGCAGCTGGGACTACCGTCTCAGACAGAGATAAGAACGGACTGGCAGCGGAGCTCGTAGATGGCATGGAGCTAGAATCCATCCTAGTCAAATAGGGCAGGGGAAACTGATAAGAAGACAGCATGAAAACAGCAGAGAATTTCCCTAAACAGTCGAAATTTTTGACTGGCAGCCCTATTCCCAAATTTTTCCTCAAATTTCGAACGAAGCAAGTAATCAACGATAGGAGTAGGGTAGCAGATGACAAATGCAGCAAATTAAGCAACAATTAAAGCAAATAAGCATATGGCAGCATGAAAAACCCAATTCATAGTCGAAAATTTCGACTGACAGGAACCCTAATCGCAAATTTCCCATTAAATTCGAATCAAACATGTGAAAATCAATGAGGTACGAGAATTAATCATCAAGTAAGACAAATTAGGCAAAGAATCACAATTATAGTCGAACAATTCGACCCAATAAGGAATTTCGAAACCCTAATTCCTAATTCTCTTCATAAAAAGCAAAATTAATGAAATTAAAATGCAAATAAGTATTGGAATTACTTACTTGATGATGAGGAACCTACAAATTGAGCAATTAATCGACAAAACAAGCAAGAATGGCAATTTTTGATCGAAAAATCGCGAACCCTAATTCCTCTAATTGACCGCGTAAAACAGCAAGAGTCAAGGGGAAAATCGACAGCCATGTCTAATTTTGAGTTTCAAGTGACTTGATAGACACATCTTTCTGTTGGTCACTTAGTTGCCATTGCTTTGTCAAAGACTGCAGCATTGTCTTCAACTCAGATAACTCGCTCACCCCTCCTGAGGATGATGCACCTTGATTAGGTGTAGGAAAGGAAGGAGGCTTCTGAAAGCCTTGTTGAGCCTTATGAGGAGGGACATATGGCTGCTGCTGCTGCGGAGGAGGGGTAGGATTGAGCACATTTTGGCTTGTCCACCTCAGCTTGGGATGGACTGCCCCTTGGTTATTATAATAGGAACCCCCTCCTTGCCTGTATTGTTGAAAAGCAAGGACCTGTTCCTTCTCTATAAGACAGTCAACAACAGTGTGACCGTCGTTGCTCCCACACCTCTCACATGTGACGGTCTCCCCTCTAGTAAGGAAATGGACCGTCTGAGGCTCTCTAGCAGAATGCAGCTCCAATTTATCAAAACGAGCATTCATGGCTTCCCGCTGAGCCACGACTGCCTTATCAACCACGTGAACTGTTCGAATACCATCCCTCGGGTTCCCATACTCGGCACAATGGGTCGCCATCTCCTCAATAGTCGCCCATCCTTTATCATCATCAGTATTCTTTTGAAATCTTCCGTTGGATGAAGCATTAAGTATGGCTCTGTGATCATCATACAGCCCATTGTAGAACTGATTGGACAAGAACCACAGATCAAAACCATGGTGAGGAAGAGACCTCACCAACCTCTTGAACCGGCACCAAGCTTCATAAAAGGTCTCATCAGGTGCATGCTTGAAACTAGTGATCTTTGCCCTCAGCTGATTAGTGCGCTGCAAAGGGAAATATCTTTTATAAAAAGCAAGAGCAAGGGTCTCCCAGTCTGTGATCCCCACGGCCGTACGGTCCAAGTCAGTCAGCCACTCCCTGTCTGAGTCAGTCAAAGAAAAAGGAAACAACACCTCCTTAATCTTGACTTGAGTTACCCCCTTTGTGGCGGGGATAGTAGAACAGTAGTCCGTAAAGACCTCCATATGCTTCATCGGGTCTTCACCTGCCACACCTCTAAAGAGATTTCTCTCCACCAGATTGATATAGGACGGACGGATGTCAAAAGTATTCCCATCCTCAGTCTGGAGATTGAAACCTTTAGGAATAGATGATGCTTTAGGCTCCGAATGACTTGCAATATTCGGCATCTTTACTGGTTGGTTTACAGAACTGAGATTATCTTCTCCTAAAGATTGATCTTCTGTAAATAGGAAATGCTGAAGTTCGGGTTCGAAAGTACTCCAGGCTTCCTTTCGTGATTCTCTTTGCAGACGGAGTCTATGCCTGAACAGTCTCTGTGGTTCAGAATCAGCTGAAACTAACTCCAACCTGTTTGACCTGAGCATACACAACACTGAAAGAAAATGAATAAGAACTGTCTCAAGGAATAAGAATTCCCTGAGACGGATAAAATAAACGAAACAAAAAACAGATAGGGCAATTGCCGCCCCGACAACGGCGCCAAAATTTGACAGGGCTGTCGTATACCTATCAAAAATAACTAACTAAACTAACTATATAGCTAGGGAAGTCAGGTCGATCTCCTCAGGGAGCCAAGATATCTGTAAAGAGTCCGTCTATTTGGTCGCAAATGGGGGGGGGGGGGGGGGGGTTATAATTGATTTTCTAAACTAAAAGGCTTTAAAGGAAGAGAAATAATAAAGGCAGAAAATAGGAATAAGGTGATCAATAAAGAAGGGACATGTCAGGATTTCAGTTCACTACGGTAGTCTAGTGACTCAGCTGCAAATAACCTAGATAACTCATTGTGAGACGGATGTTGAAAGGTCCTTCCGGTCCACTTTCTATCCCAGATTTCCACTAGCTCAACTTCCGTCCTCGTAAGGGTAGTCTACTGTTCATAGCAGGTCCATTTAGTCCAATCTTCCGATCTAGGACTAAATTTAACCAGATTAAAAGGTGACTCAGAAGCGTGCACTCAAATAATTCATCTAACCTACTCACTACATCGTCACATTTCTACCGTAGATCCCCTCATCCCAACATGAAATGATTTAGCTACTCATGCTATTAATATTGTACAAACTAATAACAATGAAATAACTAACAATAAACATAATGAAATAACAATGAAATTGCATAAATAAGGATTAGGGCAGAAATTAAGAAAGAATAAAACAAGTAATTAAAGTCAACAAAATGAAGAATTAAGATTAAAAGAGAGTAGAGATTACAATCGTAAGAATCCGGCGTAAAGAACAACTAAATCCGAGCGAGAAAATACGAAAGCAAAAGTTACAGTAGAAGGGAAGAGCAACGCAGTCTTTTGCAGTGAAAGGTGAATAATAGATAATAGGTTATTCGATAGAATAGATCCTAATGACCTAGTTAACGAGCGTTTAAATAGAAAAATGCTAAGTCCAATAACTAAAGACAAGTTCACGGATTAATTAAAGCCCATGAAAGAAAAAATCACTCGATCGAGCAGTCTCAAACAGCTCGATCGAGTACTTCTCCAGGAAATCTACTCGATCGAGTAGAAATAGTACTCAAACGAGTAACCTTCAATTCCAACCTTGTCGATCGAGTAAACAAACAACTCGATCGACCACCCTCAGCCATAGAAACCACTCGATCGACCAATAAAAGAGCACGATCGAGTGTTCTTCCTCTAAAACAGCTTCAACTCGTAACCGACTGCTTCGTAGATCGTTCCTTCACGCATCCCAATGCAAGATCTCACTCTAAAAATCCCGTCTCCTCAAAATGCATGCAAAGTAGGACGAAAGTAGTACGATTCCACTACTTTCACGTTCATTTCTACAAAATGGACAAAACGAACCAAAGTAGCCAATCTGGGGCATAATGTGGGATTCATCTGTATGCATCCCTTTGAATTTAAGGACTATAACGAATATATCATGATGAATGCTAGTCATAAAATTAAATTACATAAATAAAAGGGTAAAGAAAATTAGAAATAACCTTCGGTCCTAGCTAATTCGGCCTATGAACAATATCACAATGATATTCTCCTATCAGTTGCACCCAAGATGCTCCGAGAAATACCCCTCAAAATTGCTAGAATGAGATCCCCAATTTTCTGTAAATATTAGGGTTTTGTGTGATTTTCTGATGAGAGAAATGATGAGCAAAACTAGGTTAAAATTAGGTTAGAAAATAATGATCTCTCCATCCCTTATAAAACCAAGTATAAGGTGTAATAGGGTAGATATTTTCCTTCTAAATTTTCGGCCCATATACCGAAATTAATAAGGAGTATAATTTCCTTATTTTCGGTTATTCCAAAAATGTATAAAATGTGTAAATTGTCATCTAGTGAGGATCGAACCCATGACCTCTTGGTCTGAGTACCCTCACTATTACCACTATGACACATTCAATCTTGTTGATGTTTAATATAACCGATTACATTTAATTACGAATTAACAGATTAATTCGTCCAAGCTAACATTACATACATTTAATTAAATATAACTTATTACATTCAATTTACGAATTGACAGTTAATTCGTCTCAACTAATATTATTTAATCTTTATTAAATAATTGTCTCATCAACACATTGACTAACTGTTTAGTCATATAAGGCATCAATGTGATTATATTTCTATAACCACATCTCTCAAACACATCCTATAGGTGTGACTTTTAGGGCCCAGTTGATCACCGCCATCTGTATGATAATAACGTCAAACTTTCTAGCAAGCCAACCGTTATTAGGTAATCGTTAATCAACTGATTAAAATACAAAGTGTACCCTTGTGAACCTGTAAGAGATTTACAAATGTTATCACACTAATTTGTGGAGGACACAAGCTCCATCAAACTCTCACTTGTCCTCACAAGTGTATGTGCGATAACCGATTCTCATATCCTAAAATTTCTCCCACTCAATGTAAAACAATTTGCAAATCCGTATTCACAAAGGTCGTATTTTACAAGCGATCATTATCAAGAGTGGTTTCCCCGACTAGAGAGTAACTTAACTGATAAACGAATCAACATTCGAGCATGGCCATGCATTTCAGTTACTACTCCTCGAGTGGCCCTGAGAAATAACTATACCTGATAAGGGTTGGATATTTTCCTCAACTCAAATCCTGCAGATGTAAGCACAGTATGAAATGACCCAGAAAAAATCTACTTAGCCTCCAGTTACGGCAGACCGTGAGAAAGAAACCAAAGTCACCCAAAAACTGCCTTAATCTCAAGAGACAGTCGATAGTCAAAAGAATCGACTCTAGGAACACAATGGATGTCCTATCCACGACCTGGCACCGAGTGTTTTTAAATATTAAGGACTCCATTACGTTGTCACAAAAATTTGTCCTACGAGGTATCGTTATAATCTCGCATTTGTGATCGATCAGTCAACAGTTTGACTTATGGCTCGTTGAACCCACCATCAATCGACTGCACAATATAATAGCCGGAGTTATCAGCTCACATGGGCGATTACGGACCAAACAAATATAATGTAATTAAGTTCACTTTGTGGCGTTCAATGTTGTCAGTACAATCCACATGAAAAACAAAATATTATATTAATACGATGAAGTTATAAATAGTATATGAAAAAGATAATGTATCAAATTCATAATAAACTATTACAACTCAGGAACACGTTTAATTCTCATGGAAATAACGTGCCCTCCATGCTTATCATACTTCAATGGCTCAGCAGTAGAATCTGCTACAACTTCCTGTTTGGAACTATTCCAGCTGACCGCAGCGCCATTAAGAGTACGAACGAATCTAGACTGAGATTTCTAATCATCTCGATCCGTTTGGAAGCTAGCATCTGCGTAACCGGTTGCGCATAGCTTAGTATCTCCTCCATAAGTCAATACCCAATCCTTAGTCCTCCGTAGGTACATCGATTCTTTTGTTACCGACTCGTCATACTCAATGCATATGCCACGTCTGGACGTGTGCATATCATGGCATACATGATTGATCATATAGCTGATGTATAAGGAACACAACTCATGCGCTCAATCCCTTCAGGCGTCGTGGGTGACTGAGACTTGCTCAACTGCATCCCAGACGTCATT
The DNA here is from genome assembly GCF_048544455.1 of Silene latifolia. NCBI lineage: Eukaryota > Viridiplantae > Streptophyta > Magnoliopsida > Caryophyllales > Caryophyllaceae > Silene > Silene latifolia. The sequence goes on from NC_133526.1 coordinate 109,181,087, forward strand.
GGACGGTTCCTCTTCTTGGAGTTGGTCATGCTGAACTTCTCAAGAATCTTATCCAAATAAGACTCCTGACTAAGTGATAACGTCCGTCGTGATCTATCTCGGTAGATACGGATTCCCAAAATGCGCTGTGTCTCACCCAGATCTTTCATCTGGAAATGGTTCTTCAACCATTCTTTAACCGAAGATAGGAGAGGAATGTCATTCCCAATCAGGAGTATGTCATCGACATACAATATCAAGAATACAATCTTGCTCCCACTCGACTTGATATATAAGCATGGTTCTTCGACCGATCGAGTGAAACCATACTCTTTTATCACCTGGTCGAAACGATGATTCCAACTCCGAGAAGCTTGCTTAAGTCCATAAATGGAACGCTTAAGCTTGCATACTTTCTTAGGATGTTCAGGATCTATGAAACCTTCGGGTTGCACCATGTACAACTCTTCCTCCAAATAAACGTTTAAGAAGGCGGTTTTCACATCCATTTGCCAAATTTCATAATCATGAAAAGCGGCAATCGCTAAGATTATCCGAATGGAACGTAACATGACTACAGGTGCAAAAATCTCATCATAATGCAATCCGTGCACTTGAGTGAAACCTTTTGCCACTAGTCGTGCCTTATAGGTATCTGGTTGCGCGTCTACATAACGCTTTATTTTGTAAAGCCACTTGCACTGTAGAGGTATTACCTTATTAGGTAAATCAACTAGATCCCATACGTCATTCTCATACATGGAGTCCATCTCGGATTGCATGGCTTTGAGCCATAGCTTTGAGTCGGAACATGCCATAGCACATTTATAGGTAGCGGGTTCATTACTCTCTAGGAGTAAAACGTCATTCTCCTCGACCATACCAATGTATCTGTCTGGAGGATGAGAGACTCTACCCGACCTCCTAGGTTCCTAGGGAATATTAACCATATCATCAGTTGGAGGAACAACTTCCTCCATCTGTTCCTCGGTTGTTGGTTCTGGAATCTCCGACAGCTCGAAGGTTCTATTACTCGTCTTGTTCTCGAGAAATTCTTTCTCTAAGAACGTCGCACTAGCCGCAACAAAAACTCGATGTTCGGTAGGCGAATAGAAGTAATGACCAAATGTTCCTTTTGGATAACCTATAAAGTATGTCTTGACCGATCGCGGGCCGAGCTTATCCTCGTGTCTCCACTTGACATAAGCCTCGCAGCCCCAAACCTGAATAAAGGACAAGTTAGGGACCGTTCCCTTCCACATTTCATATGGAATCTTGTCGACAGCTTTAGTCGGACTTCGGTTAAGTATAAGAGCAGCTGACAAAAGAGCAAAACCCCATAATGAATCAGGAACTACCGTGTGACTCATCATGGATCGAACCATATCAGGTAAGGTTCGATTTCTCTGTTCGGACACACCATTTAATTGAGGTGTTCCAGGTGGAGTTAACTGTAGAACGATTCCACAGTTTTTAAGGTGTTGATCAAACTCATTTGAAAGATATTTTCCACCCCGATCTGAACGGAGTGCTTTAACCTTTCTACCCAGTTGGTTCTCAACCCTGTTTTGGTATTCCTTGAATTTCTCAAAGGACTCACTTTTATGCTTCATTAAGTAGACATATCCATATCTACTCAAATCGTCCGTGGAAGTGATAAAATATCTATAGCCATCTCTAGCGGTAATTGACATAGGTCCACAAACATCTGTATGTATGAGTCCTAATAGGTCACTAGCGCGCATTCCAACACCTTTGAAGGAAATTCGAGTCATTTTGCCAATGAGACATGATTCATACGTGCCATATGTAGAAAAATCGAATGCGGGAATAGTCCCATTATCGACGAGTTTCTTTACGCGTTTCTCATTTATGTGTCCCATTCGACAATGCCATAGATAGGTTTGATCTTTGTCACCAACCTTTAATTTCTTATTATTCATGTGTAATACTTCCGTGGTTTGATCTAAGATGTAAATTCCATTCATGGAAACTGCTTTGCCATAAATAATTTCATTAAAAAGAAAATACAGCTATTATCCTTTATTGAAAATGCAAAACCGTCTATCTTGAGTACGGAAATAGAAATAATGTTCTTAGATAAACTGGGTACATAGTAACAGTTATATAAAAATAAGTCAAAACCACTAGGGAGTTGGATTACATATGTTCCCTTAGAGACTGCAGCAACTCGTGCTCCATTCCCGACTCGCAGGTCCACATCACCCTTTTCGAGAGGTATGATGTTCTTTAGGTCCTGTAAATAATTACACATATGAGAACCACAACCAGTATCAAGTACCCAAGTTCCGAAACTTGCATGGTTAATCTCAATCATATGAATATAAGATGACATACCAACAGGAACGACGTGTCCTGCTTTGATGTCCTCACGGTAGACGGGACAGTTCCTCCTCCAATGTCCAGCCTTATGACAATGGTGGCACTCAATGTCACCGCCCTTGCTCTTTGCCTTGCCCTGTGAGCCACTAGTCTCACCGGGCCCACTCTTACCGTTTCCTGGCTTTTTAAACTTTGGCTTACCTACATCTAGGTCGCCATGAGCTTTGCCCTTACCTTTACCCTTGTTGGAAATCGTGAGAACATACTGCTTCATGCTCCCACTCAATTTCATATCCTTCTCGGTCTGTACGAGAAGGGAGTGTAGCTTATGAGGACTCTTTTTCAAGTCATTCATGTAGTAGTTCGCCCTGAAAAGGGCAAAACCATCATGAAGAGAATGAAGCGTTCGGTCAATGACAATGCTCTCACTGATTTTGCAATCAAGTGCCTCCAACTTCTCGACATTCTCAATCATGTTAAGAATGTGTGGGCTGACTGGTTGGCCCTTCTGGAGTTTCGCATCAAAGAAGCGACAACTATGCTCATATTTAACGATTCTCGGTGCTTTCGAGAACTCGTTAGTGAGCGTGGTGAAAATCTTGTTCGCACCTTGGGCAATGAAGCGTCTCTGCAAATTGGTTTCCATTGCAAAGATGAGTACGTTCTTTATCGCACCCGCTTCCATAACGAAGTCACTATAAGCGAGTGACTCGTTGACTCCTGCATTGGACCCTGGGTTTACCGGTATCGGCTCAGTTAAGTACCTGAGCTTACCGTCAGCAATGGCAGCATTCCGTAGTGCTGCCTCCCAGTCCACAAAGTTGGACCCGTCGTTTTTCAGACGTGTGAACTGATTCATTTGGTCGATGAATATTTTCAGCCAGGACTCGCGTCCAAGTGTGGCACTAGGCATTTGGATTGCGTTATTTCCAGACATTTTGTTGTAACAGTATTATCAAAATAAACGTGTTCTACACTGCGAAAAGAAGAATAAATAAAAAGCATGTGCATCGATTTTAATTTAAGTCTAATGATCTAATGTCATAACGCGAAGACTCAAAACATTTATACAATTGACCTTCCTCAAGAATTATATAAATGATCCCAAGACTCAATTATCTGTAAATTGATAAGCTAACCTTTTAGCTAATTCTACCGTTAGAATTGTTGGTCGTTAAATTTCTGTAAATTCTATCTTTAGTCCATCATAATCACGAGAAACTCTTCGGACTATAATGTTGAGATAAACTAAGTCAACACAAACTACTTACCCAACGTAGAAGGGGTCATATTATGCCTACCGACGAAGAAGGGATTCATAGTTGTTTGCCCTTATAAAGACTAATCTCAATTTCCGTTTTAGAGGAAGATCCCATCAACTTTATTTTAATTCATTTTAAGTGAACTAATATCTAGCATGCGAGAATGAATAAACTAAGGTGATGGCTTAATAAATCTGTGACATCTGTATGTCCATGAAAACTAACATACAACCTATATGAGTCAATTTTCATGCATTTTAGTAGTAGGTGGTTTGGTTTTAGGCGGAATATGATGCATAAACTATCATGGGAATGAAAAGCAATAGGAATGAAAAACGTAAAAGCAATAATAAAGTCCTAGTGTGGCCTATCCTATCAAAATGAACATTAAATACAAGTTTGGAATCCATCCTTGGACCCGAGAAGCTTGTCTCGATGTTCCATCTTGATCCATGTAGCGGAAGTGAGCTCCAATCTCCATCTTTAGTCTTCTTCGAAAATTACAATAAATAAATTTACATAATAAACCTATTTATTACATTCTAATTTCAAAACCCAAAAACTAAAAAAAAAAATAAAGGAGATTCGAGATCTCATAATTACATTAAAAATTATGTTTCCTTCATTACGAAAACATAATTTGACTAAGGCCACACTAAGTATTACAAATTACAACCGATTGCAAAAAAAATACGTAAATAAATTCATTCAACGATTCATTCAACAAAAATAAAATGCATCAACTAAAAATAAATTAAACATACATGACACAATTCCTTAATTATGTTGATTAATTTTATCCAAACCACCTATTTAAATCAAATTAAGTGACAATTCCTCAATTAATCACATTAACTTCAATCTTAATTCATATTAAACTTGTAATATGAATTTAATCCATCAATAATTTAAACTGCTTTAAAATAAATAGGTATCTTCAAATTGTGAACCGTTTCACAACAATTAATCATACATTGTAAAGGTAATGTATAATTATTATTGGCCAAAACAAACAAAAACAAAATCTTTTTTTTTTTATAAGTCTCGGCTAAAACAAGGAAAAATAAAACAAGCCCTTTTTTTCGGCAATAACAGCAAGAACCAAAAAAAAAACAGCCTGTTTCATATATTGTACACTGTTTTATCTGTAAAAACCGAAACAAGACAATTTTTTTTTTTTATAAATCTGTCCTCTGTGAACAGTAACCACGTGAACAGTAACAGGGAAAAAAATTTTCTTTTCTCGGATGCTTTTCAAATCGGCATAAACAAAACAGTCGCAAAAAAAACTTAATCGGTTTTTCAGGAGAAACCGAAAGAAAAAAACAGATTTTTTTTTTTCATAATACTGTTCATCCATGAACAGTAACGAAAACGAACAAAAATTCCACGGCTCAAAAAAATTATCAATTCGGCAAAACCGATTTCCATTTACATCTCGATTTAATAAATCGAAACATCTACAAATTATCATATTATTATCTTAACTGATTAAAAACAACAATATGAAAATCAAATGGAAATATCGCATCAAAAAACAAGAACAAACCGGCTGCATAAAAAAATTCAATCGGCATAAAATAAAAAAATCCAGCCGTGTAGTTTTGTCTTTTTCGATTCATAAACCCTTTGTACAATTCATTTTATGAAAATCATCAAAATTATAATTCGTGGCCGTGGCTCTGATACCACTTGTGGGATTCATCTGTATGCATCTCTTTGAATTTAAGGACTATAACGAATATATCATGATGAATGCTAGTCATAAAATTAAATTACATAAAGAAAAGGGTAAAGAGAATTAGAAATAACCTTCGGTCCTAGCTAATTCGGCCTATGAACAATATCACAATAATATTCTCCTATCAGTTGCACCCAAGATGCTCCGAGAAATACCCCTCAAAATTGCTAGAATGAGATCCCCAATTTTCTGTAAATATTAGGGTTTTGTGTGATTTTCTGATGAGAGAAATGATGAGCAAAACTAGGTTAAAATTAGGATAGAAAATAATGATCTCTCCATCCCTTATAAAACCGAGTATAAGGTGTAATAGGGTAGATATTTTCCTTCCAAATTTTCGGCCCATATACCGAAATTAATAAGGAGTATAATTTCCTTATTTTCGGTTATTCCAAAAATGTATAAATTGTATAAATTGTCATCTAGTGAGGATCGAACCCATGACCTCTTGGTCTAAGTACCCTCACTATTACGACTATGACACATTCATCTTGTTGATGTTAAATATAACCGATTACATTTAATTACGAATTAATAGATTAATTCGTCCAAGCTAACATTACATACATTTAATTAAATATAACTTATTATATTTAATTTACGAATTGACAGTTAATTCGTCTCAACTAATATTATTTAATCTTCATTAAATAATTGTCTCATCAACACATTGACTAACTGTTTAGTCATATAAGGCATCAATGTGATTATATTTCTATAACCACATCTCTCAAACACATCCTATAGGTGTGACCATTAGGGTCCAGTTGATCACCGCCATCTGTATGATAATAACGTCAAACTTTCTAGCTAGCCAACCGTTATTAGGTAATCGTTAATCAACTGATTAAAATACGAAGTGTACTCTTGTGAACCTGTAAGAGATTTACAAATGTTATCACACTAATTTGTGGAGGACACAAGTTCCAACACATAATGCGATATAAACAGTACAAAAGTACTTGGAAATACGTGCTAAAATAAGCTAAAAGGACTATACAAAATGCACGTATCATCATAAATGTTATGAGTATATCTCGTTTTGAGTCTCATGTCACTTTATTGGGCTAAACTTAAAGTTTACATTACAAAATGTGCATTTCATTTAGCTAAAATGACAACCCGACATTTAGGCCCGTTTTATGAGGTGATAACGACTTTCTTGGGTCAGGCCTATTTCACATAAAGTTCTATATCTTTTTCTTAGCTTTCCAACGCCACCGAAATCACCTTATTCCGAGTCTTGTAGAGAAAGTTATGCCTAAAATACGACATGTTGTCAAACGCGCTTTCTTGCGCAGGAGGAAACCGCTGGGGAAAGGACGTAGTAAGTGCTGTGCCTCTTCCAAGGGACGCAGCACCTGCCGCGCCTTTTCTCCAGGCTTTCTTTTTGTCCAAGTTTCCGTGTTTAACCTAAGTCGGTTATTTCCGGATCTTTCTCTCCTTTCCTAAACCCTAATTTCGTGATTAGTATAAATAGGGACCTTCGTTCCTCATATTTCTCACGCGAGTGTCCGCTCTTCTCTTCTCCCTTTGCATTCTAAGACCACGCTCTTGCTTTTTGGCGTCTACGTGCTTGAACTTTCGACCACGTAAGCTCGGATCTTCTTGAGTACCAGCCTCGTTTTGCATGACTGACCAATTTGACCAACTCCACATCAATCCACTTAATCAATCTTGTTTAATTTCCTCTTAGAGGGCACTTTCGTCGTACATTCGGGTCGAGCATCACTATACGTTAACTTAGTTAATCTCGTTTCGTTAAACATGTAAGTCTGAGGGTGTAAATCCCATCTTTTATTATTGTACTTTATTTTTGTAATCATTATTGTAAGGTTTACGTCGAAAATATATTCAAAACCAATTTTAAAAACCTTTATTCAAACCTTTTTACGGTTTAACGGGAGACAGATGTCGAGATGGAACGCAGCAACTGCTGCGCTTCTTCGAAGGGACGCAGCACCTGCTGCGCCTCTTCCTGAGGCTGCCGCATTTCCTGCTTTCCTTCTTCTTCCTTCGTCTTCTGTTATTTTCGTGTTTATTTCTTTGTTTCGTCTGATTGTCTTTGTTTCGTCTTTTATTAACACGATAATTTTAACATGTAAGTCATTAATAATTTATCATCATTAAATTCCCGACTTAAATCCCTTATAATTCATATTTGCGGGTTTTCGTCATTGAATCAAATCCGGGTTTTAGAGATTCAATTAATCAATATCAAGTCTCTGAAATTCATATTTTGTATATTTTCATCTGTTAATTATCATCATCGTCATAATCAGTAATTTAGTAACCTAATTAACCTATTTAATTTAATTCATTATTAATCTTACAATTAATCTAGTCTTTAATTCGTTCCAATTAGTTTTATCTCGTCTTTTATTGTTTTTATGACCAATTCACATGTAAATAATATATTAAACCACTTCTATCCGAGTCAAATATCGATAATCAAGTATTAAATTCACCAATGAACATTAACGATATGCAATTCCGGCTTCACAGCCAGAGTTCACCTCAGAATGCGCCTCTTCCAAAGGATGCAGCAATGCTGCGCCTGTTCCGAGTTGAATTCTGCCTCTGAACTTCCGTTATTGCTTTGACTTAGTTACTAGCTTACGTATTAACTAACTATTACTCGTATTATCACCTAATAATCTATTCGTTAATTTGTTTTCTCTTTTCTTTTCTCAAAACCATCCGTTTTAAGTGTATTTTCGACGTAAATCATTAACCCGTTGTAATTATTGTAATTTTCTTTATTGTATTTGTATTGTATTTCTTTATTACCATATTGTTTGTATGCTCTCACATGCAATCAACCTAAATTTCTACCTCGACATTAATGCATGTCAAATAACGTGTCTACCGACTTAGTTAATTCTCACATGTTAGGATTAATTTATTGGATGTTGCATTGCATACATATAATCGACAACATATCAAGTATAGATGATTTTCCTTAATCATTAGTAGAGGCCGCTATCGAGGCGGGCAGGATTAGGTGTTCGATCAAAAGAGCTTCCTAATACGTACCATCACCCCTTACTCCAGACCTCTGTGAACATCCGTGTTCATTGGCATCCACGAGAGTCATTCTAGACATAGAATACTAAGGGTAACGAGTTCTTGGTGTTCATGTCACTACTTTGTGTCTTGACATGGCATGAGGTATTCGAATGGTTTCCAAATTTCCACAATAAATTGGTGGCGACTCCACAAATGCAAAGCTTGCTCGCTATCTACCCTAGCGAACCCCGTGGGCCCGCGTCCACACATTGGTGTTGGTAGTAACTGGACCATTTATTTAAGTGATGTTTTGATATGGACGTCCTGCGCGAGTAAGATGGTCCACATCTTGATTTTTACTAGCGTTGACTAGAGGATGTTCTGTGAGGTAAACATCCTCATCGTCATCCTCCCAGACTCCATTGACGATACTGAGCTCTCTTAAACTTATGATTTCAGCTTCTAGGTTGATTATTTGCTCGACTAGATAGTCGGTCACTGCGATCACTTCTTGCATTGTGGATTCTTGAGATAAGATTGGAACCACTGTCCCGTTTTCCCTAGGTGTAGTGCTTGGGTTACGTAGGGACGCCACTACAGCTTCTAGCTCTGAAACTTGTCTACTTACACTCTTTCCTCATGCGACAAAATCAGCGATAGTAGGAGAGATAGTGGAATAACTCTCCTCATTTTCTAGTGCATTGACCTCATCTTCAGCCGCAGAAATGAGGTGTGATAAATTCAAGGTGGTTTCCTCATCTGTGATCATCAGAATTCCAAGAGGATTCTGAGTATTGTTAGGCTTACTTGCGGGAGGTATAGGCAGGCGCCCATCCTCAATCATATCTTGAATGGCATGTTTTAATTTGAAACATTTCTCTGTATCATACCCTTTGCCTCTATGATACTCGCAGTAGGCGTTCTCATCCCAGAATTTATACTTCTTCTCTAGGTCAAACGTAGGTCCTATAGGTTGGAGTTTGCCCTGTTTCATCAGTCATTTTAGAGCGTTGGAGTATGAGTCACCAACGTTGGTGAACTTCCTTTGTGGGCCATTCTTCTTAGTAGACGATTCAACAAGGTTGACCTCATCGGTCTTGCTAGTGGAGCCATAAGAACGACTCGTTGTACCTTGATATCCGCGACCTACCATTTTTGACAAGAGTCCTTTACGGATGTCGTCTTCAATTCTTGTGCCTAATACAGTTAAGTCTTTTAAAGACTTTATGTTTTGGTATCTTAGGTGGTTCGCATAGATTGGTCTTAAGTTGTCCCCGAACTTTTCAACAAGAGTAGCCTCGTCAGGGCGTTTGACGAGTTGTGTGCTAGTCTTCCTCCACCTACTTAGGAAGTCGGTGAATCCTTCTTTCTCATTTTGGGTAAGAACCTCTAGAGTGCGCATATTGACTTGAATTTCAGCGTTATCAGCATACTGTTTGGTTAACTCAATTGCATCATCATCCCAAGTAACAATTTTCTTGTGTTCCAAAGAGTAAAACCATTGCATAGGAATAGTATCGAGAGATGAAGGAAACATCCTTAGAAACATCTCTGGCTTGATGCCTTTGATAGACATATAATCTTTGAAGGCACAAATATGGTTCAACGGGTTCTCATACCCCTTAAACTTCGGGATGTCAGTCATGTTGAAGTTAGTTGGCAGTTGAGCGTTTATTGTCTCATACTTGCGATTGTTTTCCTTGTAGATGTCATCCCCCTTGAGATACATTAGTTGCTCCTCTAAATATTGGAGTCGCTTTTCAGCTTTAGTATGACCTGATGGAAGATTGACTTCTGGTTGTCCCACAAAGGGTGGAATATTATCGTGTATGACCATGTCAGGAATGGTCTCCTCTACAGGAGGAAGTCTAGCTTCTACAGTGATAATTCGGCCTTCAATGGCATTAAGGCGAGCGTAAGCTTAGTCTTGGCTTGTTTGGAGACGAATGAGCGCAGCTAGGATTTGATCATTACCATTTTCGGACGGTTGAGGTTGACCATTAATGCTTCCGTGACTAGTTTCCACCATTTTGGAACTGAGGATAAGAGATCGACGACGAATCAAAACACGATCGACCATTTTCGCACACTTACACAAAAAGGACTCGACTCGTGAAGTGGGCGTGTGCCACTGTGTCATGTGAGGTTTGAAAATGACAACATTTGAAATGTTTATCCTAGACAACTGTAGTGTAGTTGTAGGAGTGCTGACTCGAAGTGATGTTTGAAATGGGTTTGAGGCCCGAATTTTGACTCGATATTTGGATAGAGTTTCGGCTTATTTTGCGCTTTTTTTAGGCCATTTTTGAAAATATTTACATTATGAAAAGGATTTTATTTTGCAAAATTTCGTCATTTTTGTTTACAAAATGGTGATCACGTATATAGTACAAACATAAATAAGGGCATTATAACGGTATGCTGAGTGCATTTAGAGGGGTTTTGGCTTAAAAGGGTGGGTAGCCATACCAAGCAATCAAACCCTGGTCTGTGGAGAGGTCCGTGCCAAACAAGAGTAAGGTTGGTTCTTAGTCCATTTCCTCGACTAGTGAAAGCCCTTGATACAAATATGAGTATGTATCACGGTATGGTTGACGTCAATCACTATCTATACTTAGGCCCAGATAAGAATTTGGACCGTCAAGACGGAACGATTGGTCGAATGGGTTGGGTTAAGCCTACGAAGGCCGAATGAAACGACCTAAGAAGGTCGAGTAATGAAAACCGACAACTGTCTCGTATAAATTATTCCCTAACCTCGTTCAAGTTTCACCCTGGGTAACACGTAAGTGTATCATCCCCAGTGGAGTCGCCAAAATGTGGACATGGGCCGCCCGCGCCGCGCACACCCGCGCGTTGGTTTCGAGGCGGCGGCACTTCTTCCACGGAGCCTTGGTTTGCCAAAGCACGTCATGGGCCATTACCGATTTGTGAGGTATTGAAACCGGTGAAAGGTTGAATAAGCCTACATTTGTGGAGTCGCAACCAATTTATTGTGGAAAAATTGGAAACCGTTCAAATACCTCGTGTCATGTCAAGACACAAAGTAATGACATAAACACTAAGAACTTGTTACTCTTAGCGTTCTATGTCTAGAATGACTCTCGAAGATGCCAATGAACACAGATGTCCAGAGATAACTTGAGTAAGGGGTGAGGGTACGTATTAGGGAGCACTTTAATCGAGCACCTAATTCCGCCCGCCTCGATATCGGCCTCTACTAATGATTAGGAAAATCGTTCATATTTGATATGTTGTCTATGTAATGCATGCAATGCCACAAACATAGATTATTCCTAGCATGTGAATTAAACTATGTCGGTGAACACGTAATTTAGCACTCTATTGGGGTCGAATTAGATTCTAAATTCAATTACATGTAAGAAATCAAGTAAATAAATCATACTCCCTCCTAGTCTGATTGTTGATTCCTTTTAATTTGGGCACAAAAATTAAGAAACCAAATAAAATATGAATAAAAGGACATGTTGACTAGTTGCTGGAGAGAGAAAAGGCAGAATTAATTAAAGTTAAGCATTTTTTATTACAGATAATCTTTCCCTCCAAAATATAAACCCAAATAGTAATGAATGATTACAATGCTTTAGTACCAGAATTCTAACTTTTCTTATACTCCACTTTTACATTCCTTAAAATACAAAATGACATTCCAAAAACTTACAAACCCTTAATAAAAAACTGGAAATTAGACTTACAAACTTTTAATTTAATCTAAAAACATTAAATTACAAAATAAAATTAACTTCAGAATTGCATTTGCGTTCAACATTTCTTCCTGCATTGTGTGTGAATCAGCATGACTGTAAAATCAAGAGGACACACAAGTAGAGCATTATGTTCAAATTAGGCTCCAAATTTTCATTTTTGCGCCAATATTGATCTTTCACACCAATTTCAGTTTTGCGCCAACATCAACTACCATTTGTGCAAAGTTCAAATTACTAGGGTTTTACAACAGCTATATATAGAAAGGTGGGTTCCTCAGGGAGTTCATTTATAAGAAAACAAACAAATTTTCAACATTTATTAAAAACAAACAAATTTTCAACATTTATTAGCAAATTGCCCAACAAATCAAACAAAACCAGAAACAAAATTTAAATATGAAGTGTAGGAATTTGACAAACTTTGAGAGGGCAAAAATAGTTCAAATTCTACTTGAAAAATGTAAAGATGGGAAACCAGCTAGGGGTTCAATGTTAGAGGTTGCACAACAATATAGTGTAACCAGGAAAGCTATCATTTTAATATGAAATAAAGCAAAGCAACAAAGGGATTTGGGGGAAGTAATTAATGTAACTAGCAAGATAAAGGGCAAAGGAGGTTGTAAGAGAGTGGAATTTGATGCTGAAAAGTTCAAAAACCTGAATTACAAACACAGAACCACTCAACATAGGGTGGCTGCTGGTATGGAGGTTAGCCAATCAACTATGGCTAGGTGGGTTGCAAACAAAGTAATCAAGAGTCATACTAATGCCGTAAAACCAGGTATGACTGACAAAAATAAACTTTGTAGGTTTATTTTCTGTCTCTCACAACTTTATTTTGATCAAATAAGTGGTAAAATCATGTTCAAGGATCAAGGTAATCTTATGCACATGGATGAAAAATGGTTTTATATTACTAGAGATGGTCAAAGGTACTATGTAACCCAAACAGAACCAGAACCTTATAGGAGTGTTTAGTCAAAAACTTTCATAGGCAAAATAATGTTTATGTCTGCTGTAGCTAGACCACAATATGATGCAAATAATTAATGTATCTTTGATGGAAAGATAGGAATATGGCTGTTTGTTAGTTTGGAACCAGCCCAAAGAAATTCAAAGAATAGGGCTACAGGAACATTGGTCACAAAGCCTATAGAATCAGTCATTGAGCAGGTTATTAAGAATATGCTCATAGGAAAGGTGCTGCCAGAAATCAAGAGGAAGTGGCCAGACAATGCAAGTAAAACAATTTATATTCAGCAAGACAGTGCACGTCCACACATCAACAACTGTGATGCAGATTTCAGAGAAGCAGCAAGTAGTGGTGGGTGTAATATCCAGTTAGTACAGCAGCCTCCAAATTCACCAGACATGAATGTCTTTGATTTGATTCTTTAGGGCAATTCAGTCTCTCCAAACACTCACCAATTCATACAAGCTAGATGAGCTAGTGGAAGCAGTGACTCTTGCTTTTGAAAATCTAGAGGTAGTTAAACTTAATTATGTGTTCATAACTATGCAGGGTTGTATGCTTGAAGCTTTAAAGAGAAGAGGACACAATGATTACAAGATACCACACATGCATAAGACTAAGTTAGCAAAACAAGGCCTACTACCACAGTATTTGGAGGCAGATGCTGATTTGGTGAAGGATAGCATTAGGTATATTAACAATGTTGACAGTGTTGAAGTTGCTAATGCAGGTAAAGGCTATAGTATTACTGATTTGGTAGAGTCAGTAATGCCAGATTCACAATATTTCATAGATATGTGTGCTTAGGACAATTAAGACACCAACCATCAAAATTGGTTGGTTGATGTACTCATTTTGTGAACCAGTGAAGTAGGTAGTACAACAACCAACCAACAAATCAAGAGTCATACAGCAAGTGCAGAAACCAGCAAAAAAATAGCAAGTTCAATAGCCAGAAAACAAGATCAAAGAAGAGCATGCTTTAATATCAGATTATTTGTAGTTTATTTTGAAGTCTGTATGAACTTTGCACATTATATTGATGATGTTGGTGCATTTTGGTTAATGCTGGACTTGGCATACAACTAGATAACAGTACTCCATACACACAACAACACAAACATTAACATTGAATGCATGCATGCATAGCCGCATCACATTCTTCGAATATGGTGGCGTAATGCATGCATTAGACATTCTAGCCCTCAAATATTATCATTGGGCTGTTAAACAAAGTTATTAACCCAAATTTAATCGCATATCATCATTAGTTAAAAAAAAAATTAAATTAAAATTTGTGATTAACTGAAATCAACCTCTAAAGATCTTCCGGTAGAACTTTAAAGGCAGGGAAGTACTTTGAGATTTCCTCGATGAACCACCTCTTACGTTCTGGAGTTTCTTGCATTGCCGCTACCCTTTTTCTTCTCTCCTCAGCAGCCACTATTCTTCTCTTTGCCTCACGATCTAGTTCCTCCATCCTCGCATCAAATTCAAGAAATTCAGGACAATTTTCAAGCACAAAAGTGTCATCACCCAAACAATCAAGAACAACATCTGATGAAACCGGATCAGATGCTTCATGCCCGACTGGTATAGAATCTATCATCATTGACTCGTCATCTACCCTTCTCACAACATGTTCATTTTCAAACCCCAGATCTGAAGATATAAGGGCAACAATATGATCATCTTCAAAATCAAACTCAACATCGATATCATCAATAGTAAACATGTTGAATAAACATGGTTCATTTTCAAGTACCAGATCTGAAGATTTAAGGTCATCTTCATAATCGTAAATTACAAAACAAGACATGGAAAAGAGGAACCAACAATCAGACTAGGAGGGAGTATGAAGATTGATTATGGTTGAAAAAAGAGAAGATTGAAGTCTCAGATTATGAGGAGCATGAAGTTGTAGATTAGTTACAGAGAGAGGGAAAGAGAGACGGTGGCTGCAGAAGATTAATGACGGAAGATCAAAGAAGATTAGGGTTTTCTTTAGATGATTCTAGAGAGAAGAAAGGGAGATGATAGGATGGCTGCTGATGATGAATGAAGAACACAACACTTTAGGGTTTCTATAGATGATTCTAGAGAAAACAAAGTGGCGGGAATAAATGGGTTGGGATGATGTTAATTGGGTTTAGTTGATGGGCTGATATAATTAGGGTGTTTTGTTTAGTCTTGGGAAGGGGTAATAGGGCTGGGTTAGTGTAAATAGAGTGGGCCAATATGATGGCAACTTTAGTAAATTCAATAGACTAGTGAGGACCATATGGTAATTTCACACCCCAAAAATTTGCCAAAAAAGGAAAGAGGAACCAACACCCGACTAGCACCGATTAGGAAACAGGAACCAACAATCAGACTAGGAGGGAGTACATAATAATAATTACGATGAATAGATTAAAATAATTAAAATTACAAATAATTACAATGATTATTTGATCTACGTCAAAAGCACGCTCAAAACGGGATTTCGACAAAGGAAATAAAGAATTAAAATTAGAAATAAAAGTACGAAAATACGTTAGATTAGAGGTGATAATACGATTAATAGTTGATTTAATACGTAATTAGGAGCTATGTCAAAGCGAGAAAGAATTCAGGGACATAAGCCAATCCAGAACAGGCGCAGCAACTGCTGCGTCCTCTGGAAGAGGCGCAGCTCTTCCTGCGTCTGTTCTCCAGTTGGACTCTGCCTGTGAAGTCTGAACCACGGATTGTTAACGTTCATTGGTGAATTTAAGGTCGATTATTGATATTAGACTCAAGTTGAAGTAATTTAACAGATTACATGCATCTGGAACTGTCATTAAACGAATTAAAGGTGATAAATTACAGCGGTTTACATAATTTTGACGAACTCGTATCGGATTTAATAAGGGAACAAACTTTGAACTTGAAAACGAAATTGATTTGAATAAACTGAAACTAAATAAACTAAAATTACGTACAAAAGACGAATTCCAGAGAATCGATATGAACGAATCAATCCTCTAAAATCCGGGTTTGAAATAAATGACGAAAACCCGCAAATATTGAATATAAGGAATTTAGGTCGAATTAATCGTTATAATTTGAGAGGATTAATTAAGACATGACTATGTATTAATACGAACAAAAGAAACGAAAGAAACAAGGAAAACGGAAAACTGCAAAAGATCGAGGAAGAAGACGAAGAGCAGGAGCAACGGCAGCCTCAGGAAGAGGCGCAACATATGTTGCGATTTTTCGAAGAGGTGCAGCATATGCTGTGATTCTTTGAAGAGGCGCAGCTGCTGCTGCATTTCTTCTCGACGTCAGATCTTTGCTGTTTTGTAAATACGGTTTTAATAGATGGTTTTTAAGACGGTTTTGAACGTACTTTTGATATAAACCTTACATTTCAAAATAAAAGAGGATTTTACACCCTCAGACTTACACGTTTGACGAAACGAGATTGACTAAAGTTATCGTTTAGTGATTGCTCGACTCGAATATGCGTGGAAAGTGCCCTTGTTAAAAGATTTAAAAGATTGATTAGATTGATTAAGGTGGAGTTGGTCAAATTGGTCGGTCTATGCAATGTGACTGGGACTCAGAATGATCTGAGCTTACGTGGTCGATTGATGAAGCACATAGGCGTCGAAAGCAAAAGCGTGGTCTAGAATGCAAAGAGAGAAGAGAAGGGCGGACACTCGCGTGCCAAATATGGAGACCGAAGGTCTCTATTTATACTAAACATGCGAAGGAGTTTAGGAATGACACGGACACAGAAACAAATCACGGAAATATTCTGGAAAGCGTGAAAAAGGGGCTGGAGAAGAGGCGCAACAGCCACTGCGACTCTTGGAAGAGGCGCAACACCTGCTGCGTCATTTCCCTAGAAGTTTCCTCCTCAACAAGAAAGATTTTCGCGTTTTGTTTTATTGAATTTCGGTAGATATACACTTCCTTATTCTGTGAAACACAATATACAGAAGATATTATTTCTTTAAAAATATTAAATTTAATTAGGAATAAATATCCAGAGAATTCTAGAACACTCCGGAACATTCCGACTCGGCATTTAAACGGTTTAGAAAATGAAGCGGTTTTTAACCCAGACTCCAAATGAACTCTAATTACTGTCAAAACAACCATATCGGCGCATAGATGACGACCATGAGGTTGACTCGAGTGTTTGAGCTATCACTTGTCGATGAACTTATGAACTGTCATAAAATCGTTCCGCGTATCAAACATGCGGCCTAATCATCACTGGGTGGTCGGCGGGAGGTGCAGAAATGAGGTATCTACATGGTGGTCCACGGTGGCTCACGATGGTGGTGATTGGGTGTTGATTAAGGGTGTGTGTCGAGTGTGTAGTTGTTGTTGTGGGCTATTGTTATTGGTGTTGTTTGCTGCTACTTTAGGGCCTGATTTGGGGGTGCGTGAGGTGGTTGTCGAGGGTGGGGGTTGACCTTAGTGGAGGTGGTGTCGGGTGGTGCATGGTGGTGGTAGTTGGCCGCGCCTTAGGGGAATTTTTGGAGGCCGTTTAGTGGGAACAAGCACACGGGTTCAACCGTGTGTTTGTGTGTAAGTTAGCGGGTTTCGGGTAATGTGTTAAGACGGGATTTGAATAGCTTTAAGACGGGTTAATATTTAATTTGTTTAATGCATATTTAGTTTAATTAGGTTAGTTAGTAATTAATTATATTTAACTATTATATTTAGGTTACGGTTTTTGTGAAAGATTTTATTAGCTGGATTGCTTACGGAGTTTGCTAAAAGGTAGGTTTATCCTACTCCGTTAGATGATGTGTTTAATTGTTAAATGAGTCGTTTGTCATTTAATTGCATTGGATGAGTCTGTAATTGGCATGTGATACGGTATCTTGCATACTTGTGTTATTTTATATGTCGGAGGGCATGATTGGTTATTTGTTGTTGTGGAGACGGAAGGCGGTTGGGAAACCGTCTTCCGCTTGAGTCGTCTCTTGGAGTTTCCTGCTCCAAGATGGATGTGCACATTAATGACTTGAGTTTTGGAGGGACGCGTGTGGGTAAGGCACGACGTCTGGCAGGGGACCCGAGTCGCTCTTGGGCCCGCTACCACCGACGTGTTCAGAGTACC
This sequence comes from Silene latifolia, assembly GCF_048544455.1. Taxonomy (NCBI): domain Eukaryota; kingdom Viridiplantae; phylum Streptophyta; class Magnoliopsida; order Caryophyllales; family Caryophyllaceae; genus Silene; species Silene latifolia. The sequence continues at coordinate 109,199,226 of NC_133526.1, forward strand.
TTGTGAGAGTGTGGTGTCATGGACGTGTTCCTGGAACCAGTGGTTGTGGGTACCTTTGGGCGTGTCCCGGTATCAGTATGACGGTTGGGTAATTGTGTGTCATTCATATCATGGTCATGTTGTTGACTCACACTCTTGAGTCGTGTTACACTTTATTTTTCGTTACTGGCGTTTGTGTGTTTGTGTAATTGTCACCTATCTCTAGGGTGGCATGTGTCGATTGGTTCGTCGGTTTAGTTACTCGTCGTCAAAAGTTACCTTGACCAAAATATTATTGATAACTTACAAACTACTCTACTCTTAGTAAAGAGGTAAGTAAAGGTTGGATCCCAAGGGACGGGTATTGATGTAGGATTTTCAATTGCAAATGGTTGTGTCTAGGGGTGTCACATTTTGGGTTGAGGTAGGAGATCAACTAAACTAATCAACAATGTAAATAAAGTAATGAAAATAAGCAAGATGATTAAAATGAGATGTAAACAATTGATTAAAAGTACTAGCGTGTCATGGGTTTATAGGGGATTCAAGGGATTTGATCATACAAACATGTTCTCTACTAGATGCAAGCACTTATTATTGTAATGGGATCGAGTTAGTGTATATTTTACAATCCCTAAGAAGGTTTGGGTCCCGGAGCCGAATCGATTAGATTGTACAACACCTACAAGTCGATTTAATCCTTTCTATCCAACTATATGCATGGTCTAATGAGACTCGAGTTGGTTTATATCTTACAAGTCTCATTGAAAAGGTAAGTGATGGGTAAAAAATGCAAGGATTCATAGGCTCGCATTTCATCAAACATAACATGTGCATAAGTTGGAATCACAACAAGCAAGCAAATTAATTATGAAAACATATTAGATTAAGCATGATTCAATCTCCATGTTGGTTTCCCCTAATTCCCCATTAACCCTAGTTAAGGAAACTACTCACTCATTATCAAGTTTAACATGCTAACAAGATTGTCAATCATACTAGCAAGGCAAAACATGATGAACAAATGAAAATGATTCACAATAATTAAAAAGGATTAAGAGAGAATTATACCTATGAAGTTGATTCCAAATAATAAAGCAAAGAATAATAGAAGTACTTGATGATTGATGGAAGGTTGTCAATCCTCCAATTAAACCCAAATAATCTTCTAATTACCCAAAATAAATGATGAACAATAGATAAATTAAGGAAAGATTAAGGAATGAGATTTGTATTAATACTAGATTACAAGTTGATTACAAGATTAAGACAAGATTAAGATATGATTAAGATTGTATTGAGATGATATGCTAATCTAGGTAGTACAAAGGGGTATTTATACTAAATATTAGGTACAAAGATTAGGGTTACTAAGGGCTTAAATGACTATTAAGACCCTTAATAAAAGTTGAGGAAGTGCTCCTCTCCAAGGAGATGCGCATCTCCGTTTTGCTAGTCCCACAAAGATATGCTCGTCCCGAGCGTCTAGGAAGCTGGCACGGAGGAGTCTGTAAGAGGATCCGAGCGGATCATGGTAGAGACGCTCGGGTTGATTGGCTTCAAGTCGAGCGTCTTGGCATCGGGACGCTCGGATTTGTGGGCAGGGAGACGCTCGGATTGGCTGCAATCCGCTCGAATTGTGAGACACGCACTTCTCTTTTCTTCTTTCCTCAACAATCCGCGGGGATCTTGTTGAGGATGCAAGGATCCATTCATCATTTCCCAATCTACTTTATTATCTATATAGGCCTTCTTGTATCGTCTTCCCTTTGATGCTTGGTCATTGAATGCGATCAATTTAGCTCCATTTCGCCATAAAAATGCAAGGTTTGCACTCCTCTCCTACCAAGGAAACAAAACCTCAAAGAATATGCAAAATGGGAAACTAAAGATAGTAAATGACCCAATTATGCACTATAAAGCATAGAAACGAGGCTAATTCGGGGACTAAATGTGCTCAAATATGAGTCACATCAAATATCCCCAAACCGAACATTTGCTCGTCCCGAGTAAAGAGGTGATAAAAACTAGGACCCTTATTCAAACTAACCTACTAATATAGCCGATGTGAGACAATTAGCGGGTCTCACTCCGCCCCTTCAACTCACAACAAGACAACCATGAGGTAGGATGCCTTCTTGCAAGGCAAGGTGGGGCTTGGTAAAATGGCAATACATCCAAGCATTAAATCACACAAAACAAGTAACGGATGCATCTACAAAAATGAATAGCCACTTTCCTCATCTAAGAGGCGGAAATTATCTAAAGGGGAAGCAATCTAAGGGTACACATTCCATTATAGATACGGTTTCTTTAAACTACTAAGCCTAGAAGGATACCGATAAATCACCTCCAAGTTGTGTCAAGCTTGGGTACCTTTGTCCTCAATTGTTAAATTATTTTGTCAAGAGTAGACTCCCTATGGTGTTAGAAACACTGGAGGATTACGGAATTCCCCTTCTTGCCTAGACAAGAAGAAGGGTCGTCCCATCTCTACCATGCACAAAAGTGGATACGATGGAAAAGGGATCAATAGAACTTGAGTTTCATATGGGAGTTTGCTTTTTGTTATTGTTTTTTCCCCCCAATTTGTGGCATTTGACATTTTGAGAACATTTCTTTGCCATTTCTTTGATGTTTGGCATTTTTCAACACTTGACAATTTTTCAACTTTTTCTTGCATTTCTTTTGAACATTTTCAAAGTCACCCCATTTGTAGTGAGGGTGCTTATATTTGAAGCATAGGAGTTTTCATTTTTGTTACTCCTCTTTTCTTTTGATGCAATTGCAAACTTTCTTGGCTTTTCATTTCGATTTTGAACTCAAATTTTGAACAATTTTTGTGCCCATTCCCTTTTTGATGACAAAATGTGGTAGAACATGGATGACGATTGCATGGTTTCAAGGGTCACCTTGGAATAAACGGTAGCCAAGGAGTTATCACACCACAAGGTACTCTTGACTAGGCCTTAATTCATGGGTCAATGGATACTAGCATGACACACCCTAGGGTGTTTTACAAGTATTCTAACAAGCACAGTCTTAAGAAGAAAAAAGTATCTACAAGGGCCTTATATATACTTGTCAAGCTTCCCAAATAGATGTTTTCACAAAAATTTTCCCAAATGCAACTATATGCCATGATGTAACTAACATTTATACGTCCTAATGCATATGCTTCTACCAACTAGTATGTTAGATAATCTAAATGCAATCCTATAATCACATTGTTTGTACCGCATCAATCAAAACACATAGTCATTAACATAAAGAGGAAAAAGGAGATTGGAAAGATCATACCATACGGTCTTCAATATCCTAATGTCTCGGATGTGGCGTAGTCGATCAATGTGAAAAAGGATGAACAAACACAATATATACAAGACTACACTATAAAGGAAATGAACATGTTTTTGGATTTTTGCATTTTTCAAATTTTTATGGTTTTTATGATTATGAAATAAAAAGACATGTTTTTGTATTTTTCAAAATTTTTCAATTTTTATCATTTTTGTTTTTAAAAGTCATGTTAAAATTTACCATCCCTACACTAGTATGGGCATTGTCCTCAATGGCCAATACGATAGGAAATTATGCAAGCTATATGAAATGCATGATTCCTAGACTAAATGCAAACTATATGATGTATATACAAAAGTGAATGCAACTACAGTATATTATATGATGCATGAGTTTTTGTTTGGTTGGAGAGCATATTTTAAATTAACTCCCAATGCATATGCATAAACTTCCCCAAACCAAAATAGACATTATTTCTAATGTCAAAAATTGGGGGAGTTCATGCATAAGGATGCTATTCATGAAACTACAATTGTCATTTTGGATTTTAAATGTGGGAACAATTAATTTAGCACCTTTAATGTTGCCAAGGTGAAATAATAGTCATTCACTTTTACAAGGACACCACAAAGATGGAACAATAAACTATGAAACAAGTTAAGAAAACATGAAATTCTTATCATGAAAAAGAAATGAGGGGGAGTAAGAGTAACTTCACTTTGGCCTTGATGGGTGTCTCGTGCCCGCTCCATCTAGCTCATAAAGTGCTCTTCAAAGGTTGTCATCATCCCCTCCCAAATCACTATCCCAAGCTTCCCTCGATGCATCACTTTCATGGAAATCCATAAACTCATCACCTTCACTATCTAGCTCCATCGTGTCTCCACCACTTGATTTTTCACTCCCTTCATTTCCTCGACCATGCGCCCCATCATTAGCTTTTTCCGAATTTGGGAAAAGTATATGCATTTGGGCCCAAGAGGGAAGCATTCCCTCCTCACTAATGATTCCTTGCCGAGCCATTTGGTGAAATTGTGGATACAAGGCATAATAATTATCCACATTGGCTTCAAATTGTCGGAGATGCAAGCCTTGAAGTAGTCCCGTCACAAAATCATCCCTAGGGAGGATAAAAGGATTTGGGTGGTTGTAAGGTTGGTATTGGAAGGGGTAGGGTGGTTGATACGTGCATTTTATATAGTCTTTTTAGCCTATTTTATGCACGTATTTCTATGCTTTTATCGTGGTTTTATGCTACGAAATACCCCGAATATGCTACTTTGGGTTATTTTGTCTTATTTGCAGGAATGAGCCATAAAGTAGTAGATTCATGCCATTTACCGTCCGTTTAGCATGCATTTGGAGGAAGAGATGATTTGGAGCGGGAAATAAAGATGTCTTGGGATGCGTGAAGGTGTTTCGGGAGCTAAAAGGACAAGTCAAAGACCAAATTACAAGACCAACACGAGCTGGAACCAAGAACTGTTCGATCGAGCCTTACCTTTTGGTCGATCGAGTAAACAGACGGAAGAACTGTTCGATCGAGTGGCTTAAGTGTTCGATCGAACAATTACAAGCTACTGGGCCTCAATTCACGTTAAGCTTAGATTAGGTTTTATGTTTTTAGGCTATAAATAAATCTAACAGGAGGTTAGACAAAGGGGGGGACTGCACGTTACTCTACTCTCTTTTCTCCTCTCTTATTTGTTCCAATACACTGTTACTTCGTTCTCTTAATTCCGGATCATTAATTCAGTAACTTATTTTCTTCCCTTTTATTCTTCCTTTTTCTTTTATTGCTTTTATTGTTTCTCCTTTTAGTTGTCATGTCTTATGTTATTAGATTAGCAATTGCTAGTGTAGTACCCCGAGCCATGTGTAGCTAATTTCCTTAATATGTTAGGATTAGGGAAGCCGTGGTAGCAATGTGTTATAATTGACTTGAATAGATTAGTCTTGCGATAAGAATTGTATTGGGCAATTTAATTGTTATCAGGTCGAATGTATGCATGCAGGAGACTAATTTATCTAGTTAACCCCGACCTGGATCGAAAGATTGGAAGGGAAGGCTTACTTAATTACAATAGGGTATTGTAGTGAGGGCGAAAGATAAGCTATTTACGCTCTAGGGCGGTTTAAGGACCGAAAGGTGACGACCATAGCTCTTCTTATCAATAGTTTAATCGCCTCAGTATATCCGATAGTATAGCTGCCACGGTGGACCGACTCCAAGCGTATTTGCTTTCTCTTATTGTTAATTTCCTTTATCCCTTTTCTCTTGCCTTAGCTTCAGTAGTTTAGTCAGTCCAAATCAATCAAACCCCCATTAGTGACATTCCGACAGATGGAATAGACAAGTAGATAGTACACCGCCTCCCTGTGGAGATCGACCCTACTTACCGCTGACTTCTGTTAGTTGTACTTAGGTATTTTATTTTTGGCACGAAACGACAGTATCAAATTTTGGAAGAACTGCTCGATCGAGTGGCTTAAGTGTTCGATCGAACAATTACAAGCTACTGGGCCTCAATTCACGTTAAGCTTAGATTAGGTTTTATGTTTTTAGGCTATAAATAAATCTAACTGGAGGTTAGACAAAGGGGGGGACTGCACATTACTCTACTCTCTTTTCTCCTCTCTTATTTGTTCCAATACACTGTTACTTTGTTCTCTTAATTCCGGATCATTAATTCAGTAACTTATTTTCTTCCCTTTTATTCTTCCTTTTTCTTTTATTGCTTTTATTGTTTCTCCTTTTAGTTGCCATGTCTTATGTTATTAGATTAGCAATTGCTAGTGTAGTACCCCGAGCCATGTGTAGCTAATTTCCTTAATATGTTAGGATTAGGGAAGCCGTGGTAGGAATGTGTTATAATTGACTTTAATAGATTACTCTTGCGATAAGAATTGTATTGGGCAATTTAATTGTTATCAGGTCGAATGTATGCATGCAGGAGACCAATTTATCTAGTTAACCCCGACCTGGATCGAAAGATTGGAAGGGAAGGCTTGCTTAATTACAATAGGGTATTGTAGTGAGGGCGAAAGCTAAGCTATTTACGCGCTAGGGCGGTTTAAGGACCGAAAGGTGACGACCATAGCTCTTCTTATCAATAGTTTAATTGCCTCAGTATACCCGATAGTATAGCTACCACGGTGGACCAACTCCTAGCATATTTCCTTTCTCTTATTGTTAATCTCCTTTATCTCTTTTCTCTTGCCTTTAGCTTCAGTAGTTTAGTTAGTCCAAATCAATCAAACTCCCAGCATTGTGACATTAGACAGATAAATAGACAAGTAGATAGTACACCGCCTCCCTGTGGAGATCGACCCTACTTACCGCTGACTTCTGTTAGTAGTACTTAGGTATTTATTTTTGGTACGAAACGACAGTATCAAATTTTGGCGCCTTTGCCGGGGAGGCAGCTATTTATTTATTTGTTTCATTTTATTTGTTTTTAGCCTCAGGGATTTTTTCCCTTGAGGCCGTTCTAATCTTTTTCCTTGAGTGCTGTTTTGATAGGCTTTACAGGTACTACCTAGACAGTTCTAGGTGAAAGATCGTCAAAGGGAAGGCTTGATTACCTTTGACCCGTCACCAATGTTCTATTATATGGAACAACAGGTGATTTACTGCGGGAGATGTGGTGCTGTTGGGCATGATGCAGTTTCTTGTTTGGCAGAGATTGACGAAGTTTACGCGTTCAAGCAGCGCAGTCGAGCTAGTCAGGCAACTGTAGTTGTGCCGCCACATCCACCCTATCAATGGCCACCGCAACAAGATCCTCCTGATATACAGAAAGAAGGGATTGCAGAGCTGAAATCTTTAGTGCAAGAATATGATAGGCGATTTTTCGCGTACGTCGATGAGATCAAGTCTGGAATAGCTCAGTTAACAGCTGAGTCGGATGGTAGGCAACCAGAAGAGGTGTACTTGACCAAGAGCGGTTTTCCCCATGAAGAACCCGTGTTGCCCAATGCTCAGAATGATTTCTATGTCTCGGATGATGAATTTCTATCGTATTTCCAGAGTTTATGCGAAGATTTCAGCCCTGTACAGGAGGAATCACTCAATCGAGTGACTAATATTAGTCGATCGAGTGATTTTCCAGGAGAAAGTGCTCGATCGAGTGAAATTTCTACTCGATCGAGTGGAATTCAGGAGGAAATTGGTCGATCGAGTGATTATTCAGCTCGATCAACTGAATTGGCCATTGGGAGCTTAGGTGCGTTACTTGGGGTCGTTTTAGACGACAATTTTGATGATGATAACGGTTACGGTGAATCCCCCTTATTCAAAGCCGAGTTAGATGCACTTGAGGCGGAGATTTACGGGACGAATTCCACTGAGGGCGACCAAAGGACAGCTGAGTCGGTATTTGCTCCTAGCACGGATGAGGAATTACATTCTTTTGTCAGTGATTCCATTGTTGAGAGCAACCAACCTGAGGTAGTAAACGATAATTTTATTATTGTTTGTTTTAATAGTATATTGCCTCGTTTGACTCGCGCTATTTCTTTTAATGCTATACCCCCTTCCATGTGGACATATAAATTAACGAATTTTCACCGTACATGTCATCTCAAAATTGCTAATCTGAATCGGGACCCTAATATATCGTCTATTGCTCCCGCACTCCTATATTTTGTGGATAAATTTAGGAGCTCGCATAGGAAATTTGTTCGGCTTAAACGGTTTTACATATTTATTTCCTATTTCTGTATTCCACGTTGGTGCTACTTATGCTGTTGTGTAGCACATGCGCAGATGTATGATTTAATGCTGCGCGCTTTGAGCTGTTTTGATTATGATTAATTATAGAGCCTCGAAGAAAAAGAAGGTCGAGCTGAGACCTGACTGAAGCTAGCGCTACCCGGGAGGCAACCCGGAGATTTTATTTTGCTTTTTATTTTATTTCAGTTGTAATAAATGGTTTTTATACCATAAACTATCTCAGTATGCTTGTCTAGTTAGTTTGCGGGCTGTTTTATTTGCGTTTTGCAGGAAACACGCTAAGAATCACTCGATCGAGTAGTTTTTCTACTCGATCGAGCACTTTAGCTGATGGATTCACTCGATCGAGTGAAATTTTTACTCGATCGACCACCTGCAGATATGAAACTACTCGATCGACTGCTTTTCTGCTCGATCGAGCAGTTTTGAATGCCCATTTCACTCGATCGACTGATTTTCTTCTACTATCGAGTGTATTTGACTTGGATTAGCTTACTGAGACGGTTTTCCGGGCCCTTAGCAACCTCCCATGGTTATGGTCAGTTTGGGGAGGTCCCTTTATTCGCGCATTATGTGAGTTTTTCCGTATTTACTCTTTTCCTCCTTTAGTTTGCATTTCCTTTCCATGTTTTGGTACAATGGGGGCATTGTACGGTTTGGTTTGGGGAGGTTATGCATCCATATCCGTGTCTGCATATTGTTTTTATTGCATTTCTGTTATCACGTTTAATTTATGTTTGCATTGTTGTTCATTTTTGTTAAAATTTAAAATCTCATAAAAATTAGAAAAATTCAAAAATTGCATAAAAAAAAAGTAAAAAAAATCAAAAAATTCATGTTTATTTTAGCATATAGGTTGAGTCGGAACGGTGGATTTCCATGATGAAATTGCACCGCATTTGTCTTTTTGCTTAAGCCTTGCATTAATTAATATCTTTTAGCTTTGTCTTATTGCATATCTACGAGTTTATGATAAAATTTAGCTGAACGAATAGACTTGACCTGAAATTTTGGCAACCTACTTATAATTTCTAAGGATTAGAGCCTTATAAACTGGTGTCATTTATGACCGGTTTCATGTAGGATTGTGAGTAGTTACTCCTTGCATAGCATGTTCATTAATTTGCACGTATATGAAATTCAATTGCTTTTTGCCTACATACATTCGGGTTAGTGGTTGGTGTCACATGCAGGGAGGTGCTTACATTCCCTTTTCTTTCATTTTTACCCATTTAACTCCACATTAGCCAAATTTTCCTGTTGACCCTTAGCTACATTCCAAATTTAGCCTGCCTTGTCAAGCTAGTTTAGATTGTTCTGCGGTATATTGTCTATTGTATCAAGTTGGCTTGCATCTATTGATTCGGAGTTGGTAACTTATGAAGAAAAGGAGGATGATGAAAAAGACGTGAAAAAGAAAAAAAAAAGTTAAAAAAAGGAATTCGAAAATGAAAAAGAAAAAAGAAAAAATCCGAAAAAGAAGAAAAGAAGAAACCGAAAAAATAGAAAGAAAGAAAGAAGGAAAAAATAAAGATGTTGTTCGTTGACGGTTTCTGCTCCTATGTTCTATCTTATATCATTTGAGGAGTATGTTTGGTTCGGTTCGGTGAGTTTTGTGCCAAATGAAGGGCATGTGTTTAATTCTATAATTGAGTAAGAATCGGATGTTGTTATATGGTTTTGTTTAGGTACTAGCTTGATCACCTATACCTCCACATTCCCATAAATGTTTTGCCTTTTCTTACCCATTGCCTCACTTTACCATATTTTTGTAAGCTCTCGGCTGTGACGGACCTTGTTTGGTTGGAATGTATGTACGGTAGCTAGAATTGTCTATCATATTAGTTGCATGCATGTTTATGTGGGTCGTAGTCTAGGTGAGCGACTATATTTCTTTCTCTCTTACATATATATGCTTACCCTTTGGTTTATGAGAGAAAAGTGACCCGTGAGAGTCCATTATTAAAGGTCTTGCAAGGTCGACGGTTTAGCTTTATTATAACATCTTATAACTCGTTTGCATTTGCCTGTCTGCTATAAGTGTTAGTTGTTTGCATTAAATTGGTTTAAGTGGGCATTTGTAGCTAGCTCTGAGTTATCTTTTTCCGTTCCATTAGTTGCATTTTAGTTTACTCGGGGACGAGTAAAGGTTTGGTTTGGGGAGATTTGATACGTGCATTTTATATAGTCTTTTTAGCCTATTTTATGCACGTATTTCTATGCTTTTATCGTGGTTTTATGCTACGAAATGCCCCGAATATGCTACTTTGGGTTATTTTGTCTTATTTGCAGGAATGAGCCATAAAGTAGTAGATTCATGCCATTTACCGTCCGTTTAGCATGCATTTGGAGGAAGAGATGATTTGGAGCGGGAAATATAGCTGTCTTGGGATGCGTGAAGGTGTTTCGGGAGCTAAAAGGACAAGTCAAAGACCAAATTACAAGACCAACACGAGCTGGAACCAAGAACTGTTCGATCGAGCCTTACCTTTTGGTCGATCGAGTAAACAGACGGAAGAACTGTTCGATCGAGTGGCTTAAGTGTTCGATCGAACAATTACAAGCTACTGGGCCTCAATTCACGTTAAGCTTAGATTAGGTTTTATGTTTTTAGGCTATAAATAAATCTAACAGGAGGTTAGACAAAGGGGGGGACTGCACGTTACTCTACTCTCTTTTCTCCTATCTTATTTGTTCCAATACACTGTTACTTTGTTCTCTTAATTCTGGATCATTAATTCAGTAACTTATTTTCTTCCCTTTTATTCTCCTTTTTTCTTTTATTGCTTTTATTGTTTCTCCTTTTAGTTGCCATGTCTTATGTTATTAGATTAACAATTGCTAGTGTAGTACCCCGAGCCATGTGTAGCTAATTTCCTTAATATGTTAGGATTAGGGAAGCCGTGGTAGCAATGTGTTATAATTGACTTGAATAGATTAGTCTTGTGATAAGAATTGTATTGGGCAATTTAATTGTTATCAGGTCGAATGTATGCATGCAGGAGACCAATTTATCTAGTTAACCCCGACCTGGATCGAAAGATTGGAAGGGAAGGCTTGCTTAATTACAATAGGGTATTGTAGTGAGGGCGAAAGCTAAGCTATTTACGCTCTAGGGCGTTTTAAGGACCGAAAGGTGACGACCATAGCTCTTCTTATCAATAGTTTAATCGCCTCAGTATACCCGATAGTATAGCTACCACGGTGGACCGACTCCTAGCATATTTCCTTTCTCTTATTGTTAATCTCCTTTATCCCTTTTCTCTTGCCTTTAGCTTCAGTAGTTTAGTTAGTCCAAATCAATCAAACTCCCAGCATTGTGACATTAGACAGATAAATAGACAAGTAGATAGTACACCGCCTCCCTGTGGAGATCGACCCTACTTACCGCTGACTTCTGTTAGTAGTACTTAGGTATTTATTTTTGGTACGAAACGACAGTATCAGTGGTATCACAACCTTTTTATGGTCATTCTTTTGTTGTACATGTTGTTGATGTTGTGTTGGAGGTGGTGCTTGGTTTTCTTGATTTGTATGATTCGTGCTTGTTGGGATGAGATAAGATGGTATTGGAGAGAGAGGGCCTCGTCTTGGTGAAATTCTTGCTGATACTTCTATTGGTAGGTAAATGGGAGTGTTCCCCTTAGTAAGCCATTTGATTCTCTTTTCATACCCCTCATGGGTCATCCAATGGTGTTGCCGAAGGATTAGCTCTTCATTGATCCTTGTGTTGCCCGGAAGGGGTGCATATTCATTGTTTTCATTGAATTTGGGGTTGAAAAACTTGGCAAGCCTTGTGATAAGTCCCCCATTGACAAAATGTTTTACACCATCATCGTCCCCATTCCGGAATTTAGCCCATTTCTCGAGAAGAACAAGGGGGGCGTTAAAATGGTACCCCTCCTACCTTGAATTTCGGGGTAAGACTCCATGAAGACAAGGTCAAGCTCATTCACTATTGCGGGATCTCGACGGGCAAGAAGAGTGCCGGCTAGAAATCGATATTTGAGCCTAATGATAGGATTTTGAATGTGAAAAGCTAAGCATTCTTTGATTTAAGAAAAATCCCGACCCGTCATTGCTCTCCAAAGGGGTGCTATGCTATACTTTCTTGGTTTTGATGTTCGAGTAGGCGAGACATAAACCCCTAGTACACTAGCGAATTCAACAAGGGTCATCATCCGGGTTTTATTTTCCAATCTAAATTCCACACATATGGTCTTGTTCAAGGTAGTGATTTTTAAAAAGCTCAAAAATTCAAGAACTAAAGATCGATAGGTACTCTCATGCATGTGAAATAAGTTTAAAAGACCAAACAATTCAAAGAGAGCTTCGGTTTAATGAAAGATTCCAAGTTTCCTCAAAGTCTTATGGCACATAAATTTAGTGGGTAGAATGTTCTTACCAAGAAGACGATGGAAAACAAGCCTTTGGACATCATTAACAAACTATATGTTGGAAAACTCATCAAGTTTTGTAAGTTCAATTATCTCTTCATGTTCCCTCCTCAAAGTATTAAGGTGAGAAGTAGATGAGCTCCCCATTAACCTTGGTCTTCTTCTCTCTCTCTTTGTAGTGATCCTCTTGGCCTCATTCTTGAATGTAGATCTAAAATTGGACTTGTTGAATATGGAGATGTTCCTTGTGATTTAGATCTTCTTTGAAACCCTAGATTTTGGGGGTTTTTATTTTTGAGGGGTAAATGAGTGCTTGAGATATGATTTGAGTTATATGAGAGGGGGTTTTATGTTTTAAAGTTGAAGGAAGGATGAGGTGTCACGAAATGTGTGGTGGTGAGGAGTTTTAATTGGTGAGAAAATAGAAGAATAAGACGGCAGGGCGACGAGCGGCTCGAGCACGGGACGCTCGGATCATAGCTCCTGGAGACGAGCGGATCTTCTAGGAGACGAGCGTCTTGTTTGAGACGAGCGGATTCTTCTGAGGACGCTCGGATCTTCAGTAAGGGAAAAATCTCATATTTCAGAGTAGCCGGGACGCTCGGATTTCACAGGAGACGAGCGTCTTACTCCAAGCAGACGAGCGTCTTATGGTCGGGACGCTCGGATTCTTTGTCAGCGCAGTTTCTCCAACTTTCAGGTACTCCAAGTCGAGCGGATTATATCCAGGACGCTCAGATACTTTCCTAGACGAGCGGCTTCTCATTTGGACGCTCCGGTTGTCTGGAATTTCTTCTTCTTGAATTTCTAAATCCTTCATTCATCAAAAAGGGTTAGTAACCCTCCCTCACTTACTCTCATGGCAAGAATCATGGTTATGATGAAAATGCAATAAAGTTAAAAATACAAGTAAGAAGAGTTAGTATATTTATAAATGGTGGTTTGGAGAGGACTCCACCAAACTCTCTCTTTGATGATCTTCTCATGGAGGAGGAGGCCCGAGGTAGGTGACCTCGACCTCTCCAATGAATGCTCCTTCGTAATATGGTTTCAATCTTTGTCCATTGACTTTAAATTTGCTCCCATCTTCCGACCTTATCATCTCGAAGTCTTCATAATTTCCTACCTCGGTGATTACATAGGGACCCATCCATCTAGAGTTCAATTTCCCGGGAAAGAGTCGGTATCGGGAGTTGAATAGAAGGACTTTGTCTCCCTTGTGCAAGGCCTTTTACTTGATTCTCTTGTCATGAAGCAACTTTGTCCTCTCTTTGTAGATTTTGGCATTTTCATAAGATTGTAGTCGGAATTCTTCCAACTCTTGGATTTGCATCATCCTCTTTTGACCACTTAGTTTGAGATCGAGGTTGAGAGCTTTGATTGCCCAAAAAGCTTTGTATTCTAGCTCAATTGGCAAGTGGCAGGCTTTCCCATCGACAAGTTTGTAAGGGGAGGCTCCTATGGGAATCTTATAGTCCGTCCTATAATACCAAAGAGCATCATCAAGCTTCATGCTTCAATCCTTACGAGTCTTGTTGACAACCTTCTCAAGAATTTGCTTGATCTCTCTATTTGGAACTTCAACTTGACCGCTTGTTTGAGGATGATATCCCAAGCCGGTTCTATGTTGAACACCATATTTGGTCAAAAGGGATGTGAGCTTTTTTTCATGAAAATGTGTCCCTCCATAACTTATGATTGCTCTAGGGACTCCGAACCTTGGGAAGATTATTTTCTTGAAGAGATTGTTGACCGTTTTGGCATCATCGATTGGGGTAGCAATCGCCTCTACCCATTTTGAAACATAGTCAACGGCCACAAGAATGTATTTGTTTCCCTTAGATGTCACAAACGGTCCTTGGTAGTCGATACCCCAAACATCGAATATTTCCACCTCCAATATTCCTCGTTGTGGCATCTCATTTCTCCAAGAAATATTTTCCGTTCTTTGACAAGCATCACAATGGAGGATGAATTCCCTAGCATCTTGGAACATGGTAGGCCAAAAGAAGCCCGATTGAAGGATTTTAGCAATAGTCCTTCGTGCTCCATGGTGTCCACCATAAGGTGATGAATGGCATCCTTCCAAAATACCATGAACCTCCTATTGTGGTATGCACCTGCGGTAAAGTCCATCACTACACTCTTTGTAAAGATTGGGGTCATCCCAAAAGTATCTCTTTACCTCGAACAAGAATCTCTTCCTTTGGTTGTAGTTCAAATTCGGAGGAAGAACTCCTCCAACAATATAATTGGCATAGTTGGTGAACCATGGAGTGGTATGCTTCTCAAGTTGTGAATGAATGGCCGTTAAGATATCATCGGGGAAAGAGTCATTGATCAGTGTCTCTCCTTCTTCATCATGAAATCGGATTCTCGACAAGTGATCCGCTACCACATTCTCGGCCCCCTTCTTATCTCTTATTTTTAAGTCAAATTCTTGGAGGAGCAAAATCCATCTCAACAATCTTGGTTTTGCCTCTTTCTTTATCAAGAGATTTCGAAGAGCACGGTGATCCGAGAAAACAATTACCTTTAATCCAAGCAAATAGGAACGGAATTTGTCTAATGCATAGACAATGGCTAGGAGTTCCTTCTCGGTAGTATCATAATTCACTTGGGAGGAGTAAAGTGTCTTGCTTATATAATAGATAGCATGCAAAGCCCTTCCTACCCGTTGGCCAAGAACCGCTCCAACGGCGTAGTTACTTGCATCACACATGATCTCGAATGGTAGTTCCCAATTCGGTGGTTGGATGATCAGTGCCGATATTAGTGCTTCCTTAATTCTATTAAAGGCTTCAACACACTCATTAGTGAAGTTGAATTGGGCATCTTTAAGTAAGAGTTGAGTTAAGGGTTTCGCGATTTTTGAGAAATCTTTTATAAAACGGCGATAGAAACCCGCGTGACCGAGAAAACTTCTCACCCCTCTAACATTCACGGGAGGTGGGAGTTTATCTATCACCTCAACCTTAGGTTTATCGACTTCGATGCCCTTTTCCGAGATTAAATGCCCAAAATAATACCTTCATTGACCATAAAGTGACACTTTTCCCAATTCAAAACGAGACTAACATCTTCACATTTTTGCAATACAAGAGAAAGGTTATGCAAGCAAGAGTCAAAGTCTTTCCCATAAACGCTAAAATCATCCATAAAAACTTCCATTATGATTTCTAGATAGTCGGAGAAGACACTCATCATGCATCTTTGGAGAGTAGCGGGGGCATTACATAAGCCAAAAGGCATCCTCCTATATGGAAAAGTACCATATCGGCATGTGAAGGTGGTTTTATGTTGGTCATCCGGGTGTATTGGGATTTGGAAGAATCACGAATACCCGTCAAGGTAGCAAAAGAATTTGTTAGAGTCTAACCTCTCAAGAATTTGGTCAATGAATGGTAAGGGGAAAATGATCCTTTCTTGTTGCGGAATTCAATTTCCGATAGTCAATACACATACGCCAACCGGTTATCTTCCTTATGGGTATTAGCTCATTCTTATCATTTGTTACCACCGTGGTACCTCCTTTCTTAGGTACCACTTGAACGGGGCTAACCCACAAGGAATCCGATATAGGATATATGATTACCGCATCAAGTAATTTCATAACCTCCGCTTTTACAACTTCTTGCATGTGGGGGTTTAATCTCCTTTGAGATTAGATGGTAGGTCTATGGTCTTCTTCTAGATGAATTCTATGCATGCAAAAGTTGGGACTTATCCCCTTAAGATCATCTAGACTATAACCTATAGCCTTTTCATGTTGTTTCAACACATCAAGCAAACTTTGCAATTGGTTCTCATCAAGTTTGTCATTAACAATCACGGGTTTAGTTTTAGATTCATCAAGGTAAGCATATTTCAAATTTAGGGGAAGAGGTTTTAGAGTTGGAACTTGTACCTCACTTTCTTCCATTGATTCATTAAGGACTTGCTCCATTTCCATTAGACATTCCATTCTCATGGCATATTCAACTTGTTATTCAAGACCACTAATCTCATCATACTCAAATTCCATAACAGATTCATCTACCTCCTCGGCTTGTATGATATCATCTTCGGTTGATTGTTCTTCTTCTATAGATTGATATGCCTCCACAAGAATGTCATGTATTGATACGGATTTCTCATAAGTAAGTTCTTTGTTGGCTAGAGAGGCCTCAAGAAGATCTACTTCCAATTCCCAATGCATATTTTTGGCCTCACTTGCTTCTAAGGCTTCCAATGCTTGCATGGGGTCCTTGAAGAAAGGTATACTCAAGTGGTCCTCAACAAAACAATCTATAATATCCATCTTGCAAAACGTACTAAGAGAAAAAGATGAGAAGTGCCTTGAGGAGCTTTACTTCCCCAAGGTAAAGAAAGACACAACTAAAAACAATTAAGGAAAATCAAATCAAGTTAACACCATCCCCGGCAACGGCGCCATTTTTCGTTCGTCGGTTTTGTTACTCGTCGTCAAAAGTTACCTTGACCAAAACAATATTTTTAACTTCACAAACTACTATACTCATAGTAAAGAGGTAAGTAAAGGTCGGATCCAAGGGACGGGTATTGATGTAGGATTTTCAATTGCAAATGGTTGTGTCTAGGGGTGTCACAATTGGGGTTGAGGTAGGAGATCAACTAAACTAATCAACAATGTAAATAAAGTAATGAAAATAAGCGAGATGATTAAAATGAGATGTAAACAATTGATTAAAAGTACTAGGGTGTCATGGGTTCATAGGGAATTCATGGGATTTGATCATACAAACATATTCTCTACTAGATGCAAGCACTTATTGTTGTGATGGGATCGAGTTAGTGTATATCTTACAATCCCTAAGAAGGTTTGGGTCTCGGAGCCGAATCGATTAGATTGTACAACACCTACAAGTCGACTTAATCCTTCCTATCCAACTATATGCATGGTCTAATAAGACTCGAGTTGGTTTATATTGCAAAGGTAAGTGATGTGTAAAAAATGCAAGGATTCATAGGCTCGCATTTCATCAAACATAACATGTGCATAAGTTGGAATCACAACAAGCAAGCAAATTAATTATGAAAACATATTAGATTAAGCATGAATCAATCCCCATATTGGTTTCCCCTAATTCCCCATTAACCCTAGTTAAGGAAACTACTCACTCATTATCAAGTTTAACATGCTAACAAAGTTGTCAATCATACTAACAAGGCAAAACATGATGAACAAATGAAAATGATTAACAATAATTAAAAAGGATTAAGAGAGAATTATACCTATGAAGATGATTCCAAATAATAAAGCAAAGAATAATAGAAGTACTTGATGATTGATGGAAGGTTGTCAATCCTCCAAATAAACCCAAATAACCTTCTAATTACCCAAAATGAATGATGAACAATAGAGAAATTAAGGAAATATTAAGGAATGAGATTTGTATTAATACTAGATTAAAAGTTGATTACAAAATTAAGACAAGATTAAGATAGGATTAAGATTGTATTGAGATGATATGCTAATCTAGGTAGTACAAAGGGGTATTTATACTAAATATTAGGTACAAAGATTAGGGTTACTAAGGGCTTAAATGACTATTAAGACCCTTAAGTAAAGTTGAGGAAGTGCTCCTCTCCAAGGAGATGCGCATCTCCGTTTTGCTAGTCCCACGAACATGTGCTCGTCCTGAGTGTCTAGGAAGCTGGCACGGTGGAGTCTGTAAGGGGAGCCAAGCGGATCATAGGAGAGACGCTCGAATTGCTTGGCTTCAAGTCGAGCGTCTTGGCATCGGGATGCTCGGATTTGTGGGCAGGCAGACACTCGGATTGGCTACAATCAGCTCGGATTGTGAGACAGGCACTTCTCTTTTCTTCTTTCCTCAACAATCCATGAGGATCTTGTTGAGGATGCAAGGATCCTGTCATCATTGCCCAATCTACTTTATTATCTACATAGGCCTTCTAGTATCATCTTCCTTTTGATGCTAGGTCATTGAATACGATCAATTTAGCTCCATTTCGCTATGAAAATGCAAGGTTTGTACTCCTCTCCTACCAAGGAAACAAAACCTCAAAGAATATGCAAAATGGGAAACTAAAGATAGTAAATGACCCAATTATGCACTATAAAGCATAGGAACGAGGCTAATTCGGGGACTAAATGTGCTCAAATATGAGTCACATCATCGATCCATATGATATCCTTTTGTCATATGGGCAGCAGTTTAAGTACAGGTTGTTTGGATAGCATGTGGGAGACGGGACGAGATTGATGAGTCACGAGACGAGTATAGTTGGCTAAAGAGTATAGTTGTCATGAGTTGTACTTTTATTCATTTGTTGACGTTTTTGTAATTCACTAAACATTACATTTATTTATAAAATGTTCTTTTATTAAAGTTTTGAAACACTACCTCGGGAAACCGAGATGGTAACACTCCAATTATCTTGGCCGGATAGTTGGGGTGTTACAAAGTGGTATCAGAGCGACGATTTTGGAACCTAAACCAATGAACCAAAATGAATTTAGGAGCGTCTAATAAAATGAACCCGACATGAGTATAATAGGAGGTAGGTTTTGAGTGAGAAGGATCCCTCATTTCAAAACTAGATCCTATTGTTTTGGTTGGTCACTACGTGGGTGGTTATGAGTTGGGAAACATAAAGTGCAATGTTGTGTGATTTCATTTGTGCAATGTTAAATTGGCAAGTCATTGCATGACATGGTTTGGTATGTGTTGATACGAGTATATAGATTTCTTTTCTTGCTTGATATAACCTTTCATTGGCATATGATAATATGTGATGGTCGAAATGATGAAATGAAACTGTTCACTTGAATGAGGTATATGTGAGATGAGTAGGGGATTTTTTCATGTGAATTGCATTTATTTGTATGAGCGTTACTTGTTTGAATACGATGAGTTTAAAGCCTTAAATTGCATATGTGATTGATGAGTCATAATTATATACATATTTATGCCTCCCCTTAATTGCTTTTGATACGAATTCATGCTAGTTTATATTATTTATATGCCTTTTATGTTAGAATGTCGATAGTTCCGCTTTATGATATTTAATGCATGAATGATGCATTTGAGGAGCAAAGGAATGAAATGGGCATCGCGGAGTAGGCATGGAGGAATACACGGAGCATGGCACGGGAATCTAGAAAAATAAAGGAAGAGAAATAAAGAAGACAACACGAAGAAAGCGGACATTAAGCAGGTGCCTCGATCGAGTACCGCGAGGATTGATCGAGGAACTATGGTGCTCGATCGAGTGACATTGAGGATTGATCGAGGAACCAGCTTAATCAATTAGAATATGCAAAGTCGAGAGTTGGGGTTCTTAAAAGTTGGTGCCTCGATCAAGTGCACATAGGCTCGATCGAGAAACCACTAGTTTCCAGAATATTCAGCAAATTTCCTTAAGTCGATTATGATTTACTATAAATACCTAAACTAGTACCCTAGTTTATTTACGCTTTATTTTCCGTAGATTTAGTAGAATTACTCTAGAAAACTTTCTAAAACTATTAGTTTAGTTTAGATTATTGTTCTTACTTCCGGATCTAAGCATTCCTTTATTACAGTATCAATCTTTCTTTAATATTAATTCAATCATTATTGTTCATCTTATTATGTTCTTAATTATGTTTCCTTATATTGTTATTATTGTTATTGTTATTAGTATGAGTAGCTAAGCCTTTAATCTAGGTGAAAGGGGATCTAGATTGTTAGAAAAGGGGTTATTATGAATTGATTGTTAAATTGCTTTCTAATGTTCTTCAATTATTGTTCTACTTCTAATTAGTTGATTACTGATCAAAATTGATTAATTAGTATCGCATAAACTAGGATTACCACTGATGCGTGTCCTAAATATGTTGTTTTACGCCCTATTTTACACGCATTTCAGAGCTCATTTAAGTAGTTATTGCTACTATTCTCCCCATTTTGTCTACTTTCGTATTTTTATGTAATATTGCAGATTTATGCGGAAATGAGTAGAAATCGAGCCAAATCCGTCCCTAAGTACTCAGCATTGCATTTGACATGGGGTAGTGACTCGAGGAATGAGCTTGGTGCGCGTTTCAAGGCCTAAAGATAACAAAAGCATTGGTGCGTACGAGTTTAACAAGCAAAGAAGCACTTCACGATATTGCAGCCTGCTTCAGATGGCTATATCTCGAGTTCTAGACCTGATAATGGAGTGATTCCAATTGGAGGTGAAAGCTTATCCTCTTAGATTTCCAACGCCGCGAGAATCGCTTTATTCCGATAAGTAACGAAGAAATGGCAGCTGTTTTAATATCGGTGCGCGCTGCAGAATTCGTCAGAATGCAATTCTGTAAAGCACCCTAGGTCGATCGACTGACCTACATGGTCGATCGACCAGAGCACGACATACAGCAGCTCATGTACAGCGCAAGTTGGTCTATCGACTGATGATTATGGTCGATCGACTGAACAACGGGTCTGACGCAAAATAAAAGATCGAGGAAACGCAACCCATTGTGTTTAGGTTTTGATAATAAGTGTTACGTATATTTCCTATATAACGTAACCTAGAACCTCAGATTAATCATCGAGTTTTTACCTCGTTTTACATTCAGTTCAGTTTTATCAAATAATTAGGGTTTGGGAAACTATTTTCGCATTGGATTTTCGTTGTGCTTTCAGTCATTCCGTTATCATTCATCTTCGCGGTATTTTCCTCTCGCTTATTTTCGCTTTCGGTACTTTATCGCTCATAGTATAGATTTGTTAGTTAGTTTCCCGAAGCCATATTTATCGCTTTATGCTAGCCTTTTGTTTCATTAATCTAAGCATGAATTCAGTAGTTAATTTCATTAATCTTATTGTCGTTATTGTTCTTAGTATGAGTAGCTAATTTAATTGTGCTAGGATGTAGGGGAATTATAGTATAGGCGGCGTAGAATAATATGGACTAAAATCGCATGTCAGTCGATCGACTGCCATACCTGGTCGATCGACTGACCACGTGAGGTTTGACCTTCGTTTTAATTATTTTAATTCTTTATTCGACGAATCGAGTGCACACGACTAGTTGACTGTTTAGGATATGACTGACCCGTTAGATCGAGAGATAGGGACAGTTGTTAGATCACCAATTAAAATGACTAAACTATGCTGAGATCGAAAGATAGGTAAAGTTTAGATTGTTAGTCACTTTTCAGGACGAAAGTTAGTATTAGTGATATTAGGGACTTATAGCGAGATCGAAAGATGCTATCTATTAAGAGTGGACCGAGAGGACCTCTCGTTTTCCCGCCTCATGTGTTTGATTTAGACCTATTTAGTATGCTGCCGCCGAAGCTATAACGAACCGACCATCCTAGTACCCTTGTTTTATCTGTTTTATCCGTTTATTTAGTTTATTGTTTTTTATTACTATTAGCTATAGACCAAATCAACTCAACTCCCACATTCGTTACCTTAGACTAGAATTGGACAACTATTAATTACATTCGCCTCCTTGTGGTTTGACCCTGTTACCACTAGCCTAGGTTAGTTTTAATAGGAAATATAAATTTTATTTTTGGTACTCACAACGACGGGTATCAAATTTTGGCGCCGTTGCCGGGGAGATGGTGTAATTCTGTTTGCTTTATTTTAGTTTATTTTTCTTGTCTCAAGGAACTTTGGTTCCTTGAGGCCGTTGCTTACCTTTGCTTCTAGTTTTGCTTTTGCACACTTAGAAGACAGGTTTTTTAGAGGAAGACTTGAGTACTCTCATTTTGGCAATTATGGCTACAATATACGATAATCTACAACCAAAGGAACACCATATTCCAAAGGGGCACCAGTTACCTACCCCTACTACCGGTAACTTCGAGTTTCGTTCTTCTTATATCGATTTGGTGGAGCGAAATCAGTTTGCTGGTCTACCAGATGAGGACCCCTTGAAGCATATGGAGATTTTCACAGACTACTATTGTTCTATAACTATACCAGCTGGGGTGACTCAGGATGAAGTAAAGGGGTTGATGTTCTTATACTCCCTGAAGGATTCAGCGTGAGATTGGTACCGCTGCCTTGATAGGGTAGCAGCTGGAGTCACGGACTGGACATCTCTAGCATTAGCCTTCTACAAGAAGGACTTCCCACTTTCAAAGACTGACGCCTTGAGAAGTAAAATCACAAGTTTCCAGCAAGGAGCGGATGCGGATTTTTTCGAAGCATGGGGACGTTTCAAAAGTTTGGTCCGAGCTGTCCCTCACCATGGTTTCCAGCAATGGTATCTTTGCAATCTATTTTATAATGCTCTATATGATGATTACAAGGTCATCCTGGATGCAGCTGCTAATGGTAGGTTCCAAAACAATACCGGTCAAAGTAAAGGTTGGAACACTATTGAGGAGATGGCAGTCCATAGAGCTAAGTTTGGAAGTTCACGTGGAAAGTCCCGAAAGCAAAGTGATTAAATGAGTGCCGTTGTGACACTTATAACTTCCATTACTGCCCGTCTCGAGAAGCTCGAGATTTCTGAAGCTTCCGATGAGAAAGTTGAAATACCTGTTCAAAACTCAGATGAGATCGAGAAGTTAAGAGAAATGTTCCAACTCCTTTTGGTTCAAGTGGCGAATATGGAAGCAGCCGGGATTGAGTCCTCAAGGAATTTTGTGAAGCAATTGGAGAATATAGAGGCTAAGCAAGTTGCTAATTCTTCAAGCAAATGTGAAGGGCCGATTGAAACGATTAACGCCATTAATTTCAGGAGTGGCCTCTCTTATGAAAGTCCCGACAAGCCAAAGGAAGACTCGGGAAATGATGAAGAAGCTCGTTTAAATTCTGGTGCAAAAACGAGCTCAATTGCCAGTACTTCTGGTCGATCGACCAACATAGTCAGTCGATCGACTGAAGCGTCAGATAAAATAGTTTCTGATCAAAAACTATTCACACCCAGCACAGCCAGTCGATCGACCAACATTCTCAGTCGATCGACTGAGTCACCTGACGACATCAATTCTGAACAGGAACTGTTCACGCCCAGCAAAGTTGGTCGATCGGCCTTTAATATCAGTCGATCGACTGACCTACCAGTACAGGATGCAAATCCGTCAACTAGTTTGCATGATTCTTCACTCACTGATGATTTGACGGGGGTTTTAAACCTACGGAAGCCGAAGGTTACTGATCCTACGGCCAGTGTTGCAGTCCCGTATCCGGAGCGTTTGAAGGCTACTAAGCCGGAGCGTAAGTTTAGTAAGTTTTTGGAGATGGTCCAGAATCTCGAGGTAACGGTTCCTTTCACTGATTTAATTACCCAGGGACCCTCTTACGCTAAATTTATGAAAGATATTCTAAATCGTAAGAGAAATTTTCGTGACGATGGTAATGTTGCTTTTGTGGAAGAGTGTAATGCTCTTTCGCAAATTAATGTGCCACCTAAATTAAAAGACCTGGGTAGTTTTTCAATTCCTTGCACTATAGGTAACCACGTAATTGCAAAGGCCCTTTGTGACTTAGGGACCAGTGTCAGTGTCATGCCGTATTCTGTTTGCGAAAGATTAAATATTGGTAGACTTAAGGTGACTGATATTACCGTTCAAATGGCAAATAGATCGACTCAGAGACCTATAGGAGTTCTAGAGGATGTACCCGTTCGAGTGGGTAAGTTTTTTATTCCTGTCGATTTCGTTGTTTTGGACATTGCAGAGGGACAATCGATACCTATTATTTTAGGCGACCGTTTTTACATACAAATGGGTCAAATAGATGTCAAACGCGGAACCATCACCTTAGAGATAGGGGATGACACCATTGAGTTCGATCATGCTCACAAGGCGATCGAACTCTGGCGATGAAGATACGTGTTATTCCATTGATATTGTTGATGTGGTTACTTGTAATTGGAGGGAATCCTTAGCCAAGGATCCCTTAGCTGATCTAACCCGTTTAGGTGAGTGTGCAGGTAATACAGTGGAGAATGCTGAGGCGCCAGATGCTTTGGTAGCCTCAATGGAGTGCTACGAGCTCAATGAGGAAGAAGATGAGATGCTTTTAAGCTTGGCCAACGAAAACTTGGTCAACACTTGCTACACCATTGAAGCTGATTCTGTCTATGCTGTAGAGGTAAAGGTGCCAGAGCGTAAGCCACTTCCTCCTAATCTTAAGTATGTTTTTCTAAATGATACGGAGCAAGACCCACTATTGTTAGCTCTAAGCTTAATGATGACCAATGCCTTTGATGTGTGTGCTTAAGAAAAACAGGAAGGCTTTGGGTTACTCTTTGGATGACATTAAGGGCATCAACCCTGATGTTTGTATGCACAGGATAGAGCTGGAGGAAGGCCACAAGCCTTACAGACAGGGTCAACGCAAGTTGAACCCGAAGATGCAGGAAGTTGTTATGGTTGAGGTGATGAAACTACTCGATGCAGGTATTATTTATACAGTTGGCAACTCCAAGTGGGTTAGCCCAGTTCAGGTAGTCCCGAAGAAAGGAGGGACTACCGTGGTTAAAAATGAGAAAAATGAATTAATACCAACTCGAGTAGTGACAGGGTGGCGGATGTGCATTGACTATAGACAGTTGAATGCCGCCACCAAGAAAGACCACTTCCCCCTCCCTTTTGTTGACCAAATGACTGAAAGACTTGCTTCTAACAAATTTTTCTGTTTTCTAGACGGATATTCAGGGTTCTTTCGGATCCCTATTCATCCTGGACGATCGAGTAAGACCACTTTTACCTGTCCACTGGGTGTTTTTGCATATCGTAGAATGCCTTTCGGATTGTGTAACGCCCCGCTACCTTTCGTAGAGTGCATGATGGGGATTTTTTCTGATTATATAGAGAATATTATGGAAGTATTCATGGATGATTTCTCGGTTTATGGTAGTGACTTTGATCGTTGTTTAGCTAACCTTGATAAAGTCATGCAGCTTTGTATAGATGTTAATCTTGTTTTAAACTGGGA
The DNA here is from genome assembly GCF_048544455.1 of Silene latifolia. NCBI lineage: Eukaryota > Viridiplantae > Streptophyta > Magnoliopsida > Caryophyllales > Caryophyllaceae > Silene > Silene latifolia. The sequence continues at coordinate 109,224,557 of NC_133526.1, forward strand.
AAAGTGTCAGTTTATGGTCAATGAGGGAGTTGTGTTAGGGCATCTGATTTCTGATAAAGGTATACATGTTGATAAGGTAAAGGTGCAGGTGATTGAGCAATTACCTCCTCCCGTGAATGTTAAAGGAGTGAGGAGTTTCCTTGGTCACGCTGGTTTTTACCGGCGTTTCATTAAGGATTTTTCAAAAATTGCTAAACCACTTACACAATTGCTCCTTAAGGATGTTGTCTTTGAATTTACTTGATGAGTGCCTTGTCGCTTTTAACAGGTTAAAGGAGGCCCTAGTATCTGCGCCAATCATTCAGCCGCCTGATTGGGACCTCCCATTTGAGATCATGTGTGATTCCAGCGATTATGCGATCGGTGCAGTTCTGGGACAGCGAATGAATAAAGTTTTGAATGCCATATACTATGCGAGCCGAACTCTGGATGAGGCTCAAGTCAATTATTTTACCACTGAGAAAGAGTTTCTAGCTGTTGTTTTTGCCTTAGACAAATTTCGGTCTTATTTGTTAGGTTCTAAGGTTATTGTTTATACTTGACCATGCAAATTGAAGACTCTCTTTATTAAGAAAGATGCGAAGCCGAGGCTTTTGAGGTGGATACTCCTTTTGCAGGAGTTTGATTTGGAGATCAAGGATAAGAAAGGAGTAGAGAATGTGGTAGCTGACCACCTATCTCGTCTGCAGCTGACAGAAAGGGAGGATTCGTTACCTATTAATGATTCTTTTCCTGATGAGAGTACTACTTCAGGGTCTTACCCACCTCCGTGGTTTGCTGATTTTGCTAACTTTGCTGTGACAGGTAGGATACCACCCGAGCTTTCATGGCATCAGAAGAAGCGGTTTGCCTATGATGCTAGACAATATTTTTGGGATGATCCTTATGTTTTCAAGGAATGCGCAGACGGTCTCATCCGGAGATGCGTACCTCAATGGGAGGTGAAGGATATCCTAGAGGCTTGCCACTTTTCTGCTTATGGTGGTCATCACGGTCCGTCCAGGACTGTAGCTAAGGTACTCCAATCTGGTTTCTATTGGCCAACTTTGCATGCAGATTGTCGCAATTTTGTTGCTGAGTGCGATGGTTGTCAAAGATCGGGGAATATTTCCAAGAGACATGAGATGCCACAGGTAGGCATTCTTGAGGTTGAGATTTTCGATGTCTGGGGCATTGATTATCAAGGACCTTTTCCGACCAGTCAAGGTAATTAATATATCCTCGTAGCTGTAGATTATGTATCCAAATGGGTGGAAGCTATTGCTACTCCCCATTGCGATGCAAAGGCCGTGACTAAACTGTTTAAAAAGATTATTTTCCCTCGTTTTGGTGTCCCTCGGGTTGTCATTAGCGATGGGGGAATGCATTTTAAAGAGAAACAACTTGGTGCTTTATTGGCTAAATTCGGTGTCCAACATCGTAGAGGTTTGGGGTATCATCCCCAAACTAGTGGTCAGGTTGAGGTTTCTAACAGAGAATTGAAAGAAGTCTTAGCTAAAGTTGTTTCTAAATCACGGAAAGATTGGAGTCTTAAGTTAGATGATGTCTTATGGGCTTATAGAACCGCGTTTAAAACGCAAATCGGGATGTCACCATACCGATTGATTTATGGTAAGACATGTCATTTGCCTATTGAGTTAGAGCGTAAGTCTTGGTGGGCTATTTGTGATTTGAATTTGGATCCTAACCTCTCTCGTGAGAAACGCATGACACAGCTGAATGAGCTAGAGGAATTTAGGCTACTGGCCTATGACAATGCAAGGATCTACAAGGAGAAAACAAAGCGCTGGCACGACAAGAGAATCATCAAGCGCGAGTTCCATATTGGCGATAAGGTACTTCTTTTTAACGCCCGTATCCGTTTATTTCCTGGTAAGTGAAATCCAGTGGACTGCCCTTATACGGTCACAGCAGTCACAAAGTTCGGATCAGTTGAATTGGAGACCTCTGCTGGAGAAAGGTTCAAGGTTAATGGCCAATATGTGAAGCACTATCATGGATCAGATGCATATGTTGGGAAAGTCGAGGTATTGTACTTCGACCCGTTATCGGATGATGCAGAGTGAAGTAAAAAGGTCGTGCGGGACCTCTTAAACCAGCGCTAACTGGGAGGCAACCCAGGTTGTAATTATTTGTAATTTAGGAATTTTATTTTGTTTTTTCATTTAATTTGCATTTTGAGTTTTTTGTTTTTTGTTTTCTTTAATTTCTTTTAATTTGCAATTTCTTGGTATGGGAATATGCGCACCTTTGATAATTTTTGCAGGTATTCATTTTATGCAAAGTGCGTAGGTGGAATGCTGGATTTTTGTGAGAGGAAGACAGGAAGTTATGATGGCAAAATGAATTTCTGGCGAATTAAAGTCCAATTGCCAGCTCTAGCAGTCAATCGACTAAGTGCTGCAGTCGATCGACAGAAGCGGGGAAACCAGAAGCTACTGTGCAGGGATATTAGTCGATCGACTGGGTCAATGAGTCGATCGACCAATACACGAGACTACAGAAGCTGTTAAATGACAGACCGGTCGATCGACCGAGTAAAGTGGTCGATCGACTACTCCGCGGGATCAGATTACAACTAAAAGGGAAGTTTTTCACTCATTCACTCATTCATATTCATAACATCAAAAATCCTAAGCAAACCCTAGCCTTTCCCCTTTTTCGCGATTTCATCTGCAATCCCCTCTCAATCTTGATTTCTCTTGCTTAATCCTGCAATTTCTCATCAAAAGGTATGCTCTAATCTCATTTCCATCCTCTATTTTCGATTTTTACTGAAGTATCTTGCCCAATTTTCGAGCATTGTCCCCTTGAGACGGAAAAATCGATTTGGGGATGATTGATTTATGGGTTGATTTCTTGTTGGTTTTATGCTTTAATTGCTTGTATTACCCTTTCCCCCTTGATTTTCGAGATGATCTAGCAACTAGGAGGTGATAATGCCGTCTTTCCCCAAATTTCGAAACCCTAAATCGATTTTCAAATTCTGATTTTGTTCGGGTTTCCGTAAGTTGACTTTTTTAGGGGATTCTCGTTGCTAATGAGTTGTTTGCAGGTATCAAAGATGATGAAAGGAAAGGAGCACATGTACGAGGGACAATCGAGCCAAGGAGCTCCCAAGCGGCCACGAGGACCGCCACTGTTGATAGAGGCTACCACGGATAGTCTACCTGACTATCCGCAGGTTATCTTTGCTAATTCTACGCAACGTGCTAAGTTTTCTCTTTTTGTTTCGAAAATGAAATTTACAGCTACCCGATTTCTCCATAAAGATACTTTGGAGAAATTAGGCTGTTATGAGTCGGTTGTGTCCCTGCTAAATGGGACGGGTATGATAGGTTTAGTGGACATGGCTGAGTTCACGTATTATATTTTGACCCTTGAATTCTTTTCGTCTTATGCTTTTGACTCGAAAGCTTTTCAGGAAAATAAGACTAACCCTTGCATTTTCTTCCGGCTATTCAATGTCAATTACTCTCTGACATTAGCTGATTTTGCCGGTTTTCTGGGTCTTTATTTCGAGGGCAGAACCTCGGACACCTCTGATATTCATCGAGTTATGTGGTCTTGCATTAGTGACTTTTACGGGTCTAAGAGGACGGACACTTCCGTCCACTTGCCCCCTCATCGTTATTTTCTACGGCTAATGGGTAATACCATTTTTGGCCGTAAAGAGTCTAATAATGTGAATAATATTGAATTGTCAATCTTAGCGGGCTATCTGAACATTGACAATCGGGTAGCCCGTATTTATAACATCGCCTACTTGACTGCCGCTCACTTTCAGACTGTAAGTGAGTGCACTTTGACCACCATTGCTTGTGGCGGGTTGGTGACACGTATCGCCAACCGCCATGTTTTACTTTTCCCTCGACAGGAGGACCCCATTGACCCTGACCTACGCTTCATGAACCTTCCTTACGCGAGGGCTGTCTATTGGGTCGATAGACAGATGCGGTGGAAGATTGACTCTTTCATCTGTGACCGCATCCCTGTCACAGGGTACCCTCATGTCCTGCCCCTCACCACTGTTGAGGGGGCAGCTCGGCCGCCCTTGCCTAGTTACAGGCTGCCTCTGCGGGCGGCCACTGCTACTGCTAGCACTTCGAGGAGAGCTCTTGCCTCCACTGGACAGGCACCCTCTTCCTCCACTCCTGCTCCCACTGGCTATCCGGCCACTTTTCGACCACCTACTCCTTTGGTTGTCTCTCCGGTCATGGACCAGAGGGCAATGTCACGTGTCTTGGGTGATTTGTGCAGGAGCTTTGACCAGCATAGGCTAGACACTGCTCTAGCCCTCTACCCAGTTTACGAGGAGTTAGCCCGGGGAGGGATGCTCCCACAGGGTGACTGGACTCACCCTTCTTACTTTGTCTCTCCTATGGGTGGCTACCCTCAGCCTGCCAGGAGACCCCCTCCCACTACTACTGCTGGTGCCTCAACTTCCAGGAGAGCCACTGCCGCTGCTGCTGAGGCGGACGAGGAGAGCGACTCGGTGTCCGGAGAGGACAGTGACTCTGATTACGATGGTGGAGATTAGATGCTGGTGACCTCCCCATTTTTGGCTGGTTTGGGGAGGTCGTATTTTGTGAGTTCCTTCCTTTCTTTATTAGCTTCCTTTTATTTTATTATGCTTTTATTCTCCCATTTTTCTGCTGGTGATTTGCTGCTGAGCACAATGAGGGCATTGTGCGTTTTGGTTTGGAGAGGGTATTTGCATATGCCTTTTGTTTTGCATCTGCATTTGTTTTTTTTTTTTGCATTTCAGTCACATGTTTATTGCATTTTAGTTTGCATTTGTTTTTCAATTCAAAAAAAAAAACAAAGAAAAAAATAGAAAATGTCAAAAAAAAAATTCAAAAATATCACGTTTACTTTTGCATATAATTGAGTCGGATTGGAGTTATTAATGATGATTTTGCACTATTAGTCAAATATGCCATTCCTTGCCCTTTTCACAGCTGTTTAGCAAAGAATTATAAGTGATTTCTCAAATTTTGTTATGGAATTCATTTCGGGTAATTAGACTTGACTCATTACTTTTGGCAAACTACTTATACTTTCTGAGATATAGAGCCAATAACTGGTGACATTCATGACCGGTTAATTTAGGATTGAGAGTACTACTCCCTTCATTTCATGTTTTGCACATGTATGAGTTTTGATTGCTTATTGCCTATACGCATTGGTTTGTGGTCGGTATTGCATGTTTTGAGAACTATTGCATCCTCCCCCTTTCTCGTTTTACCCCATTAACTCCACTATAAGCCATAACTGCCAGTTGCCCTCAACTACATCCCATACTTAGCCTACCATTGTGCCAAGCTAGGAAGTAGTAGAGGAATTTTTGTCGGATTAGAAGCGGTTTTGGTTCGTTTGTACTGATGGAGTGAGTATTGATGAGAAGTGAAGGGGTTGTGTCTTTTTGAAGGGAAAGAAAGAAATTTAGAAGAAATGAAAAAAAAGGAGATGTGTTTACCTGGCAGAGAGCTCTGGTTGTGTAAGGGTGGTCGATCGACTGCCATCACTGGTCGATCGACCACCAGTTCAGAAGTTGAAAAAAAAATGAAAATGAAAGCAAAGAAAAAGATTAAAACAGAAAGAAGAAAAAAAAAAGAGAAGAGTTTGAAAATAAAAAGGTTTTGGTTGAATAGAGAACACGCCTCATGTGCCTACTTCATGAATTGGAGGCGTTTGTTTGGGATATTGTGTAGCCTAGTCATTAAAAGGCCTGGTTTATATTTTGAGTTGGAGGAACGGGATACGGTTTCTAATGGTTCGTTAGGTACTAGCTTGGCTCTTACCTTCCCTTTTCCATAATTGTTTTGCCCCTTCTTTCCCACTTAGCCACACATATCCAAATCTTGCAATAGTTCGGCATGTGATAGTCCTTGACGGTGGTTGTGCGTATGTACGGTAGCTAGAATCATTATTCATGCTAGTCAATTATACATGTTTTGTCGGTTGCAGTCTAGGTGAGAGACTGTATTTTTCATCCCTCTCTTTTACATATAATCTTACCATTTGCTTTGCTGAGAGAAGAGTGACCCGGGAGAGTCCGAATGTATGAGTCTTGCAAGGTCGAACGCCCGATTTAATTCTATGATATGAATAAATTTGTTCACTTGATTTAAACTTTGCAGTAGTTGACTATGTGCATTAAACGGTTTGGCATTGGCTTGTAGTTAGCTCTGAGATATACTCCTTTCCATTTAGTTTTTATACGGGTCATAGTGCTTGCTTGGGGACAAGCAAGGTTTGGTTTGGGGAGATTTGATACGTGCATATTCTATACACTTTATCTGCGGTTTTGTCACGTATTTCCATGCATAATGGTTAGCTTAAGGCTACTATTTCTCCCGAAACGGTTTACTTTGCATTTTCTATGATTTATTGTAGGAATGAGTGGAAGAAAGCTAAATCAAGCCTAATTCGTCTTCCGGAGGCAACTTCAAGGAAGCCCATAAGAAGGAGATTCAGATACACCCACCTTGGGATGCGTGCAAAGGAGTGAAGAGCTGATTTGAAGGAACAAAAGAGCCACTGCACAGCATTACCAGTCGATCGACCTCTCCCACTAGTCGATCGACCACGCTGACTGGTCGATCGACCAGTCTTCGAGCTGAAGATTATTTCTTCGTGTTAGACTTTTAAAAGCCCAACTTGTAATTAACCTTTGGCATCTTTTTATCAGTAGAACACAGCAATAATTAGAGGATGCTTTTCATTATTGAGTAACTCAGTTTTTAGATCTAGCTTTGGAGACGGAAACCCTCGATTTCGATACTTTGTTCTTGAATTCAATTAGTAAGTTTTTATGCAATTCTTTTCTTCTTTAAATTCTTGTTATTTCAATTCTTGTTTTATCAATTTAATTCCAGAAATTCATCTCTTGTCCTTTGTCTTTTATTTAAATTCAATCATGTCAATCTTGTTCTTTGTTATCAATTTAGAAATTGTTTTAGTTTTAGTCATGCGTAGCTAATTGTTTTGATTGGGAATGAGGTGAACCATGGCATGAATTAGGATTGTTTGTTAGCATGAATTCTTCCATTTTGGTTTTGTCGTCTGTTGATATGTCTTTTTGCTAGATTGAAAGATTAGTAATTAGAACTATCATTAGATTGGAATTTCTCTTGAGTGAAAGCTTTGAGAAATTTCGGGGAATTAAAAGACCGCAAGGTTAATTTGAGCATTGATCGAAAGGCTTGGTTTTACCCCCTGAGACCGTTTTATAGGATTTCTGTTACCTTATTGTCTTGACCATTGCCGTGGTGAACCGAATTTCCCGATTCCCTTTTTATCTTGTTGAGAAATTTCATTTAGCATTTAGTCAATTTAGTCAACCAATCTCAAAACCCCCCAATTAATTGTTACTTTTATAGACTGAAAAATAGCAAACAAAATCAACCTTGTCTCTCTGTGGTTCGACCCTTACTATCACTAGCTATAGTTTTAGTTTGGAATCATAAATTTAATTTTGATACAAAACGACGGTATCAACCACCGACAGGGTTAAGACTAGTATAGGCCACGATAATTGAACTAGACCAACTTACTAATAGCGATTGCATGTTAAGTTAGATCTAAAAAGACATATTAGAATCGACCGATCATATGACTTTCAATAATTTGAGTTGCTCAATCAATGAATTAAATCCTACCCTTTGATGACTACCTAGTGAACCAGAATCCCTAGACTCTTTAATATTATTGTTATCCATCCTTTATTTACTTTGCAATTAGTTGTTAGAAACCAAATCAACAAACCCCAAAAACTTGTTACTTTAAGACAATCTAAATATAAACAAACTAGAATAATTACCTAGCCACCCTGTGGATTCGACCCTGACTTACCGCTAGATATTTTGTTAGTATTAGTATAGGATTTATTTTGACTAAGGCAAACGACTGAAAATAACTTTATCAAATTTGGCGCCGTTGCCAGGGAGGCAATAATTTTCTGTTTGTTCTTAATTTAGTTTGTCTTTTGTTTCAGGGAACTTCAGTTCCTTGAGACAGTTTTATCTTTTCTTGTTATTTTTGTGTATGCCTAGGTCTAACAGGTTAGAGATTATACCTTTTGATCCTGAGTCAGAAAAGACTTTTCGCTACTGACAAAAATTTCAAAGAGAAGTAATTCATGTGGAAGACTTGAGTACACTTGACTATGAGCGGTAAACTTTTGCAGAAGATTCGTCCTTAGAAGAGGACACTCTTATTTCTGCACCTGTGACTTCTACAACACGAAACATGCCTACATTAGCAAGTCACTCCGAAACCCACGGTCGCTTCTATTCCTAAAGGCTTCTAGCTCCCTACTAGTGATAAAGGGACTTTTGATATCAAGCCTTCTTACATTAGCTTGGTAGAGAGGAATATGTTTGGAGGAAAAGCTGGAGAGGACCCCGCAAAGCATATGGAGAAGTTTGTTACTTATTTCTGTTCTATTCCTTTAACAGCTGGGGTGACTCAAGATCAGGTGAAACAAAATCTCTTTCCTCTCTCTTTGAGAGATGATGCAGCTGAGTGGTTAAGGGACAGACATGGAGACCGAAGCAATTACCAACTGGACTTCTCTAGCTCTTGTATTCTACAAGAGGTATTTTCAACCACAGAAAACTAATGCATTGAGAAGTCAGATTAAAAGTTTTAAGCAAGGTCCTACTGAGAATTTTAATGAAGCTTGGATACGGTCCAAACGTCTAGTGCGGTCTGTCCCTCACCATGGTTTCGAGATTTGGTTCCTTTGCAACCAGTTTTACAACGGGTTGTATGATGATCATAGAGCTTTGCTTGATTTAGCTGCTAATGGGAGATTCCAAGATAACACTAATGACAGTAATGCTTCGAAGTTGATTGATCAGATAGCTACTCACACAGCTGAGTATGGTAACCCCAGAGGAAGTAAGAGAGGAAGCGGTTCAGATAGTGTGGTCACGGAACAATTAGAGGCTATACTTGCTCAAATAGCCAAATTAAAGACAACTCAGTCTTTGGGTAAGCAAGAGACGGTTCACATGGTTCAACAAGAAGTGTCCTACGAGAGATGTGGGATAGATGGCCACACTGCGGCCAAGTGTATGAGTACCATTGAGCAAGTTCATGCCTTCCAATCTTTTAAACAACGTACTCCATATTCTAACTTCTTTTCTGAAAGGAGTCAGAATGCTTATGCTCAAGCCCCGCCGCAAAATACTTATGTTATCCCTCCAAATCGTGGTAACCAACCACAAGGAAATTTTGTTCGGCAAAATCAAGGAGGTTTTCAACAAATGCAACCTCCTCCTCAAGCTCCTAATAATGAGATGGCCGAGTTGAGAGCTCTCTTACATCAAACTTTGTCAATGCAACAAAAGCAAACGACTCAAATATCTGAACTCGGGGTTCATAATAGGATGTTGGATACTCAAGTTGCTCAAATGGCGGCTCAAAATCCTTCAAAACAGTCTGGTCTCCCTCCTCAAGGTATACAAGCACATGAGCAAGTTAACGCTATTTCTTTGACGAGCGGTACTTCTTATCAAGGTCCGGACATGCCCATTATTGATGATGAGGTTCCCTATATGCATCCTAAGGGATTGGGAAATCTCGAGTTGAGCGATGACGAGAAAGAAACTTGCAAGGATCAAACACGGGATAAGCAAAAAGGCAAAAAATAGGGGACTAGCGTGGTGACTCGATCGAGCCAGTAGAGGATTGATCGAGGAACAAAGCTGCTCGATCGAGTTCACCTTGGGCTCGATCGAGGAACCCCCTCTGACGGTGATTTTTCGCGTGTTTCAGCTACGGCATTAGATAAAAATAGGTTCCTCGATCGAGTGACTACTGGGATTGATCGAGGCACCTCTGTAACTGACGATAATACTTCTAAACCGTTTATCAAAGCAAAAGAAGCCGGGCCAATCAAAATTCAACTACCTTTTCCCCAAAGATTGCAGAAAACCAAACTTGAACAACAATTTGGGAGGTTCGTGGAGGTAGTGAAGAATCTTCAAGTGACAGTGCCATTTACTGAATTGCTAACTCAAGCGCCGACTTATGCTAAGTTTTTGAGAGAAATTTTGTCAAAGAAGCGGTCTTTTGATGAAGTAGAGACTGTCGCTTTCACTTATGAATGCTACGCCACATTACAAGCCAATTCTCCACCTAAGCTTAAGGATCCAAGGAGTTTTTCTATTCCTTGTACTATAGGCCCTTTAACTATTGACAATGCTTTATGTGATTTAGGAGCAAGCTTCAGTGTCATGCCGTATAAAATTTGCAATCAATGAAACATGACTAAGCTTAAATGTACTAACATGACTATCCAATTGGCTGACATGTCTATTAAGCACCCTATAGGTATCTTAGAGGATGTGCCAGTTAAGATAGGGAAATTTTTCATTCCAGTCGACTTTGTAGTGATCGATATAGCTGAGGATTCTCGTGTTCCTATTATTCTAGGACGATCATTCTTGTATACTGCAGGGGCGGTTATAGATGTTAGACATAGGAGTCTTACCTTCAATATTGGAGATGATACTATCACTTTTGGTCTTGACAAAGCATCACGTCCTGCTAATTTAAAAGCTTCTTGTCATATGATTAATGCTCTTGATCCTACTTTTGATGATTGCCTTACTTTGTGTTTTGACAGGAATCCACCTGACGCCCCTGCTGTTGCGTCATATCCATGACTTGAAGAACAATGAACATTGCTCATATTTTATATTAGACTTTGAGTTTGATGAGCATGAACTTTATTTGTCATTTATTTGCTCTTGGACTATTTATTGGTGCTACTTATGCTTGTGTGTAGCACATGCATTAATTTTTGATTTACGATTACGAGCTTTAAGTTATATTCATTGGGCTTTGAATGGCATTGTTTTTAAATGCAGTATTTCTCGCCAGATGGTTCCTCGATCGAGTGCTAGCAGGCTCCATCGAGTAACCTTGCTCGTTGGGTTTAATTCATAGCCAGACGATGATATGAATTGCGCGGTTGATATTTTTTCCTATTTTTACAGCTGGTTTGGGGGAATTTCTACGATCTTACCCGGAATTCTCTTCCCTTGTACCTTCTTTTATTGTATTATCTATTTCTTTTCCCATTCCTTTTGTTAGTTGTGTCCTTTAGGTTGCTGGATTTGTGCGTGATTGTTTTGCTGCAGGCGTCACAATGAGGACACTATGACATTTAGGTTTAGGGGAGGAGTTTATTTATGTTGTGTGTTTTTAATTATGTTGTGTGCTTCTATATCAAAAATCCATAAAAATTTAAAAAATATATAAAACACAAAAAACACGTTTTTACTTTGTTTTAGGTCGAGTCTTGGTGAATTTATAACAATGATGTTAAATTGCATTGTTTTTGCATTTGAATCCCATATAGTTGTTCATGTACATTGTTTTGACTCGTTAGCCATGAAAACAAAGCTCATAATTCAAATCTTCACCGTATTGACATGCCTTATATTGATTAGATTTGACACAATTATGTTGGTAAACTGTATGGATTCATTAACCCTCAAATTAAACTCTTTAATTTTATATCTAATTACTCATTAATTAAATATGATGATCTTATGCATGCATAACAAAATATAAATAGATAAGTAAAGAAAATGCTCCTTACACTAGTGAAATCGGTTTATAAGGGCACAAGTAAGAACACCTTTCTTACTTGTTCTTGAGCTTAAAATAAATGGATGATCCTCCTTGTCTCAATATTGTGAGAACCTCCTTTTAATTGCACCAAGGCAAACCCTTAATACTAATTATATATTAACTAGATATATTAAATTAGTGACCTTAAAATTAATCTTATTATTATTTCTATTACTACTTTTAGTAATCTAAATATAAGATGTTGAACAATTTTATTTTCTTTTCTAAAACTTAATTTTAGAGAGAAGAAGAGAAGAGTAAGAAGTGGAATATGTAAGAATGAATTTGAGTGAAAAATAAAATGAGAACTTATGCTCATTTTGTGAGGGGTGGCCGGGTAGGGTTAAGAGAAAGAGCCAATGCATGGCCTCTTCTTTATCTTTTTTGTCTTACCCAAAATATGTAGGGTTTAGACTTGTAAGAATAGGCAATGATTATGCTTTTAAACAATTTAAAACAATTAATCAATCAATCCTAAGACCCCATAATTTTGGTCACTTTACATAATATGGAGTCCATATTATTTTTGTCAATTGTCACGTTGTCATATAATGTGTAACATGTAACATATAACATGTTATTAATAATATTAATGCATATTTAACAATTAAAAATCATTTCATATATTAATTTAAATATATACAATAATTGACCAGTAATTCCCAATTACATGTAAATAAAATGGTCCATGTTAATATAAACTAAAACATATTGTAATTATAATTAACAGTTCATTCTTAATTTAATTGTTTCATAAACAAAATTTTAGTAATATAACATCTTAATTACTAAAACGAATCTCATTTAATTGAATTACTATAAGATTCATATTCTTACTCACATACGTGAATTATTCTATTTTAAGGAATTAACTAATCTGTATCATTATACAATTAATTAATTTATCTATTAAGGGAATTGGCCTTTAGGAGTGACCTTAAGGAATCAACTGATCACCACCGTCAAACGACAGTAATGTCAAACTCTAGTCAGCCAATCATTACTGATAAATGTTGATCAGTTGATATATAAAATGAATCATCCCTTTAAGTATTCTTATTATGAGTTTTAATAATGTGATAGCACTATTGTCGAGGACACATACTCCAACAATCTCCCACTTGTCCGAGACAAGTGTGCGTCACCAATTCTCTTGTCCTATTACTATCTCCCACTGAATACAAGGTGTCTTGCAGGTCGTTCTTGTAAGTGATCATATCAAGAGTGAATTCCTCGATCTGGAGAGTAACTGTCTGACCGGAATTATCTACCGTAGATACCTTCCGAGCGTGGCCACGCATTTTCAGTTCATTACTACTCGAGTGGCCCTGAGATGTTTAAATAACCCTGACAAGGGGATGGACAATTCCTATTGCACTATTCCCTTTGTTTAGCCACAGCTCATCATGACCCAAAAGATGCCCATTAGACCTCATTTACGAAAATCGTAGAGCATAATTTAAAGTCACTCAGAAACTGTGCCAACTGGGGCGAACAGTCTCTAGTCAAAGAATTGACTTAAAAGAATACTATAGTCGCTCTTGCCACGACCACGCTATATGAATTACCCGACAAAGTGTCTCTTACAGTCGGTCTATGTGATCGACTAGTCATCTCTCATGACTCTATATCATTTGAACTTGCCATCAATCGACTGACAATTCAGTCACTTAGAGACGTCACCCCATATGAGTGACCAGGGGCAATTACTATGTTAATCCAGTTCACTTTAATAGGGTTCAATGTTGTCTCAACAACCTATTCGGATATAAAAAAGTAATAGATGAGTTTTAAGAAACTTAAATGATAAACGTGATTATCACATATGAATAGTCAATACCATATTACTACTTCATATCTTATAATATTAGGTGCCCTATATACAATTGTCAAGGTGCATTAAAATCTTGGTTAGTGGACATACCAAGTATCCATACAGTTAAACCATATGAATGTCTTTTTCAATCTATTCAATGTCATAATTTCTAATGTCATGAATTTCTCTGAGTGCATGTCTAGACTTCTTCATAGACTTGGGCCTTTTAACTTGTAAAATGCCCCCACTGTTATCATATAACATGTGATAAAATACTTGGCAAAAGGATCTACCCATAGTTCCTTCATTATTCACCATATCACAACGTACTCAGACTCCAGTTGTAGAACTTGCAATGATTGACACTAAAACATTTTTCTAGTTACTTACTCTTGAGTCAATAAAATTAGCCTAGGATTTCGTTAAATCCTTATAGGTTTGGAAACTAAAGTTTGTGCAACCCTTCAACACACAACTTAGTATGTCTTCGAAACACAAGAACGGATCCTCATTTCTTTTCAGGAATTATAGTGGATGTTCTTGAAGGCTTTCAAATGACTTTTATACAAAATAACTTGTCATGGCCTCATTATGCTCCAAGCATATGATTCATCATGACATGTGCATACATTGGCATACATGATCGTTCTAATGGCGGAAACATTAGCAATTGATTTCATGTGATCAACAACTCATGGGGTTCAGTGAATGACTATGACTCTATCATAGTAATTCCACTTTCATCTAAATGAATAACCTCCTCAACTTATGTTGACATTCAACCGATAATGAATCTTGTCAAGATAAGATACTTATCTACGAGCCATCTTAAAATTCCCTATTAATAATAGATTTGGAATCTTATAATTTCAACATGTCTTCTTTCATCGAGAATTGAAAACAAAAACACTCCTTCATCAACGGTAGTATTAGCATGTCATCCTCAATGATAATAATATGAAAGACAATTTCTCCCACCGAACTCCATGTCTTAACATAACAATATTGACTCCAAATTAAATCCATGTATACTTATGGCTTCTCGACAACTCGAGTAAAACCATTTTCTTATCACATAAGTTGAGGTGATCATTGCAATTTCTAAGTGTTGATTAAAACCTTGTGTTAATGTCACACACTCACACCTTTTTTAAATAGCTATTTAGATATTTGTCTTAACATCTAACTTGATCATTTACACTTTGAGGTGTAGCAATGATGATATGGATTTTAGCGTAGTTACCCTTTAACACAGCTTTGTGGACAATTTAATGTCTATCCATGCAACTCTTATGCACAGACTTCACATTGGTTCGTTAGGCTCTTTTGTAAATTGACTTGAAATTACTCGATATAACCACTTTATAATCCTTTTTAAAGATCACTTTCTATTGGTCTCCTCACTAGTCTTGAGTTTGACCTAACAAGCTTTCTTTCACTAGTCTTGAGTTTGACCTAATCAAGCTTTCTTTTGGTCTCCTCACTAGTCTTGAGTTTGACCTAATCAAGCTTTCTTTTGGTCTCCTCACTAGACTTGAGTTTGACCTAATCAAGCTTTCTTTTAGTCTCCTCACTAGTCTTGAGTTTGTTGCTAATTTTCTCCAACTCTCTCTTTTGAAAAATACGCCTATTTTATCGAAAGATAGCTATGCAAGCAACAAACTATTCTCAAGAGTAAATGTCACACATTGTGACCTTAATAGATGACCCTCTTGTATTGATATTGTAATCTAGTAGTAAGATAGACAAACCTTCATAAGATAAAGGATTGAACTCATATTCATGTCTTATACAATTTTAGGGTCTTAAGACCTCGCATAACTCGTATGGAGTCTTATAAGTGGTTACAAGTCTTAGTTATAAGTGGTGTTCTCAATTGGTTTCTAAAATTCTCTACCTAGAGTTCAAATAACTTTAGTTGACTTTTCAATCGTTCTATCTTTTCTTAAATAAGATGTGATATTCGGTCATAAAAGTATAAGAGGGAATCCAATTCATGGCTTATGAACTTATTACAATGATCCAATCGTTGTAATTCTTTTATGATCAATTTAAGTCAAATCAATTTATGTTGTTGATGTAACAAGTGTATAATGACAAGTTTTTAGAACAAAGAAAAATTCCATAACCGAATGACTTGAGTTGAAAGGCAAGCCATTAAAATTCATACAACCATTGTTTGCAAAATGGAAATAAAATAAACTTCCATGTCCAACATGGAAATTAAAAGAAGTTCTAAAAAAAATAAGCCAAATTACAACAATAGTAAGAAGACAATACAAAATAAAAAGCCAAGCTTCCATAGTTCTTCTACTATGGGCGGCTATACTAGCATCCCTTGTTGAAGATCATCCTCAAGCTTGCTTGTCCTTGCCTTTGTCTTTGCTCACATGCCCTATATCACATTTAAAGGGGGTGAGAATCACAACTTGTATCTAAATACCAAAGTTGAGAGTTATATCAATAACATAATAGATTAGAGAATTTTATTACCTACTGGAGTCACACGTCCAGCTTTAACATCTCAAAGATACTTTGAGCAATTTCGCTTCCAATCGCCCGTACCACAACAATAGTGGCACTTATCATCGGAAGATGCACCCTTTTTTGGCTTGGAGGAGCTATTCCCAATAGCTTTCCCTTTGCCCTTGTTGGGAGTGGGTTTCTTACCCTTTCTTGTGCTTTTCTTGAATTTCCCTTTGCTCTTTTCATTAATATTGAGCACATCCTTAGTTGCACTCACATTGAGACCTATGTCTTTTTCGGCTTGCACAAGCATGTTATGCAATTCATGGAGAGAGGTTTTCATGTTTTGCATATTGTAGTTTACCCTAAACTGTACAAATGCTTTTATGCGATTCAAGGAATGGAGAACTCGGTCAATAACGAGTTGTTCGGGAATTTCAACCTTTTGCAATTTGAGCATTTCAACATGCTCAATCAATTTGAGTACATGAGGGCTCACGTTTTGACCCTATTTGATGTTGAGATCAAAGAATGCGGAGGCCGCCTCATATTGGATGATCCTAGGAGCTTGTGAAAACATGGTCACAAGCTTGGTATAAATCTCATAAGCGATGCCTATCTTAATAGCACTGCTTTGGAGATCGGCATCCATAGAGAAGATCAAGACATTCTTGATCGCAGCCGATTCCTTTAGGTAAGCCTCATAGGCCACCCTAAGCGCGGCGGTGGACCTAGTAGTAGGTATAGCAGGAGCGGCTTAGGTAAGGTAACGAAGCTTGTCGTCACCTTCCGCGGCCAAACGGAGTTGCGCATCCTAATCGGCAAAGTTAGTGCCATTCTTTTCAAGTTTACATCAATCCATAAAGGATCGGAGCCAAGAAGCATTGGTGAGAGGTGGAGCGGTTCCACTAGTATAAGCAGATGAAATCAGAGTTGTCATTGCAAATTAATCGAAATTGACTACAAAAAGGAAATGAAGGAAACAATTAACATTTATCATTTTTAATTGTAAACATTTTAACAAGGTTTTAAAGAAAATATGCATTTATATAATGACCTCGCACCTAAACTATATAAATGATTCCAAGATCCATTTTTATTCAAACATGGGCACGGGAAACCGATACAACCAATACTTGCATAAATTTGGTGAATTAACTCTTTAATTGATTCTACCATAGCATTCTCGGTCGATGTATTTCATAAAATCCATTTCTAGCACCAGAACATAAGACTAGTCTTTATATCCCGCTGAGTCCAACCAAATTTCACGTGTAATAACGTTTTAAAACTCCACTTACCCAATGAAAAATGAAAGTACCACGGGGAACCGAATCTACCCCAAATGTCAAATGGATTCATGAGTCCTACTATTTGGTAAGGCTAATCTCAATTTTTAAATATGTGTGAGGTCTTGTCGATTTATTATCTATCATCTTTAAGTGAACTAAGTCAATGAGTACTCGATAATTATAATTGACAATAGTCGATAAGACGATTAAATATGCATGTGTAGTTATGGCGATTTGGCAATGCATGCAAACATATAAAGCAAGCAAATAAAGAAAACAAATTTCCTAGTATGACCTTTCCTAAAATAGAAAATCTTATATTCTATTACATATTCGGAAACCAACTCCTTTGGTCCCTTGAATTTTCATTTGACACGCCTCCCAAGAATAGACACCGTCTTGATCGGAACTCCTTTCCGAATGGCACCGTCTTTAGGAAACTCCGGGATTACAAATAATTAAATAATAAAATGTACATAGTACTTCCTATTATACATTTGTAAAATGAAATCTAAATGAAATAAAAAAAAAGTGATACGAGATCACAATAAATTACAACCGAATCAATATTCCCTTACATTACGGGTAATATCGATTAAACTAAGGCCATACTAAGATAAAATTACATAATTCAAAATTATATAAAAGAAATATGACATTCATTAATGGAAAAAAAGCAGCAATATAATATGTGTCTAACATGCCAATTATGTGCCAAATCGCCCTATTTAAACTTATATCGTAAATATAAACCGGTTTTATGGATATTCGCAATTTTAACATATTAAAATTATAAAAAATATTACTAAAAATCAAATTTTAGTCCAAGTTAATTATCATAACCTTTTAGGACTCAAAAATTAGTCATCACTTAATTTTTGACAATAATTCAACTTGATATATCAATTATGCTCATTTTTTACCTTAATATCATAACCTTTTATGAATAAATCCAAATTAAATTACAATAATTTTAAATTTTTGAACATTCTGGAATAATTCCATGACACTCATAATGTCAAAAATCTAGGTTATAATGTTCGAATTTATTTCGAGAAAAATATTGTTGCGATTTATCGGTTTTATCTAATAAACCATCTAAAGCATATGAAGATTAATCTAATCAATGTTCCAACTTTAGATCTGATTTTTGGGATAATAATGCAACCTAAAATAAATTTATCATGCCATGTAATTTATTTTAGCTATTTATGCAAAAATAGTCACCATTTATGTCATTTTTACACATAAAAATTCATAAATCATGCAAAATAAATCAAGTTCATCTAAAATTTTACACTCAGTGAATAAAATATGCATGTGACACCATATTAAAATTTCATGGTCTATTTCGAAGTTTAACTAATTTTAACCATTGTACCTCCATTTATGTCATTTTTATCTCATAAAAATTATAAATAATCCAAAATAAATCAAATTTATACGAAGTTTTACATACAATAAGTAAAATATGCATGTGAGGTCATATAAAAAATTCAAGGTCAGAGACAAAGTTTAACTATTTTTAGCATTTTGAACATCATTTTAATCAATAAAATGTAATAAAATTACTAAAAATCATTAAAATGAGCTAAAAATTACCATAAATCATCAAAATGACCTAAATTTATTTTAGGACCAGAATATATTACATGCAAAATAATTTCGTGGCTTATTCATATAAATCATAAATTTCAAGTTTTAATTTAGTCAGAAAAACTAAGCCGATTATGTATGCAACAACCAAAGCGCTCTGATACCACTTGTAAGGATTTATTAACCTTCAAATTAAACTCTTTAATTTTATATCTAATTACTCATTAACTAAATATGATGATCATATGCATGCATAACAAAATATAAATGCTCCTTACACTAGTGAAATCGGTTTATAAGGGCACAAGTAAGAACACATTTCTTACTTGTTCTTGAGCTCAAAATAAATCGATGATCCTCCCTGTCTCAATATTGTGAGAACCTCCTTTCAATTGCACCAAGACAAACCCTTAATACTAATTTATATATTAACTAGATATATTAAATTAGTGACCTTAAAATTAATCTTATTATTATTTCTATTACTAATTTAAGTAATCTAAATATAAGATGTTGAACAATTTTATTTTCTTTTCTAAAACTTAATTTTAGAGAGAAGAAGAGAAGAGTAAGAAGTGGAATATGTAAGAATGAATTTGAGAGAAAAATAAAATGAGAACTTATGCTCATTTTGTGAGGGGTGGCCGGGTAGGGTTAAGAGAAAGAGCCAATGCATGGCCTCTTCTTTATCCTTTTTGTCTTACCCAAAATATTTAGGGTTTAGACTTGTAAGAATAGGCAATAATACTTTTAAACAATTTAAAATAATTAATCAATCCATCCCAAGACCCCATAATTTCGGTCACTTTACATAATATGGAGTCCATTTTATTTTTGTCAATTGTCACTTTGTCATATAATGTGTAACATGTAACATATAACATATAACATGTTATTAATAATATTAATGCATATTTAACAATTAAATATCATTACATATATTAATTTAATTATATACAATAATTGACTAGTAATTCCCAATTATATGGAAATAAAATTGTCCATGTTAATATAATCTACAACATATTGCAATTATAATTAACAGTTCATTCTTAATTTAATTGTTTCATAAACAAATTTTTAGTAATATAACATCTTAATTACTAAATAGAATCTCATTTAATCGAATTACAATAAGATTCATATTCTTACTCACATTTGTGAATTGGTCTATTTTAAGTAATTAATTAATCTGTATCATTATACAATTAATTAATTTATCTATTAAGGGAATTGTCCTTTATGTGTGACCTTAAGGGTTCAACTGATCACCACCGTCAAATGACAGTAATGTCAAACTCTAGTCAGTCAATCATTACTGATAAATGTTGATCAGTTGATGTATAAAATGAATCATCCCTTTAAGTATTCTTATTATGAGTTTTAATAATGTGATCGCACTATTGTCGAGTACACATACTCCAACAATCTGCCACTTGTCCGAGACAAGTGTGTGTCACCAATTCTCTTGTCCTATTACTATCTTCCACTCATTGCAAGGTGTCTTGCAGGCCGTTCTTGCAAGTGATCATATCAAGAGTGGTTTCCTCGATCTGGAGAGTAACTGTCTGACCGGAATTATCTACCGTAGGTACCTTCCGAGCGTGGCCACGCATTTTCAGTTCACTACACCTCGAGTGGCCCTGAGATTTTTAAATAACCCTGACATGGGGATGGACAATTCCTATTGCACTATTCCCTTTGTTTAGCATGACCCAAAAGATGCCCATTAGACCTCATTTACGAAAATCGTAGAGCATAATTTAAAGTCACTCAGAAACTGTGCCAACTTGGGCGAACAGTCTCTAGTCAAAAAATTGACTTAAAAGAATACTATAGTAGCTCTTGCCACGACCACGCTATATGAATTACTAGAACTCTATAAGTGGTCACAGCCCGACAAAGTGTCTCTTACAGTCGGTCTATGTGATCGACTAGTCATCTCTTATGACTCTATGGCATTTGAACTTGCCATCAATCGACTCACAATCTAGTCACTTAAAGACGTCACCTCATATGAGTGACCAGGGGCAATTACTATGTTAATCCAGTTCACTTTAATAGGGTTCAATGTTGTCTTAACAACCTATTCGGATATAACAAAGCAATAGATGAGTTTTAAGAAACTCAAATAATAAATGTGATTATCACATTTGAATAGTCAATACCATATTACTACTTCATATCTTATAATCTTTGGTGCACTCTTTACAATTGCCAAGGTGCATTAAAAAGTTGGTTAGTGGACATACCAAGTATCCATACAGTTAAACTATATGAATGTCTTTTTCATTCTATTCAATGTCATTTCTAATGTCATGAATTTCTCTGAGTGCATTTCTAGACTTCTTCATAGACTTGGGCCTTTTAACTTGTAAAATGCTCCCACTGTTATCATATAACATGTGATAAAATACTTGGTGAAATGATCTACCCATAGTTCCTTTATTATTCACCATATCACAACGTACTCAGACTCCATTTGTAGAACTTGCAATGATTGACACTAAAACATTTTTCTAGTCACTTACTCTTGAGTCAATAAAATTAGCCTAGGATTTCGTTAAATCCTTATAGGTTTGGAAAATAAAGTTTGTTCAACCCTCCAACACACAACTTAGTATGTCTTCCAAACACAAGAACGGATCCTCATTTCTTTTCAGGAATTATAGTGGATGTTCTTGAAGGCTTGCAAATAACTTTTATACAAAATAACTTATCATTAACTCATTATGCTCCAAGCATATGATTCATCATGACATGTGCGTACATTGGCATACATGATCGTTCTAATGGCGGAATCATTAGCATTCGATTTCATGTGATCAACAACTCATGGGGTTCAGTGAATGACTATGACTCTATCATAGTAATTACACTTTCATCTAAATGAATAACCTCCTCAACTTATGTTGATATTAAACCGATAATGAATCTTATCAACATAAGATACTTATCTACGTGCCAACTTAAAATTCCCTATTAATAATAGATTTGGAATCTTAAAATTTCAACATGTCTTCTTTCATCGAGAATTGAAAACAAAAACACTCCTTCATCAACGGTAGTGTTAGCATGTCATCCTCAACGATAATAATATGAAAGACAATTTCTCCCAACGAACTCTATGTCTAAACCTGACAATATTGACTCCCACTTAAATTCATGTATACTTATGGCTTCTCGACAACTCGAGTAAAACCATTTTCTTATCACATAACATGAGGTGATCATTGCAATTTCTAAGTGTTGATTAAAACCTTATGTTAATGTCACACACTCATACCTTTTCTAAATACCCATTTAGAAATTGGTCTTAACATCTAACTTGATCATTTACACTTTGAGGTGTAGCAATGATGATATGGATTTTAGCGTAGTTACCGTTTAACTCGGCTTTGTGGACATTTAATGTCTATCCATGCAACTCTTATGCACAGACTTCACATTGGTTCGTTAGGCTCTTTTGTAAATTGACTTGAAATTACTTAATATAACCACTTTATAATCCTTTTTAAAGATCACTTTCTATTGGTCTCCTCACTAGTCTTGAGTTTGACCTAACAAGCTTTCTTTCACTAGTCTTGAGTTTGACCTAATCAAGCTTTCTTTTGGTCTCCTCACTAGGCTTGAGTTTGACCTAGTCAAGCTTTCTTTTGGTCTCCTCACTAGTCTTGAGTTTGACCTAATCAAGCTTTCTTTTGGTCTCCTCACTAGGCTTGAGTTTGACCTAATCAAGCTTTCTTTTGGTCTCCTCACTAGTCTTGAGTTTGTTGCTAATTTTCTCCCACTCTATCTTTTGAAAAATACGCCTATTTTATCGAAAGATAGCTACGCAGGCAACAAACTATTCTCAAGAGTAAATGTCGCACATTATGACCTTAATAGATGACCCTCTTGTACTGATATTATAATCTAGTAGTAAGATAGACAAACCTTCATAAGATAAAGGATTGAACTCATATTCATGTCTTATACAATTTTAGTGTCTTAAGACCTCGCATAACTCGTATGGAGTCTTATAAGTGGTCACAAGTCTTAGTTATAAGTGGTGTTCTCAATTGGTTTCTAAAATTCTCTACCTAGAGTTCAAATAACTTTATTTGACTTTTCAATCGTTCTATCTTATCTTAAATAAGATGTGATTTTCGGTCATAAAAGTATAAGAGGAAATCAAATTCATGGCTTATGAACTTATTACAATGATCCAATCGTTGTAATTATTTTATGATCAATTTAAGTCAAATCAATTTATGGTGTTGATGTAACAAGTGTATAATGACAAGTTTTTAGAACAAAGAAAAATTCTATAACCGATTGACTTGGGTTGAAAGTCAAGCCATTAAAATTCATACAACCATTGTTTGCAAAATGGAAATAAAATAAACTTCCATGTCCAACATGAAAATCAAAAGAAGTTCTAAAAACAATAATCCAAAATAGAACAATACTAAGAAGACAATACAAAATTAAAAGCCAAGCTTCCATAGGTCTTCTACTATGAGCGGCTACACTAGCATTCCTTGTTGAAGATCATCCTCAAGCTTGCTTATCCTTGCCTTTGTCTTTGTTCACATGCCCTATATCACATTTAAAGGGGGTGAGAATCACAACTTGTATCTAAATACCAAAGTTGAGATTTATATCAATAACATAATAGATTAGAGAATTTTATTACCTACTGGAGTCACACGTCCAACTTTAACATCTCCAAGATACTTTGGGCAGTTTCGCTTCCAATTGCCCGTACCACAATAATAGTGGCACTTATCTTCGGAAGATGCACCCTTTTTCGGCTTGGAGGAGCTATTTCCAATAGCTTTCCCTTTGCCCTTGTTGGGAGTGGGTTTCTTACCCTTTCTAGTTCTTTTCTTGAATTTCCCTTTGCTCTTTTCATTAATATTGAGCACATCATTAGTTACACTCACATTGAGACACATGTCTTTCTCGGCTTGCACAAGCAAGTTATGCAATTCATGTTGAGAGGTTTTCATGTTTTGCATATTGTACTTTACCCTAAACTGTACAAATGCTTTGATGCGATTCAAGGAATGAAGAACTCGGTCAATAACGAGTTTTTCCGGAATTGAACCTTTTGCAATTTGAGCGTTTCAACATGCTCAATCAATTTGAGTACATGAGGGCTCACTTTTTGACCCTCTTTGATGTTGAGCTCAAAGGATGCGGAGACCGCCTCATATTGGATGATCCTAGGAGCTTTTGAAAACATGGTCACAAGCTTGGTGTAGATCTCATAAGCGGTGCCTATCTTAATAGCACTCCTTTGGAGATCGCAATCCATAGAGAAGATCAAGACATTCTTGATCGCGTCCGATTCCTTTAGGTAAGCCTCATAGGCCTCCCTAACCGCGGTGGTGGACCTAGTAGTAGGTATAGCGGGAGCGGCTTCGGTAAGGTAACGAAGCTTGTTGTCACCTTCCGCGGGCAAACGGAGTTGCGCATCCCAATCGGCAAAGTTAGTGCCATTCTTTTCAAGTTTACATCGATCCATAAAGGATCGGAGCTAAGAAGCATTGGTGAGAGGTGGAGCGGTTCCACTAGTAGAAGCGGATGAAATCGGAGTTGTCATTGCAAATTAATCGAAATTGACTACAAAAAGGAAATGAAGGAAACAATTAACATTTATCATTTTTACTTGTAAACATTTTTAACAAGGGTTTAAAGAAAATATTCATTCATATAATGACCTCGCACCTAAATTATATAAATGATTCCAAGATCCAGTTTTATACAAACATGGGCACGGAAACCGGTACAACCCATACTTGCATAAATTTGGTGAATTAACTCTTTAATTGATTCTACCATAGAATTCTCGGTCGATGTATTTCATAAAATCCATCTCTAGCCCCGGAACATAAGTCTAGTCTTTATATCCCGTTGAGTCCAACCAAATTTCACGTGTAATAACGTTTTATTACCCCACTTACCCAATGAAAAATGAAAGTACCACGGGGAACCGAACCTACCCCAAATGTCAAAGGGATTCATGAGTCCTACTATTTGGTAAGGCTAATCTCAATTTTTAAATATTTGTGAGGTCTTGTCGATTTATTATCTATCATCTTTAATTGATCTAAGTTGATGAGTACTCGATAATTATAATTGACAATAGTCGATAAGACGATTAAATATGCATGTGTAGTTATGGCGATTTGGCAATGCATGCAAACATATAAAGCAAGCAAATAAAGAAAACAAATTTCCTAGTATGGCCTTTCCTAAAATAGAAAATCTTATATTCTATTACATATTCGGAAAACAACTCCTTTGGTCCCTAGAATCTTCATTTGACACGCCTCCCAAGAATAGACACCGCCTTGATCGGAACTACTTTCCGAATGGCACCGTCTTCAGGAAACTCCAGGATTACAAATAATTAAATAATAAAATGTACATAGTACTTCCTATTATACATTTGTAAAATGAAATCTAAATGAAATAAAATAAAAGTGATACAAGATCACAATAAATTACAACCGAATCATGATTCAATTACATTATGGGTAATATCGATTAAACTAAGGTCATACTAAGATAAAATTACATAATTCCAAATTATATAAAAGAAATATGACATTCATCAATGGAAAAAATGCAGCAATATAATATGTGTCTAACGTGCCAATTATGTACCAAGTCGCCCTATTTAAACTTATATCATAAATATAAACCGGTTTTATGGATATTCGCAATTTTAACTTATTAATATTACACAAAATATTACTAAAATCAAATTTTAGTCCAAGTTAATTATCCTAACCTTTTAGGACACAAAAATTAGTCTTCACTCAATTTTTGACAATAATTCAACTTGATATATCAATTATGCTCATTTTTTACCTTAATATCATAACCTTTTATGAATAAATCCAAATTAAATTACGATAACTTCAAAATTTGAATTATAAATTTTTAAATATTCTGGAATAATTCCATGACACTCATAATGTCAAAAATCTAGGTTAAAATTTTTGAATTTATTTCGAGAAAAATATAGTTGCTATTTATCAGTTTTATCTAATAAAACATCAAAAGCATATGAAGATTAATCTAATAAATGTTCCAACTTTAGATCTAATTTATGGGATAATAATGCAACCTAAAATAGTTTTCTCATGCCATGTGATTTATTTTAGCTATTTATGCTAAAATAGTCACCATTTATGTCATTTTTACACCTAAAAATTCATAAATCATGAAAACTGAATCAATTTCATCTAAAATTTTACATTCAGTGAGTAAAATATGCATGTGATAACATATTAAAATTTCATGGCCGATTTCGATGTTTAACTAATTTTAACCATTTTACCTCCATTTATGTCATTTTTATCTCATAAAAATTATAAATCATGCAAAATAAATCAAATTTATACGAAATTTTACATACAATAAATAAAATATGCATGTGACGTCATATAAAAATTTCAAGGTCAGAAACAAAGCTTAACTAATTTTAGCATTTTAAACATCATTTTAATCAATAAAATGTAATAAAATTACTAAAAATCATTAAAATGAGCGAAAAATTACCATAAATCATCAAAATGACCTAAATTCATTTAAGGACCAGAATATATTACATGCAAAATAATTTTGTGGCTTATTCATATAAATCACAAATTTCAAGTTTTAATTTAGTCAGAAAAAATAAGCCGATTATGCATGCAACAACCAAAGCGCTCTAATACCACTTATAAGGATTCATTAACCCTTAAATTAAACTCTATAATTTTATATCTAATTACTCATTAATTAAATATGATGATCTTATGCATGCATAACAAAATATAAATAGATAAGTAAAGAAAATGCTCCTTATACTAGTGAAATAGGTTTATAAGGGCACAATATTGTGAGAACCTTCGTTCAATTTCACCAAGACAAACCCTTAATACTAATTTATATAATAACTAGATATATTAAATTAGTGACCTTAAAATAAATATTATTATTATTTCTATTACTACTTTTAGTAAACTAAATATAAGATGTTGAACAATTTTATTTAGTTTTCTAAAACTTAATTTTAGAGAGAAGAAGAGAATAGTAAGAAGTGGAATATGTAAGAATGAATTTGAGTAAAAAATGAAATGAGAACTTATGCTCATTTTGTGAGGGGTGGCCGGTTAGGGTTAAGAGAAAGGGGCAATGCATGACCTCTTCTTTATCCTTTTTGTCTTATCCAAAATATGTAGTGTTTAGACTTGTAAGAATAGGCAATAATTATGCTTTTAAACAATTTAAAACAATTAATCAATCAATCGTAAGACCCCATAATTTCTGTCACTTTACATAATATGGAGTCCATTTTATTTTTGTCAATTGTCACTTTGTCATATAATGTGTAACATGTAATATGTTATTAATAATATTAATGCATATTTAACAATTAAATATCATTACATATATTAATTTAATTATATACAATAATTGACTAGTAATTCCCAATTATATGTAAATAAAATGGTCCATGTTAATATATTCTACAATACTCCCTCTTATTCACTATATTCTTCCCTATTTCCTTATTCGGATTATTCGGGTTTTCTTCCCTATTTCCTTTTTTGGGTTGATTTGTGTGGTCCAAATTAAATTGCATGTGGGGTAGTGTGTTTTGTGTGGTCCAAATTCACTTTCTTATTTCTTGTGCAAAAAGGAAAGGGGAAGAATATAGTGAATATGAGGGAGTATATTGCAATTATAATTAACAGTTCATTCTTAATTTAATTGTTTCATAAACAAAATTTTAGTAATATAACATCTTAATTACTAAAACGAATCTCATTTAATCGAATTACAATAAGATTCATAAGTTTACTCACATTCGTGAATTGTTCTATTTTAAGGAATTAATTAATCTGTATCATTATACAATTAATTAATTTATCTATTTTGGGAATTGTCCTTTAGGTGTGACCTTAAGGGATCAATTTATCACCACCGTCAAACGACAGTAATGTCAAACTCTAGTCAACCAATCGTTACTGATAAATGTTGATCAGTTGATGTATAAAATGAATCATCCCTTCAAGTATTCTTATTATGAGTTTTAATAATGTGATCGCACTATTGTCGAGGACACATACTCTAACATAAACTACTTAAATTCTGAGTTCTATAGAGCTTCCTAGGCCAGGAACATCAATAAACTGGTCTCATTTGTCAATAAGGCTTGAGTGTGGTTTCCCCTTGTAGAATATGTAATATAAAACTGCATAAGTGTGACATTGATTTCTTGATACTATTATTGCTTTCATTTGACTAAGTACATGTGGATAGGCGGTTCTCGCCGTTCAAATAAGCCTTACATTATCCTTTTGTTAGCCCGTTTGAACCTTGTAGCCATTTCATATCCTATTTCATAGCTACAATCTAGAATTTTTCTACCTTATCGGGACAGTCGCAATTGCTCGTTTATCATGTCTATTTTACAACTATGGTTAGGATTGAGACTTTTATTGTCAATTGTGGGTGTAGTAAAATTATTTAGTAATTGTGTTGTATCCTTGTGTTGGAAAAACAAAAAAATATGAAGCAAAAAGAAAGAAAAGAAAAAGAAAAAAAAAAGAAAGAGAAAAATCGAAAAAAAAAAGGAGAATTGAAAAGAAAAGAAAAGAAAAGAGATTGCTTCATTTTGGTTTTGTGAAGGATAAAAAGGATGGTTGTTAGAGTCTAATGCATAATTGGAGAGTAGTTCGTTAGTTCTCATGTGTTGTAAAGTTGAGATCATTTCTCTAAATTGGGTTCATTTGTTATTTTAAGATTATTTGGTTTTGCTTTTGGTTTTTGTTTTGGTTAGTGCTTCGACTACCGTCTTAGCTCCACATATCCATAACGTGTTCTTGCACAAACCGTTTCTATCCCTTTAACCTATTTTCCACCCTTATTGTCCTTGATACATGTACTTTTGTCTACATTGTGATTGCATACTAGTTGGAGAAATCTCTATCACATTAGATTGCATGCATGTTTTATAAGTTGAGTGAGTGTTTCTACTTCTTTCTATCTTCACATATAACTCACCCTTACATACTTATGAGTGCATGAGTGAATCCGCGAGAATCCGAGTAATTTGTCTTGCAAGATCGAAAGGTATTTGGCATTTGTCTATAGTATAGTGACTTGAGACTTGAGCTACGTTTTCTATCTTCCGTACCTTTGAATTTGTTTATTGGTACAATTTGGTCGTTGCTTTGTTACAGATATGGATATCTTGGGATTTGTATGTGCATACACATTAGGTCTGAGTTGTTTATTCGCCATTTGTATGATTGCCTTTTGTATTGTGTGTTGCTTGCTTGAGGACAAGCAAAGTGATGTTTTGGGGGAGTTTGATAAGTCATAATTATCTAAATAGTTATGCCTCCCCTTAATTTCTTTTGATACGATTGCGTGCTAGTTTATATTATTTATATGCCTTTTATGTTAGAATGTCGATACTTTCGCTTTTTTATGTTTAATGCAAGAATGATGCATTTGAGGAGCAAATGAATGAAATGGGCATCGCGGAGTAGGCGTGGAGGAATACACGGAGCATGGCACGGGAATCTAGAAGAATAAAGGAAGACAAATAAAGAAGACATCATGAAGAAAGTGGACATTGACCAGGTGTCTCGATCGAGTACCGAGAGGATTGATCGAGGAACTACGGTGCTCGATCGAGTGACATTGAGGAATGATCGAGGAACCAACTTAATCAATTAGAATATGCAAAGTCGAGAGTTGGGGTTCCTAAAAGTTGGTGCCTCGATCTAGTGCACATAGGCTCGATCGAGAAACCACTAGTTTCCAGAATATTCCGCAAATTTCCTTAAGTCGGTTATGATTTACTATAAATACCTAGACTTGCACCCTAGTTTATTTACGCTTTATTTTCCGTAGGTTTAGTAGAATTACTCTAGAAAACTCTCTAAGACTCTTAGTTTAGTTAAGATTATTGTTCTTACTTCCGGATCTAAGCATTCCTTTATTACGGTATCAATCTTTCTTTAATATTAATTCAATCATTATTGTTCATCTTATTATGTTCTTAATTATGTTTCCTTATATTGTTATTATTGTTATTGTTATTAGTATGAGTAGCTAAGCCTTTAATCAAGGGTGAAAGGGGATCTAGGTTGTTAGAAAAGGGTTTATTATGAATTGATTGTTAAATTGCTTTCTATTATTGTTCATGTAATACTCCGTATTTCAATAATAAAGTGTGAAGGTAATTTATGTAATTTAATAATTAATTAAATGACATTTCTAATAAATACAAGTAAGACGTTAATTAAATAATAAATTAATAATTCCAGTCGGGAATTGGGTTTAGCTAATATTTGTGCTTTGGGTCGTGTGCTATTATTATATGTGCCGAAACTTATTAAATCGGTATGAGTGTAATCTGGATTTATATCGGGAAATTACTACTAAAATAAAAAGGAAATAATAATAATATATAAAGGTAATTATAACTATAAGAATAATAATAAAGTTATGGCAATAATAAATTAGTAAGTATTGTGTGAGGAAATCCTAGTTATGGTAAGGTTAATAATATATGATAATAATAATAATATAATTGTAATAACAATTCCTATACTAAATAGAATAAGGTAAGTCATAATAGTTTCCTAATTGACCTCGTATTCTCTAAATCTTACACTATAAATACCACCTTAAAACTGAGAAATAAGTGAAGTTAAAAGAAGGAGCTTTAAGAGACGGAAGAAGAAGGAATTAACATAAATCAATTAATCAACTCGAGGTAATTATTCTTAAATCGGTTTATATTCTTTTCATGCAAGCATATTTAGATCAATAGTATGACTTCTATAGACCGCCATAGGACTCGGGAATTGGACCTATAGCGACGTTGGACTGCAAAGTTTCTGACTTGACCTTCAGTGACCGTCGTTGACCGTGATAGGGTGGTGTTTAGGGTGGTTAAAGGTGGCGGGTTTAAGGGTTATGCGGGTTTGGTCATGGGGGATTGGAATGGGTAATTGAACCCCTAATCGACCTCATCTTGACCTGGGTAAGGCGGGGTTGTGACGGGGGAAGGTGGTCGGTCATGTTGGTGGTGGCGGTATGGTGGCAGGTGGTGGTTTGTGTCGGTGGTGGCGAAAACAGGGGGTAACCCGTGTTCTGGGCAGTCGGTTTTTGAGGAAGTTTTGGTGGTTGTAGGAGGTCTGGGTTGGGGTGCTTTTGGGTGGCTTTTGTCGAGGGTGGATTGGTGAGTTGAGTGGTGGTTGTAGGCGGCAGCATAGGTGGTGTTAGGTGGTGTTTTGGGACGGGTTTTGTGGGTGTGTCAGAAGGGTGTGGTTGGTGTCGGGTGGTTAGGGCGTGGGTTTATAGGCTGGTGGTGGTGGTGGAGCTGGTGTTTAGGGGTGAGTTGGATGCGTGGGACTGCAGGCTGGAGGTGTCGAGGCTAGATGGTGGATATGGTGGTGTGTGGTGTCGGTTTGAAGAGTGTTTATTGGGGGTGGTTGCACACGGTTTATGCGGTGTATAGGGTGGTGTTTGTTATTTGTTTTGTGACGGGTTTTAATTAAATAATTTGTCGGGTGACTCGGGTTAGTTTATAAACGGGTCTTTAATATCGTAATAATTAAATAAATGAGTCGGTTTGAATAACTTATATAATAAGAAGAGTTTATAATCGGATTTTTTGGCTTTAATTATTGGATTGCTCAATTGGAGTGCTTGCTTGCCCGGTAGGGATAATCCTACTCAACTCGACTTTAATTATCTATGTTTGGTATGGTGGATTACTTACGTTAAAGTGAATTGATCGTATGTGATATGTGTTGGTTGATATTATTGTAATTGTTGGAAGGGAGAATTATATTGCATATATTGATTGATCATATCGTAATTGTTCGGCGGGTGAATTATATTGGTTTGTGTAGGCTAATATTAAATATATTGATGAGGTGATTTTATTTGCTATCGTTGATTGGAATGTGGTTATTGTGAAAAGCTGTGCGACAGTCAGTTGTACGTTGTTGAGGGAGTTTGTACACTGGGGTGATGGTAATATGTACGTTGTGAGGGAGGGGTACTATTACATATTGGCGGTACGTTGTTAAGGGAGGGGTACCAAATGAATATAGGTTGTGTCTAATAAATGAACCCGGGTAGAAACTGTTAGGTGCCCCCTTCAGGCTTGGGATGAGTAGGGCCCCTCACACCAAACTTCCGGCCCTTCCAGTTTTAAACCGGTAATCTTGAGAGAATACTTGAGAGAATACTTGAGAGTGTGGGGTAATTTAAAATGAATATAGTAGATTTCTCTTAGGAATATTGTCTGTCTTGGTTGCGTATTGTTGTCATTAATGGTTGCGGTTACGGAGGCGTAACCTTATTTTACGGAGGAGGGGTGTGACATGATTTATTTAAGCATTGATATAAGAATGTTGACATGGCGAAAGTATGTTGGCATGTATGTGGAAGGGGTTAATTTGATTAAACATGTGAAGTATTAATTTTTGTGATTTTGGTTGATTTCTTGAAATTTTATCGCTTGATTGTTTTGTCGGCTATTTACTGTCGGTTTAAAATTCTTGTCCGAGGTTTTTATGTGTGATATTCTTGTAGTTAGCTTTCATATGCCACTGGTCTCATATTCAAATAGTATACGGTTTAGGAGAAATAAATATTTTAGTGGACAGTAGTCGAAATATTCTTGTACAGTGATATTTCCGCGCCATGTTTTTGTAAAACTTACCATTTAAACACTACGTAATGATTTGTTAGATTTAAACTCCACTATTTAATAGACTCATGTATGTTTCTAAATTGGTAAGCCACGTTGTAAGGAAATATGTTGACAATTTATGGTGATTTTTACAAACTGACCTAAGTTTCTGACAAGTTGCTGTAAAATTTCTATTTCGACCAAGTAGTTTGTAAAATGCATTATAAATTGATCTTTTGAGTTTTTGACTTGATTCTTTTTCTCATGGTCTAATAACTTTTTGTATTTTCTAAAAAGTATATTTTCTAAAATATTTTGTATTCATTTAACCAACTAATTCGTGTTGGAAATAATAATTATTTTATATTACAATGTGTGTTTTAATATTTTGTGGCGTTACAACAATGAATTGTTTGTTCCTATTGTTTGATATTCCGAACTTCGAGGAAGAAGTTTATTTTTAGGGAGAAGGAATATAATACTACGAATATTTTGAGTTATTGTTGTGATACTTTGTGATGAGATTGGTGTGGTTGAAAATCGTAAAATGCATAATAGTGTTGGATGATACTTAGTTATGAGAATGTCTATGAGTGTTGTGGTAGTTGTTGTGGGCGAACTTCGGGACGAAGTTCATTTTAAGGGGGGAAGACTGTAATACTCCGTATTTTAATAATAAATTGTGAAGGTAATTTATGTAATTTAATAATTGATTAAATGACATTTCTAATAAATACAAGTAAGACGTTAATTAAATAATAAATTAATAATTCAAGTCGGGAATTGGGTTTAGCTAATATTTGTGCTTTGGGCCATGTGTTATTATTATATGGGCCGAAACTTATTAAATCGGTATGAGTGTAATCGGGATTTATATCGGGCAATTATTAATAATATAATAAGGAAATAATAATAATATATAAAGGTAATAATAATAATAATAATAATAATAATAATAATAATAATAATAATAATAATAATAATAATAATAATAATAATAATAATAATAATAATAATAATAATAATAATAATAATAATAATAATAATAATAATAATAATAATAATAATAATAATAATAATAATAATAATAATAATAATAATATGACAAGAATAAATTAGTAAGTATTGTGTGAGGAAATCCTAGTTACGGTAAGGTTAATAATATATGATGATAATAATAATAATAATAGTAATAATAATAATAATAATAATAATAATAATAATAATAATAATAATAATAATAATAATAATAATAATAATAATAATAATAATAATAATAATAATAATAATAATAATAATAATAATATAATTGTAATAACAATTCCTATACTAAATAGAATAAAGTAAGTCATAGTAGTTTCCTAATTGACCTCGTATTCTCTAAATCTTACACTATAAATACCACCTTAAATCTGAGAAATAAGTAAAGTTAAAAGAAGGAGCTTTAGGAGACGGAAGAAGAAGGAATTAACATAAATCAATTAATCAACTCGAGGTAATTATTCTTAAATCGGTTTATATTCTTTTCATGCAAGCTTATTTAGATCATTAGTATGACTTCTATAGACCGCCATAGGACTCGGGAATTGGACCTATAGCGACGTTGGACTGCAAAGTTTATGACTTCACCTTTAGTGACCGTCGTTGACCGTGATAGGGTGGTGTTTAGGGTGGTTAAAGGTGGCGGGTTTAAGGGTTATGGGGGTTTTGTCATGGGGGATTGGAATGGGTAATTGAACCCCTAATCGACCTCATCTTGACCTGGGTAAGGAGGGGTTGTGACGAGGGAAGGTGCTCGGTCATGTTGGTGGTGGCAGGTGGTGGTTTGTGTCGGTGGTGGCGAAAACAGGGGGTAACCCGTGTTCTGGGCAGGCGGTTTTCGAGGTAGTTTTGGTGGTTGTAGGAGGTCTGGGTTAGGGTGGGTTTGGGTGGCTTTTGTCGAGGGTGGATTGGTAAGTTGAGTGGTGGTTGTAGGCGGCAGCATAGGTGGTGTTAGGTGGTGTTTTGGGACGGGTTTTGTGGGTGTGTCAGAAGGGTGTGGTTGGTGTCGGGTGGTTAGGGCGTGGGTTTATAGGCTGGTGGTGGTGGTGAAGCTGGTGTTTAGGGGTGAGTTGGATACGTGGGACTGCAAGCTAGGGCTGTCCAGGCTAGATGGTGGCTCTGGTGGTGTGTGGTGTCGGTTTGGAGAGTGTTTATGGGGGGTGGTTGCACACGGTTTACGCGGTGTATAGGGTGGTGTTTGTTGTCTGTTTTGTGACGGGTTTTAATTAAATAATTTGTCGGGTGACTCGGGTTAGTTTATAAACGTGTCTTTAATATCGTAATAATTAAATTAATGAGTCGGTTTGAATAACTTATATAATAAGAAGAATAAATAAATAAATAAAGTTAGTAATTATAATTGTTGTAATTGTTATTATTATTTAGGTGACGGAAATTGTGAAGAGTTTATAATCGGATTTTTTCGCTTTAATTATTGGATTGCGTAATTGGAGTGCTTGCTTGCCAGGTAGGGATAATCCTACTCAACTCGACTCTTAATTATCTATATTTGGTATGGTGGATTACTTACGTTAAAGTGAATTGATCGTATGTGAATTGTGTTGGTTGATATTATCGTAATTCTTGGAAGGGAGAATTATATTTCATATATTGATTGATCATATCGTAATTGTTCGGAGGGTGAATTATATTGTATTGTGTTGGCTAATATCAAATATATTGATGAGGTGATTTTATTTGCTATCATTGATTGGAATGTGGTTATTGTGAAAAGCTGTGCGACAGTCAGTTATACGTTGTTCAAGGAGTTTGTACACTGGGGTGATGGTAATATGTACGTTGTGAGGGAGGGGTACTATTACATATTGGTGGTACGTTGTTAAGGGAGGGGTACCAAATTAATGTGAGCACGTTGTCAAAGGAGTTGTACTAAGTAAAGGAAAGGAGCACGTTGTCAGGGGGTTGTGCAATGAAAGTGAATTGAATTGGATTGATAATTGTATGTTCTTGTTGTTTAGTTTTATTCCTACTCAACCTCGCGGTTGACTGTGTATTCGTGAACACCCTGCGGTGAACCATTTTATGGGGAGCAGATTTGACAGGTACCAAAGATTAGCTGACTTGGGAGCATTGGGATGAGAGCCAAACTTGGAACCTTAGATGAAGTCTAGATCACATATATAGTTATATCACTTATTTATTTTCCGCTGCGAGATGTATTTATTTTTATATTAAGTTTTAGTTGGTTAATTTGTAATAAACATGTATTCACTAAAGTTTTAATTTAAAGTAATTTGGTTTGTTGTACTTTGGTTTGTTGTACTTTGTTATTCACTACCTCGGGAAACTGAGATGGTAACGCTCTCATTTACTTGGGAATGTCTAGCTAAAGGCTCCCGAATAAATGGGGTTGTTACAGTTCAATTATTGTTCTACTTCTAATTAGTTGATTACTGATCATAATTGATTAATTAGTATTGCATAAACTAGGATATCACCGACAGGGTTAAGACTAGTATAGGTCATGATAATTGAATTAGACCAACTTAATAATAGCGATTTCATATTAAGTTAGATCTAAAAAGACATATTAGAATCGACTGATCATATGATTTTCAATAATTTGAGTTGCTCAATCAATGTATTAAATCCTACCCTTTGATGACTACCTAGTGAACCCGAATCCCTAGACTCTTTAATATTATTGTTATCCATCCTTTATTTACTTTGCAATTAGCTGTTAGAAACCAAATCAACAAACCTCCAAAACTGGTTACTTTAAGACAATCTAAATATAAACAAACTAGAATAATTACCTAGCCTCCCTGTGGATTCGACCCTGACTTACCGCTAGCTATTTTGTTAGTAGTAGTATAGGATTTATTTTGACTAAAGCAAACGACTGAAAATAACCTTATCAGTGATGTAGCTAATTGATAGGATTCTTACATGATGTAATTACTCCTTTGGTACATTTTTAAATGTGAAAATTGGATGAAAAGAGTAGTGTATATAACATATTTCGGAAGAAGTTATTTCGTGATAGTGTGTAAGGGGCACTAACCCCGTCCTTTGGCATATTAGTTACACATATATGTTTGAATTTCACTAATGCTATAGTTAGAGTATGATTAGTAATAGTTGTTAGTTAAGTAGTCGCTAGTATAAGAAGTGGTCCTTAGTCGGAAGTTGCAAACCATAGAGAGGCAGCCAGTCGAGTACGAGCTAGTACTCGACCGAGTACAAGTCACTTGACCAAGTGAACCCTACCACTCGACCGAGTGGACCAATTTTCAGGAACTTCAAAATTTCTGGAAGTGAGTCACTCGACCGAGTAGACTGTCACTCGACCGAGTGGACTCACCACTCAACCGAGTGTCATTTTCTGGGTTGTGAAATTCACAAGATTTGCATTATTATCTTGTTTCTTGCATTTGTTCATCGTTTCTTATAACAAAATGCCTAAATATCTTTAAAACTTTCCCAAAACTCTATTGTTGATGTTTATGGCTTGGACTTAGGCGTTGTTTGGTAAACGGCATAGTGACCAATTTTTAGCATATTCAAGGGTTTTAGCATGTTTGACCAATCAATATGCTAATTTTCGTGTTTGGTAAACAACAAATTGAAATGGCATATTTGGGATCAATATGCCGTTTTACAATATGCTACTTACGCCAGCATATTGGTCAGCATATTGTAAAATAGAAAATTTTTCTCCATTTTACAAAGAAAACTAATAATCTACTAATCGTAATATGCCAATTACCAAACACTCAAATTAATTCTGCTAATTATAATATCCTAATCAAACCTTCTTATAAAATTTGTCATTTATAATCTGCTTTTGCTAAAATAAATCCGCTGTTTACCAAACATGGCCTTAAGCTTTCTACTCCAATTTATCCTTTTAATTCTTGTGAATTAAACAATGTAAATGGTTTTTTTCATCACTCTTAATTTGTTCCAATTTTATTTTTTTTAAATCTACGCTAATTTTTCAATTTTGTCAATTAATGGCATGTTTTATTTGATTCATGATATTAATCATCTTTTTACATCATTTATGATGTCAAGTATAAAATTTTCATGACCAATTTTTTTTATGAACTCGAAAATAAATCAATAATTAAATTTTTGTTTATTGCTTGGTTAATTGTTTAACAAGGACTAAAGTTTATAGTTATTGCTAATTCTTGTCATATGATTGAAATATTGTCTTAAAAATTTTGTTTCGAAAATTTTGAAACCTTAATGTTCATATGCAAGCTTTGATTTTTCGTGTTTAAAGACTTAGTTTTGTTGACTAATGAAGCTTAAGAATCTTCTCGCGCTTAAGTCTTGATTTTTCTTCATTGGTAACAGGATGTATTATCGCGAATCAAAATTCCACCTTGAAATGTTGCCCCAAGATCTTTTAAAATTTCATTTTAAAAATGAATGATTTTGATGCGGTTTTATATACTTTGTTTATTTTTGTCTAATTATGTTGTAAAGATTCAAATGTGGCTTAATGATGTTAGGTATGGTCTCAAAATTTGAAGATTTTATTTTAAAGCCTTTTTTATTTAGTTGAGTAATAAGACTCCAATCTCGTTAACAATATGATGCATTGCCTTAATTCGAGAATCTCATTTAAAATTTTACCAAATTTTTTTTTTTTACCATAGGGTTTATGATTAAATTTTACATTTTCATATTTAAATAAGGTTTCCTTGCTTCATGTGTTGCAATTTTGTTGATAATGTGTTGTTTTGTTTATGCATGAGTCAATACTTAGCTTACCTTGCGGATTGTATGAGTCTGATGAGTGAGGACGTATAGACTTGTGATTGAGGGGATGTGAGACGAGAGTGAATCAGCGAGCTCATTAGGATAAGGAGCAAAATACTAATAATGCGCGATGAGTGAGTGTGGCATTTTGAGGGTTATGAATGGGAAACAACTGTTTTATTAGAATTGAAGTAAAATTAAGTAAGTGATGTGGATTTGAGCCAAGTAGAGAAGTACATGTATAATGTTATGAGTGGTAAGTCATGGAGTGAATACTATTGGTTTAAATCTTGAATGATGGTTAAGTAGTATTGTAAGTATTGTGGGAATAAGTACATTAAATTCAAGAAGTGAGAAAAAAAAAATTAAAAGATGGTGACAAGAAGTTATGAAATAGGAATATAAGAGAGAATTAGACTGAATTTTTGGTGATCAAGGAGAATCGAGGGTGCAATATTTCTAGTAAAGGTCGTAGTAAAATAAAGTTGTAGATGTAGCATCACCAAGTCGATTATGGGTATAAGTTTGAGAGTGAAATATGTAATGCATGTATGTTAAATGGTGTTGTTAAGCTAGTTGACCATTGATGTTGTATAGGGTAATCGTTTAGTTTAAGTATGCATGCACGACGAGTGAGAGTAGTTGATGAGATTTTGGCCTAGCGGTGATAGTATATATGTTGTTTGTAAAGTTGCCTCCCAATCGTCAAGTAAAGCATCTGTGGTATAAATCGTGAGCTTGTTGTAGTATTTGGTTGAGTTGAAATGTTATTATTGTCTTTAGTTGGTATTAATACCATGTTGTATCATATTTTGTTTTAGTTGGGTTGTAATAATGGCCATAAGGCCGTGCGTTTGTTTTAATTAGGTTATTTGATAATGTATTAGTCACTATTAAAGTCTATTAGCATTTGCGTGATGAAATAGGGAAGTTTGGAACCGAGTTGAGAATCTGCCCCAGGTGACACTCGACCGAGTTAACCATGCACTCGACCGAGTGGTCACCTACTCGGCCGAGTGGCCGCCTATACTCGACCGAGTGGCCGCCTATACTCGACCGAGTGGTCTGCTTTGACCCTTGTTTTGTTCATACTTGACCCAAATATTGGGTGTATACCCTTATATCGCGGTTTATGTTAGTTGACTCGTGTTGGATGAACATGTGGCCCTTACATGAGTGATATTTTTCGAATTATTTACGTTTGACCATGTTGGGTAGTTTTGCTACTTAAGAGCGAAATTCAAATGAAAGTGGTAATTGATATGTATAATTGGATGATAAGAATGATGTGATAACCTTGTTTGGTGCGTGTTAATTGGGATGATTTTATTTCGTTGTGTACATGTAAGATGGAAAGGCAAGTCATATGTCGCCTAGTGGTCATTACATGATAGTGATTGTGGTCTTCCTTATAAGCGGAAGAATTAATGATGAATGGGAATGTCGAACATGGTTGAGTCACATTCTAAGAATTTTACATTAGTTGATTGTTCCTAGAGTCCGCATAGTTGGTGTTTTGATGTGCATACATGTTAATGTATGAGGATTGACGTGATATAGATACGTAATAATAATTGAGTAAGAACCCCGTGATAAATACGTATTCACATGACCAACATGAGTTAGAAGTTATCTATGAGATTAGAGTTTCGAACCGTGGGCTAGACTTGGCGCTTGACCTTTGGGAGGCTCGTAGGGGTACCCGTAGAGAGACTTCTAGAGAGGTTTCTAGATTGGGATTATAGCAATGACATAAGACGATACGAGATTTGATAATGGATTTGCAATAGGTAAGAGAGTGTGTTGAACCTGAAACATAGACATTTGTGGAATTTAGTAACGAGCATATAAGACCGCAGTTTGAGGATTGATAGTCGAACGGACGAAGTTCTCTTTTATGGGGAGTAGATATAATAATTTAGAAATTTAGGAAAGAGAAAGTACAGAATATGAGAAAGTAGTGAGAATTGAGTAGAGCTGATCGTTTGCGGGCTTGGGCCAGTCACGGGTCGGGCCTACCCTATAAAAATGTGTCCGTCGGGCCTTATTTTCGTGTCCCTGTCCGCTATAGCGGGCTTATTACAGCTGTCTGTACCTGTCCAATACAAAATGGCGGGTTTGCCCACGGGCTTGTGGGCTTTAAAACATAAAAAAAATGATTTCATTGCATAAAAAACTGTTGTAAAAACTTCAAAGTTCAAATGTCGATAAATATATATGTTCAATTGTCCATCCCAAAAAAATAACATTAACGTGTACAATCAAGTATAAACTTATGAAAATACTGGGGGAATGTTAAGGGTTTGCAGTTTGGTAAGTAATTTGGTGACTTAAGGTTGAGAAATAACGTGAGCACATGGACTTTGGTCTTTGGTCCTCTAAGTCAATAATTCATTCCTTCATTCGACAATTTTACATTATTTTACGAAAGTCGGAATAAGTCGCAGTAAGATTATTAGCGGGTCTATCGGGCCACCCATGGACATTTATGTTTAGTCCGTATCCGTCCATTAAATTAGCGGGCCGACTTGGACTTATCCTTTAACCATGTTTTATGATATTTTACAAGTCCAAGCTCGCTTAAGTGGCGGGTTGGATGGGTCGGGCCGGACGGGTTGGCCCGTAGATGATTAGCTCTAGAATTGAGTGCAGAACTTTGG
Source organism: Silene latifolia (assembly GCF_048544455.1). Lineage (NCBI taxonomy): Eukaryota > Viridiplantae > Streptophyta > Magnoliopsida > Caryophyllales > Caryophyllaceae > Silene > Silene latifolia. The sequence continues at coordinate 109,265,522 of NC_133526.1, forward strand.
CATGAGTGTGATGTGTAGAAAGAGCGTATACGGGTGATAGACATGTGAGGTGCGAGAGAATGCATAAGATTTGTGGAAAGGAGAGAGTGAGGTGAACTTCGGGGACAAAGTTCTTTTTAAGAGGGGGAAGATTGTAATACTCCGTATTTTATAATTATATAAATAATATTATATTGTATTTTATACGAATTATGTATGAGATGGAATAATAATAATAATAATGATAATAATAATAATAATAATACGTAATACGATGCATGTATAATATACGTATATTATACTCACCTTATATACTTTCACCTCACCTTATATATACTCTACCTTATCCAACTCACCCTATCCTAGTGTAATCCCACAAAATCCACCATCCACCATACATTTCAAGAGAGAAAACATGAGAGGAAGAGAGAAAGAGAGGAGATTTGGAGATTTTGTCCCTCCGCCTCGGAATCGTAAGGTATTACTGTCTTACGTTAACTTTTATATTAATTAATTTAACCATTGACCCGCCTTGGCTCCGACTCACCTCTGACCGTCTTTGACCCGTCTGACCACCGTTGACCACCCATAAACGGGTTTGACCGAACTAGATCTAAGGTTGTAGTGTTGTTGTGTGACCGTCTTCAGACGAGTTTTTCACCCACCTTTCGTGACTATGTTGGGCTGACCTTGGGTGGGTTGTGTCGAGGGTGGAGAGGAGAGTTGAGTGGTGGTCCGTTGTGGTGGTTTGGGTGGCTGTGGTGGCGAGAAAGAGGTGGTAAAGGTGGTTGTACGGGCTGTTTTGTAGTCGTGTTGTATGTTGTTGTGGTTGTCGTGTGTCATGGTTGTTGGGGTCGTGTCTGGTGGTGCTAAGGGTGCTAGGGCAGGCCGTGTAGCACCGTGGACAGTGGTTTATGGTGGTGGTCCACGGTGGCTCACAGTGGTGGTGATTGGGTGACGATTAAGGGTGTGTGTCGAGTGTGTAGGTGTTGTTGTGGGCTGCTGTTATTGGTGTTGTTCGCTGCTACTTTAGGGCCTGATTTTTTGGTGCGTGAGGTGGTTGTCAAGAGTGGTGGTTGACCTTGGTGGAGGTGGTGTCGGGTGGTGCATGGCGGTGGTAGTTGGTCGCGCCTTAGGGGCATTTTGGGGGGCCGTTTCGTGGGGACAAGCACACGGGTTCAACCGTGTGTTTGTGGGTGAGTTAGCGGGTTTCGCGTAATGTGTTAAGACGGGATTTGAATAGCTTTAAGACGAGTTTTTATTTATTTAATTGAATTCGTATTTAGTTTAATTAGGAAATTATATTTAATTATTATATTTAGGTGACGGTTTTTGTGAACGATTTTATTAGCTGGATTGCTTACGGAGTTTGCTAAAAGGTAGGTTTATCCTACTCAGTTAGATGATGTGTTTAATTGTTAAATGAGTCGTTTGTCATTTAATTGCATTGCATGAGTCTGTAATTGGCATATGATAAGGTATCTTACATACTTGTGTTATTTTATATGTCAGAGGGCATGATTGGTTATTTGTTGTTGTGGAGACGGAAGGCGGTTGGAAAACCGTCTTCCGCTTGAGTCGCCTCTTGGAGTTTCCCCCTCCAAGAGGGATGTGTACATTAATGACTTGAGTTTTGGAGGGACGCGTGTGGGGGAGGCACGACGTCTGGCAGGGGACCCGAGTCTCTCTTGGGCCCGGCACCACCGACGTGTTCGGAGTACCTTGTGAGAGTGTGATGTCGTGGACGTGTTCCTGGCACCAATAGTTGTGGGTATGTCTGGGCGTGTTCTGGTACCGGTGTGGCGGTTGGGTAATTGTGTGTCATTCATATCATGGTCATGTTGTTGACTCACACACTTGAGTTGTGTCACACTTTATTTATCGTTACTGACGTTTGTGTGCCTGTGTAATTGTCACCTATCTCTAGGGTGGCCTCTGTCGATCCATATGATAACCTTTGGTCATATGGGGAGCAGGTTAAGTACAGGTTGTTTGGATAGCACGTGAGAGACGGGATGAGCTTGTTGAGTCACGAGACGAATATAGTTGGCTAGAGAGGATAGTTGTCATGAGTTGCAGTTTTATTCATTTGTTTACGTTTATGTAATTCACTAAACATTACATTTATTTATAAAATGTTATTTTATTGAAGTTTTGAAACACTACCCGGGAAACTGAGATGGTAACTATCTAATTATCTTGGCCGGATAGTTGGGGTATTACACCTCCACTCCTGAATCTTAGAATCAAGAGCATGCTTCCTGCGAATGTCATCATAAAGATCCGGCTCCACTGTAAGTCTCCTCTAGCATCCCCTTTTTGAATCAATGTATGCCCATCTTACCTACCTCATCTCTCAACCTCATCAAAGGCATAGCTCTGCATAGAGAATGCACACTCTTCCTGCTCAATGCATCAGCAACCACGTTTGCTTTCCCTTAATGGTATGTGATATCCATGTCATAATCCCCGATAAGCTCCATCCACCTCCTCTGTCTCATGTTCAGCTTCTTTTGAGGAAAGATGTAATTTAGACTCTCGTGATCCGAAAACACCTTAAAGGTCGCCCCATAAAGATAGGGCCTCCAAATCTTGAGAGCAAACACAACTGCACCCAACTCTAGATCATGCGTCAGATAGTTCTCCTCATAAGGCTTCAATTGCCTAGAAGCATAGGCAATAACTTTCCCATTCTGCATCAACACACAACCTAACCCGTTCTTTGAAGCATCTGTATACACCTCAAAGTTCTCACACCCTTCAGGTAAAGCTAACACTGGAGCTGTGGTCAAACACTCCTTTAATGTTTGGAACGTCATCTCACAACTTTCATCCCATCGAAACCTATTCTCTTTCCTCATCAACACGGTCATAGGTCTGGTAATTTTCAAAAAGTCTTTCAGGAAACGTAGATAGTACCCTGCCAAACGTAAGAAACTCCTAATCTCGGTCACATTCTTTGGTGCTTCTCACTGAGCTACTGCCTCTATCTTGCTAAGATCTACAGATACACCCTCTTTAGAAATCACATGACCCAGAAAAGCCACTTTCTCTAACTAGAACTCACACTTAGACGACTTTGCATACATCTGGTTTTCGCGTAGAGTTTACAACACCAACCTCAAATGCTCCTCGTGCTCCTCCTTAGTCTTAGAATAGAGTAAGATGTCATCTATGAATACCAGCACGAACTGATCCAAGAACTGACTGAAAACCCGGTTCATCAAATCGATAAACACTGCCGGTGCATTAGACAACCCAAAAGGCATCACCACATTTTCATAGTGACCATACCTCGATCAAAAAGCTGTCTTTGGTATGTCTTCATCCCGAATCCTCACCTGATGGTACCCTGATCTCAGAGCAATCTTTGAAAAGACTCCGGCCCCACTCAGCTGGTCAAACAGATCATCTATCCTTGGCAAAGGATACTTTTTCTTCACTGTAATACTATTCAGCTCCCTATAGTCGATACACAACCTCAAGTTCCCATCTTTCTTCTTCACAAACAAAGCTAGTGCACCCCACGGTGATACACTAGGTCTAATGTATCCCTTCTCGATCAAATCATCCAACTGTTTCTTCAGCTCCTTTAACTCCTTAGGACCCATGCAGTATGGGGCCTTAGAGATCAGTCCCGTTCCTGGTTTCAACTTCACATCGAAATCTATCTCCCTCTTTGGTGGCAAACCATGTATCTCCTCCGGAAAAACACCTGGAAACTCTCCCACCACTGGTATCTCATCTGCTGTCAGCTCCACCATACTGTGGACAACGCCCGCGGGAACTGCGTCCGCGGGATCCACACTAGGCATAATCGACTCGAGGTTCTTTCGAATCGAATTAAGACAAATTAGAGTCGCCACCAAGTTTTTTGGGAACTTGGAAACGTTCAAGTCAACTTTACACTTTTCATCGAAAAGCATAAAGCCAATCGACTACGAGTGATTAAAGATAAAGACTTGTACCCTATATCACTCGATTTGAATGACTCTCGTAATCCAATGGTATTTAGACGGATCCACAAACCATAGATCTTGAGTAAGGGGTGAGGGTACGTGTTAGGAAGCCCATAAGGACACCTAACCCCGCCCGTCAATAACGGCCTCTACTAAGTCAAGTATCGGATTTCAAACAAGGTCATAGCTACTACGATATATGATATGCAAACATCGTTTTAAAACCCTAACATGTGAAGTTTCTATGTTGATTTAGAAGCAACTAAACTAACTTTGTCAAAGTTGTAATTTAGCATGTGGGTTGATTGATCTAACAACATACAAAACAAAGCAAACAAGGCATAGGGGGAATGGGGAGCCGTTGGGATCTACCCTATTACAACCCAGGCATTTCCTGCCGACACAACGATAAATTAAAGATACAACTCGATCTAAAATACAACGCTATACACAAAACCGTACATGACGCATTACACGGCCATTCGGCCTAGGAAAACGTGCACAAGGGGGGTGGCCCACGGCTTACATGACTCACGGCCTTGGGCCACTCCTCGTAATGCGTGCTTTCACTTAATCCTATCGAATTAGACATTGGGTCACACACCAAAGCATGCATTAGCATAAATCGGGCCATGTTGCTTTAAACAACATGCGATTTACTACGCTCTTACATGCATTGGGGCACAACCATCCAACCAAACAAGACTAAGGTTTTTGGAAGAGGTTTTGACTCGATAAAAGAAAGCTAACTTGAAAATTACAAACAAACTACCAAACACGACTCGATAAACAAAGTAATTACAAGATACGAAATAACGAGATAAAGATGAGAAAATAACGAGAAAAGGGACTACAAGGACACGGCCAAACACGGCCTACACGATCTAGCATACCCTAATCCTTAGGTTAGATTCATTAGGTTAGATAGATGATTGCGAAACGGGATAGGAAACAAGTTAGAAAACGAGTTAGAAACAACGTTGATCGATTGGAAGGATGTCGCGCAAAGGTGTATTCTACACGGCCTACGGGGTCAACTTAGGTCAAGTTCGCTAATTAAATTAACTCATCGAGGGTAAATAAGAAGGTGCTAATCACGCACTCTTATACTAGCGAGAAATTATGTGAAAGAGAGAGATGTATTCAATTAAGTTACAGAATTGTTAATTGGTTTTAAAAGCTATGTCGATGTACCCTAAAATGTCTAATTAGGTTATTAAACTGATCTAATATCATCTAAACGAGTTATATATTAACAATCAGAGGTCATATTAACATGTAAATGGTCCAGGGGTAGGTCGAATCACACGAGAGAAGAGAGGGGTCAAAAGCGAAGAACGAAGTCAGAAATCGTTTTATTAATGCCCTACCTTGAACACGTGGATATGTAAATGAGACGGGGGTGTACGACCGACTGATGTAGCGGTTTCTTTCCCATCTCAAGTCAACGCGGGTGTTCATGGTGGTACTTTAACTCATACTCGGACTAAACTAGTTTCATAGTTAATAAGAACAAACGATAAACAAAAATGATAAACAAACAAAAACGAACTATAAAAAAAACAAAACATAAAAAACGAAATAAAAGGGAGAAAGAGGAGATTTGATGCACCCTCAACCTACATGTATCGTTGACACCGTCTTGGGTCATAATAGATCGTAGATTTTATCTCGAGAGGCCGTCGTCGACGAAGATACAAAGCAAACAACACGTTTTTTGCAAATCTGGACAGCAACTTTCAAACAGCGATTTCTCTCTCGTTTCACGGTGAAAATTCGATTTAAAAGATGTTTTGAAAACTAGAAAGAGAGGAGAACAGAGATATTAAAACAATCCCTGCTCCTTTTGAGTTATAGGGCACGAAAAACGAGCACAAACAGAACTGGACAGACAGGAAAAAAGTCGCGAAAACAGAGTGTTGAGGGAATTCGTGTACTCTCAAGGGCAATTTGGCTCGTAAATCTTTGTCTAATGTGTAGATGGATGTTGTATGGTTAATTTGGAACAAGAAACTAGAATTTTGATGGAGGTTTGAAGGGAGAACGAACGGTTTCAAAGAGGACACACAAACCGATTCTCTGTTTGTATATCGAATTTGTCTAGGGTTTTTGGGAGGCAATTAGGGTTTGTTTCTGGTGTTTAAAGCTTGTCAATGACGGTTGTATGTACGGAGAACTTATAGGAATGAATGTATGATGAAGGGGTGGTATTTATAAGGAGTTAAAGTAGGTTAAAAGAGGGGAGAGGCAGACGGGCTCGGTTTGCACATAGCTGCTGTCCAGCATCTTTTGTGAGGGTTTGAGAGGCTTTGTGACGGGTTTTCTTGGTGTTTAAGGTAACGTAATATGGGTAGGATACTAGGGTATGGGTTAGGGTTAATGGGCACGGGTTTTGGTGGTGTTTGGAGCGGGTTTTGGACTCGGGTTTGAGCTGCAAAACAGGGGGGGCTGCTTTGTGTATGCGGGCTGTTGGGGAGTGTTTGGGGCATGATTTGGGCCGTGGTTATGGGGTTCGAACTGGGGTTGGATGGGTAGAGGCTTAGGTTGGTTAATTTACTCGAGATTCGTGCCAACTCGCAAAGAAAACGGGCTCAAAAACCGAGCTATAATCGAGCTTCAAAACGCGTGTTTAAAACGAGTTTTTTCGATTTTTAAATCGATTTTTCAAATCAAATAACACATTAAAATAAATGATTTTTCAAATCAAATACACTCATAAAATGATTTTTCAAATCAATTATTTATTTTATTTTCAATAAAATAAACTTTGGAAAATAAATTCAAAATAAAAATAAAATAAATTCACCTTAAAAAAGCTTTAATTTAAATATCATTTAAATTAATAAAATACTCCGTCGACAACGCTCATTCTACATCGTAAAACGGACCCAAATAATGACAATGACAACTAATAAATACATGTGTCCTATCATCATCGGGTGTTTGTCGAGTTCTCTATAAATTCCAATATCGACGGATACGGGTATCTACAGAGCCCCACTTTGACTGAGGCTTGGACAAGGCGAAAGTCAAAGTATACCCCAGGTCCCTCTCGACCTGAGGATTCTGCGGGTCGTTTATAGTCCATTAGACTTGCGTATATAAGCTCGCCAGCCATAAGAAGAGATCATACCTGAAACTTCGTTGGGGATTGACTCTTGCTTCTGTTGTGTCAAGTTGTCATCATTGGTCATCGACCCATAAAATTGCATATATGGTGGATTGAGCCTTATCCTTAGGCGCCTACGTATCCGTTTATGACGGAATCAAACCCGGGTCGTAGTTCGGCAACTGCTGACGCATGCCCAAAGTTTATCATCTGCTGGCGTATGTCCAAAACTTATCATCTGCTGACATTTGCCCAAAATTTATCATCTGCTGGCACTTGTCCGAATGGGACGGGACTTTCCAAGGAGGTTGCCGCCGCTTTCATCATTTGCTTTAAGCTACGGAATTCTTCCATTTCATACTCTTGTATTGAATTGAATTCTTGGTGGATATCATCCTCTACATCTTGATAATGGTCTCTGAAGCCAATGGCTTCAGAGCCCCCAGTTTGCAATGGCTCTAAAGTCGAAGACTTTAGAGCCCCCAGTTGAAGCATATCCTGCTATATTTGAAACATAGAAAATGTACTAGCAATAATCATCACATAAGCACATTTGGATCATCGATCCTAAAATTAGATCATTTGAAAGATTGGGTCATCGACCCGAAAATTGAATTTGAAAATTTTGAATAATTGGGTCATTGACCCGAATTTTGAATTTGACATCACTTGGAATGTTGGGTCATCGACCCGAAATTTGAGTTTGAAAGACTGGGTCATCGACCCGAAATTTGAACATGTTGAAAATTTTGAATAATTGGGCTATCGACCCAAATTTTGAATTTGAAATGAATCACTTGGATGTTGGGTCGTCGACCCAAAAAGTTTTTGAAATTTCGGAATTCTGAAATCTTTGGCATTTTGAAATCGAACCTTGACGGGTGAGCAGGAAATACGACTCAGACACTCTGTATGACCCGTAAACAAACGTGGGCGTAGCCCGCTACCGTAAAACAAAAAAGGAAAATAAAACCGTAAGTGTGCACGGGTTTTAATTCGATTATTGACTTGTTGGGGGTAGAAATGTAAATTGGCCGTTCTGGCGCCAAAAGATGGCAAATGGGAATCACAAGGTCGTCGAACTTGGGACGGAGGTATCGTATGGCATGGGCGTGCTCCCGAGGGCACATGGGAATCAAGATCACTTGACATTGACAAGGTGGATTAAACTCACGGAGCCACAACGTTAGCTTCGCCTAGACACTAAACACAGACTGATTTTATGAGAACAGTTGGACATCACACATCACTCTTGTTGGGAACATTCTGCTACTCTTCTCCTCGCCTCCTTTCTTTTCAGCGAGTATTCATCATTTCTTGCCACCGCTTTCTTTCTTTTCAGCGGGCTTTTACTATTTTTCTTCCACGCCTTCTTTCTTTTCAGCGGGTTTCTCATATTTTCTGTTCCCAACACAAACCCACATCTATGTGACTCAACATCTTTGCCTAAACCGTTAGATAAAGCTCATTTTGAGACTTGATACTATTCATCCGAACCTATATCCTTATTCTAGCCTACATCGAGTGCTAAGACCGACTCAAACAAAGGTGGCTTCATTTGGACTTGGTTAGGACCCGTAAGAAACCGACAAGGTGACAACTTGGTGGATGAGTGGATTGAATCCTTTAATCTGAAGGACTGCCTACGTATTCGCGTGAAGCGAAATCAAATCCGACGTAGTTCGATCATGGTGCATAAACATGGCATTTTGATTGTGTGTACACACTCGAAGGTTTCACCTAAGGTATCATGTCATATCCCATTCTAGCCTGTAAAGTACCGTTAAATCCCGTGTTTGGGGTTAGGTGTAAAAGGCTTGGATCTTTTGGGATGTGGAGCTTGGTAATAACAAGTTGGAATGGTTAACCATCATTCTGAAGGTTTGTTTTGTGGTGCTAAGGCCAAGGGCTATGGCTGTTGATGTGGTTGGAATGGGTGTCTCGGGTTTGATGAACCACGAGCGCAAATGGGTTGAAAAATGATGTGGGTTCAAATTTCCATGTCTGGACCCTAAAGGCTGAGTGTAACAACACAAGCAGAATAATTCTCAAATTTCCCGACTATCCCTTTGTAACTGTCTCAGGAAGGACTTAGAGGGTAAAGAGGTTACTACTTAAGCTTTTGGGCTTCGCCCATCGAACTTCAACTATGGGTACTTGACTTGAATTCTGGCTTCCGTAACTTCGACATTCAACCAAAAAGCATTCCGCAATAACTTCAACATCTTTTTTCTTTTTTTCCTTTTTCTTTCATCACTTTTCTTTTTTCTTTTTTTTTTCATTTTTTTCATTTTTTTTTCATTTTTCCAATTTTTCTCTTTTTCTCATCTTTCATTCTTTTTCATCTTTTTTCTCTCTTTGAAAATGATCTTCTATTCATTCTCTTAGTCATAAATGGATACACCTTGAAAACTAGGCTTCGCCAACTAATTTGGGTAGGAACTAACAATTCCTTGTTAGAACGGGTTGATATCTTCTCTCTTCGAGATGGGATGATTTTGTTTGGGAAAGGGCTTGCCTTCCGTCATCGATAGGGGAAACAAAGAGCTAGTCCGAGTTCGTCATAGAATCATCTAAAAGCTTGTCATAAACATTGGTTCAGATGGAGGTTTTCTACCACCAGACATGGAATAGGTAAAGGAATCAAACACGGGATCCTTGTGTACCTTACGTTTTGAAACGGGACATATTTCTACCCCAGGGATGCCTTTGAGTGTGTTGTGTATTTTGTCATGTTTCCGGAATGATTGAGGATTGAAAACAAGACATATTGGGAAACGAAACTGCAACCTTTTATTGGAATGGCAAAAGCTTAACAGACTCGAAAGAACGATTCCTAGGACACACCCTAGGTCATCGCGGAACAAACGACTCAACTTCAAGAAAAGAAAGTCCTAGACTCGACTCGACTAAGATAAGAAAACAGATCCCGACTCATAATTTTCAAATCTAGTTTTGAGCTTTCCCTTGTTCAGTTGTCAACTTAGATGCTCGGCTCTTGTCCTTGATCCCTATGATGGTTTGCCTCCATCCCGAGGTAGTCCTCTGAGGATCTACGCCAATGATGAAGGTCGGTGAATCGAATTGTCCTTTATTAACTTCGTTAACGAGAGGAGTACATTCTGGAGCAAGACTCCCGACTTGAATTTCATTCTTCGGGTTTGGCAAGAATTCAAAACAATCCATAAATATCTTCCCGATAAACACCCCTTTCAAGTGACATGGGTGGATAAGATGGGAATAATCGACATTGTCTTCGACAGAAACAAAGTTGGCGTGATCGCCAAATGGATTGGTGATGTTAGTGGGTTTAACAGTTGGGATCGGGAGTTTTCCACTCTCAATCATGTCTTGAATTTCGTGCTTCAGTCTAAAGCATCTTTCAGTATCATGGCCTTTCCCTTGATGAAAGGCACAGTAGGCATTTGGTTTATACCATTTACCTTGTTGATCAGCGGGAGGGTCCGGAGTTGGACCAATAGGCTTCAGCTTTCCTTGGGCTATGAGCCTTTGGAGAGCGTGTGTATAAGTGCATACGATATCGGTGAATGCCCTAGGTGTTTGGCGCCGTGACTTTTTTGATTGCCCTTCTAAGAGATTGATGGCTTCATCAATATGGGTGGTTGCTGGGGCCTTGGCCTTAGACGATGAGGCCCCTTGGTACCCTTTCGGCTTTTCAGCCTCTGCCCTTATGACATCATCTTCTACCTTTATCCCGATTCTTATCAATTCTTTGAAAGAGCCAAAATTTTGGTATTTCAGAGCATTGCGGTAAATAGGTCGTAGATTCTTTACGAACTTATCTACCATTTCAACTTCATCAGGCTTCTTGGCTAATTTCACGCTTTCAGCGCGCCATCTTGCAAGGAATTCAGTAAAGCCTTCTTTTTCTTTTTGTGTCATAACCTCCAATGTTCTTATGTTGATTTGAATTTCGACATTGTCAGCATAGTGCTTACAAAACTCCACCGTGATGTCCTCGAAAGTGGGGAAGTTCTTAAGGTCAAGATTATAGAACCACGCCTTCGGGTGTTCATCCAGAGATTGGGCAAAAATTTCAGAGAGCATGTCAACAGGTACTCCCTTTAGTGCTAAGTACCCTTTATAGGCCTTAACATGGTGGACTGGATCTTCGGTGCCCTTGAACTTTGCGATGTCAGTGAGTACCATGTTCGTGGGCAACTTATCCTGAACTGGGGCATAGGCCCGATCATTTTCATAGAGGATGTTCTTCCCCTGGGAGAGTTTCAGACGGTCTTCAATGAACTTGAACCGTTTCTCCAGATCAGTCAGAGGTGGGTCAGATAGAGGGGAATCTTCACCTAGCTTAGATTCGATTGCATCCATTCGGGTCATCATGAGGTTCACGGCCTCAGTGAGTTTGTTAACAGCATCTTCCATCGCTTGACGTCGGGTTTTGGGCGGCCTTTCTACATGAAAACCCCAAACCGAGTCAAAATTTAAAGTAAGAGCCCCTGCACACTTAAGGACACGACACCAACTTGACTCAAACAAAGACTCGACTTGAGACTGACTAACCAAAGGTTCGACTCACGGTTAGATTTAGACCTTGATTCATTTTAGACTCGACAAAACGACATGACTCAAACTGTCATAGCTCGATTCTAAACGAGACTTGGTGTGACTAAACCCGTGATTGGACCAACATTGTCCTTAGGTTCGAGTGAAACGTCCTAAAGGGCCTAGCTTGGACGTTTCTGTGGACTATCCTAGACCAAATGGTCGAGCAACATGACTCAAAGCCGAAGAGGTGAGCTTGGGTGACCCAACAGGGTCGTGTTCTAGACTCTTGGAACGAAAAAACGCCTGGCCTAACACGGCCATGACCCGGACACGACTCGACGCATTTCATGCTTGGTTAAGGTTCGAGAAATATTTTGGATTTGAATTTGAAAAAAACGAAGGATCGATTTGAAAATGAGATTTGAAATGGGCAGCATGCCGGCTATAAAAGCTTATTTTGGCCGAAAATTCTAGTCCTATTTGGGCAGCATTCCGCGTTTTGAAAATCACGCTATTTGAAAGTAAGTTGTTCAAAAGTTCGGTTTTGAAATTGACATGGAAAATTTTGAAAAGACTCGGGAAAACACCTTGAACATTGTCATTCTCATGTTATAAGGATGTATGCTCCTAGACATCTCTAAGTCTCGGCATGTCTTCTACAAGAAGGTTTATGCCCTCCATCCTTTTGCGGTCTTATAGAGCAAGGGCCTTTAGGTAGAGTACCTAGAAGAGCATTCCCACCATCAAGAACCACGCGAAGCGGAGCGGAAGCAAGCAATGTGCGAGTTCCTGGCATAGTGGGACGTCGCCCCCCAAGCATCACAAAGAAACGCTGGGACGGCCCGGGAAAATCCTTAAGGGTTTATGCATGAATCGTAGCACTATGAGTAATGTTTTACTTTCCAATACTTTCTTTTCAAGTTTCACCTCGGAGGAAAAGACCCTAGAAACAAAGTGTAACTAGTCCTCTTTTCCCAAATGGAGTCGCCAAATCAGGACAACGCCCGCGGGAACTGCGTCCGCGGGATCCACAGTAGGCATAATCGACTCGAGGTTCTTTCGAATCGAATTAAGACAAATTAGAGTCGCCACCAAGTTTTTTGGGAACTTGGAACCGTTCAAGTCAACTTTACACCTTTCATCGAAAAGCATAAAGCCAATCGACTACGAGTGATTAAAGATAAAGACTTGTACCCTATATCACTCGATTTGAATGACTCTCGTAATCCAATGGTATTTAGACGGATCCACAAACCATAGATCTTGAGTAAGGGGTGAGGGTACGTGTTAGGAAGCCCATAAGGACACCTAACACGGCCCGTCAATAACGGCCTCTACTAAGTCAAGTATCAGATTTCAAACAAGGTCATAGCTACTACGATATATGATATGCAAAAATCGTTTTAAAACCCTAACATGTGAAGTTTCTATGTTGATTTAGATGCAACTAAACTAACTTTATCAAAGTTGTAATTTAGCATGTGGGTTGATTGATCTAACAACATACAAAACAAAGCCAACAAGGCTTAGGGGGAATGGGGGAGCCGTTGGGATCTACCCTATTACAACCCACGCATTTCATGCCGACACAACGATAAATTAAAGATACAACTCGATCTAAAATACAACGCTATACACAAAACCGTACATGACGCATTACACGGCCATTCGGCCTAGGAAAACGTGCACAAGGGGGGTGGCCCACGGCTTACATGACTCACGGCCTTGGGCCACTCCTCGTAATGCGTGCTTTCACTTAATCCTATCGAATTAGACATTGGGTCACACACCAAAGCATGCATTAGCATAAATCGGGCCATGTTGCTTTAAACAACATGCGATTTACTACGCTCTTACATGCATTGGGGCACAACCATCTAACCAAACAAGACTAAGGTTTTTGGAAGAGGTTTTGACTCGATAAAAGAAAGCTAACTTGAAAATTACAAACAAACTACCAAACACGACTCGATAAACAAAGTAATTACAAGATACGAAATAACGAGATAAAGATGAGAAAATAACGAGAACAGGGACTACAAGGACACGACCAAACACGGCCTACACGATCTAGCATACCCTAATCCTTAGGTTAGATTCATTAGGTTAGATAGATGATTGCGAAACGGGATAGGAAACAAGTTAGAAAACGAGTTAGAAACAACGTTGATCGATTGGAAGGATGTCGCGCAAAGGTGTATTCTACAAGGCCTAAGGGGTCAACTTAGGTCAAGTTCGCTAATTAAATTAACTCATCGAGTGTTAATAAGAAGGTGCTAATCACGCACTCTTATACTAGCGAGAAATTATGTGAAAGAGAGAGATGTATTCAATTAAGTTACATAATTGTTAATTGGTTTTAAAAGCTATGTCGATGTACCCTAAAGTGTCTAATTAGGTTATTAAACTGATCTAATATCATCTAAACGAGTTATATGTTAACAATCAGAGGTCATATTAACATGTAAATGGTCCAGGGGTAGGTCGAATCACACGAGAGAAGAGAGGGGTCAAAAGCGAAGAACGAAGTCAGAAATCGTTTTATTAATGCCCTACCTTGAACACGAGGATATGTAAATGAGACGGGGGTGTACGACCGACTGATGTAGCGGTTTCTTTCCCATCTCAAGTCAACGCGGGTGTTCATGGTGGTACTTTAACTCATACTCGGACTAAACTAGTTTCATAGTTAATAAGAACAAACGATAAACAAAAACGATAAACAAACAAAAACGAACTATAAAAAAAACAAAACATAAAAAACGAAATAAAAGGGAGAAAGAGGAGGATTTGATGCACCCTCAACCTACATGTATCGTTGACACCGTCTTGGGTCATAATAGATCGTAGATTTTATCTCGAGAGGCCGTCGTCGACGAAGAAACAAAGCAAACAACACGTTTTTTGCAAATCTGGACAGCAACTTTTAAACAGCGATTTCTCTCTCGTTTCACGGTGAAAATTCGATTTAAAAGATGTTTTGAAAACTAGAAAGAGAGGAGAACAGAGATCTTAAAACAATCCCTGCTCGTTTTGAGTTATAGGGCACGAAAAATGAGCACAAACAGAACTGGACAGACAGAAAAAGCGCAAAACAGAGTGTATAACACTCTGTTTTTCGAGGGAATTCGTGTACTCTCAAGGGCAATTTGGCTCGTAAATCTTTGTCTAATGTGTAGATGGATGTTGTATGGTTAATTTGGAACAAGAAACTCGAATTTTGATGGGGGTTTGAAGGGAGAACGAACGGTTTCAAAGAGGACACACAAACTGATTCTCTGTTTGTATGTCGGTTTTGTCTAGGGTTTTTGGGAGGCAATTAGGGTTTGTTTCTGGGGTTTAAAGCTTGTGAATGACGGTTGTATGTATGGAGAACTTATAGGAATGAATGTATGATGAAGGGGTGGTATTTATAAGGAGTTAAAGTAGGTTAAAAGGGGGGAGAGGCAGACGGGCTCGGTTTGCACATAGCTGCTGTCCAGCATCTTTTGTGAGGGTTTGAGAGGCTTTGTGACAGGTTTTATTGGTGTTTAAGGTAAGGTAATATGGGGTAGGATACTAGGGTATGGGTTAGGGTTAATGGGCATGGGTTTTGGTGGTGTTTGGAGCGGGTTTTGGACTCGGGTTTGAGCTGCAAAACAGGGGGGGCTGCTTTGTGTATGCGGGCTGTTGGGGATTGTTTGGGGCCTGATTTGGGCCGTGGTTATGGGGTTTGAACTGGGGTTGGATGGGTAGAGGCTTAGGTTGGTTAGTGTACTCGAGATTCGTACCAACTCGCAAAGAAAACGGGCTCAAAAACCGAGCTATAATCGAGCTTCAAAACGCGTGTTTAAAACGAGTTTTTTCGATTTTTAAATCGATTTTTCAAATCAAATAACACATTAAAATAAATGATTTTTCAAATCAAATACACTCATAAAATGATTTTTCAAATCAATTATTTATTTTATTTTCAATAAAATAAATTTGGGAAAATAAATTCAAAATAAAAATAAAATAAATTCACCTTAAAAAAGCTTTAATTTAAATATCATTTAAATTAATAAAATACTCCGTCGACAACGCTCATTCTACATCGTAAAACGGACCCAAATAATGACAATGACAACTAATAAATACATGTGTCCTATCATCATCGGGTGTTTGTCGGGTTCTCTATAAATTCCAAGGTCACCGCTGCAATCACTTTTACTTTGGGTTTGACAACAAACCCATGATAAGACACACTAACTCCCTTAGGACCTCTCAAAGAAACTTTCTTTTGGTGACAATCTATTCTAGCCTTGTGCTTACCAAACCAATCCATACCAACTATCATCTCAAAATCGTCCATAGGAATTTTTAACAAATCCACTGGAATATCAACATGGCCAACTATCATGGATACACCCTTATACAACCTCCCACAAGACACTGACTCACCCGACGGTATAAAAATTTACAGACTAAAACTCTCTCAAACCCATAGACTTAGCATGACCCGACGATACAAAAGAGTGTGACGCCCCCGAATAAAACAAAACAAATGTAGAAACATCATTAACAAGAAAGGTACCAGTGATCACGTGTACATCATCCTCAACAGCTTTCTTATCCATCATAAACAGCTTGCCACTGGTCTTTTGTCCACCTCCTTTTACTGTACTAGCTGAAGTAGATGGTTTGGCACCTGACCCTTGATTATTGTTAGCCGCCGATTTCTGATAAAAATTACCGCCATTGCGGTTGGACCCACTGTTGTTATTACCCTCCTATAGATGCCCAGTATCCGCCGAGTCTCCAACAAACACCCGATGATTATCGGACTACAACATGCTTAGGAATCGCAGCGTTTAATCGAAAGTTTTGTATAACTATACGTCGGAAAACTCAAAACGATTTCGAAAACAAAACATTTCAAAACTTTTCAAAAGTACCTGGAGTGTTTAATGCATGACGACGGAGTCGCAATGACACTAACTAGAGTCAAAACTGACACCGGACCAAAAACCGACTCAAAATTCAAATCTCGACTCCAACAACGAGTCAAACCAAGTCAAGCACAAAAAACAAACTTCTCAAAACTTCCATGCTAAGTATTCCCAGAATGCTTAAATGGTCAAGTACAAATCATGTCATCCAAGACATAGGATAGAACAAATCATGATTTCAATCGCGTGATAGTGACAAGACAACTCGAATACCCTCGAAATAGCTTGCGCCTCTTCGAGTAGCCCATGCGGCCACGTCGCTCAAAATGCACACAACCACCTATTTCTCTATAAATACCCACCTTCACACACCATAATCCTTACGCGAGTGTCCGCCCCCTCATCTCTCCCTTAAAATTCTAGACTCGACTTCTTAAGTCACAAACCGACACGTATTTTCGACCTACCGATCGAAAATACAAGCCATACACATTGTTTGGTACCGTCATCGTGCATTAAATCACTTGACGGACTATCTCGACCAACTACACCATCACTAAACTTAACAAAACACTCTTTTATATTGCTAAAACGGTTTTCAACCTAGTTTTCCGACCTAACTGAAAGATCATAGATCTAAATTAGACTCTCTAATTAAAAACAAATTATCTCATAATATGTTATTTTGGTGATCTATGTAACATGCATGCTACTATAAAAGCATAATAATATAAAAGATGAGGAAAATAATTTTCCTTACATTGAGAAATTGTAGTATTTGGGCACAACCAAGATCACCCATTTTGGTTGTTCTTGAGCTATTCATATTGGCAAGATCCTCCTAGAATCCAAGACTCCAAAAGAGAAGACCTCCTTACATGATGCACCCAAGAACTTACCCAACAACCTGACAAATATTAACTAGGTATTTGGTAAAATTACCCTTGAAATAATATGTGAATAATACTAACTCTTAGTATTAATTTTAATCACTAACTATTAGTAATTTTATGTGTTTTTATTTTAGAGAGATGTAAGAACTCTTTTACACTTTTTCTCACATGCAAAATGTTCAAGTGTGTAAAATTGAACCAAAAGACGGAGTGTAGTAGAGGGGAGGCCGACGCATGTAGAGGGGAGGTGGAGTGTTGATTTTGTCTTATTTTAATATGCCCAATAGAGCATAGATTTGATAAGAACAAAAATATTATGGGAAGTGAAATTGTGTAAGTGGAATGATTATGACCAAAGCATATTGGATCTTATATTTGTCGCACAAATACGTGTAAATTTTATTTAAACATCGTTTTATGTTTAAATGCTTCCCAATTAATTTTATCTAATACACTCCGTAAATATACGTGTACAGCTACACATATATTTTACGTACCAATACTAATCACATTAGTCAATTAGTACTAATTTAACAATTAACTACTTAATCATTAATTCCCGTCTCAAATAAATTATTATTTAATTATCGCATAATTAAATAATAATTTCCGCGCCTCGAGTTCACAACTCAATATCTCTCTAAATTAATTAATCAACTAACTATTAGTTAATTTATCAAGGGACTAATTAAACTGTATCTCATACAATTAATTATTTTTTGTGTTGGGGTTCGTTCCTTTAGGTGTGATTGAAAGGGATCAGCTAAACACCGCCGTCTCACGGCAGTAACGTCAAACCCTAGTTGGCCAACCGTTACCGATATACGTTGATCAGTTGACTAGTATTGCCAATGAATCTCCCATGCCTATTCCTTAATGAGATTTAATAATATTATCACGCACTATTGTGGAGGACAAAACTCCAACAATCTCCCACTTGTCCGAGACAAGTTGTGCGATGATTATAACACTAAATTATGGATAACTCCTTATCCAACCATTATCCTGCTTGTACTCTATAAGGGTGTGTTACCGATTCTCTTGTCCGTTTTAACAACAATCTCCCACTCAATGCAAGGTGTCTTTCAGGTCGCACTTACACATGAACATATCGTGTGTGGTTTTCTCGATCGGGAGTGTGACTGCAAGACCGGAACAATATACCATAGATTACATCCGAGCGTGGAAACGCATTTCCCTGTCACAACTCCTCGAGTGGCCTAGAGATGTTTAAACCCAACGTGGGTGGACAATTCCTGTCTGCCCTATCTATCCTTTTGTACAATACAGATCACCATGACCCTGTAGATGTCCTTTGGCCTCCTTTCATGGCACGACATAGGACAAAAACCAAAGTCACTCGGAAACTACACTTGCTCAGATAATAGTCTCCAGTTTAAAGAATCGACTCATAGGAATATCGTAGAAGTCCTTGCCACGACCAGGCGTCTATAATAGATCTAACGGACTCTATAAATGTCCCTGTCCGGCAAAGTGTCCCACAGTCTGCCTATGTAAACGACTAGTCATATGGTGATGAACCTACCATCAATCGTCTTATAAACTAGTCACTCCGAGACATCACCTCATTAAGTGACTAGGGGCTAATACAATGTTCATCCTATTCACTTGAATTGGGGTTCAACATTGTCTCCACAACCAATTCGGATAAACAAGGTATTCATGTTTTCAGTCAAACTGAATAATTGAGTTTTTAAAGAGACTCAAACAATGAATGCGATCATGACTTACGTAAATATTAATACTCTATCCAATATTTACATAACGATCTTCAGCAATTAAGGTATACTCCTCAATCACATTGAGATGACATAACCATCATGTCTACCTTATGCCAACGACTTTGGTTAGAGGATTAGCAACAGTTGCATCATTCTAATTTCCATTGCTATTTTCCTTTGTTCTATGTAATCTTTTCATCACATAGAACCTTTCTGAGTACATGTCTAAACAAGTTTTTAGACTCTAGTTCTAAAGCCAGTCAAACACTCCCACTGTTTTCACAGTCTCTGGGGAGACGATATTCGGCTAACAGAACTACTCTAGTTCCATTAAATTCCGGATATCTACTGTCTCTTTTATAACATCGGATGTTGTAATGTACTTAACTTTCGTTCATGATTTATACGTATAATTCTTATACAAATCCTTCATAAGACATCTTTTATGTTTAACTTCTTATACATATATATAACTTTTTATACATGTATAACTTCTTATACATATTATTCTTTATTATGCACATAACACTTTTACATGCGAACCATTCCTTAACAAGGCCCATAACATCTTATAAGCATAGGAATGTTATCATGTAACCCTTTTACACGAAATTCATAAATTCCTCCAAACTACAAGAGTAAATCCTCAGTGCTTCTCAAGTACTCAAGGATGCTCTTGATAATCATCTAGTGACACTCACTAGGAAATGATCGGTAATAACATCTCATATTCTCAACATGATAAGTCTCGACGAGAGAAGCTTTTAGCATATTTAATAGATCCTGCAGCGGAAGCACAAGAGATCATATTAATTGTTCAACAACTTGAACGAGTCAAGAATTATATCACATAAGTCTCTTGACTATAATGCTAATATCCATGGAGATCTATCTCATTAGATCCGGATGTTTAAGATACGCCATGCTACTCTCAAATATTCACCCGAGAATATTTCTAGTCACTAATATGCCAAACACATATTTAGACTAAGAAATATCACCTTAGCTCCCTCTAAACTCCAAGTATCATCATGGTACCTCGACAACTCGAGTAATACCATTCTGATTGACTACATGATTGAACCCTAAGTTCCAACTCTTTAACGTATATACGATCACAAAAGAGATCTTTCAAGCATGCTAGGCTTCTTAGCATTGACAAGATCAACAAAACTTCTCCCTTCATGAGTAACATTCAAGAAGAAAGTTTCGTTATTCTTTTGCCAAACTCATCCTCATGAGAGGCTATATTGCTAAGAACATACGAATTGATAAAGGCATTTTGGTTGTCACAAACTCTCTGTAACGAACTCAAAATTGAAACATCTTATGTAACCTTTATGACAAGATCAAGGTAACCTAATTTGGTACAAAGTATTCGCCCCAAATCAAGTCTCGAAAACATTTCATGTTTCCTTCCTTATCACATCTTGTGCAAGAAGACCAATTCGAATTCCATGGTGACACGCCATCACATAGAGTTCATACTATAAAAAAGCCTTTGATGAGGGTTGGAGATTTCTCACTTTCAAAAAGTAACGCAATATTATCGCAAAATTATCTCCTTATAATCACTGAGCCACAATAAACAACGTCTTCTTGCATTGTACTCAGTTTCTGGGTCTTGGACTTCCTTAAGTTCAAGATTTCTCTCACTCTGTCTTTCAGAAAATGAAAATCTTTCTAGAAAGACAGCATTACGAGCCACAAACTCTTTGTTCTCGTTCTGGAGGAGTAAAAACCAAGTGGTTAAAATTTGGATAACCCTCACAAATACATAAATTAGTTCTTAACATAAACATTTATGGTCCCAAATGTATAAAAATGACAAGTTAGGGACCCTCCCTATCCATATCTCACATGGAGTCATTTAGGCTATTATAGTGGGGTTTTAAACTTTTAGTGAGAAAATAGCTTACAAAATTGCGAAAAACCTCAAACTATATCTCATAAAGCTCGGTTTATCTTCTTGACTACACCATACTCTATGGTTCACAATCTTCTTAGTGATCATCAAGGTCACTACTTGATATTACCCATTTAATCTTCAAAGTTATTACTTGAAATTTCCGATCAACATTTTTGAACTTATCGTATTTTTGGTTTACTACTTCATTTTGAAAATATTCCACGTTTCAAAAATCACTTTTATGTCTTGTTAAACAGATACGAGGTTTTCATATCTACTTAACATTACGGTAAAAGTAATGAAGTATATATATAACCAACTATCGGTCTTACACATCCGTATGTATATGGTCAATCACCTCACTATTGTGTTTCTTTTCTGCAAAAGAAAACATAATACTTGCACACATACCATAAGATTCTCAATCAATTGGTTGTTCGATGTGCTTATCGTTTATTCATTTTAAACGAAATTACTTGAGTTTTGATCAATTGGGTTCACCGGATTAGAGACTTTAAAAGCTACAAGATAGTATAATATTTAGTTTTCGTGAAGAATGTAAAATACCTCTAACTTGTGTGGTCTAAATCAACCACCAAGTTATCATAGGAGTAGGTACAAGTTTTTGTTTTAAATCACCTGAGTGATGCCTTCTATATGTAAACATAGATGATTACATTCTTTTAAAACCAAATTTAGGTACATTTGTCCCTATCAAAATCGTTGCTACTCTAGCATCATTTCGATACAAAAATGTCCTATGCTAGACGTCTTACGTTTTATCAATTCATGTAAACTTCATTACAAAGAAATGACCCATACTTGGTATCTCATACCAAGATAGTGGAACTAGCCTATCCTTTGAGTAAATGTCTCCTTCAACTTTGTTCTATCGCATACATCTAGGGTAGCTTCTTCTTAACTCCCACTCACTTTCACATTCCTCTTTGCTTCAACCAGCAAAAATGAATCTTATGAAGACCTCTCTTAAAGTCATCCGTTATATTTTATACACTTAGTAAGAGTGAATTACTATAAAGTGAGTGCAACATGTGGCAAAATCTCAACTTCTTGCGAAATTGGACTACCTAACCGTTCAATTGTCATAATATGCCTAAACTCTTTAGCGCATAAACAACCGATTTGGCCTTTCTCGAAGTGAGCCATTTGACGGTATCATATTGGAGTATTCTATGTGTTTTTGAAAACTCTTTCCACAAACTTTTGAATTACTCTTGAGTAATTAAAACTAATATGTCACCATCATAACGGAGGTGTCACTTTCGAAATCAAGACACTCTTGATAAAATGTGACTCCCATTTAAACTCGTAATAAGAGTTTGTAACATGAAACCCCTTTTTAATATGTATGGACGTTAAGTTGTAAAATAATCGCAAAAAAACGTTGTAAGCTTATGTAGGTAATTTGGTAAATCATGTTACCAATCATTTCTACCGAATTCCTTCAAAGAAACCGCTTTCTATGAAAGAACGAAACGAGTATAATAATAAATAGAGGATGAAAGGAGGATGAAGTGCGCGATATCATAGTAAATACATTAATGAAAAAGAACGAACAATAGGAAAAATTAACATTCAATGTTATAAAAACTTGATAAACATTTTTAACAAGTCCATTTATATAATGACCTCTCTCTAAATTATATAAATGATTTCAAGATCGTGTCCTTAGACAAAAATAGGCATCGCTTGGGCGAAACATCCCATAATTGTGTAAATTCGGTAAGTCAACGGTTGACTAATTCTACCTCTAGAACTCTTGGTTGACGAATTTCCTTAAATCTATCTACTAGCCCCGGAATACAAGACCGTCTTATACCCCATTGCGTCCAACCAACTTTGGCGCATGATAACCGTTTATCACCCTACTTAACCGAGGTAAAAAGAGAACACCCTGCTTGGGCGAGCGTGGCTCTAATGAATAAGGGATTCATAGGTGTTACTAATTGGTAAGGCTAATCTCAATTTTAGTTATGTGAGAGATCTTGTCAATTTACTCATAAATTCCTTATAAGTGAACTAAGTCGGTGAATGTAAATGACGTGAATTGACAATCGCGAAAATAAAATGCATGTGAATGGCGATTTTGGCATGCGACAAAAACAAAGGCAAGCAAGCATATGAAAAATCCTAGTATGGCCTCCCAGTTAATAAAAACTAGTCTATTACATTTCGGAAACCAACTCCTTGGTCCCTTGCCTCTACATTCCAAAAGTGGCTTCTTCTTGTGGGATTTGGAACACCTTCTAAAAATAGACTCCGTCTCGATGTAAATTCGTCTCATGGAAACGTCGGTAAATATAATTATTACAATCAAATTACAAAGCTATTCCTATTATACATTAATTAATAAAATAAATAAAACTATTAATTAATTACAAACCGACGATACGAGATCGTATTTAAATTACAAACAAATCGATATTCCCATTCATTTCGGATAATAACGATTAAAATAAACTAGGCCATACTAGGTACAACAAAAATAAATAATTTAAATAAATGACAATCATTCATTCAACTTAAATAAATATGCTTAAAATGCTGTAAAATGATGCCAAAATCGCCCTAACTAACAATCATTGGTATCCATCTCGGTTTTGTGGATTTAATCGATTTTTAACTTGTAAAAATAAATAATCAAATCTTAAATCTTAATTAATTCCAAACTACTTATCCAAACTGTTTTGAACCTCAAAAATTAGTCCTCACTAATTTGATGATGAATAATTAGTTTGATTTGCCGATATTTTGCTAATTTAATTGGTAAAATCATAACTTTTAAGTAATAAATCCAAAATAATTGAAAATATTACCACATATGAAACAAATTTTTTTTGAGTATTCTAGAAAACTCCCAAGAACACCAAAATATCATAAAAATTTCCCAAAAATTTGGGATAAAATTTATGAAGAAAAAGATCGATATTTATCGGGTTTTAACCACTAAAACCAATAAACATCAAAACAAGGTGAAAATACATTTTAAATTTCACTTTTAACTTTTAAAACATATTATTGAATGTACATAAAAATTTCTAGGGCAGGAACATCCGTTTCAAGCTTATGATTAATTTATATCACTTTTATAGACTTTTATCTCATAAAATCAATAAACATGCAAAACTTCAAACCAACCTTCGAAATTTTACATACAATTTGTAGAAAATATGCATGAAACAATATAAAAATTTTATGACCCGAATCAACATTTAACTATTTTTAGTTAACTCTTTACCAAAATACGGCATTTTTGACTCGGTTTTCTACAAAAAAACATTAAAAATAGCGAAATAACTTTACAAATCAAAAAGGTTTACCACAAATCTTTTGAGATCAGTAGGTATGCATGCCCAAAAATTTTCGTGCTAAAACTTCTTCTACCACAATTTTTGAGTTTTTTAAATTATCTCATAATTTATTAAGTATGCTCAAAATCAACATGCAAATTACAAGCCTAATGCTCTGATACCACTTGAAAGATCATAGATCTAAATTAGACTGTCTAATTAAAAATAAATTATCTCATAATTTGTTATTTTGGTGATCTATGTAACATGCATGCTAATATAAAAGCATAATAATATAAAAGATGAGGAAAATAATTTTCCTTACATTGAGAAATTGTAGTATTTGGGCACAACCAAGATCACCCAATTTGGTTGTTCTTGAGCTATTCATATTGGCAAGATCCTCCTAGAATCCAAGACTCCAAAAGAGAAAACCTCCTTACATGATGCACCCAAGAACTTACCCAACAACCTGACAAATATTAACTAGATATTTGGTAAAATTACCCTTGAAATAATATGTGAATAATACTAACTCTTTGTATTAATTTTAATCACTAACAATTAGTAATTTTATGTGTTTTTATTTTAGAGAGATGTAAGAACTCTTTTACACTTTTTCTCACACACAAAATGTTCAAGTGAGTAAAAATGAACCAAAAGATGGAGTGTAGTAGAGGGGAGGCCAACACATGTAGAGGGGAGGTGGAGTGTTGATTTTGTCTTATTTTAATATGCCCAATAGAGCATAGATTTGATAAGAACAAAAATATTATGGGAAGTGAAATTGTGTAAGTGGAATGATTATGACTAAAGCAACACTCAATCCCATTTACACGATTTCCATGACCCATTTACGGGTCCATATTGGATCTTATATTTGTTGTACAAATACGTGTAAATTTTATTATTTAAACATCGTTTTATTTTTAAATGCTTCCCAATTAATTTTATCTAAAACACTCCGTAAATATACGTGTACAACTACACATATTTTACGTACCAATACTAATCACATTAGTCAATTAGTACTAATTTAATAATTAACTACTTAATCATTAATTCCCGTCTCAAAAAATTTATTATTTAATTATCGCATAATTAAATAATAATTTCCGCGCCTCGAGTTCACAACTCAATATCTCTCTAAATTAATAATCAACTAACTATTAGTCAATTTATCAAGTGACTAATTAAACTGTAGCTCATACAATTAATTAGTTTTCGTGTTGGGGTTTGTTCCTTTAGGTGTGACTGAAAGGAATCAGCTGAACACCGCCGTCTCACTACAGTAACGTCAAACCCTAGTTGGCCAACCGTTACCGATATACGTTGATCAGCTGAGTAGTATTGCCAATGAACATCGCATCCATATTCCTTAATGAGATTCAATAATATTATCACGCACTATTGTAGAGAACAAAACTCCAACGCTAACAAGTTGATACACTTTCATCTATTTCTCGTCTCAAGCCTAGCATGTAAGTATGAGGGTGTAAAAATCCTCTTCTTTCATGTTTTTCATCTGTTTTATGACTATAACATGCTAAAACATGCATAACATGATTCAAACATAGGTTAGATGAGCCAAAACCGTATTTTGGCCGGAAACAGGGCTACTTGCGTAGCAGGAGCGCTCGCGCCTCAATGCCCTCGCATGACTTAATCCAGCCGTGTTTGCTCTCATCTTTCCTCTTTAATCCATTTCCTATTTGCAATCGGTTTTTATCATTTCAAATATTTCAAATCTTTTTCATGATAAACTTTTAACCATAAAACATTTTCATCCTTGGTTCCTCATACCATGACGGTTTAATCCGTGTTTCGGTGATAATATTTGGTTAATCACATTTTAAAAGGTATTTTAAAACCTTTTATTTCATTTCTTTACATTTCAAAACAAACACATTAGTCATAAATACAAAGTCATCCTTGGTTGCATATACCATGTCGATTTTAAACCCGAGTACGATGATAAACATTGACTAATTACAAAGAAATGAACTTAAAACAATTAGTTCATAATCATTTTTCAAAACTATCCATGTCAAGTTTGCAAAACCGAACCCGACATCGAATATCATCAATACAATGGTTATTGATTATTCAAGTCATGTTCCTCACATTAACACAAAAGCGGTTTAAACGACCTTTTCAAACCAAGACGGGTTCAAACACCCTCTTTTCAAACCATTTCACAAACATTTTAACAGTCAGAAGACGTCCCTTGGACAGTCTGCTGACTCGCGCCTAGACAGGCCAACTGTTTTCCAGTTTTCAAACTAAGACAGGTCTGCTTGCATCGCATGACGGATCGCGCCTCAATAGGATGCCTGATGAAGACCCTGCTTCCTCTCCATCACTTGTCTAAGATGATCCGGACTTCGGTTAACCCGAATACAGGACGGATCAGATGACAAATCTGCCCATTTTACATCGTATTTGCAAAACGCCTTTCTAAGACAAATGGATCACGTTATGCACCATAAACCTAGCTCGGTAAATGGATTTTTAATTTCCGTCTTGCATGCAAATCAACATTAAATCCAACTTGACATCAATTACTTGATATTTGGATAAACAACCGATATAAAAAGGTCACATGTTAGGTTCAAACTTGTGGATGCGCATTCATGCTTTTACCCGTTTTATCAACTTTTGCATTTAACCAACCATGATCGATCAGTAGACGCCGCTGCCGCGGGTGGGATTGGGTGTCCGATTAAAGGGCATCCTAATTGGTACCTTAACCTCTTACTCATAAACTTTGGAGAGTGGACGACCTTATCCAGGGCGAACGAGAGTCATTCTAGAGATATGATGCTAAAGAGGGACGACTCCTTATCTTTAGTAACTATGTTAAATACTGCGTTTCGCCTTGGTTGACTTAGGTATAAAGTGGATTCCAACTGGTTCCAAGCATCCCACAAATGCTTGGTGGCGACTCCGAACATTTCTTGCATCGTTTCGAGACCCTTGCTAGGCGAAACCGACCGATCTAAAGCGATCTGGTCGAAAGCATTTTTATGCCACCGAGCGTGGCTTTCAGACTGCTGCTATGTCCACAGATCGGATGGGCGTTGCAGTTGGCCTATGTCCACAGATTGGCGACTCCGCTGGGGATAAATAGGACACTTGTGTCTTTGTGATCCCTAAATGGTGAGACTCAAACAAGGTCTTGGTTGAAATGCATTAATTGATATTACGGTCATAAGTCGGGATCCTTGTCCGGGCCAACAACCTAACTCTTTTCAACCAATTGGCTCGTCTCGTCGGCGTGAGTTTTCTCATCCCTGGGTTTCGAATATCGATTGAGTCAAGCATACCGTTGACGTTACACGTTTCTATTCCGTCAAAGAGCTTTCATTTCCTTCGAGCACGAGGCTAGGGCACCCTCCTACACATTTTGTTTGGATTGGTATCCCTCTCGAAAATCGGGGTTGATCGCTTAGTGTGTAACCCACCCTTCTTAAGCTAAAACCTGTGTCAGCATTATGCATAATATAATGAAACTGCGAGTGCTTATGTATTATGTGATCATAAGTCCTTCCGTGTCATTTCAAACTTTCAAAAACCCCTTTTGCGCCATTATAATGGCCATTTCAAACCTCGGTATTTCGCCGACCATTGCGTTTCAAAAGCACGCCTTTTTAGGCCATCGTAATGACGATTTCCAAACCCGGTTTTCTACAACCATTTCAAAAAAGCACGCTTTTTAGGCCGTCGTAATGACGATTTTCAAACCCGGTGTTCTACAACCATTTCAAAAAAAGCACGCCTTTTTAGGTCATCATAAAGACGATTTTCAAGCTTGGTTTTCTATAACCATTTCAAAAAAGCACACCTTTTTAGGCCGTCGTAATGACAATTTTCAAACCCGGTTTTCACAACCGTTTCAAAAACTCTTTTTTACGCCGTTATAATCGCCGCGTCAAGACACGGATTCTAACCCGTCTCGCGCCGACACGATGGCTATTGCAAAACCCGAAAAGGCACACACCCCTTTTTGAAGCTTTTCAAAACCCGAGGACCATACACCGTCCCCGGGACCACAACCCTTTCAAACATTTCAAAACCCAATTTTCAAAACATATAATTTTGAATTTCAAAAACCGTCTTTAGGAACAACATATTGTTTTCAGAGCCGCCGCAACTCGAACTCAAACCGTCTTTTGAAAACAAACTGAAGAAAACTTTTCGACCGATCGAGTTTCAAAGATCCCTACTCTTCGGAAGTCGTCCATAAAGCGACAAACGAATCTTTTTGAAAATCTCTATTTTTGAATATTTCAGTCCACCATTCCAATTCCACCTTGTGTCTATCGAGTCGAAGCAAGTGTACTTATGGGCCTTTACCTATGGGTCATCTCACCTCCAGGCAGCGTCACGCCACTATGTTGAACGTGAGTCAAAATTCGGTCAACACCGTCACATTATAAATCGAGTCAGCAACGAGGCACCACACATGGTTGCGCTCGTCTTGTTGAGTCTAATTTGTCTTTCCGACTTTTGTGTTGTCTGCGTTTAGTCCTTAAACCGTGTCGGATTGGGATGTAACGTGAGCCATTTTCTTCCTCAGACCCATGGCCCCGTCTTCAGCTTCGTCCAACAACAACGATGACAACAGAGATCTCACGACTGCTCAGCTAGCCAGCCTACTCACCGCTCTTAAGGTCACCCTGGACTGTGTCGAGACCCGTATCGACACCCTGGAAAACAAGGAAACCGGAGAACACAACACTCCGCCTTTGACCAAAACTAAGAAAAGGCTCAAGCTCTTGGAAGAACAACTCCTAGCCCATGGCAACACCATCCACCTTGAGAACAATCGAAGATTCGAACCCGTTGGGGACCAATTACCCGACAACTTAACCCTAACTGATGTACCCAAGTTTAAGGGAGTGGAGGACCCACTCAATCACATTCGGGCCTTTAAGGACTACATGTCTATCAAGGGGGTCAAGCAATAACTCTTCACCCGGATCTTCCCATCATCCCTGGAACCAATTCCCCGCTTATGGTACTATTCCCTCGACCCCAAGAACCTTACTGCTTGGGATGAAGTAGCCGTCGAATTTGCTAAACAATATGCCGACAACGTCGAAATCCAAGCCAACACCCACACTCTTGAGGTCCTGACTCAGAATGATAAGGAAAGGTTCACAGAATTCCTAACCCGTTGGAGGACTGTAAGCAGTGAATTGCTAAGTAAGCCGAGTGAATCAAATATGGTGGAGAAGTTTGTCAACAACCTCCGCCCACTTTATGCCAACCTGCTGAGATATTAGAATATAAAAACATTCTAGGACCTACAAATGCTCGGGACCCGTATTAAAGACGACCTCCGCAAGGGTGTCCTAGACAAAACCACTGGTAGAGGCTATCAGGGATCTATATCAACTGGATCTCGCCCCTATGGTCAGACAAACAAAATCGATGAGGTCAACCTCCTCGAACCAACCGCAAAGAAAACTGAAGGTCCTCAAAGGATATTCACGAACTTGGGAACAACCTATGCCAGTTCCCTAAAAAGACTCATGAACCAAGGGAAACTACAACCAATTGGGCCCACTCCTGGCCCGTCCGAGGCCAAGAAAACCCGTTTCTGGAATCCCAATGCCTACTGCCAATACCACCAGGGTAAAGGTCATGACATGGAGGCCTGCTTTAAACTTAAGCACGCCATCCAAGATATGATCGAGAAAGGAGAACTACCTTTACCTCCACCCACCAAACCAAGCAATAAAACGAACCCCTTCGGACCGTCTCTGATGAAGAGACAACCTTGGATTGCTCATACCTCATCCTACCTGTTAATGACGAGGTGAATGTCTTGGAAAAGGACACCCCGGACGAGATGTTCGTATTCAGCGCCGCAACTATGCTCACCATGTTCCAACAGGTTGAAGAAGCCATAGCCTGTCTCTCAGAAAGGATTACCCGTCTTGAGAACGCCTCCCACCGGTTTATTTTCAACCCACCAACACCAACACCACGCCCGAGGGAGGGTCCTCCGAACACCCAATACTATCCTCACTAGAAAGGATTGTTCCCGTGACCGTTCTGGCATGCACGCTACAATAATCAACCCCACAATAATCAACCCAACAAAAACTACCCCCACAAGAACTTCCCTTACAAAAACTATCCGTCGAGGAATGCCCCTCTAAGGTACCCTCGAGATCCGACACCGAGGATGTCTACATTGTTCCAGGAAAGGGCAAACAAGCAAAAGAGATCGGTTATCTTACCCGGTCCGGACGCCCCTACCAGAATCCGAACAATACAACAACCATTCCAGCGACGAATGACCAAATTGTCCCGGACGCGGACACTCAACCTAAGGTTCCCGAAAAATGGATCCTTAAAAAACTACGGAAAAGAAAGGCCGAACTTTCAATTTAGCAACTGAT
This sequence comes from Silene latifolia, assembly GCF_048544455.1. Lineage (NCBI taxonomy): Eukaryota > Viridiplantae > Streptophyta > Magnoliopsida > Caryophyllales > Caryophyllaceae > Silene > Silene latifolia. The sequence continues at coordinate 109,296,271 of NC_133526.1, forward strand.
TGCTACATCCTTCGAACATCGGCATGCTTTGTTACAAGCCTTGGGAAAGTTGACAGTTCCCTCTACCTCCTCTCCTGAAGAAGTGGTAGCACACATGACAAGGGATGTCCCCGACCTGAGCAACCCGGTGATCTTCTCTGACGAAGATATCCCTCCATTCAGAGCCAACCATAACCTGGCCCTGTACATCACTGTACAATGCCTCAAGAAGAATGTGCCTATGGTTCTAGTGGATGACGGATCTGCGGTCAATGTCATTCCCCTCAAGACGGCTCACAAACTGGGTATCAAAGAAGCTGATTTAGTCCCAACTAATCAAGGAGTGCGCGCCTATGAAGACAATCGTCGTAAGGTCGCGGGGCTTATCACCTTGACCATTCAACTGGATCCTTGGAAAGACAAGCCAGTTTTCAGGTGTTTGACATTGACGCCTCTTTTAACATGCTCCTGGGACACCCTTGGATCCACGCCGCCAAGGCCATCACCTCAACCCTTCACCATAAAATCAGGGTCCCTTTCAACGGGAAGACAATCACAATTCGCGCATCCCCGATCAAGGCTATCTTGAAGAAGGAAATAGTCTCTCAGGTCATTGATGAGGACGATAATGAAATATGGGGATTCAAAGCTGTGAATGCCCTAACCAATGAATCAGCATCCTTTGATTGTTACCTGTTCTCCAACCTCACAGTCAATCGCATTCTGATGCGCAAGGGTTATTTCCCGGGCCAACCCCTCAGTCCGCTGAAGAGCATCTTGCCTCCTATTAAACAGGCCAAGGTCCCCAACATCCCCTTCCGTCTAGGCTATGAGTCTACCGATGAAGACATCCAAGAGTTGAACCTCCTAATACGGAAGCGCAAAAAGCACGGAGTCATCCTCCGTCCCTACTATTTGACTCTCAATGGATACTCCGTCCCCAAGGGAGAATCTGAGCTCTACAACGGCTTTCCTGAGCCAATCTATGACTCTGTAGCTAAGGTCAAACACCCGAGCGTAGAAGTCTTTCAAGACTGCTACTTCATCCCCGACAACACCAAAGTTGCGTCGACCAAATCTGAGTCGACCCCATGCCTCGACGGACAAGCCGTCAGTCTCCTCTTCGGGGAAGACAATATCAAGCACCTCGGCTATGAGGACATCATCAACATCGCTCTAAAGGATAACCAGTTCGATCCCACCGCCTTAATCTCTGATACTGACCCAGAGAAAGCTACACAAGGCTGGAGGAAAACTGTCAAGTGGACCGATCGCCAAGGCCGCATTCTCAAGATCACAAACTTGTGGCTGCTTCAAAGGCCGAGTCAACTAAGGTTATCCCCACTCCCATTGAAGGTAGAAACTTGGAGCTTGTTCCAGGGGCCACCTCCTCTACTGTGTCGCCTCTAACTGCCCATGAGATGTATGTCCTATCTGAGCTTTTCGTTCAAATCGACTTAATGAACGCTAAGTTTTCTTATGACTCGTCTCAATTTAACTACAATGCAATTCTGAATGAATATGAGGAATTTGACTTGAGTGACTACCCACCTCACCTAGCCAAAGAACTTGAAAAACGAGAAGATAGGACCCCCATCATTGAGGAGACCCAACCTATTAACGTAGGGACCGATAACACACCTCAAGAACTTAGGATATGGACCACCCTTGACCCCTCGGAAAGACAACAGTTTATCGACCTTCTACACGAATACAAGGACGTATTTGCTTGGTCCTACAAAGACATGCCTGGGATCGACAGGGAGATTGCAGAACACAGGATACCCATCAAACCCGGAGCTAAGCCCGTGAAACAAAAATTGCACCGTATGCGCCCTGAATGGGCCTTGAAAATCAAAGAAGAGGTAGACAAACAGTTTAAAGCCGGATTCATCAAAGTTTCTGAATACGCGGACTGGGTGGCCAACATAGTTCCTATACCCAAAAAAGATTGGAGGATTCGGGTTTGCGTCGACTTCAGGGACCTAAACAAAGCAAGTCCAAAAGACGAGTCCCCTCTGCCACATGTTGACATCCTGGTGGATAACACCACCGAGCACGCCCTATTATCATTCATGGAAGGGTATGCCGGGTACAACCAGATCAAAATGGCCGAGGAAGACATGCAAAAGACTGCATTCATTACATAGTGGGGTACATACTGCTACACTGTCATGCCCTTCACTCTAATCAATGCCAGAGCAACCTAACAAAGAAGCGCTACCACACTCCTACATGACATGATGCACAAGGAGGTGGAAGTATATGTCGATGACATGATCGTCATACCAAAAGAGTGGGACGACCATATTAGCGCCCTTCGGAAATTCTTTGTTCGCCTTCAGAAATACAACATGAGACTAAATCCTCAGAAGTGTGCATTCGGGGTCACCTCCGGAAAACTCCTGGGACACGTTGTCAGTAAAAGGGGCATCGAAATTGATCCTACCAAAATCAAAGCTCTTTAACAAATGTCCCGGCCTAAGAACGAGAAGGAGATTCGAGGATTTCTCGGTCAAGTCCAATACATCAGCCGCTTTAAAGCCAAACTCACTATGATATGTGAACCAATCTTAAAGAAGCTTCGCGCCTCAGATCACACTGATTGGGACGACGACTGTCAAAAGGCCTTAGACAGGATAAAGGAAATTCTATCCAAACCTCCTGTCCTCATGCCACCTCAACAAGGAATCCCCTTATCCCTATACCTGACTGTCACCAACACAGCCATAGGCGTAATGTTAGCACAAATGGTCAATGGCGAAGAACGAGCCATCTACTACATCAGCAAAAAGTTCATCGAGACGAGACGAGGTACACCCAATTTGAAAAGACATGCCTTGCCCTGGTCTGGTAAACTAAGAAGCTGCGACACTACATGCTCAGCTACACGGTTCATATCTACTCCAAGATGGACCCAGTCAAATACATCTTCAAAAAACCCGTGCTAAACGGAAGGCTGTCTAGATGGACACTCATGCTGTCTGAATTTGACCTCTAATTCGTACCCCTCAAGGTTATCAAGGGAAGGGCAGCCGCCGATTTCCTAGCAGAAAACCCCGTCAACGAAGATCCAACGACCGACACATGGTCACTTCCTGACGAAGACATCCTTTGTGCCGATACTGACGCATGGGACCTATACTTCGACGGTGTATCAAACCTGAGAGGCTTCGGGGTAGGAATCCTTCTAATATCACCAGAAGGGGAACATGTTCTGATCTCAGTCAAACTAGAATTTGCCGTCACCAACAATGCCGCCAAATATGAAGCTTGCCTCATCGGCCTACATGCAGCCATAACACTTGGCATCAAGAAGTTGAGGGTCAACGGCGATTCCTCATTAATCATCAATCAGGTGTCCGGATCATGGAAAATCCGAAGCGACAACTTAGCACCCTACCGAGCAAAAATCAATCAAGAGGTCGAATTCTTCGACCAAGTCAACTACTTCCACTTGCCACGGGAGGAAAATTAATTTGCTGATGCCCTGGCAAAACTTGCTGCGCTCGTCGACATACTTGACGACATGACATCGATGCCCTTATATGTCGAGAGAAGGAGCGAGCCAGCTCATATCTACGCCATCAACAACGACGAGGAAAACCATGTCGAACCTTGGTACCAAGCCATCCTCAACTACAAAACCAAAAATGATTTCCCTCCCAACTCTGATACAAGAGGACAAAGTGCCATCCGTTTACTTGCATCACATTTCGTGCTAAACCAAGAACAACTTTACAAAATAACACCCCAAGGGATCCTTCTCCTTTGCGTTAACCACCACAAAGCCAAGAACGTCATGAAAGAGGTCCACGACGGAGAATGCGGCCCTCACATGAGCGCAATGATGTTAGCTCGAAAAATCATGCGGTTAGGCTACTACTGGCCTACCATGGAAGCCGATTGCAGAAACTACGTCAAACATTGCCACAATTGCAAAATCTTCACCAACATACAACACATACCACCATCCCTTTTATACACCATGACATCACCCTGGCCTTTTTCGACCTGGGGCATCGACATCATCGGAAAAGTCAACCCGAGAGGCACCAAAGGGCATTGCTTCCCCCTTGTCGCCATCGACTACTTCACCAAATGGGTTGAAGCACAGTCCTATGCAGTCTTGACCGCCAAACAAGTGGCCAAGTTCATCCAAGACAACATCATCTGCAGATATGGGGTACCCCATGAAATCATCAGCGACCAAGGCTCCCACTTCCGGGCGAAAACACAGGCCTTGCTGGACAAATATAAAATCAAGCGGCATCAATCATCCCCCTATCATCCCCAAACCAACGGAGCGGTAGAGGCAACAGAAAAAACTCTTGTCACCATCATCAAGAAGATGAAAGATAATTACCGCGATTGGCCGAGCAAACTCCCATTCGCATTCTGGGGATGCCGAACCTCCATTCGAACACCAACGGGAGCTACACCCTTCTACCTAGCATACGGTATGGAGGCGGTTCAACCAGTAGAGTTGGAGGTCCCATCTCTATGCATCCTACTGGAGAGTCAAGTTCCTGAGGCGGAATGGACCCGTCGAAGGTTCGAACAACTCACGCTTCTAGACGAACGACGACTCAACGCCTTGCACAACGTCCATATATACCAACGACGTATACAATGGGCATTCAACAAAAAAGTCAAACCCATGAACATCAAAGAAGGCGACTTGGTCCTCAAGTCGATTCGAGCACCACTACCCGTCGATTCGAGGAGGAAATTCAAAACAAATTGGGCCGGGCCATACCTGGTTAATAAAATACTTTCGGGGGCGCAGTGAGACTGAGTGACCTAGACGGGGAGGATTTCACAAACCTGACCAACCTAGACCAACTCAAGAAATACTACCCTTAAACCCTAGTAACAACGACCCTTTCCCTAGTTTCACAACTAGTGACCACAATATCCCTTTCAAGTAAAGTTCCTCAAACGCGTTCTGATTTGAAATTACATGTTTTACCGAGTCTATGTTTCGGCACCTTGCCATGTTTCGAACAGCCTCTGATCTGTCAAAGGCAACATCCATTTGCACTCAAACAAAAAACCTGAACTACGAGCATGGTTTGATTTCACCTCTTCAGGTGGATACATAGGCAGTCCTTTCTCACACAAGAAGGATGCAACCACAAAACCCAAAAAAAATTTACAAATCTTTCGAACTACGAGCATGGTTTGATTTTGCCTTTTCAGGCGGATACGTAGGCAGTACTTTCTTACACGAGAAGGACACAACCATCCCCACATACAAAAAACATCACCCATGTCAACCACAAAAAGAAAGGGAAAAACATTCCCTTTCCCGCAAAAAAACAAAAAGAATCCTTTCTCCCTTCCCACAAAAATCCCCTTTCACACGTGCAATGTTTAGGATAATTCAAACCTAATTGCCTTTACAAAATGGATGAAAGAAACAAGCGTTCACAATTTCTTTTAACACAGGCAATCCTCTTATTTAATTAATAATGAGAAGGATTACAAATTTGATAACAAATAAAAGCTAAGCAGTCTATAACTTGTCAAAGCTAGAACGTCGACCAAGACGTCACACATAATAAAACTAGTACAAAATACACAATACATAGCTAGTACAACATAATAAAAACTCACAAACACTATTACAACATAATAATAAAGCGGGTAATGGAGATCTTCATTCTTCCATTCTACCCTTGCCTTTTCCCTCGGGGTACATCTTCCCCTTGTTCTTCTTGTTGGCCCGCCTAGCATGGTCTTCCTCTTCGGAACGGATCCTCAACGGATCTACAACGGCGACGGCCTCCGGTCTTTTGCAATACCCTATACTCGGTCCAAGCCGAGCCCATACACGGCCCACTGCCTCTTTGGGATCTGAGCTTCGCCTCTTCGGGCCTATCCGGGAATTTTTCTGTTTTCTCAAACATACATTTCCTTGTTTTCGCGTTTTACGAAATCCGACACGGTTTCCATGACGCAGCTTTAAACATACGGTTTTTTTCTCTTCTTTTTCATGGGGGAAGGGCAAGTCGCCCCGATCCGCGAAGGATCGTTTCCATGTCAGACAAAAATTTTAGCCCTCCCCGATCCGCGACAGATCGTTTCCATGTCAGTCGAAAATTCCGAAAATTTTTCGATTTTTCGCATTTTCCACAAAAAGCGAGATTTGATAACACAACGTCAATTTTATTCAATACTCAAACTCTTACAAATCCGAGTTTCGATCAATCAAACACGCTCGCAAAAATCTCTTTTGAAATCATCCGTGACGGTTTGAGTTTTAATTTTTCAAGTTATAAATCAATTTTCTGCAAAATTCGATGCAATTTAATTCAAACACGAGTTAATTGCTCAAAATTTCAAATCAATTTTACTTGAAAAATCCAAACGTGACGACTGCTCGCGGAATTTTCAAAATTTCTTTTCGATTTCATTTTTAACTTCGAGTCATCGTGGTTTTTTTGTTTTCATCAAATGATTTTACGTGTTTACGTGTGTGCATATGTGCTACCTGTTGCCTGTTTTCTACACTAATGATGCAAGAACAAATGCAATGTAAATGGGAATCAGCCGCTAACCGTGCATCTCCGAAACACAACACAAAAAAAAAGCCGAACAAAATAAACTACAAACAAAAAACACATATATACAAACCGCCTCATGCAAAATGTACATGTATACAAACAAAAGTCCAAAACACGGGCAAACAGCTACAACTACTCGGCGCCTCCCGACAGACCAGTCTCGGTCTCACGAGGAGTCGCGGGCAAAGCAGATACCACTTTTTGCTCGGGCCCCTACTCAGGAGAACTCTCCAATGCTCGTACTCAATCGTGACGCGAAGCTCCTCCGCCGTAGCCAACTGAGCCCTAAGAGAGACAATCTCCGCATCTCGGCTCCGTAACCCGTCCTCGCTACGCTCCAGCTCCTGGTCCCGACTGATGATCCCCAGCTCCTGTGCCTGGATCATCGACCTCGCTGTGTCTAAATCAGCACGTACCCGAGCGAGCTCTGCCGGATACGCAGTACCCTGCAAAACGCAATACAGGTCATTGAGATCTCTACGTGAAATGCAACACAAAAACACACAAAACAACCAACCTGTGCAAGCCGAGACTCCCTCGCAGCTAGTTCACCGGCAAGTGCTCTCCACCAATTAACCATCTACCATAGAGTCTGATGACTAACGGTCGACACCTACAACCAGAAAAACCCTTCAACATAACAAAAACGCAAGGAAAACTACAAACCAAAGAGGAGGGTTCGAACCAGAAAATCACCGTCAAAACCGTTGACCGCGACTCCATGCCAGTGTCGGTCACTTCAGCGGCCGCAGGCTCTGGTAGACGCATTTGTAGCTCCTCACCACTCAGCCCCTGGAAAGTGGTATGTGTCGGGAAAGCTAAGGGCTGAGTCCTCATGAGCGCGTCGACACCCTACAACAGGAATCCACGTCCAAGGTAACAAACCCTTCCACCAAAACGCAAAAAGAGGTAATGAAACGAAGGACAGAGGAAAACATACCTCAATCGGGTACCAAGCAAGCCTCGACAAGCGGAAGGTGTCATATTTGGCCTCCCGTAACAATAGCTCATCACCTCCACAGCCGTGAAGATGCTCCTCAACCTCATCGGGTGTCGACTCCTGGAACAACACCCTAGGCTGATCGATCGACACCACGATGGTCTCACCAAAATACTGACAAGCTAAACGCTCGCCCAGGTACCAAACCGGCTTTATCCCCGTCTCGAGGTACAAGCGGTGGCAACTGCGACGTCGCAGACGCTCCCTGACAGGAGCCGGTACACCTGTGTAGTGTTCCCAAGGCCACCCGACAAAATGCACTCAAGGCAAAGCTAATCAACTTACTAGGGGCTTTCTAAGCTACCTAGTCATCCTATATCTATCCTTTTCTAGGAAACAAAAGAGATAAGAAGCAACGACTTACGTCACCAACTCAGAGGGCGTTCACCCGATACCTGCAGTCCTCGTAAGTCGACTTGGTCGACTTCTTCCGTGCCACCGTCCAACCCCTCACGGAACGGTAAACCGAAGGCACGTCACCCGTTGTCTTCGGGGGCAGGGGGACAAAGTAAGCAAACAACCAAGCCTGTAACAAAACACAACAACCATAAATCAGCCAATATTTCAAAAATTGCCAAAACTCAAAAATCAAAATCAAAATCAAAACAAAAAAAAAAACCACATAAATGCTCGTACCTCCAAGTTGAGGCCGGGACCAACCAAAGCGGAAGAACTCCCATCCCCCATCACCTCCGGACGAACCGCAGCGTGCTAGTAACGGGTAAAACTCGTCAAAGTCGGCATCACCCAGACATACTGACCTAAGGCATCTAGGTCAACAAGCAGAAAAAGTACCTTGGTCGATAAGCGCTCACCCTTGTCACCAAAGTACGTGGTACCCAGGAAGTACAACAACCACAACCGCGCCTTTTGCGTGTCAGCCTCAGCCTCCGGACTCGCAAACGGCGCTGGAACAAAACCATCCACTCTCCCCCTGAAGTGGTCTCTCACATAGGAGTTCGCTATCAGGAAAGGAGTGATGGTAGTCGGCGCAGGCAAAACATTTTCGATAAAACCCGTGACCACGGCGGAAAACACTCTCTCCGGCGTCTTCGGGAACTCAACAGGCGTCTCGCCTAAGAGAAGGCCCGATATCATGGCAAAGCCCTCCAAAGTGACACCGACCTCCCGAAACTCCATGTGGAACGACGACGTCGTGTCCCAGTAACGGTCCAATATGGCGGGAATCAAACACAGGTTCGACCTGATCAAAGCCCTATGAATCTCGCGCCAGGCAGACACCAACGACCCCATTGCCTGCCTCTCTATCAACGCCCTCGTACCGGCCCAGAGAACGTCGTAGAAACCCATGCAAGTCGAGAAGCGTGAGAAAGTCCTCATGGTAGCAATCTCCGGAAATTGAGAAACAAACAACATCAGAACACCTATTCAGGTCTGAAACAACAAAAACAGCTGTAGATACCCATATCTGTCGTTATTGGCATTTATAGAAATCCCGTCAAAACACCCGATGATGATAGGACGACATGTATTCACTAGTTGGCATTGTCATTATTCGGAGTTCGTTTTACGATGTAGAATGGGCATCGTCGATGAAGCGTTTTATTGATGATATTTAATTTAAACGTTTTAATTCTTATTTAATTTAAACGATGTTAAAATTACGAGTTTTAATTCATTTTATTTATTTAATTTGAATTTATTTTCTTAAGTTTGTTTTATTGAAAATAAAATAAATATTTGGTTTGAAAAATTATTTTATGAGTGTATTTGATTTGAAAAATCATTTATTTTAATGTGTTATTTGATTTGAAAAAATCGATTTTGAAGTTGAAAACTCGTTTTAATCACACGATTTGTGAGCTCATTTTATGCTTGATTTGGGCTCGATTTTCGACACACTTTCGACCCAACTTCCTCTCCCATAACCCATGTTCGAATCCCAGCCAAAGCCTATCCCAAATCCTCTCCATAGCCCATCCAATCCACATCCAAAACAGCCCAACACCACCTTCGCTGCTCTGTTTTGCAGCCCCAAACCCGACACCAAAACAGCCCCGTATTCGACTCCAAGGCGACCCATATCTCACCTCACACCTAGCCCACATATCAAGCTATAATTCCAAGCCCTTTCCCATACAAACCACGTCCAAACTCCTTCACAAACCTCACGCAACAAGCAGCCCCCCTGTTTTCGTTCTCCAAACCCGAGCCCAATCAAACACTCCCTAAACCCGCTCCAAACACCAACTAAACCCGTGCCCATTAACCCTAACCCATACCCTAGTATCCTAACCATATTACCCTAGCTTAACCACTAAGCAAACCCCTTATAAAAACCCTAAAACCCCATGAAATAGCTGCTGGACAGCAGCTATGCAAACCGAGACCCGTCTGCCTCTCCTCGGTATATCCTACTTCTACCCTTCGAAACTCCTTATAAATACCTCCCCTCTACCATACATCCATTCATATATGCTCTCCACATATCTTACTGCCATTAACAAGCCTCACCCTCCATAAACGAACCCTAGTTGCCTCTCAAAACCTTCGACAAAACCGACATATAAAACTGAGAATCAGTTTGTGTGTCCTCTTTTCAACCCTTCGTTCGACCATCAAACCACCATTAAAATTCGCGTTTCTTACTCCTAATTAACCATATAACATCCATCTACATCTTAGACAAATATTCACGAGCCAAATTGACCTAGAGAGCACACGAATCCCCTCGAAAATCAGAGTGTCATACACTCTGTTTTCGCGGCTTTTCCTGTCTGTCCAGTTCTGTTTGTGCTCGTTTTTCGTGATGACTACCTCAGAACGAGCTTGTTTTGTTTTAAGATATCTGTTCTACTCTCTTTCTAGTTTTCAAAACATCTTTCAAATCTAATTTTCATCGAGAAACGAGTGAGAAATTGCAGTTTGAAAGTTGCTGTCCAGATTTACCAAAAAACGTGTTGTTGCTTTGTTCCTTCGTCGACGACGACCCCTCGAGATAAAATCTACGATCGATTACGACCCAAGACGGTGTCAACGATACATGTAGGTTGACGGTGCATAAAAATCTCTCCTTTTGCCCTTTTAATTCCGTCTTTTAATTATGTTTATTACATCGTATTATTATCGTATAAATTGTTAATTATGAAATAATTAGTATAGATACGAGTATGAGTTAAAGTGCTAATTTGAATACCCGCGTTGACTTGAGTTGGGGAAAGAAAGCCGCTAGATTGGTTGGTCATTTCCGATTCGGACAGAACTAAGCCAACTAATTTGTTTTAATAAACGATGTTTATTGTATCTTGTTGTTGTTGAATGAAGGAGAACGGGATTAGTAGTATGGATGTGCCAATGGATGGCCTTTGTATGTTCGATTTGTCTTCTGTTAAGATAAGAATTATTCTATATTTATCGCATGATGAATTGAACATGTTTGATTGATTTAATTGATTTAATCTTGTTTAAATAAGTTTGATTTGAGCATGATGTTTGAATTTATGAACTACACTTGTCTTAATTTGTTAAAGTTTATGTCTTTGATTATTAAAGCATGTTAATTTGATTATTTTATCATGTTTTATTGAATTCATATGTTTGTTAATCTATCTTATGCTAAAGTGTAAGAATATCTCTTTCCTTCCTCTCTTTGTTTGTTTCTTTCTAGAATAGCTAAATGAACTTCATATGCTAAAATAACTTGACGAGTTAAATGCATTAAATCGACATAGAATGAAATTCACATGTTAGGGTTTATAACAATGATTGCATAATCGCATGAGATACGTATCCAAAATAGCCATCGTTTTATTTAGTAGAAACCGTTATAGTTACGGGCGGGGTTGGGTGTTAATTAATGAAATTAAAATAGACTTCCAACACGTAATCTCACAAGAACTAAAAATCTCTACAATTTGGTTTCTAAATTCCATTTAAAAATTTAGTGGCGACTCTTTCAAAATCAAAAGTGTTTAATATGAAATAATAAACATAAAGTGGATGTAAATTCACTTGCCCACAATTTGGCGACTCCGCTGGGGACATTGAAACTTGAAAAGTAAAACAACGGCTATTAGGAATATCTGTCACATGCATTTTTTTTTATGTTTTTTTTTTTTGGTGAAAGGTTAGCTTTCCATTAAAACCAATAAACAAACTATTACAAACTACCAACATATGGTACAATTTGAAGGAGATGGACGATTATGATTAGGAGCTAATCATAACTATCCATTCCTTATCCTTAGAAGACATTACATTTTGAAACCAAAACATACATCGAATTTTCATCATGCTAACAATATCATGGACTACCCTATTTGGATGAGCTAGGGCTCCATCAACAAGGACTTTATTACGCTGAATCCAAACCATATAGTAGGCAGCCTGAATCCAAGCAATAATGACCTTCTTTTTAATCTTCGACCAAGGCTTACTATGAATCCAAGGGAAGATAGCAGTTGAGGGAAAACGAATGTTGAGTTTTACACTGATCTTCCGAAGAATTTTCCTGATGTAGTGGCACTGGTGAAAGAGATGTATATGAGTCTCAGCATCCACACCACACACCAAACACACAACATCCTGACTAATGCCCAACTGAAACAACTTATCCTTCAAACGCAGGGCCTTTCTTGCAATCAACCAATTAATAGAGGTGTGCTTAGGCATACTCCAGACATTCTATGTATACTTGTACCAAGGAACCAGTGGATAATGGATCTTGATCAAATCATATGCACTGGAGACAGAATACCGAGCAGGACTGGTACTCCACACTCTAGAATTGAAAACCAAAGGGAATTTATTTTTGAGCTTACAAATAGACTTCCAACTCCAAGCCACATCTGATTTAGGGGAGTAGGAAGACCAAGGCATATAAATGTGGTTGACCCATCTAACCCTAAGAGCATCAGGCTTTGAATGAATCCACCAGACAAGCTTACCAACTGCAGCTGCATTCCAGAAATAACTGTTCCTAACACCCAAACCTCCTTCACATTTTGGGACACTTAGCTTTTCCCAACTTACTGGTAGTGACCTCAAGAATTCAGTGGAACTATCCCAAAGATAGTTCCTACACAAAGCATCAATCCTTCTGAGGACACCCTTAGGAATTATAAAAATATTAGCCCAGTAGCTATATAGAGAAGTCAATACTGCATTTACCAAAGTTAACCTGCCACAATAAGAATGTTTTTTTTCCACCAAACCCCCTAATTCTGGTTGTAACTTTGTCAATTAAAACAGCATAGTGTTTGTGAGAGAGCCTGTCAGAGACAATAGGCACACCTAGGTATTTGAAAGGTAAGGTACCTTCAACAAAACCAGACACCTCAATGATATCAGCCTTCACAGAATGATGAACTCCATTAAAATATATATTAGATTTCATAGAATTCATTTGCAGACCAGTGGCAATAGAGAATGTGGCAAAAGCTCTTAAAAGAATCATGATTGAATGAGTATCACCTTTAGAAAAGAGGACTAAATCATCAGCAAATAGAAGGTGGGATAATTGAAGGCTACCACATAAAGGATGGAATTTGAAAGACATTGTAGTGGTTACATGGTCCAAAATCCTGCTCAAATACTCCATAGTGATAGTGAAAAGAAGAGGGGACAGGGGGTCCCCCTGCCTCAAACCTTTAGCCCCTTTAAAGTATCCAAAATTCATGCCATTCAACACTAAATGATAAGAGGCAGTCCCGACACAAGTCATTACTAAATGAGTAAAAGGAGGAGGGAAATGCAAAGCCTCAAGCATTTATTCCAGGAAACTCCAATTCACAGAGTCATAAGCCTTCTTGAGGTCCACCTTCATCAAGCATCTAGGTGACACAAATTTTCTATTATAAAGCCTCACAAGATCTTGACATATTAAAATATTCTCAATGATTGTCCTACCTTTCACAAACCCACCTTGGTAAGGGCTTATAATTTCAGGGAGAATCTTGGACAATCTAGAAGCAAGGATTTTTGAAATGGCCTTGTAAAGTACATTACAACAAGCAATAGGCCGATATTGAGTAACATTTTGGGGGAGTTTTACTTTAGAAAGGAGAGTAATAAACGTATGGTTCACCTGTTGAAGCAATTTACCAGAGGTAAAAAAATCAAGGACAACATCACACACCTCATCCCCAATGACAGACCAAGAATCTTTGAAGAATGCACTTAAAAACCCATCAGGGCCAGGAGCCTTGTGGTTTGGAATGGAAAAGATAGCATTCTTGACCTCACTTTTACTAACAGGGTGCAATAAGATATCCCAATGCTCAGAGGTACACACCTTCCCCAGCTGGACCACAGGGACACTAACAGGGGCAATAGTAGTAGTAGTTCCAAGCAAAAGGTGATAATAATTGGGAAAAGCTTACTGAATTTTATCCCCATCAGTATGAGTATGCCCCTCAGTATCAGTAATCTTGAAAATTTTGGATTGGACATGTCTATTCTTCAGGACACTATGAAAATATTTGGAGTTATTGTCTACTTGATTAACCCAGATTGCCTTAGACTTCTGAAGAAGGAAACTATCACAGACAGTTTGAAGTTCTCTATAAGTTTTGAGAGGTTCTCTTTCCTGATCAATAAGAACAGAATCAGTAGGGTTCAATGCAAAGCAATTTGAATGGCATCCAGGACCTTCCAAGCATGAGTTGTGCTATTTTCAATGTCAGCAAACAAATGCTTGTTCAAATTTTTCAAGGGTTGTTTCAAACTCTTCAATTTCATGACTACTTGAAACATTTTGGTACCCTGCCACTTTGTATTCCAAGTTTGTTCAACACAGGATAAGAATTCAGGCACTTTTCTCCACATGTTAAAAAAATTGAAGTTCTTTCTCCCAGCAAAAGAAGTGGTAGAATCATGTATGATACAGGGAGAATGGTCAAAATAACCTTCATTAAAGAAATTAGCATAAGCATCAGGTCTGGCATGTAGCCATTCCTGATTCACCAACACTCTATCCAAACGTGAATAAACCCTAGTAGATGGATCCTGCTTATTGTTCCAGGTGTAAAAAGAGCCAGTAGCGGGACTGTCTAGAAGGGCACAGTGATCCACACAAGCCTGAAAATCTTCCATTTCCTCAATGGTATTAAAGTCTCCACATAATAACCAAGGACCAGTAATATTAGCAGAATAGGTAGATACATGATGCGATCCCGCTAAGTGTTCACAAATTAAGATGTGGTCGTTGGTCACGGTCGAATCAAAACACAATTTATAGCTTAACAAGCAACTCTACAATTAGTAAAGAGGCAAGTAAAGGTCGGATCCCAAGGGACGGGAGTTGAAATGAGATTTCTATTGTAACTAGCGGTGTCTAAGGGGTGTCACAAGTTGGGTTGATGTAGAAGGTTACTAAACTAGAATAACAATGAAAATAAACAACCAAGATGAATAAAAAGGGGTGTAAACAATTGATTAAAGGCACTAGGGTGTCATGGGATCATAGGGGAATCATGGGGATATGATCATACAAACATGTTCTCAAATTATAAGCAAGTAATTATTGTTGTGATGGATTGAGTTGGGTAATATCTTACAATCCTAGGAAAGTTTGGGTCCCGGAGCCGAATCGATTAGATTGTACAACACCTACAAGTCGACTTAATATTCCCTACTCAACAACATGCATGGTCTAATGAGACTCGAGTTGGGTTATGTCTTAAAAGTCTCATTGAAAAGATAGGAGATGATAGTAAATGCAAGGATTCATAGGCTTAGCATTTCATCAAATATAACATGTGCATGAATTGAGATCAAAACAAGCAAGCAAATAAAACATGAAAGCATATTAATTTAAGCATGAATCATTCCCCATGTTGGTTTCCTCTAATCACCCATTAACCCTAGCTAAGAGACTACTCACTCATTATCATGTTGATCATGCTAGCAAGGTTGTCAATCATACCAACAATATGAAACATGATGAATAAATGAAAGTAATTAACAATAATTAAAAAGGGATTAAGAGATTATACCTACTAATGATTCCAATAATAAAGCAAGAATAATAGAAGTACTTGAATGCTAGATTGAGAGGTTGTCAATCTCCCAATAATAACCCAAATAATCTTCAATTACCCAAAATAAAGGATGAACAAAAGAGAGATTAAAGAACTAAAACTTGGATTAAAACTTGATTAATACTTGATTACAATATTGAAGAGAGATTTGATTGATATTAACTACACTAATTATTGATAAGAAGAACATGCTCCTCTAATTAGCCTAATGGGGTATTTATAGTGAAAATTAGGGAGGATGCATTAGGGTTAACTAAGGGCTAAACTAGTAATTACACTTTTTAAGTTGAGCAAGGAGGACCCGGTATTTTCCGAGAGAAGGGCTTCTCTTTTCGTAGCTTGAAGAAGACAATCCGTCTTTGTGAAGAAATCCGGGCGGAATAAGGTCGGGACGGACGGGTTTGGGCGGTGGAATCCGAGCGGATTCTCGAGGAATCCGGACGGATTGTTGAGGGGAATCCGAGCGGATTCGAGCACGGGACGCTCGGATTGTGCGGGGGGCTGGACGGGCGGATTGTTGAAAATCCGCTCGGATTGTCGATCAAAGATAGTAACTTCTTCTTTTCTTCCCTTTTCTTCATAAATTCCTTGGGGATTTCCTTGGGGACTCAAGGATCTTTCCTCAACATTGCTCTTCTACTATGATATGTACAAAGGCCTTCTAATCTTGTCTCTCCTTGATGCTTGGTCATTGAATTCGATCAATTTAGTCTTGTTTTGCCATGAAAATGCAAGATTCTTACTCCTTTACTACCAAGGGATCAAAATCTCAAAGAATATGCAAAACAAAGAACTAAAGATAAGAAATGACCCAAATAAGCACTAAAAAGCATGGAAACAAGGCTAATTCGGGGGCTAAATATGCGCCAATTATGGTCACATCAAATATCCCCAAACCGAACCTTTGCTCGTCCCGAGTAAAGAGGTGACAAAGACTAGGACCAATACTAACCTATCCTAATAATATAGCAGATATGAGACAATTAGCGGGTCTCACTCCGCCCCTTCAACTCACAACAAGACAACCATGAGGTAGGATGCCTTCTTGCAAGGCAAGGTGGGTCTTGCCAAAATGGCGACACATCCAAACATTAAGCACACAAGAACACATAATGGATGCATCTACAAAAAGAACAGCCACTCCCTCATCAAGTGGCGGAGGCACTAAAGAGGAACAAATTTAAGAGCATGTAATCCTTCACAAATACTAGTTCAACAAATTACTAAGCCTAAGAGGATGGCACTAAATCACCTCCAAATAGTGTTAAACTAGACTACTTTTGTCCTCAATTTCCAATGCTTTCGTCAAGAGCGATCGGATGGTGGTGGAATGATGATCCCTATGATGCTAGTGGCATATGACATGACAAGTCTCGAATTCTCTACAAAAGTAAAGGTCATGGATCGTCCCAAGCTCGACCAAGTGGCTTGACAAAAGGCTTTTTGGGAATGAAATGCTCAAATCTTTATTCACAATGGGTGGATATGACTAGTATTTCAAAATTGTCCTCATTTCACTTTCACATTTCAAAAATTTAGGATGGGGTTTGTCCCTTCCGGGCTAGTGTCCTTTGCTTTCGCCAATCGCTTATTAGGCAACCGGTTAACCTCTAGACAATAGCTTTTCGGGGTGAAGTCACTCTGTCTCAGGGCGGCCGAATTCACAACCGTATGGGGGCCCAATTCAATGGATCCCACACCAAAGCACATCGAAGTGGTAAACCTCCATCAAAACAACTTAAAATTTCTCAACATTCAACAATTCATAACACTTGAGGTTTCCTTGGCATTACATTACTTCCACATGACAAAATTTGTTTGAGATGAGCACTTCAAGCTTATTGATAAAAAATTTTTTGGGTTGCCTTACCACAAGGTCAAACAAGGTCACCTAGACAAGTTAACCAAGTCCATATCGCGTCACGGGGTTGGATAGGTGACTCACATGCAAACCCTTGACTAGGCCTTGGGTCATGGGTCAAAAGACACTAATATGACACTATCTAGGGTGTTTTACAACCATTCTAGTAGGCAAAGTCTTAAGTTGAACAAGTATTTATAATGGCTTAGTTGCTCTTGTCAAAGTTCCTAAATAGGCATTTTTCAAAACATTTCTAACATGCAACTACATGCCGTGATGCAACTAATATAAACATCCTAATGCAAGTGATTCTATCAACTAGTATGCCATATAAACTAAATGCAAGCCCTAAGTTCACATTGTTTTTACCGCATCAATCAAAATAAAGCCACATAGTCATTAACATAAAGAGGAAAAAGGAGATTGGAAAGATCATACCATGCGGTCTTCAATATCCTCATGTCTCGGATGTGGCGTAGTCGATCAATGTGAACAAATGATAGAACAAACACAATATATACAAGACAATATAAACAAAGGAAATAAACATATTTTTGGGTTTTCAATTTTTCAAATTTTTATGATTTTTATGATTTTTGAAATTTTTCAATTTTTTTGGATTTTTAAATAAGAGTTAAATGTTAGAATTCCCATCCCCACACTAATATGGGCATTGTCCTCAATGGCCAAAATGATGGAAATTATGCAAAGATGATGCATGATTTCTATACTAAATGCAATCTATACTAAGCTACACTACATGATGCATGGTTTTTATTATGACGGAGAGGATAATTTAGATTACCTCCCGTTGCGTATGCATTAACTTCCCCAAACCGAGTAAGACACTATTGCTAATGTCCAAGGATGGGTATAGTTTATGCATACACTATGCTATGCATGAAACTAATTTGTCATTTTGGATTTTACAAATGGGAACAATAGAATAAGAACACCTCAATGGTACCGAGGTGTGAGTCCTTTGATGGGAATAGGACTAAACCAACAATGATCAAAATGAAATAAAATACAAAGAGAGAAATAGACAAACCATGGGAGTGTAGGAGTCTCCAAGGCTTGCTAATCTTCCATCATGCTATCATCATCATCACTTCCCTCATGAGAAGTGGTCACATTGCCACTTTCCTTGTCATTTGCTTCTTCACATTCTTCCTCATCTTGTTAATCATCATCTTCACCATTTCTTTCTCCATCTTCACTTGCATCTTCCTCAATATTATCATCAACTTCTTCATCATTTCCAACAACCTCATTGTCTCCCACAACGACCCTAGATGCACCCGGAAATAAGACTTCTCTATCCGCCCAACTAGGCAAAGGACAAGATGGATCAAGGAGTCCTTGGCTAGCTAGATGTAGGAGGGGTGGATATTGAGCCAAATAAGCATTTTTCCGATCTTCATAGGCTTGCTTGTGCATTGCTTGCATGAGAAGAGTCACATAGTCTTTCCCAACTTCAATTCCTTCCGGCTTGAACTCTTCATACTCAAAGGGGTAAGGTGGTATGACAATGGAAGAGGAGGGGGTTTCAAGATCACCCTTTTGTTGTTGAATGATATACTCGGCTTCTTCGGAAAGGGGAAGTAGATAATTGGTCCGGTGGACGCTTAGGCGACAAATCTTCGAGGGCAAGGTGAACGATCTAGCTTCACTAGTTAGCCATCCATACTTAGTGTCAAGGGGGTTATGGGCAACCCACTTGAACTTGTGAATCATAATATGCATATCAATAAGATGGCCACCTTCATTTGCTTTGTACTTGTTATCCTTATTGAAGTTAGGATCAAAGTGCTTGGCTAGGAGTGTGACTAGGCCGCCATTGACAATAACGGTCGTGCCCTTCTTCCCACTATCAACATTAAGCCATCTATCTACCAAGAGCCTCAAAGAATTGTAAGGCTCGGTATGAATTCTTCCGATATTCAAAGCCGATTCAAGAAGAATAAAATCAAGTCTTGTGAAATGATTTGTGTCTTTCCTAGCAATTATGGTATTTCCCACGACCTTGTGCCATACTCTTATGCCCGGATGATGGACCAAAAGAGCACGACATGCATGAAAATCCTCAAATTTCTTCCCGGAGATTGCCTCCCAAAGAGGCTCGGGGTCATACTTTCCATAATGCTTAAGATAACGCGATTCATCACTAAGACCCAAAATTTTACCTAATTCCGTAAAGGTAATGCGTCTACTAACATTAGCTAGACGAAACTCGAGATTTTCTCTATTCTCAACTTTGGTGACTTTCAAAGAACTTAAAAATTCCAAGACAAGGGAGGGGTATGTCAATTCCTTTGTTTCAAACAATTTCTTCAACCCCATGGCTTTGAAAAAGGCTTTTGTTTGTTCAAGAACACCCAATTTTTCCAAGGTATCTTCACATATGAATTTGGTGGATTGAATAGATTTCATAGCAAACTTGACAAAGGTATTTCTATGGGTATCGGAAATAAAAGTTACCTCCGGATAATGCAAAAGTTGATTAATTACCGGAGTAGAAGATGTTGATGGTCCCATAGAAGGTTGTTGTTGTTGTTGCACTTCCAAGTTTGGTGCTGCCACCAACATAGCCAAAGCTTTCTTTGTTTGAAGAGCCTTTTGCCTTTGTGAGAGTGCCTTAGCCTTTGGTGCCTTTGTTGCCTTTGTTGCTCCCTTAGTCCTTGCCATTGATGAACTAACCAAGAATAGAATGAAAAATCTTCAATTTGTAGTATGCCCAAATCGATTTGAAGGTGAAAGGCTTTGCCTTTATGAAAACAAAAATCGACTCAAAGGTTGAAGATTTTGTTCTTGGTTTTGATTTTTGTTGAAGAAGGAGTGATTAATTTGTTGTTGGAAGGATGGTTTGATTTGATTTTGGTGAATGTTGTTGAGGGTTTTTGTTTTTATGATGGAGAGGATGAGGGTTTTGATGTTGTGGGTAGTGTTTATGAATGAATGAATGAAGGTGGGAGGGGTTTTAAAGAGGCCGAAAATTTCAAAACTGCAGGGGCAATCCGTGCGGATTAGGCTCAATCCGTGCTGATTCTGCTTCTTCTACCTTTGCAAAAACTCGCCTAAAGACGGGCGGATTTGGTACAATCCGCTCGGATTTGCTGAATACGGGACGGGCGGATTTGCTCAAGGACGGACGAATTTCTGTCCAGAGAAATTTGCTTGTTTTCCTCAGCTGCAAAGACGGGCGTCTTTCTCACAAGACGGACAGATTCTTCAAGACGGGCGGATTTTCAGAAATCCGCTCGGATTCTTTAACAGTCAAGAAAATTTCAAAATTCAGCTCAGTTCAAGACGGGCGTCTTTTCTGAAGGACGCTCGGATTGCATAAGACGGGCGGATTCTTGGGAATCCGCTCGGATTCTTCCCTTATGTACACGGATTCAGTTCCACCCGTGCACAGCGCATTCCCTTTATCATTCTTCCATTCTTTCTTTCAAGTCTTGTGTTCTTCATTGTGGGGGCACTACTAAGGCATGGATAGCCTAGGCAATTGCCATCCCCACACTAAGGTAAAGCACTACACATCAATTGAAATTGTTAGTCCCTCCCTCACTTCTCTCTTACATGACAATTATTTTGATCAAAGTAAATAAAAATCCAAAGATGACAAAAATGCAATACAAGAATTGAAATGTAAGTTAGGGAGTTAGAAATATTTACAAGTGGTGGTTTAGGGAGGACTCCATCAAACTCTCATTCTCGATGAGATGTCAAGGGGGCATGTTCAAGGTGTTGTTGATGTTGCTCAACACCTTGAAGAAGTAATCAAAAGCTTGTTCATTATTATGGTAGAGGTCCTCAATAGACCGTGGCCCTTGTTGTTGATCATGATCGATGGCATGTCCAATGTAGGGATTAAAAATCCCTTCAAATTCGTCGTCCCAAAAACCACAAACTTCGTTGAGTTGATCATTGAAAATCTCTTGCTTAGATGGAGACAACTCTCCCAATTTCTTCTCTTGGCCAATGAGGCCATCCTCTTCTTCCTTGGTTGATTTTGATGAGCTTTGCAAGCTCTCCTTGTCACAATTCACTTGCTCTTTGAATGGAGCATCTTCAATTTTCTTCCTCCATTGGAGTTCCGATTTCTTCCTTTCATCCTTTCGGCTATAATGATCAATCATGAAACATGACTCATGCAAACGAGGAGCTCTCATAGTCTTGTCAAGATTAAAAGTTATGCTTTCATCTCCCACTTCTAGAGTGAGCTCACCATGTTTCACATCAATCACCGCACCGGCGGTGTGTAGGAAAGGTCTTCCTAGGATGATTGGAATGTTGGAATCTTCCTCCATATCAACAATGACAAAGTCCAACGGGATGAAAAACTTCCCAATTCGCACGGGGACATCTTCCCATATCCCTAACGGTGTCTTCGTCGATCTGTCGGCCATTTGGAGTGTGATGTTGGTGCATTTAAGCTCTCCCATCCCCAACCTTTTACTTACCGAGTACGGCATGATACTCACACTAGCCCCTAGATCACATAAGGCTTTGTTGATCGTTGTGTCGCCAATGGTACACGGTATTGAGAAGCTTCCCGGATCCTTTAACTTTTGAGGTGAACTCCCTTGAAGTATTGCACTACTCACCTTAGTGAAGGCGATAGTCTCAAGTTTCCGGATCGACTTCTTCTTTGTGAGGATATCTTTCATGTACTTCGCATAGGCCGGAACGTGATTGATTAATTCCGTGAAAGGAATTGAGACTTCTAAATTCTTCACAATTTCCATGAACTTTCCAAGTTGATCATCAAATTTGGGCTTGGCTTGACGACTTGGAAAAGGAAGTCTAATCACAATAGGCTCCTTCTCTTTGACCTTGTCTTCATTTTTCTTTGAACTTTCTTCTTTTGATGATTCTCCATCTTTGGAGTTTTGCACGATTTCTTCCTTTTCACTAGCTTCCACAACTTCATCCTCAACTTGCTTCTTCGGTGCTTTATACCTTGTACCACTTCTCAAGTGAATGGCACTAACCGTTTCATGTCTAGGGGGATTACTTTGAGGTGGTAATTGCCCATTTTGTCTTTGTGAGCTCGAAGATGCTAGTTGAGTCAATTGTGTTTCCAACATCTTGGTGTGAGCTAGAATGTTGTTGATGGTGGTTTCCTTTGCTTGGCTATCTTTTTGCATTTGGGTGAAAAATTCTTGTTGATTCTTTTGCATTTGGAGGACCCCTTTTTGGACATCAAAACCTTGGTCATTTTGGTGATTGTATGGATTTTGATTTTGGTAACCTTGGTTTTGATTGTAAAAGGGTCTTTGATTTTGGTTTCTCATGGGTGGTGGAGTGTATGTTGTTTGAGGGTTTTGAACATTTTGGCTTTTGTATGAGAGATTTGGATGGAATTTGGTGTTTTCATTGTAAAAATTTGAATAAGGGGTACCACTTTTATATGCTTGGAAAGCATTCACTTGTTCGGTTGTTCCCCTACACTCACTTGGGTCATGACCCAAAGTTCCACAATTCTCACATATCCCACTTGGGATTGATGAGGATGCCGTCATGGCATTGACATGATGCTTCGATGATTTTGAGTTTTCCTCAAGTCTAGCCATAGCTTGTTCAAACTTCAAGTTGATTGTATCGATATGGGAGCTTAGTTGGGCACCTAATTGAGTAACGGCGTCCACTTCATACTTTCCTCCTCTAGTAGCCTTGCGAGGCCTACTATATTGTGAATTGTGGATTGCCATCTCTTCAATTTTGCTCCAAGTTTGGTTGTCATCAACCTCGGTGAACATCCCATTTGATCCCATATTAAGGATATTTCTTGAGTCTTTATAAAGACCGTTCCAAAATTGTTGCACCAAAAACCATTCGCTAAGTCCAGGGTGAGGACATGAGCGACAAATTCCCTTGAACCGCTCCCAAGCTTCATACAAAGACTCTTCATCCCTTTGCTTAAAACCCGTAATTTGAGCTCTTAGCATGTTGGTCTTTCCCGGTGGGTAGAATTTTTTGTAGAAAGCTAGAGCCAACTTCTTCCAAGAATCTATTCCAAGGGTGGCCTTATCAAGGCCCTTCAACCATTGCTTTGCGGTGCCGATTAAGGAAAAAGGAAATAAGACCCATCTAATTTGGTCTTGAGTCACGCCCGTTTGAGAGATAGCATCACAATAATCGCAAAAGGTTTCCATATGAGAATGAGGATCCTCACTAGGCATCCCCCCAAATTGGCTCCTCTCAACTAGTTGGATGAAGGCGGACTTGGCAATAAAATTTCCGGTGAGATGTTGCGGTGTAGGAGTACCATTTGGTAGATTCTCCTCGGTGGGTACGGAGTGTGACGAGAATTTTGGCATTGTAGGTGGATTTTGTGGGGTATTGTGTAATAGGTTTTCTTCTCCTTCTATTGCGAAAGGATTGACAAACTCACTAGTGGGTTGAACAACTTCACCAACACCTCTCAAATTCATCCTAACAAGTCTCCTATTGTTCGTCAAGGTTCTTTCGATTTCACGGTCAAAAGGTAACAAATCACTTTGTAACCTTCTAGACATGCAAAATATCAAACAACTCAAAAACAATTAGAACAAACCTTGAGGAGTTTTACTTCCTCAAGGCGAAGAAAGACACAACTAATAACAATAAAAAAAAAGAAATCTAAATCAAACAAACACCGTCCCGCTAAGTGTTCACAAATTAAGATGTGGTCGTTGGTCACGGTCGATTCAAAACACAATTTATAGCTTAACAAGCAACTCTACAATTAGTAAACAGGCAAGTAAAGGTCGATCCCAAGGGACGGGAGTTGAAATGTGATTTCTATTGTAACTAGCGGTGTCTAAGGGGTGTCACAAATTGGGTTGATGTAGAAGGTTACTAAACGAGAATAACAATGAAAATAAACAAGCAAGATGAATAAAAAGGGGTGTAAACAATTGATTAAAGGCACTAGGGTGTCATGGGATCATAGGGGAATCATGGGATATGATCATACAAACATGTTCTCAAATTATAAGCAAGCAATTATTGTTGTGATGGATTGAGTTGGGTTATATCTTACAATCCTAGGAAAGTTTGGGTCCCGGAGCCGAATCGATTAGATTGTACAATACCTACAAGTCGACTTAATCTTCCCTACTCAACAACATGCATGGTCTAATGAGACTCGAGTTGGGTTATGTCTTACAAGTCTCATTGAAAAGATAGAAGATGATAGTAAATGCAAGGATTCATAGGCTTAGCATTTCATCAAATATAACATGTGCATGAGTTGAGATCAAAACAAGCAAGCAAATAAAATATGAAAGCATATTAATTTAAGCATGAATCATTCCCCATGTTGGTTTCCCCTAAACACCCATTAACCCTAGCTAAGAGACTACTCACTCATTATCATGTTGATCATGCTAGCAAGGTTGTCAATCATACCAACAATATGAAACATGATGAATAAATGAAAGTAATTAACAATAATTAAAAAGGGATTAAGAGATTATACCTACTAATGATTCCAATAATAAAGCAAGAATAATAGAAGTACTTGAATGCTAGATTGAGAGGTTGTCAATCTCCCAATAATAACCCAAATAATCTTCAATTACCCAAAATAAATGATGAACAAAAGAGAGATTAAAGAACTAAAACTTGGATTAAAACTTGATTAATACTTGATTACAATATTTGAAGAGAGATTTGATTGATATTAACTACACTAATTATTGATAAGAAAAACATGCTCCTCTAATTAGCCTAATGGGGTATTTATAGTGAAAATTAGGGAGGATGCATTAGGGTTAACTAAGGGCTAAACTAGTAATTACACTTTTTAAGTTGAGCAAGGAGGACCCGGTATTTTCTGAGAGAAGGGCTTCTCTTTTCGTAGCTTGAAGAAGACAATCCGTCTTTGTGAAGAAATCCGGGCGGAATAAGGTCGGGACGGACGGATTTGGGCGGTGGAATCCGAGCGGATTCGAGGAATCCGGACGGATTGTTGAGGGGAATCCGAGCGGATTCGAGCACGGGGACGCTCGGATTGTGGGGCTGGACGGGCGGATTGTTGACAATCCGCTCGGATTGTCGATCAAAGATAGTAACTTCTTCTTTTCTTCCCTTTTCTTCATAAATTCCTTGGGGATTTCCTTGGGGACTCAAGGATCTTTCCTCAACATTGCTCTTCTACTATGATATGTACAAAGGCCTTCTAATCTTGTCTCTCCTTGATGCTTGGTCATTGAATTCGATCAATTTAGTCTTGTTTTGCCATGAAAATGCAAGATTCTTACTCCTTCCCTACCAAGGGATCAAAATCTCAAAGAATATGCAAAACAAAGAACTAAAGATAAGAAATGACCCAAATAAGCACTAAAAAGCATGGAAACAAGGCTAATTCGGGGGCTAAATATGCACCAATTATGGTCACATCAATACATCAGACCAGAATTCCTTCCTAGCTATGGTATCATTGAAAGCATAAACCATAGTGCAATGAAATTGAAAAGCAGTGCTTATCTCAGTAATCCTCATATATATTGCTTGAGCACTATAGTGAAGGAAATTAACTTGATAAATGTTTGGTTTCGAGAGCACCCAGATTCTCCCTCCAGGATGACAAGAAGTATTGGTAGAAATAGACCATCCATCACACATATTATTTCTTATAGGCTTGACCTTTGTCTCAAGGAGACCAAACAAACTTACCTTATGAAAATGTAAGAACCACTTGATATGCTTTTGTTTAGATAAGTTGTTTAGCCCCCTAATATTCCAAAAACCAAAGCTATGCATTACTCCCAGGAGGGAGTAACACACTACCATTCGTACCTATACCAACTTTAGGGGTAGCATTGTTCAGAGCATCAATAAAAGTATACTCCCTAAAGTTGGATGAAGATTTCCCAGCAACTATGATGTCCCTCCTACTAATAGCAAGAGGTTTGGCATGAGTATTAGCTGGGGCTGCGGTAGTGACTTGTTGGTAAGTTCCATTTTTATTCCATGTCACCTGTAGCTTATAATGAACATCCTCAGGGGTTTTAGCAGCACCAGAGGAGCCAACAGGCCCAGCAACAGGGGACACAGGTTTAGGTGTGGGCATTGGAACATGCTGAATGATAGGGTCAATCCTAATATGAGCAACAGGCTGAATGACAGGGTCAGTCCTAATAGGAGCAACAGGTTGAGACACAGCCTTAGCCAGAACAGGTTTCTTTTGGACCCATTTCTGTTGTGGTTGAGCAGCAGGTTTCTGATTTTTTGGTTTTGGCTTCCTACATTGTTCAGTAGCATGACCAGTTCCTCCACAAACACCACACAAAATGGGTTGCCATTCACATTCAATAGCCAGCTTAACAACATGACCATCCTCATCCAAAAATTTAACAAAATTAGGTAAGCTTTCACCAAAGGGAACTTCCAGTAAACCCTAGCAAAACCTAACCTTGTTTTCCCTTCAGTGGACGGGTCACACCTTAAAAAATTACCTATCAAGCCTGCAATTCAAGGTAAACATTTACCCCAATATTTCAGAGGTAGGTCTATGATTCTTACCCACACAAGCACCTTCTTCACATCATCCTTGTTAAGTTGAATATTAGAGTCCCAACTCCTAATTATAAGTGGCTTATTATCAAACAAATAATGCCCTTGCTTAAGAACAACCAACTTACTAGTCTCAGAAGTAAAACGAACCAAAAAGATACCATTTGGCAAGAAGGATACCTTGTCAATTGGATAATTTGCCCATATTCGTCGAACAAAACCTTCAATGATTTCCCAGGGAGGATTTGTCCCCAGGATGAAGCAATACACCGAAGATTTCCAGTAATTATGCTCTTCCTGTACATCTTCAATGGTAAATTGCATCAAACCCTCAGGCTCCTCATAAATTCGTTCCAAGACAGCTTTCTTTTTGCCTTGAACATACCATCCTTCCCAGATTCATCAATTTCAATAGAATCCAAATTAAAAGAAGCAACACCAGTTATCTCATTCACATTTTTCTTCTTCCCAGTATTCGTATCAGAAGGTTTATTGATTTGGTTAGAAGAAGAGGACGAAGCAACATTTTTTTTGAGAATTTGGGGTGATTTGGTGACAGTACGATGAATGGACGATGAAGATTGAATAGTAATCACCATGACTGCGCAGACAAATCTAGGGTTTATGTTATTCTCTTTTGTTTTTTAACTTTTTTTCTTATTTTCAGAGCTTTTCTCTCTCTAGATTCTCTCTCATACTTATTGATCAAAGTTAAAAAGTGGTACTTGAGACTTTAGACTTTAGGGTTTATGTTATTCGGTTTTGTTTTTTCACTTTTTTTCTTATTTTCAGAGCTTTTCTCTCTCTAGATTCTCTCTCATACTTATTGATCTAGCATTTTTTTTATGTTAATCATGCATAAACCCCTTGAGACTTTAGGATTCAGACCATCCTCCTCGAGAGCTTTCTTTTAAGCTCGAGAAAAGGGGATGACGTCCATTGTGTCTGATTTAAATATCGAAGCTGCTTCCATGCGATTATCAAGTGCCATACCTACCATATAGCAACGTGTGTGTAGGGGGAGACCACACCTTTAATCTCGTGGGATCACTGGCATAAACCTTCTTTTAGAAGACCGACCGAGAGTTAGAAGAGTCTAGGCTCATGCATAACATCCATAACAAGTGAATGACTAAGTGCTACTTGTCTTCCCAAGTCTGTTTTCAAAACCAAGTCCTTTTTCAAAACCCATCCTTGGATCAATATTTTGGAAATAAACGGTTTGACCACCCCTTATTTTCGAAATTTCTGGACCTAGTTAGGTCCAAATCTTTAAACCTCTTTTCAATCCCGAACTTTTGAACCTACCTCTTTTGAAAAAAAGAATCATTTCCAAGTCGAAGTGCTGCCGAATTAGGATTAGAATTTTGACCAAATCAAGCCTTTTATAAAACGGCATGCTGCCCATTTTAAAAGCTTATTTTGATTCAATCCTTTCCAATTTCAAAATCTAATAAACCATAATCCAAGCCTAACCCAAACATAGAATAGAGTTTGAGTCAGTTGGGTCAAGTCCAGTCTAGTTGCTCTAGTTTAAGCCATGTTTTGTTTTATCTAGGGTTCAAGTGAACCAATCTTGTCTAGGCTAGAACACAACCCTAGTGGGTTACCTAAGTCACCTCGTAGGTCCAAGTCAAGTAGGTCAACCACTTGGTCAAAGTCTAAGCCACAAAAACACCCCAGCTAAGACACTATGGGGCGTCCCCCTTTCCAAACCAATGGGCCATGTCTGGTTTCGATCACGGTTTAGTCACACCAGGTCTACATCAAGTCTATGCTAAGTCTGTATCAAGTCTATGTCTAGTCTAGTCTAAGTCCAAGTCTAAACCAGTTGAGTCAGGTTTTTGTCCTAGTTGGTCTAGAACCCCTCTCCTACACCTTGACCTTGCACAAGTGAGTCACTTAGCTCATTTCCCAGGTCTAAGTCTGACTTTGAGTTAGGTCTGAGTCAAAGGTCGAGTCTGTGAGTTGAGTCTGTGAGTCAAGTCCTTTTTGTGCAGAGGTTTGATTTACATTTTTGATTAGTCCGGGGTTTCTTTGTAGAAAGGCTGCCCCAGACCAGAAAAATGTCAACGGAAGCACTATTGGCTAAGATGAACGACACTTTGGAGCTCCTTACAACTCGCTTGGCTGTAGTTGAGACTAAGGTAGGTGGGGAGACTCATGTAACCACCACCCCGGAAATGTCTGAGTTTAAAAGGCGATTTAAGCTTGTGGAAGACCAACTGAAGCTCTCTCATGGGGAGAGCATCCAGTACGAGAATGTTAGGGCTTATGCCCCAATTCAGGAGGAGCTCCCTAAGAACTTTGTGCTCACAGATATCCCTAAATTCAAGGGAACTGAAAATCCTCTGTAGCATATTAGGTCCTATAAGAAGCACCTTGCTCTGAAGAGTGTGCCTGCGAGCATGCTAACTGCTATCTTTGCCCAATCCTTGGAGGAACATCCAAGGGCATGGTTTTAGAACCTAGATCTAAAGAATTACCCAACATTCGAAGATCTAACTACTAAGTTCTGTAGGCATTATGCTGACAATGCCGAAATCCAGACAAAAATTAGGACTCTCGAGTTTATGACCCAGAGAGAAAAGGAATGCTTTACTGATTTTCTGGCTGGTTGGCGCGCTGAAAGCGTGAAATTGACCAAGAAACCCGAAGAGGTCGATATGGTCGATAAGTTTGTAAAAAATCTGCAACCAGCTTACCGTAATGAGCTAAAATATCAAAACTTTAGCACATTCAAAGACTTGACTCGAATTGGGAGGAAAATCGAAGATGACATCCGTACGACGGAGTTTTCTAAACCCAAGGGATACCCTGGGGCTTCCTCCTCTAAATCGAAAGAAACTACTAGTGCTAATCATGTTCAAGCTATTAATTTCCTAGGAGGAACTTCCAAGAAACCACAACGCTCTACTCCAAGAGTTTTTACTGACCTTGGGTGTACTTATACGTATGCCCTTGAAAGACTCAAGGCCCAAGGGAAGCTAAACCCAATCGGCCTAACTCCTGAACCACCCTTGGAACAACGACCCAAGTGGTACAGGCCGGAGGCATACTATGCCTACCACCAAGGGAAGGGGCACGATGCAGAAAAATTTTTCCGCCTCAAGCATGAAATCCAAGATATGATTGAGAATGGAGCAATCCCAATACCCACTGTGAAGCCCAATAATGTCACCAATCGATTTGGGGATCATTCAAATGCGGTGTTCGTCGAAAACAGCATCGATGGGTCCCACCTAATCCGTCCTATATGTCGCCTAAATGGTTTCTTGTGGGGGAACACTTCATTGATTGTTCTAAATATCTCCCAAGCATAGAGAACGAAAATCGATTTGGGGATTTTGCCATCGACTGTACCCCTTACATTCTCAGAAGTGCCAACGAAATCAATGGCATCTGGAATGATGATGAGGATGATGTGTACCTTCAGAAGGGCGCAGCAATCCCCTATACTCGGGATGAAGTCCAAAAGCTAAAGAAAGAGGCTCTCGAGTCCAATCACTTGACACGAGCTGACCGCCCATTTCAAGTGGAAAAGGCCACCAATGCTCCAACTGCACAAGCTAAGGACCCTACTGTAGTCGAGGCCCTTAGTAAGGGGATAACCCAAGAGGTCCCTCTCATTAAGCAGCTACAAAAGACTAAGGCCGATGTTTCTATCTGGGAGCTCATTTTGAGTTCATTCGGACATCGAGAAGCCCTATTACAAGCACTAATGAGCATGAACGTGTCTCCAGATATTGCTCCAAATGACGTGGTGGCCCATGTTGTCCAAAATCCACCATGACTTCTCAATGCGGTAACCTTTTCTGATGAGGATCTACCCTCTATAGGGCCCAAACCCGGCCTAGCCATGTACATTGATGTGACATGTTATCAAAAGCATGTCCCTATAACTCTTGTCGATGACGGGTCAACTGTTAATGTTCTACCACTAAGGACAGCACACGTTTTGGGCCTTGACAAAAAGGACCTCACTCCAACCACTCAAACGGTTTGAGCCTTTGATGGGACGATTCACAGGGTAACCGGGATTGTCGACCTAGTAGTTCAAACTGGGCTCATTGAAAGGAAGGTTAGTTGTCAGGTCATTGATGTGGCCTCATCCTTCAACTTATTACTAGGAAGGCCTTGGATCCATGGAGCGAAAGCTGTATCCTCCACTTTGCATAGAAAACTCAAAATCCCTCTCAAAGGAGAAACTGTCACCATCGAGGCTACCCCTATCATAGTAACTGGGGGGGATCTGGCATCAGAAGTAACACTCTATACCTCAAATGATGCTTGCGGGTTCGAGGTTATAAACGTGATTGACTCTTGTCCTGAATTAGAAAACATGGACTTGTATATGGAAGTCACGTCTGTGAAACCATTCTCAAGACTGGGAAGTACTTTGGTTTCTCTCTGTACCCTCGGAAGGAGGATACCTTGGTACTAAAGGGCGTGATCCCTAGAGGAACGATATTCGGGTTGGGATACCAGCCCACTGAACAAGATCTAGAAAAGAAAAGAAGGACGGTTACAAACCGAAAACCTTATCCACTAACACTGAATGGATACTTCGTGAAAGCCGGAGAAGCAGAACGTTGTCTCGACTTTCCCGAACCTCTTTTTGACGAAAAGAGTAAGACGTTGGTCCCTGGAATTGAAATATTCCAAGATTGTCACTACATTCCGGAGGATGTGCTATCCGTGACACTCAGAAAGGCCGGATCTACCCAGTCGAAGACGGGAATGCCTTAGGTCTCCTTTTTGTGGAGGAGAGAGAAATGGAAAAACGTAACGAACAGTTGGTTAGTATGATCCTCCGAAGCGATAGGTTCGATCCCTCTACCCTGATCATTAATATAGCTCCTAAAGGGGCTATATCTGGATGGAGGAAAACTATCAAATGAACTGACAATAGAGGTTTGCTCTTCAAGCTAACCATAGGAGAAGGATAGATGCTTAATCCAGATGATGATTCTAAGTCTGAGTCTGAGTCTGATAAGAGTCTTAGGGTTGAGTCTAAAGAATCGAGTGTTGAAAAAACCTCTTCCCCAGTCTTTCCATTTGATGTACCTCCCCCTAGCTCTGGTATTCCGGGGGCTGTCCCGAATACCACACCCATTCCACCACTGACCTCTGATCTGTTGGCCCAAATGTTAGCGCATTTCGCGCAGTTTCAAATTAATAATTAGATGAACCAGTTTGCTTACGACCCTTCTCCTTTACATTGCAATCCCATTTCTGAAAATGTTGGTTTTAATAATGACGTTGATAACGAGGCCTTGAAGGGACAGGTTGAAGAAGAGGAAGAGGAGATAGTACCGCCTCTGCAATTGGTTAAGGGGTTTGAGGAATACGACCAAAGAAACACTGTTATCGAAGATACGGAAACCATAAATGTAGGAACCACCTTAGAACCCAGAGAACTCAAAATAGGTACCACTGTAGATCCTACAGAAAAACAAGGGTTCATAGATTTGCTGAATGAGTTCAAAGATGTCTTTGCATGGTCTTACAGAGACATGCCAGGAATTGATAGGGAATTTGCAGAACACAAAATCCCAATCAAGCCAGGGTTCAAACCAATCAAACAAAAATTACGGAAAATGCGTACTGCGTGGTCTTTGAAAGTCAAAGAAGAAATCGATAAACAACTCAAGGCCGGGTTTATTAAAGTATTCGAGTATTCAGATTGGGTAGCCTTTGTAGTACCAGTACCTAAGAAGGATGGGAAAGTCTGTGTGTGTGTGGACTTCTGGGATTTGAACAAAGCCAGTCTGAAAGATGACTTTCCATCACCTCACATCGATATCTTGGTTGACAATACCGCGAATCATACCCTACTATCTTTCATGGATGGGTATGCCGGATACAATCAGATAAAGATGGCCGAGGAAGATATGCACAAAACCGCGTTTATCACGCAATGGGGAACCTATTGTTACACGGTAGTGCCGTTTGGGTTGATAAATGCCGGGGCAACGTACCAAAGAACCGCGACAACGTTATTGCACAATATGATGCATAAGGAAGTCGAGGTGTATGTCGATGACATGATTGTAAATTCAAAGGAACGTGACGGTCATCCAAAGGCCTTATGAAAATTCCATGAAAGATTAAGGAAATATAACATGAGGTTGAACCTTCAAAAATGCTCCTTCGGGGTTACTTCCGGGAAGCTCCGGGGTCACATCGTCAGCCACCGTGGTATTGAGATTGATCCTTTGAAAATCAAGGCCATTATGGAAATGCCTCGTCTGAAAACTGAGAAAGAAATTCGAGGTTTCCTGGGTCGAATCCAATATATAAGCCGCTTTGTCTCGAAGTTGACAATGATATGTGAACTGATCTTTAAGAAATTGAAAGTCGGAGAACACGAGATGTGGAATGATGAATGTCAAGCCGCATTTGACAAGATCAAAGAAGTTCTGTCTGCTCCACCTGTGCTTAGTCCACCCATAGCCGGATTGCCACTATCCTTGTATCTAACCGTAACAGATACCGTGATGGGAGCAATGTTGGCCCAAACTGTGGAAAAATAAGAAAGGGCAATTTACTACATCAGTAAAAAGTTCTTAGAATATGAAGCTAAGTACACCACGTTAGAAAAAACATGCCTAGCCCTAGTCTGGGCAACAAAGAAGCTGAGGCACTATATGCTGTGTTATAGTGTCAGTATATACTCCAGAATAGATCCAATCAAATACCTGTTTGAAAAACCAGTATTAAATGGCAGAATGTCGAGATGGACTCTCGTGTTAGCTGAATTCGATCTTAAGTATGTACCCTTGAAAGTAGTGAAAGGAAGGGCTGTCACCGACTTCCTCGCGGACAATCCAATAGAGGAAGACAGTGTTACGGACATGTGGTCTTTCCCAGATGAAAACGTGGTTCATGTCGAAGACAAAGTATGGGATCTTTACTTCGATGGAGCTTCGAGTAGCATGGTATATGGGGTCGGAATCCTCCTCATTTCACCAAAGGGAGAACATGTATCTGTATCCATCAAGTTATATTTCCTCGCGACCAACAATGCTGCTGAGTACGAAGCATGCCTACTGGGTTTGCGCAGTACTATCAGTCTAAATATAAAGAAGTTACTGGTACATGGTGACTCATCTTTAGTTATTAACCAAGTAACAGGGTCGTGGTAAATCAAAAGTAATAGTCTGGCACCTTACCAGGCTAAGATAGAGGAATTGGAAAAGTATTTTGAGGAAATACACTATGTCCATTTACCCAGAGAAGAGAATCAATTCGCCCATGCTCTGTCTAAGTTGGCAGCTTTGGTTAACATCCCAGATCATATAGACAGCATGCCATTATGTGTGGAACGAAGATCGGCACCATCATACATTAATGAAATTAATGGCACTGAGGAAGATGAGATCGAACCTTGGTACACATCAATCTTGAAATTCAAAGACACATGAGAATACCCTGACAACCTCGATGCTCAGGGAAAGCGAGCATTACGGATGCTCTCGACCCAGTTCATCGAGGCTAATGGAGGGCAACTACACAAAAAGACCGCGCAAGGTGTCTTATTGCGATGTATTGATCAAAACACAGCCGACAAAGTCATGGAGGTGGTTCATGACGGGGAATGTGGACCCCACATGAATGCTCACATGTTGACTCGTAAGATCATGAGACTTGGTTATTACTGGACCACAATGGAAGCAGATTGCCGACATTATGTTCGACATTGCCACAATTTCCAGATATTTGCAAATATACAGCATGTACCACCCTCTATGCTATATACCAGGACATCACCTTGGCCTTTTTCAACCCGGGGGATCGACATTATCGGAAAGGTCAACCCTTGTGGGTCAAGAGGACATTGTTTCATTTTGGTCGCAATCGACTACTTCACGAAGTGGGTAGAAGCCAAGTCTTATAAAGTGCTAAATGCAAAGCAAGTAGCACAGTTCATTCAAAATGAGATCATTTGTCGATATGTGACATCCCACGAACTCATCAGTGATAACGGAACCCATTTCCAAGCTGAAACGGAGGTTATACTCAAAAAGTATAAAACCAAGCACCATACGTCATCACCATACAGGCCACAGACAAATGAGGCTGTAGAAGTTGCCAATAAAACACTTACAGCCATTTTGAGGAAAATGTCTGATAACTATAAAGATTGGTCATTGAAGATACCCTTTGCCTTGTGGATATAGAACTTCAATCAGAACAGCCACGAGGGCAACCCCGTACTACCTGGTTTATGGGATAGAGGCAGTTCAGCCCATAGAACTAGAGGTACCATCCCTAAGGACATTACTTGAGATTCAAGTTCCAGAAGCAGATTGGGTCCAAGCTAGATATGACTCTTTGGTTTTACTGGATGAACGACGCTTGAATGCATTGTATCAGGTTCAACTCTATTAGAAAAGGATAGAAAGGGCTTTTAATAAGAAGGTGAAACCTAGAAAAATGAAAGAAGGAAATTTGGTGTTGAAATCGATTCGTGCACTACTACCAGTCGACCCGAGGGGTAAATTTAAACCAAATTGGGCAGGCCCGTATTTGGTGAAAAGAATTCTGACAGGAGGAGCGGTTCGGCTGACTGATCTAGATGGTAACGACTTTTCGAATCCTACAAAACTGGACCAGTTGAAAAAAATATTATCCCTAAAGATCTCATTCTCAAATATTATGAAATAGAATTCAGTTTGCATTTGTATTTGAGTCTAGTTTCAAAGTCTGACATTCGTTGTCTTTGTATTATGAATTATGAACTACGAACCTGGTTTGATTCTGTTGAAAAGCAGATACGTAGGGAACTCTTTAAAAGAGTACAACCAAAAAAATGTAATTCCAAATGCAAAACTTGGAATTTCTAATAAATAATATTTCCTTTATTTATTTCAATAATTCCGGGCGAAGCCCATGGTGTCTAAACCATCTAATAATAATAAAACATAATATAATAGCTACCTA
Source organism: Silene latifolia (assembly GCF_048544455.1). Lineage (NCBI taxonomy): Eukaryota > Viridiplantae > Streptophyta > Magnoliopsida > Caryophyllales > Caryophyllaceae > Silene > Silene latifolia. Next base: position 109,332,133 of record NC_133526.1, read on the forward strand.
TCCCTCCTATAGCCGAGTCATGTAAACCATCACGAGACTAAGTCTCACCCATCTTCACTCTAGCCCGTTTCTTCGGAGGAACTGCACTTTCTTCACGCTAGCCCAGTCTGTCTTTTGCACTCGGTCGGGGACCCAACCTCTTAGCCAATGCCGGCCTATCGTCAGCCTTTACCCCTAATCGTTTCTAAACACTTGAGACCTTAGGATCATCTTTAGGGTTTTTGTCAGTTTTAGGTTCAGACTCGGTCGCAGTTAATTTCATTTCAAAGAATGCTCGATTTTTGAGGCTTTTCTCATGGTACCTCCAGTCTACAACATCATCCTTCTGAAGTTTCCTTCTGATTTTCGGGGAAGTTTCTCTGACCCATCTTAAGTATGAAGGAGACACCCATGTCGAGGGAATTAGCTTGGGCATGGTCCATAATGTCCTGCGGTGCCAGGCATAGAGCCACTCCTGGCAACGAGAGTGAGTGAGTTTGAAGGGCATTCCTGGGGCGGGTTCCATTAAAGGAATCATTTGCGGCCGGCCAAACTGTCAAAGATCACGGTCCGGGTAAATATAGATTGGGTTATCCAAACCCAATAGAGGAATATGTCTTATCTTATCAGCATCAGAAAGGCCTGTGAAAGAGTCTATAGCCAGCCCGGGTAAGACCCACCGAACATGAGACCCTACACCAGTAGTCAGCACTTCATGCCAATAAGCAGATGACCTATTCAATTTGCACCTCAGAGGCCAACTGATACAACGCCTCACATGATACTTCTCGGGGAGGGCAGAACAATCAAACAATCCAAGGTGATCGAAGAGCCATACCTAGTAAAGGAAGGAAGTGAATAAGGAGAAAAAGAAAAAGAGGGGAAAAAAAATGCGAAAAAAAATAAAAAGGAAAAAGAGCGAAAGAAAAAAAGAGAAAAAAAACCGAACAAAAAGCGAAAAAGAAGAAGGAAACCTGAAGAAATAAGGAAACCCGAAGAAATATGGAAACTGAGGGAATTCAGGAAACCTAAGGGAAATAGGAGAACCTGCCTAAACAAGGATTGACCACCATGCTTTCGGTCAAGGGGGAGGCCGCGGCGCCCTTCAACCGGATTTTTTGTCCTTATGCATCCCTTGCGCGGATTTTTGTTGTCACATTTCGAAAGTTGGAACGGCTAATTTACATTTCTACCCTTATCAAGTCAAAATGTTTGAATTAAAACACGTACACACTTAAGGCTTTTTATTTTTATTCAAAGGTAGCGGGCTACGCCCACGTCAGTCACGAGTCTCACCCTTTTGTCGCATTTCAAAATGCAAATCGAGTCTACCTTATCCTTTCCCTTTTGAAAATCGGGATTTCAAAAACTTTTTTCAAAGATCGATGATCATGTCCATTTTCAAAATGTTTATCCATTTTCATTTCCATTTTTAAAATTTCCATTTCCATTTCTATTTTCAAATGTCTATCCGGGTCGATGACCCATTTTCGAATCCAATTTCAAAATGCTTATCCGGGTCGATGGTCCATTTTCAATTCCTTTTTCAAGAATCGATGATCCAAATAGCAATACATCCCCAGCATGAAAATATTTTTCAAAATTCAGACCTAAGGCCCATTTCAACAATGGTTGTTTCAAATCCAAGCTTCGGATCGATGACTCAGTTTATCAAAATGTTTCAACTTTCAAAGATCGATGATCTAAATGTGAGCTTATACGATAATATGATTATTGTTGTATTAGTTTTCCATGTTTTGAATGTAACAGGAAATGCTTCAACTGGGGGCTCAAAAGGCTTCGCCTTTAGACACATTGCAACTGGGGGCTCTGAAGCTGTAACGGCTTCAGATACCACTATCAAAATCAACGGAGGACATCCACAATCCAAATCAAATCAAATTCAAATCGATCCAATTCAATACAAAGTGGAGGAACTCCACAGCTGAAAGCAAAGTTTTGAAGGAATGGTAACCTCATTTGGAAAACCCCATTCCATTCTGGGCATAGATTAGCAGAATGCATGCCAGTAGTGTCGAACTACGATATGGGTTTGATTCTGTCACAACGGATACGTAGGCGCCTAGGGATAAGGCTCAACTCACCACCTTTTCAATGGGTCGATGACCACCGATGATTAATCCCCAGCGAAGCTTCTGGTATGATCTCTTCTTATGCCTGGCGAGCTTATATACGCAAGTCTAATAGACTATAAACCACCCGCGGAATCCTCAGCTCGAGAGGGACCTGGGGTATACTTTGACTTTCGCCCTGTCCAAGCCTCAGTCAAAGTGGGGGCTCTGTAGATACCCATATTTGTCGATATTGGCATTTATAGAAATCCCGTCAAAACACCCGATCATGATAGGACGACATGTATTCACTAGTTGGCATTGTCATTATTCGGAGTTCGTTTTACGAAGTAGAATGGGCATCGTCGATGAAGCGTTTTATTGATGATATTTAATTTAAACGTTTTAATTCTTATTTAATTTAAACGATGTTTAAATTAAGATTTTTAATTCATTTCATTTATTTAATTTGAATTTATTTTCTTAAGTTTGTTTTATTGAAAATAAAATAAATATTTGGTTTGAAAAATCATTTTATGAGTGTATTTGATTTGAAAAATCATTTATTTTAATGTGTTATTTGATTTGAAAAAATCGATATTGAAAGTTGAAAACTCGTTTTAATCACACGATTTGTGATCTCGTTTTATGCTTGATTCCCATTTATTTTAATGTGTTATTTGATTTGAAAAAATCGATTTTGAAAGTTGAAAACTCGTTTTAATCACACGATTTGTGATCTCGTTTTATGCTTGATTTGGGCTCGATTTTCGACGCACTTCCGACCCAACTTCCTCTCCCATAACCCATGTGCGAATCCCAGCCAAAGCCTATCCCAAATCCCCTTCATAGCCCATCCAATCCGCATCCAAAACAACCCAACACCACCTTCGCTGCTATGTTTTGCAGCCCCAAACCCGACACCAAAAGAGCCCCGTATTCGACTCCAATGCGACCCATATATCACCTCACACCTAGCCCACATATCAAGCTATAACTCCAAGCCCTTTCCCATGCAACCCACGTCCAAAATCTTTCACAAACCTCACGCAACAAGCAGCCCCCCTGTTTTCGTTCTCTAAACCCGAGCCCAATCAAACAGTCCCAAAACCCGCTCCAAACACCTACTAAACCCGTGCCCATTAACCCTAACCCATACCCTAGTATCCTAACCATATTACCCTAGCTTAACCACTAAGCAAACTCCTTATACAAAACCTAAAACCCCATGAAATAGCTGCTGGACAGCAGCTATGCAAACCGAGACCCGTCTGCCTCTCCTCGATATACCCTACTTCTACCCTTCAAAACTTCTTATAAATGCCTCCCCTCTACCACACATCCACTCCTCTAAGCTCTCCACATATCTTACTGCCATTAACAAGCCTCAACCTCCATAAACGAACCCTAGTTGCCTCTCAAAACCCTCGACAAAACGGACATACAAAACTGAGAATCAGTTTGTGTGTCCTCTTTTCAACCCTTCGTTCAACCATCAAACCTCCATTAAAATTCGAGTTTCTTGCTCCTAATTAACCATATAACATCTGATGCCTGTCGTTGTGTGCACCAAAGATAATATTAATAATTCCAACTACAACTATAGATAGCGGTAGCAGGGTCGAACCACAGAGAGGCGATGCAATTATTAGTTGTACTATTTAAGTCCAAAGGTAACAGTGTGTGGGGGTTTTGATTTGAGTTGATCTATAACTAAAGGCAGTAAATGAAAAGTAAACTAAATAAACGGATGAAATCAAATATTAAAAAGGTGCTAAGATGGTCGGTTCACTATAGTTTCGGCGGCATTATACTAGGTAGGTCTAAAAACAAACACGCGAGACGGAAAAATAAGAAGTCCTCTCGGTCGTTTCTTAACAGGTAGCATCTCTCGATCTCGCTACAGGTCCCTAATATCACTAATACTAACTTTCGTCCTGAAAAGTGACTAAAAAGGCTAAATTAACTCATCTCTCGATCTCATTAATCTAGTCGTCTTAATTAGGTAGGCTATCTCCCTTCCCTATCTTTCGATCTTTATTGGGTCGGTCAATTCCTAAACATTCAACTAGTCACGTGCACTCGATTCGTCAAACATAGCAATTAAATTAATTAAAACGAAGGTAAAACTCACGTGGCCAGTCGATCGAACAGGGAATCCAGTCGATCGACCATGGCGCGATTTCTGGTCTACTATTCTAATGCCGCCTACACTACAGATTCCCTACATCCTAGCACAAGGTATTTAGCTACTCATACTAGAAATAATGACAGCAATAAACTTAACAATTTAAACATTCGAATTCATACTTAAATTAATTAAACGAACAATTAACATAAAACAATAATTTGGCTTCAGGAGATTTAACCTAGCAATTCTATACTACGAATGAAGTAATAAAACGGAATATAAGAACAGAAGAATACCGTATAGAACAGGAAAGAATGATCAAAACCGAATGCTAAGAGTAAACTTTATTGACGGGAAATAATCTAACTAATGAATGTTTAGAGCTTGATGATAAAACTGAATTAAAGCTTGATGATAAAACTGAATTAAAGCTTGATGATTATTCTGAATAACCTAGGTTAAGTTATATATAATATCGCGTAACACTTATTCCTAAACCTAATATACAATGGGCTTTGGAAATCTCGTTCTATTAATTCACGTCAGAATTAACGGTATGGTCGATCGACCATAGCAGCCGGTCGATCGACTGAACTATGCTGAACAGTAGCTCCTGTTAGTCGTGCGTTAGTCGATCGACCATGAAGGCCAGTCGATCGACTGCTTTAGCTGATAGTTCGCTTCTAATTCTTCATAAAATTATCTTTCAGGCCTCGTAATGCGCACCAAGCTCGTTCCTTGAGTAAATACTTCACGTCAAATGCAATGCAAGGTACTCGGGGACGGATTTAGCTTGATTTCTACTCATTTCCGCATAAATCTGCAATATTACATAAAAATACGAAAGTAGACGAAATGGGGCAAATAGTAGCATAAACTACATAAATGAGCTCTGAAATGCGTGTAAAATACGGCGTAAAACAACATATTTAGGACACGCATCAAACTTCCCCAAACCAAACCCTTGCCTGTCCCCAAGCAAGAACTAGACTAGATCCTAAAACCAAATGGAACGAGTTCAATCTTAGAGCGAAATGCAACTATAAAGCCTAAACCAGTTTTAATGCAACAACTAACAATCAATTAGCAATATGGATAATGCAAACGAGTTATGTAGTCGTTAAAAACCTGCTGAACCGTCAACTGTAGAGACTTATCATTATGGACTCTCACGGGTCGCTCGAATCACTCAATGAATACGGGTGAGTAATGTAAAGATAGAAAGAATTCATTTTGTAGTGACACTCACCTAACTACGACCTATAAGAACATGCTTGCAATCTAATATGAAAATAATCTCTACAACCGTACATATGCATTCCAACCGAACAAATGACCATGACACATGCCGAGGTAAATATGGATATGCGAGGTATGGGTAAGAAGAGGCTAAAGTAAATTTGGATAAAAACAGAGTGAAAGCCAAGCTAGTAACTAAGGGAACCAAATTATAACAACATCCAACTTCTTGCTCAAAAATTCAATCGAACGGTGCTAATAGCAAGCACAAAACTCACAATCTCCATAATTAATCAACTCCCCATAAGATATGAATGCAACATGGGAGCAAAAAAAGCCATTTATTAAAGACATTGAATTATGCGAATCTTCTTTTCTCGGGCTTCAGTCGACCGACCAATGAGTCCAGTCGATCGACCGTCCTCTACAGTACACATGCGTTTCTTTTTCTTTTTTTTTCTTTTCCTTTTTCATTTTCCCAACAACATCTCAAAAAGAGCATTAACTACTAAAAACAAGGTAACAATCCCAAGAACATAAACTACTAGCTTGACAAGGGCAGGCTAAATGTAGGATGTAGTAACGGGACAAAAAGGCCATTTTTGGCAGTGTGGAGCTTATGGGCAAAATGAATAAAGGGGTGACCTCTTCCACATGTGTCAACAAACCACAAACCGAATGCATACAGGTATTAAGCAGATTAACTTCATATTTATGCACATTTATGTAACATGTCTCATAAGGAGTAACTACTCACATCCTAGATAAACTTTTCATGAATGTCACCAGTTATCGGCTCTAAAACTCAGAAAATGATGTAGCTTGCCAAAAATCTAAGTCAAGTCTCAAGTTCAGCAAGATATTAACGAAAACTCGTAGATATGCATATGTGATTCTACTAATAACATGTCAATTAAGCAAGGCTCAGGCATAAAACAGCTGAAAATGCAATATCATCGTTGAAATACTACCGTTCCGACTCGACCTATATGCTAAAATAAACGTGAAAATTTTTTGAAATTTTGAAAATTTTCAATTTTTTTGAATTTTCTGTATATATATATATATATATATATATATATATATATATATATATATGAAATGAAATAAACAATGCAAACAGAGTAATTAAACGTGAATGCAAAAACATATGAAATGCAACGCAAAACCCTTCCCCAAACCAAATCACACAAGGTCTCAATTGTGCAAAATTATGTAATGAAATAAAAGGAAAACAGGATTTTTGCGATAAATTAGCTAAATAAGACATGAAGTAAGGACACGAAAACTCACAAGACTTTAAGCGCAGAAAAGGAAACCTCCCGAAACCAACGTGAGGTAGGTGGTTTTAGTAGCCAGCAGTGCTACTAATAAGTACCTGGAAAGACAGAAAATACCACGTGTAATTCCGAGAAAGCAATTATTGAAACGCAAAATTATGTGTAAAATAAAGAAACGGAAGAAAACAGAAATGAGTCGGAGAATAAAGTGGAGAAAAACTACCTCAACTCCGCAAATCGACCAAACACAGCAGCGGAATGATCGAAAATAGGTACAGCAGCGCAGGGCGGTCGATCGAACACATCACCCAGTCGATCGACCAGGGTGAACAGGAACAGAAGCTCCTGGAACTGTAACGCTCAGTCGATCGACCATACTGTCAAGTCGATCGACTGGAATACCTGCTATAAGTTCTGATTTGTTCGAATTAGCTCAATAAATTGAGCTAACATGGTCTATAAACCTGGAAATCACACAATAACGCGCCCAAAATTGCGCAAAACCCAAAGTAACTGACTAAAGTGTATAAAATCCTAAGCAAACTTATTAAAATGCGAAGTCTCGCGCACACGAAAAATGGTAAATAGTCTTAAAAAGCAATAAAATGAATGGTTTATAAAGCATTTGATCAACTAGTAGTTGATCAAGAACGGCCACGGAATAGCCCACTCGCTCGGCTTCTGGTTACAGGAAGTAGCCTCTACAGTGCTCATCTTCTCAGCTGCACTCTTCTCAACTCCAACATCCGCAGAACTCAACGGATCGACAATTTCAACATCTTCCCAATCAATAACTTCGTCTAACTCGTCAAAATCCAAATCGGACTCTCTCACTTTGACTGGCTCATCATCAGGCTCCTCATCTGTGCCATAACTAAGACATCCTAAACCGCCTCTTTGAACGATTGGCTCCTTCACAGCTGGAGCAACATGTGGCTCTTCCTTCCCCAAACTAGCTCCTGCGATATCCAAAACAGAAGAATCTTCCTCCAATTTGCTCCCAATCTGGGGCGGAGGTATTACAGCAGAAACAGGAATAGAGACAGGTATATCAGGAAGCACAAAATAGGATTTCTTTTTCAGAAACTGTATTACAAGTGACTGGCCACATGAGGTCTTTCTTCTTAGCTGTCTGGCCAAAGACAGTGGAGTGTTTCCCTACTTTGAAGGTCAAAGTCCCTGAACCAACATCTATAACTGCACCAGTAGTGTGCAGAAATGGTCTACCCAATATGATATGAATGTGGGCATCCTCGGGCATATCTAGTACAACGAAGTCAACAGGGAAAAAGAACTTTCCTATTTGCATAGGAATGTCTTCTAAGACTCCTATAGGCTGGACCGCCGAACGATGAGCCATCTGTACTGTCATGTTGGTAACTGCAAACCTAGTCAATTTTAACTTCCTAGCAAGACTCAAAGGCATTACACTAATACTGGCTCCTAGGTCACATAAGGCCTTCTCAATAGAAAAGGTGTCAATACTACATGGGACTGAAAAACTACCTAGGTCTTCTAGCTTATGAGGTGCAGTATGGGTCAAATAAGAACATGACTCCTCAGTTAGTGCGACAGAATGCACAGTTTCAAGTGACTTCTTTTTAGATAAAAGTTGCTTCATAAATTTCATGTAAGTAGGCACTTGATTAACTAACTCAAGAAAAGGAACTTGTACGTTTAAGATACGAATAACATTTTCAAATTTGTTAAACGATACATGTTCCGTCGTCGGCACCAATCTCTCTGGATAGGAGCTGAAAGAAGTAACTTAGCCCTCTCCTCTAGGTCTCTCATGCTGGCATCGGTGGATTTAGGCTGAAAATCCACTACCTTCTCTTTGTTGTAGCTTGACCCTTCTTCAGACCGTCTCAAGAATGAACCATTAATCGTCATCGGGTCATACTTCGGAATCGGAACCGACCCATCAGCATCTGGGTCTTGCCTAAATATTTTTGGAGTAATCGTACCCCGAAACAAGTGGTCCCTCAAGTTATTTGGCATTGGAGGACAAAAAGACTCACTATCAGCAGCGTTGTCAGTCGATCGACCACGCATGTCAGTCTTTCGACTGACTTCTACAGGAACAGAAGCTGTTTCACTTCGCAGACTGGTCGATCGACTTGGTATGTCAGTCGATCGACTGACATACCTGCTGATCGTCTTTTTCTTGTTATTATTCGTTACAGCTTTCTTCTTGCTTGGTTCCGCCTCATCTTTTTCAGTAGCTTCCTCGACCATAGCGGGCCCCTCAAGGGTGGACCCACTCCTCAAGGTGATGGAATTAAGGGTCTCCTTTTGATCCGTCTGCGACGGTAAATGTCCCGGAGCTCGAGTTGCACTCTTGCTAGCCAATTGAGCAATTTGGCTCTCTAACATCTTCATCCCGGCCTCTCTAGCTTGAGACTCTTTCAGCAACAAGTTTTTCAATTCGGCAAATTCGGAGCATTGGGACTGCTGCTGCTGCTGAGGTACATACGGAGGCTTTTGATATGGCTGCTGCTGCTTATGTGGGGGCACATAATTCTGCTGCTGATGTTGTGGAGGTGGAGTTGGATTTAGGACATTTTGGCTATTCCACCTCAAGTTCGGATGGACATTCGGCTGAAAATAAGTGTTTGTCTGCCTATAATGTTGAAAGGCAGCACAAGACTCATAGGGATTAGGACAATGTTCTGAAACATGTCCCTAAGCTCCACATCTTTTACAGACGAAATGACCGTCTGACACAACATTCACTTGATAGATCCCTCCTTTCAAAGCTCCTCCCAACTCGTACTTCTCAAATCTCGCCGTAAGAGCCTCTAATGCAGCTACAGAAGAGGATTCAGCACATCTCCTTTGATTTCCCCTGGAATTTCCATACTCAGCTTTATGGGTGGCCAAATCATCAATAATTTTCCACCCCTTAGTTTCTCCAACATTCTCATGGAATCTACCTTTTGCTGCCGCATCCAGGATAGCCCTCTGATCGTCATAAAGCCCATTATAAAACTGATTTCATAGGCTCCATTTCTCAAACCCATGGTGCGGAATGGTTTGCACCAGCTTCTTGAAACGGACCCACGCCTTATGAAAATTCTCATCAGGACCCTGTTTAAAGCTCGTGATCTGAGCTCTAATGGCATTCGTCTTCGAGGCAGAGAAATACTTCTTGTAGAATGCCAAGGCAAGCGACTTCCAATCCGTGATCCCGTTAGCAGCTCGATCCAGGTCTCGGTACCACTCCCTTACAGCGTCGCGAAGAGAGAATATGAACATAGTCTCCTTCACCTGGTCCTGGGTCACACCGGTTGGTGGGGGTATGGAATAGCAATAATCAATGAATGTCTCCATGTGTTTGGCTGCATCTTCAATTGCAGCTCCCCCGAATTGGTTTCTCTCAACCAAGTTGATATAGGACGGTTTCGGCTCGAATTTTCTATCCGTCCCAGGTAATGCGAATCCCTTATAGAGATTCTCAGCTGTCGGCTCAGAGTGACTGGCTATACTCACTTCTTTAACCATGTCTAGAGATGTGACAGTCTCAGCTGAAGAAGTAGAAATAGGTGACGAAGGTGGATCCTCCTCAAAAAGCTCGTTCTCATAGTAACTAGACATAGGACTCAGCTCTTCCTCTGTCGGCAATACTCTAGATGATCGTCTCAACTCACGCAACGTCTTCTCAATCTCAGGATTGAATGGTAGTAATTCACCACCCTGTGACCTGCGCATAAGAGGAAACTACAAGTTGAAAATGAGAATAGTTTAAGGAACAGATGTTCCTTAAACTAAGAGAAAGACTAAAAATAGAAACAACTAAAAATTTTAAACGATTTCCTCCCCGGCAACGGCGCCAAAATTTGATGCCTGTCGTTGTGTGAACCAAAGATAATATTTATAATTCTAACTACAACTATAAATAGTGGTAGCAGGGTCGAACCACAGAGAGGCGATGCAATTATTAGTTGTTCTATTTAAGTCCAAAGGTAACAGTGTGTGGGGGTTTTGATTTGAGTTGATCAATAACTAAAGGCAGTAAATGAAAAGTAAACTAAATTAACGGATGAAATTAAATATTAAAAGGGTGCTAAGATGGTCGGTTCACTATAGTTTCGGCGGCAGTATACTAGGTAGGTCTAAAAAGAAGCACGTGAGACGGGAAAATAAGAAGTCCTCTCGGTCCTTTCTTAACAGGTAGCATCTCTCGATCTCGCTACAAGTCCCTAATATCACTAATACTAACTTTCGTCCTGAAAAGTGACTAAAAAGGCTAAATTAACTCATCTCTCGATCTCATTAATCTAGTCGTCTTAATTAAGTAGGCTATCTCCCTTCCCTATCTTTCGATCTTTATTGGGTCGGTCAATTCCTAAACATTCAACTAGTCGCGTGCACTCGATTCGTCAAACATAGTAATTAAACTAATTAAAACGAAGGTAAAACTCATATGGCCAGTCGATCGACCAGGGAATCCAGTCGATCGACAATGGCGCGATTTCTGGTCTACTATTCTAATGCCGCCTACACTACAGATTCCCTACATCCTAGCACAAGGTATTTAGCTACTCATACTAGAAATAATGACAGCAATAAACTTAACAATTAAAACATTCGAATTCATACTTAAATTAATTAAACGAACAATTAACATAAAACAATAATTTGGCTTCGGAAGATCTAACCTAGCAATTCTATACTACGAATGAAAGCAATAAAATGGAATATAAGAATAGAAGAATACCGTATAGAACAGGAAAGAAAGATCAAAACCGAATGCTAAGAGTAAACTTTATTGACGGGAAATAATCTAACTAATGAATGTTTAGAGCTTGATGATAAAACTGAATTAAAGCTTGATGATAAAAATGAATTAAAGCTTGATGATTATTCTGAATAACCTAGGTTACGTTATATAGAATATCGCGTAACACTTATTCCTAAACCTAATATACAATGGGCTTTGGAAATCTCGTTCTATTAATTCACGTCAGAATTAACGGTATGGTCGATCGACCATAGCAGCCGGTCGATCGACTGAACTATGCTGAACAGTAGCTCCTGTTAGCCGTGCGTTGGTCGATCGACCATGAAGGCCAGTCGATCGACTGTTTTAGCTGATAGTCCGCTTCTAATTCTTCATAAAATTATCTTTCAGGCCTCGAAATGAGCACTAAGCTCGTTCCTTGAGTAAATACTTCACGTCAAATGCAAAGCAAGGTACTCGGGGACGGATTTAGCTTGATTTCTACTCATTTCCGCCTAAATCGGCAATATTACATAAAAATACGAAAGTAGACGAAATGGGGCAAATAGTAGCATAAACTACATAAATGAGCTCTGAAATGCGTGTAAAATAGGGCGTAAAACAACATATTTAGGACACGCATCAACATCCATCTACATCTTAGACAAAAATTCACGAGCCAAATTGACCTTGAGAGCACACGAATCCCCTCGAAAATCAGAGTGTCATACACTCTGTTTTCGCGGCTTTTCCTGTCTGTCCAGATCTGTTTGTGCTCGTTTTGCATGACTAATACCTCAGAACGAGCTTGTTTTGTTTTAAGATATCTTTTCTACTCTCTTTCTAGTTTTCAAAACATCTTTCAAATGTTGCTGTCCAGATTTACCAAAAAAACGTGTTGTTGCTTTGTTCATTCGTCGACGACGGCCCCTCGAGATAAAATCTACAATCGATTATGACCCTAGACGGTGTCAACGATACATGTAGGTTGAGGGTGCATAAAAATCTCTCCTTTTTCCCTTTTAATTCCGTCTTTTAATTATGTTTATTATATCGTATTATTATCGTATAAATTGTTAATAATGAAATAATTAGTATAGATACGAGTATGAGTTAAAGTGCTAATTTGAATACCCGCGTTGACTTGAGTTGGGGAAAGAAAGCCGCTAGATTGGTCGTCATTTCCCCTTCTCATTTACATATCCTCGTATTCAAATTCGGACAGAACTAAACCAACTAATTTGTTTTAATAAACGATGTTTATTGTATCTTGTTTTTGTTGAATGAAGGAGAACGGGATTAGTAGTATGGATGTGCCGATGGATGGCCTTTGTATGTCTGATTTGTCTTATGTTAGGATAAGAATTATTCAATGTTTATCGCATGACGAATTTAACATGTTTGATTGATTTAATCTTGTTTGAATTAGTTTAATTTGAGCATGATGTTTGAATTTATGAACTACACTTGTCTTAATTTGTTAAAGTTTATGTCTTTGATTATTAAAGCATGTTAATTTTATTATTTTATCATGTTTTATTTAATTCACATGTTTGTTAATCTATCTTATGCTAAAGAGTAAGAATATCTCTTTCCTTCCTCTCTTTGTTTGTTTCTTGCTAGAATAGCTAAATGAACTTCATATGCTAAAATAACTTGACGAGTTAAATGCATTAAATCGACATAGAATGAAATTCACATGTTAGGGTTTATAACAATGATTGCATACTCGCATGAGATACTCATCCAAAATAGCCATCGTTTTATTTAGTAGAGACCGTTATAGTTACGGGCAGGGTTGGGTGTTAATTAATGAAATTAAAATAGACTTCCCAACACGTAATCTCACAAGAACTTAAAATCTCTACAATTTGGTTTCTAAATTCCATTTAAAAATTTAGTGGCGACTCTTTCAAAATCAAAATTGTTTAATATGAAATAATAAACATAAAGTGGATGTAAATTCCATTGTCCACAACAGCAAAAGCAGGTTAAAGCAGGAAACTCACCAAGCCCTCGTGCGCACGGTAAGAGATGTGAGTGTCTAGTCGCAACAACAACTGGCTACCGTCAAAGCCCTCGGCCCAAGCAGGCGCCGCCCGCAGGTTCACCCCCTGAGGGGCCGTAACCCGTCTAGCCTCCCAGTTCTCGACGAAGACGTCATCTGCCTCCGTCTCCATCTCTTCGCCCCGTGAGACTCCACGGGACGAGGAGGAGCCCTCTCAATGATCCTCGCGACGTTCTGAAGCCTCCGTCTATGTACTCGTGGACCCCTCCTCACAGTGCTAACCCTCCACCCAGAGGTACCGGCAGACCCAGTCTGAGCCCTCCCACCACCAACAACCTCAACAACGGGCTCCTCCCGAGCCCCCGTGGCTCCCTCAGCACCAACGGCCCAACAACGGCCTCCTGACGAGCCTCCGTAACTCCCTCGGCTCTAACAACCTCCTCAGCGGGTTCCTCCTCGGAAGCGTCCTTTACCACCACCACCTCGGGCACACTCGCCGGAGTACTAACCTGCCTTGTCCCAAACAAGGCCTCGAAAGCCTCAGCAACGGACCTAGTGGGCCTAGAACACTCACCTGCAATCAGGACAAAACAAAAAACGTCAGCCGAAATTTCGGCGTTATGACGGCATAAAATAGACAAAATCCAAAAATAAACCACCTGCAAATCCAAAAAAACAACAAGGGCAAACCCGCTCAAACCCATCCAACAAAAACACTTCACAAAATCGCACAAAGAAACGACTCGCCCTTCTTTTCAAGCAAAAGACGAGTCAAAACAACGACAAAAGCTCAAAAATCACCCAACACCTCGAAGCCCACACAAGGCCCGCAAAATAAACAATAAAAATTCCCGACACAACTGGGTATTTTTCACAGCTCAAAAAAGGTAATTTTACGCCAATTCGGGCACAAACAGGTCAAAAATTCAAAATACGACCACAACAAAACAACGTGACTTAATCACGTCTCAAAGTTACCTAAACTACCGTTAAGGTCCATTTCAAGACAAACCGGCTCAATGTGAGTCCAGACAGACGCTTATTTCGTCAGCATAAGACCGTCTCACAAAGGCAAAAATTCAATTTTTGCCCACAACGCCCAACGAAGGTGCAATATGCTGGCAAAGACGATCTTCCTCGACTACAATGCAACCTAGTGGGGCACATGACTCAAGCAAACAAACATGGCATTGTGAAATAAGACGGTTTTGCGTCTCATTCACGTTTTTCGAGCCGAGGGAGCGGGAAGAGAGTCCAAAATGCAAACTAAAAGCACCCCTATACTCCTAAACAGGTTTCTAACCTAATGCAATCATCAATTCACCCAAAAATGGGCTAAACAAAAACGCCCAATTCGATTTTTCGAAGGGTTAGGGTTTCCCCCTAATTCAATTAACAAAAAGACAAAAAAATCCAAATAGATTCAAGAGGATTAACATACTGATACTGTCGTTTTGTACCAAAAATAAATACCTAAGTTACTACTAACAGAAGTCAGCGGTAAGTAGGGTCGATCTCCACAGGAAGGCTAAGTTGCTAATTATCTGTTTAATTCGGTCTGTCAGGGTGTCACAGGAATGGGGTTTTGATTATTTATACTAAACTAAAGAGGCTAAGCAAGAGGGAAAGGAAAGCGAGAATTTAACAATAAGAGAAGGGAATATGCTAGGAGTCAGTCTACCGTGGCAGCTATCAGATCTTATACTATCGGGAATACTAAGGCGATTAGACTATTGATAAGAAGAGCTATGGTCGTCACCTTTCGGTCCTTAAACCGCCCTAGAGCATAAACAGCTTAACTTTCGCCCTCACTGCAATACCCTATTGTAATTAAGCAAGCCTTCCCTTCCAATCTTTCGATCTAGGTCGGGGTTAACTAAATTTATGGTCTCCTGCATGCATTCATTCGACCGGATAACAATTAAATTGCCTAATACAATTCCTATCGCAAGACTAATCTATATAAGTCAATTAAAACATCGCTACCACGGCTTCCCTACTCCTAACATACTAGGGGAATTAGCTATGCATAGTTAAGGGAGAACAAGAAATAAAGAAAGAACAAATAATAAACATTAAATTAAATTAAAGAGAGAAAAGGGAAGAAAGGATTACTGAAATAAATGATCCGGAAATGAAAGAACAAAAGTAACAGTAGCAATGACCGAAGAAAAGGTAATTAGAGAGGTGAAGAGGGGGCGCCGTAACGTATGTTCTACCCTTTTTTATTTATAGCCTAAAAACATAAAACCTAATCTAAGCTTAACGTAAATTGAGGCCCAATAACTTGTAATTGCTCGATCGAACAGTTAAGTCACTCGATCGAACAGTTCCTGCGTCTGTTTACTCGATCGACCAAAGATAAAGCTCGATCGAACAGTTGGCCACTCGATCGAACAGTTCCTTCGTCTGTTTACTCGATCGACCAAAAGAAACTGCTCGATCGAGTGGTTCCTGGTTCCAGCTCGTGTTGGTCTTGTAATTTGGTCTTTGACTTGGCCTTTTAGCTCCCGAAACACCTTCACGCATCCCAAGACTGCTATATTTCCCGCTCCAAATTGTCTCTTCCTCCAGATGCATGCAAAACGGACGGTAAAAGGCATGAATCTACTACTTTATGGTTCATTCCTGCAATTAAGACAAAATACACCAAAGTAGTATATTCGGGGCATTTCGTAGAATAAAACCACGATAAAAGCATAAAGATACGCGCATAAATTAGGCTAAAAAGACTATATAAAATGCACGTATCACATAACTTGAGATGACATGATGTTTGTAGCACGAAAGCAAGCAAATGGCAAGGTCGAAAAAATGGCAATTTTGCGGATTGTCGTGTGTTTTGAGGAAGAAGACGAAAGAAATGAGAAGCTTAGGCTTCCCGCGTCTTTTTACAGAAAAAAGGGGAGCCTCATTCCCTCGCAGGAAGGCTCGCGCCTCTTTGAGGCATTCTCTGCTCCTTCAGCGAAACTTTGGGCTTTGGCCCAGTTTCCGCACTATTTCAACAAATTTTTAAATAATGGAATTAAAAACCGTAATTTTTCAAATAAAAAAAAAATAGTGAAATTCAAATTCACTATTTTCACAGATTTTCAAACGATGGAATTAAAAACCTTCATTTTTCAAATACAAAAATAAAATAGTGAAATTCAAATTCGTTAGTTTCACAAATTTTCAAACGACGGAATTAAAAACCGTCATTTTTCAAATACAAATACAAAATAGTGAAATTCAAAATTCGCTATTTTCACAAAATTTTCAACAAAATTTTCAAATCATAGAAAACAAAATAGTGAAATTCGAATTCGCTATTTTATTTCAAAATAACGGTATTAAAAACCGTCGCACGTTCGAACAAGATGGTGAAATTTAAATTCACTACTCCTCAAAAAAGTTCAAATCACGAGAAGACGAAACTAAAACCGTTATCTCCCTAAACAAACATTGGATGGCGGAATTCACATCCGCTATTTCAACAGATTTAATCAAACGGCAATAAAAGCCGTTACCTCTCTTCAAAATTCGAAATCACCGCCGATCACAGGAGTCAAGCGCACAAGCCTATCCCTTTCCGGCACCACAAACATACAATATAAACACTGAAATTCCCCAACAGGATATCGGAGGCCTCCCCGCGGAGCCCGCTAAACTAAAAACGACCTCCCGAAATAGGCCCATCCAACACGGCTATTTCCCACAGTCGGTCATTCAACCTTCAACATGGCTGGCGAGCCTCAAAACGCATTCAACATGGCTGGCGAGCCTCAAAACGCATCACATTCAACATGGTTGGCGAGCCTCACAACGCACACCTCCAACGCGGCTGGCGAGCCCCATCATATCCAGAACACGGCTGGCGAGCCTTTGCCCGCAAACAAGAAACAATTCACGGACATATCCCGAAGATGCCTCAGGTATGACTCCTTCTTATAGCTGGCGAGCCTTCGTACGTAGTCTAACGGACTTTAAACGACCCACACGGATAGTTGACAGACGCTAAACTGTTCCCGACGATAGGTTCTTGACTCGTATCCCCGAGTCGCCTTTGCGTCGCCCTTCTCGACGGCTGGTCCTTGACCCGAACCCTTTCGAGCCGCCTCGACGTCGCTTCGGTCTCCAGGTTGTAATCTTCGATTGACCTGGGGGCTATACTTTGACTTTCGCCCTGTCCAATCCTCATTCAAAGTGGGGGCTTTGTAGATACCTAGTATCTGTTGAGTCTACAACAAACACCCGATGATTATCGGACTACAACATGCTTAGGAATCGCAGCGTTTAATCGACAGTTTTGTATAACTATATGTCTCAAAACTCAAAACGATTTCAAAAACAAAATATTTCAAAACTTTTAAAAAGTACCTGAAGTGTTTAATGCACGACGACGGGGTCGCAATGACACTAACTAGAGTCAAACTTGACACCGGACCAAAAACCGACTCAAAATTCAAATCCCGGCTCCAACAACAAGTCAAACCGAGTCAAACACAAAAAACAAACTTCTCATAACTTCCATGCTAAGTATTCCTGGAATGCTTGAATGGTCAAGTACAAATCATGTCATCCATGACATAGGATAGAACAAATCATGATTTCAATTGCGTGATAGTGATAAGACAGCTCGAAGACCCGCGAAATGGCTCGCGCCTCTTCGAGTAGCCCATGCGGCCACGTCGCTCAAAACACACACAACCACCCATTTCTCTATAAATACCCACCTTCACACACCATAATCCTTACGCGAGTGTCCGCCCCCTCATCTCTCCCTTAAAGTTCTAGACTCGACTTCTTAAGTCACAAACCGACACGTATTTTCGACCTACCGATCGAAAATACAAGCCATACACATTGTTTGGTACTATCATCGTGCATTAAATCAATTGACCCACCATCTCGACCAACTACACCATCACTAAACTTAACAAAACACTCTGTTACATTGCTAAAACATTTGTCAACCGAGTTTTCCGACCTAACAAGTTGATACACTTTCGTCGATTTCTCGTCTCAAGCCTAGCATGTAAGTATGAGGGAGTAAAAATCCTCTTCTTTCATGTTTTTTCATCTGTTTTATGACTATAACATGCTAAAACATGCATAACATGATTCAAACATAGGTTAGATGAGCCAAAACCGGATTTTGGCCGGAGACAGGGGCTACTTGCGTAGCAGGACGGCTCGCGCCTCAATGCCCTCTCAGGCCTTAATCCAGCCGTGTTTGCTCTCATCTTTCCTCTTTAATTCAATTCTTATTTGCAATCGGTTTTTACCATTTCAAATATTTCAAATCATTTTCATGATAAACTTTTAACCATAAAACATTTTCATCCTTGGTTCCTCATACCATGACGGTTTAATCCGTGTTTCGATGATAATATTTGGTTAATCACATTTTAAAAGGTATTTTAAAACCTTTTATTTCATTTCTTTACATTCCAAAACAAACACATTAGTCATAAATACAAAGTCATCCTTGGTTCCATATACCATGTCGGTTTTAAACCCGAGTACGATGATAAACATTGACTAATTACAAACAAATTAACTTAAAACAATTAGTTCATAATCATTTTTCAAAAGTATTCATGTCAAGTTTGCAAAATCGAACCCGACATCGAATATCATCAATACAATGGTTATTATTCAAGTCATGTTCGTCACATTAACACAAAAGCGGTCTAAACGACCTTTTCAAAGCAAGACGGGTTCTAACACCCTCTTTTCAAA
The DNA here is from genome assembly GCF_048544455.1 of Silene latifolia. Lineage (NCBI taxonomy): Eukaryota > Viridiplantae > Streptophyta > Magnoliopsida > Caryophyllales > Caryophyllaceae > Silene > Silene latifolia. The sequence continues at coordinate 109,351,289 of NC_133526.1, forward strand.
CCATTTCACAAACATTTTAACAGTCAGAAGACGTCCCCTGGACAACGTGCTGACTTGCGCCTAAACAGGCTAACTGTTTTCCAGTTTTCGAACCATAACAGGTCTACTTGCATCGCCTGATGGCTCGCGCCTCAATAGGCTGCCTGATGTAGACCCTTCTTCCTCTCCAGCACTTGTCTAGGATGATCCCGACTTCGGTTAACCCGAATACAGGGCAGATCAGATGACAAATCTGCCCCTTTTACATCGTATTTGGAAAATGCCTTTGTGACACCCCGCGATAAAGCGGAAAATATAACTAATCAAATGCGGAATTTTAGGGAATTTTTGAAACTTTTAAAATTTAAAGCGCGGGTTCACCAAAATCTAAAACATAAATAAAGAGTGCAGAAATAAAGATTTTAAATTATACAAACGTGATAGTCGAGGTGAGGGAAAATATATCCCTCGAATGACAATAAAATAAGAGGTAGGTCTAAACAATCCTAATAAACCAACTACTAGGCCGAAGTGCTCGCTAGCTCACACATGTCTTCACCCCATGAATGCACCACTAATACCTGTCATTCATGTAAACATGAACGCCACAGCCAGTGGGGAGTAACTCAAGGTTCTCCCAGCCACAAAATGTCGAAACGAACATAACAAAGAACTAAAACAGGTAAGTCATGTAAGACTCTTACAAAAATATGGATATCGAGTTTATGTTTAAACATGGTAATTAAATGAGATGGAACAAGATAGCTCAACATTAGCATGATAACGGTTAAACTATTCATGTGAGACAATTAAATAATATGAAAGACAAGAATGCGGTCATTTATACAAGGGCACGTATTTCAAGGAAATACAACATAGATATGAGATTAGAATCCGAATCATGTGAAGCAATTAAGTAAGAGATCAACCAATGCAAATTACAAGCATAGAAACTGTAGCCATTACTTGGAAAACCACTTAGCAAACATTGTACGTGACGTGGTTACTAATGTCACATTCATACTTATGGCTTGCATCTCACCATAAGAACGGATGGGATCATCAATCCCGACGATCATATCGCAACTAGAGGGCTTATAGCTCACCCCTAGTATCCGATAGGACCAAGACAAACAACACAAGGCATACCTCTTACCTTAAAAGACAAATACCAATGTCTATAACCAAGCAAGACCTTTACTACTCATATATCAATATATAATTCCCCTGGTAGGACGACAAAGGTACTCCCAAGACTCAGTCCTAGTCTAAATCTGGCCAGACTCTCGGGGCAGAACGGTCCCCGATTCGACATGCGGCAGAACAGTCCGCATCCAAGACTCGATCGACAGAACGGAAGTCGAGAACCCACAATCGGCAGAACAGTCCGAAAGAGGCGGAAAAATATGAGCTAAACCCACAATCGGCAGAACAGTCCGAAAGAGGCGTAAAGACAAGTCAAGCAAAATGTATAGCATAAAGGCATTGTCCCCAGAATACGGTATGAGGTAACCCGCAATCGGCAGAATAGACCGAAAGGGGCGGGAAAAACATAAATCAACCAACTCCCGGCAGAACGGCACGAGAGCGGCGTAAACCAATACTTGGCAGAACGGCACAAGTAAGGCGTAAAGATATATCATAAGAATACGACTCAACCAAGCGATACGAATCAACTTGGAAAGAGACTAATAATGTAATGAGCCGATGATAATCCAAATAAGACATTTCATGCCAAATTAAATTCATAAACATGAATAGGTCACCCATTTCTTCAATATTTGTCACTTGAATAAAAATGTAAACAGACGGAAATGAACCATTTATAATAAGCACGACAAGCATTCAATTATAAATGACTCAATTGTAAGATAAACCATTTACTACTCATAAGGCATGGATAATTACATTGGACTCATATTAAAATAGAAACGTGTCATTCAAATAAAATATAACGAGCGATAATGAATAATTTACGTCATGTGAGAATTACGGAATGCAAACCAATCCAATACGAGTGACAAAATGAGTCCAATAAATAAATTAAAAGAAAACCAATAATTGAATCATATTAAACCCAACAAACAAGACATGTCAAGCCCAACATATTACTCATGTACAACCCAACCATTAAATCATGTTGAACCCAAACATTTGATCATGTGAGAAAATGTATATAAATAATGAACAATATTTAACGAATTATCCTATAAAAATACGAGACGACGTTTTAGCACCCCAAATGACCCGAAATTGACACCAAAACACCTATAATCGGTGTAGCCCAAATATAAAATGTAATCAACCCCACCAAAATGAACATTTATAACCCAATGCTCATGACTTGATTAGCCCGCACAATAAATTGCAGGGGGTCCAAGGTTTGTGCAAGAATGAGCCCAAAACATGCTACTCCTAAAACTACTCACTAAGTCACAAGAGCAAGAAGAGACTAAGGAGGAGTATACTCCCAATCGTGAGCACAACTCGATAAGGCCGAGTCATGGTCGAGGCCAAACAACCCACAACCATTGCCATGGCTACAGCCACCCATGGTCAGTCTACAGCCACGGCCGAGCACAGCCTCTCACGCCACCATAACCGACCTAAAACCAACCCACATACCAGGCCACCCAACATCCGACTAAAACAGACCCGCCCATCCATGACTAGCCTGCAACACGACCTTGAAAACGGAAGCCAAACCAGTCTCTACCACGGTTCTAAACAGAGTCAAGCTACAACCCATACGACCCATCCAAAACCGAGTCTAACCACTCAATTCAGCCACCCAAAATGGACCCAACTAGGCCGTATGTGACCTTGACACCGCCACCTCTTGACTACCTACAACCACCATCCACACCACTTCATATTCCGTCACATACACATGCAAGTACAAGACGGTCCGAGAGACTATTCTACCCGTCCCCAAAACCGAGTCCGTGCAGTCATTTCATTCGTCTGACCGAGTCAGAAACCGAGTCCCTGCAAACAAAGCTCACGACAGAACTTGAGTTCGACACAGCCCACTCCAAACGTAAATTCAAGACGGCATTTACCAAACAATTGAAAGGAAATGTAAAGAATTGGACTTTATTAAACAAGAGCATGAAAACGACATGTAAGACGGAAATATCGACATTTTGTCAAGTAACCTATCACCGTTACCTTATCTCTTCGAATTCCCGAGTAAAAACGTCCATAACGCGACCCTATCTTCAGTCTTCAACTAAAAAGGAGGAAAAACGAGTCACATGAGTCACCAAAATCGAGTTGTCCTAGGTTGCCCATTTCAAAACTAAGTCAAAACGTAAGCTTTCTTACCTGAAAAGAACGAGGAAGGAATGAGGAAGCTAATGGTACAAAAATAATGGAGTTTGGTTGAGAAACGAAGGCGGGATCGGAGTTTGAAGGGTGCGAAAATGGAGATGTACGGGTTGTTTGTTGTTGTTGCTGCTGCACTTGTTTTTCGCAGGGAAAAAGAGGAAGGAGAAAGGAATGAGTGAGGGGGTGGGGACGGTCAAACAAGACAACAACAATAATTAATAATAAAAATAATATATAATAATAATATTAGTACATATTTCGTATGATATTAATTATATAATAATACATATAATAATAATAATAATAATAATATATAAAAAGAGATATTTAAAGGTGGGTGTAAGAGGGTAGGTGCGCAAGTTGTCAAATTCTTGTTGGCCCGGATTAAAGCAGGCACAAGGTGAAATGTGACGGTCTATAGCTAGACGGATTTTAAGACATAAATTATTATTATTGCGGTCATTATTATTATCTGACCAAAAATGAGAATAAATATATTCTTATAAAAATCATGCCTCAAAATATAATTTAATAATACGTATTTTTATAAAAATGAGTTTTTATATAATACGTTTATAAAAATCGTATTTGACATAAAATTAATTAAATAGAATAATTCAAAAATACATAACAAAATAGTTAAACGGTTTAATAAATTTTAAGTGTCAGAAAAGGAAAATTCGCGGGTGTTACAATCACCCCATCTTTTAAAAAGTTTCGTCCTCGAAACTTGAAAGTTGAAGTGAAAGTTTATATAAGAATAAAACTTGACTTTTAAAATCGGTAACCAAAATGTTAAAAGGTTACTTGTAGGAATTAAAAATTCTTTCAAAAGTTTCAACTAAAAATTTTCCGACAGAACCAAGTCGAAAGGCAAATCATTTGTATAAATCAAAACCAGAATACTTTCAAAAACATTAATGAAGAGTTTTCAAAAGTGTAAGTCTCATTCATGGAACGAAATTGCTCTTGTCGTGCACACAAGAACATTAACTTTCCAAGTCAAAGACAAATTTAAAACAAAACTCATTTGCCGACAAGCGTAGAACAAGTTATTAAACGTCTCCAATAACGAGTTCTAACATCCGATCAACGTTAAAATCAAAAGAAAAGGTAATCTACTCAAACTTTCTTTCGCAAAAGCCAAAATAGAAATAGAGGTTTCACTTTTAAACTCGAAAGGGAGTCAAATTTCTGAAAACGTAATATTAAACTTTGACAAAGAAATCATAAATAGATCAAAGTTAACCGAAATGGGTTAAAATTTAAATAAATATCAAGTTTAGCATTTAAAATCATCATAGAGAAGTCTATAATCAAGGAACAAATATGGAATTAGATCAAGTTTTCATTTTCAAATCTTTAAAATAGGTAAGTTTTTTTTTTTTTTTTTTTTTTTTTTTTAAAAGTAACATCAACTTTTAACAACGAATCAAAACTGGTAGCTTGAAATATTTAGGAATTGTATGAAATGAAAAGCAATTTAGACAACATAAATACCAGGTACGCTAAGAGAGTCCAAACTTGACCAACAAAAAGAGCTATGATGAACTTCATAGGGTAAGAATTGAAGTCAAAACAATAAGAATGTCAAGGGTAGAGTTTTTATAGGTCATTAGCATCAAACTTAAGGGAGGAGCAAGATGAAACGAGGAAGAGAGGTCTGAACGATAACGCTTATGGCCAAAGAAGAAGGGGAATTAGACAACAAGGAAACGCCAGGTACTCAAACCTCAAACAACAACATCATCCTAAACGGTCCCGAAAACTTTCTAACAACAAAACTCATAACCACAACAGTCCAAAGGATTTCCTCAAATCACTTATGTTACTTCTCCCTATGCAATTCCATGAAACAAGGCACTCCACTATGAGTGTAATCTCATCACTCCACATCCCCAAGCATCCACAAACAACTTCCATAAGATGAGAGTCGAAGTTTCCAACAAAGTTATACTCATATCCAACTAGTGTCAACCATGGGTTCCTCAGAAAAGTAAACCCTAAATCAAGAATCCAAATACCAAGCTCTAAACTCCAAAAAAAGGTTCCTCAAATATTCCACAAGGTTCTCATTTCAATACAAGGTTGTAAGATGCCAATCCAAAGTCTGAAAAATCAATAGGATCTCGAGTCCTTCTATCCTTTCTAGCTACAGAAACAAGCGCTAAGACTTCCCAACAAGGTAGCTTAGTCTCACTCTCATACCATGCCTCAAGTAGTAATCAAGATCACTCACTTAGACCAACTAATAATCCCACAATTAGCATCTATCACATGTGGTAACATACACATTATCAAAGCCTCATATCCAAAGTGATTACGAAAGCCAATCGAAAACTCGACTTACTTAGTCAGTCCTACATCCTCAATTCCACCATTCAATTTCATGCATTTTAAGTTAAGTACTAAGCACTAGTATCCCAAACACAAACAACAAAGCCAAGTTCTATAACCTTAGTAACCAATGCAACTCACACTTGACACACAAAATCCACCAATCAAATATACTCACTTTATCAAGGATCTAGGTATAAGAACCATCAAGATGTCTCATCACACTACCTAAGTCTTTCCAACATCAAATCCTCTCAAAACCAGGTTTAAGGATCAAATACAACAATCTCCTCAAAAGTCAAATTTCCAACTAAGGTCAACATTCCTCAAAAGAAAGAGTACTATAACAAGGCGTTACGGGAGGATAAGCAAGGGAACAAGGAAAAAGTTAGGAGATACAAGAGCGACTTACAAGGAAAAAGAAAAGGGGATTTAGAAGAAGGAATAAGCACCAAGAGATAAAGGATAAGGCAAGATACACAAAGAATGAGAAACATCTTCGAGGAAGTAGAACCGTTCTTCAAAGTTAAACAAATCTTCAATTTCCGACCATAGGCACCAACTCTTGACCTTCATGTAGGTAAACTCACGGTCATTGATCCAAGGGTACAATAATTATTAAATGACAATCAACAAACATGTTAGAACCTAACAAAGAGCAAACACACTACAGACTACCACCTTAGGTCCTTAAGTCTACCCATCTCTCATTCATTATTCAAGGTCAAGTTCAAGTTTAAATTTGGGGTACACGTGTATGCGTCGGGAGCAACATAGGCTCTGATACCAACTGTGACACCCCGCGATAAAGCGAAAAATATAACTAATCAAATGCGGAATTTTAGGGAATTTTTGAAACTTTTAAAATTTAAAGCGCGGGTTCACCAAAATCTAAAACATAAATAAAGAGTGCAGAAATAAAGATTTTAAATTATACAAATGTGATAGTCGAGGTGAGGGAAAATATATCCCTCGAATGACAATAAAATAAGAGGTAGGTCTAAACAATCCTAATAAACCAACTACTAGGCCGAAGTGCTCGTTAGCTCACACATGTCTTCACCCCATGAATGCACCACTAATACCTGTCATTCATGTAAACATGAACGCCACAGTCAGTGGGGGAGTAACTCAAGGTTCTCCCAGCCACAAAATGTCGAAACGAACATAACAAAGAACTAAAACAGGTAAGTCATGTAAGACTCTTACAAAAATATGGATATCGAGTTTATGTTTAAACATGGTAATTAAATGAGATGGAACAAGATAGCTCAACATTAGCATGATAACGGTTAAACTATTCATGTGAGACAATTAAATAATATGAAAGACAAGAATGCGGTCATTTATACAAGGGCACGCATTTCAAGGAAATACAACATAGATATGAGATTAGAATCCGAATCATGTGAAGCAATTAAGTAAGAGATCAACCAATGCAAATTACAAGGATAGAAACTGTAGCCATTACTTGGAAAACCACTTAGCAAACATTGTACGGGACGTGGTTACTAATGTCACATTCATACTTATGGCTTGCATCTCACCATAAGAACGGATGGGATCATCAATCCCGACGATCATATCGCAACTAGAGGGCTTATATCTCACCCCTAATATCCGATAGGACCAAGACAAACAACACAAGGCATAACTCTTACCTTAAAAGACAAATACCAATATCTATAACCAAGCAAGACCTTTACTACTCATATATCAATATATAATTCCCCTGGTAGGACGATAAAGGTACTCCCAAGACTCGATCCCTAGTCTAAATCGCCGACTCTCGGGCGAACGGTCCCCGATTCGACATGCGGCGAACAGTCCGCATCCAAGACTCGATCGACGAACGGAAGTCGAGAACCCACAATCGGCGAAACGATCCAAAAGAGGGGGAAAAATATGAGCTAAACCCACAATCGGCAGAACAGTCCGAAAGAGGCGTAAAGACAAGTCAAGCAAAATGTATAGCATAAAGGCATTGTCACCAGAATACAGTATGAGGTAACCCGCAATCGGCAGAATAGACCGAAAGGGGCGGGAAAAACATAAATCAACCAACTCCCGGCAGAACGGCACGAGAGCGGCGTAAACCAATACTTGGCAGAACGGCACAAGTAAGGCGTAAAGATATATCATAAGAATACGACTCAACCAAGCGATACGAATCAACTTGGAAAGAGACTAATAATGTAATGAGCCGATGATAATCCAAATAAGACATTTCATGCCAAATTAAATTCATAAACATGAATAGGTCACCCATTTCTTCAATATTTGTCACTTGAATAAAAATGTAAACAGACGGAAATGAACCATTTATAATAAGCACGACAAGCATTCAATTATAAATGACTCAATTGTAAGATAAACCATTTACTACTCATAAGGCATGGATAATTACATTGGACTCATATTAAAATAGAAACGTGTCATTCAAATAAAATATAACGAGCGATAATGAATAATTTACGTCATGTGAGAATTACGGAATGCAAACCAATCCAATACGAGTGACAAAATGAGTCCAATAAATAAATTAAAAGAAATCAAATAATTGAATCATATTAAACCCAACAAACAAGACATGTCAAGCCCAACATATTACTCATGTACAACCCAACCATTAAATCATGTTGAACCCAAACATTTGATCATGTGAGAAAATGTATATAAATAATGAACAATATTTAACGAATTATCCTATATAAAATACGAGACGACGTTTAAGCACCCCAAATGACCCGAAATTGACACCAAAACACCTATAATCGGTGTAGCCCAAATATAAAATGTAATCAACCCCACCAAAATGAACATTTATAACCCAATGCTCATGACTTGATTAGCCTGCACAATAAATTGCAGGGGGTCCATGGTTTGTGCAAGAATGAGCCCAAAACATGCTACTCCTAAAACTACTCACTAAGTCACAAGAGCAAGAAGAGACTAAGGAGGAGTATACTCCCAATCGTGAGCACAACTCGATAAGGCCGAGTCATGGTCGAGGCCAAACATACCACAACCATTGCCATGGCTACAGCCACCCATGGTCAGTCTACAGCCACGGCCGAGCACAGCCTCTCACGCCACCATAACCGACCTAAAACCAACCCACATACCAGGCCACCCAACATCCGACTAAAACAGACCTGCCCATCCATGACTAGCCTGCAACACGACCCTGAAAACGGAAGCCAAACCAGTATCTACCACGGTTCTAAACAGAGTCAAGCTACAACCCATACGACCCATCCAAAACCGAGTCTAACCACTCAATTCAGCCACCCAAAATGGACCCAACCAGGCCGTATGTGACCTTGACACCGCCACCTCTTGACTACCTACAACCACCATCCACACCACTTCATATTCCGTCACATACACAGGCAAGTACAAGACGGTCCGAGAGACTATTCTACCCGTCCCCAAAACCGAGTCCGTGCAGTCATTTCATTCGTCTGACCGAGTCAGAAACTGAGTCCCTGCAAACAAAGCTCACGACAGAACACGAGTTCGACACAGCCCACTCCAAACGTAAATTCAAGACGGCATTTACCAAACAATTGAAAGGAAATGTAAAGAATTGGACTTTATTAAACAAGAGCATGAAAACGACATGTAAGACGGAAATATCGACATTTTGTCGAGTAACCTATCACCGTTACCTTATCTCTTCGAATTCCCGAGTAAAAACGTCCATAACGCGACCCTATCTTCAGTCTTCAACTAAAAAGGAGGAAAAACGAGTCACATGAGTCACCAAAATCGAGTTGTCCTAGGTTGCCCATTTCGAAACTAAGTCAAAACGTAAGCTTTCTTACCTGAAAAGAACGAGGAAGGAATGAGGAAGCTAATGGTACAAAAATAATGGAGTTTGGTTGAGAAACGAAGGCGGGATCGGAGTTTGAAGGGTGCGAAAATGGAGATGTACGGGTTGTTTGTTGTTGTTGCTGCTGCACTTGTTTTTCGCAGGGGAAAAGAGAGGAAGGAGAAAGGAATGAGTGAGGGGGTGGGGACGGTCAAACAAGACAACAACAATAATTAATAATAAAAATAATATATAATAATAATATTAGTACATACTTCGTATGATATTAATTATATAATAATACATATAATAATAATAATAATAATAATAATAATAATAATAATAATAATAATAATAATAATAATAATAATAATAATAATAATAATAATAATAATAATAATAATAATAATAATAATAATAATAATAATAATAATAATAATAATAATAATAATAATAATAATAATAATAATAATAATAATAATAATAATAATAATAATAATAATAATAATAATAATAATAATAATAATAATAATAATAATAATAATAATAATAATAATAATAATAATAATAATAATAATAATAATAATAATAATAATAATAATAATAATAATAATAATAATAATATATAAAAAGAGATATTTAAAGGTGGGTGTAAGAGGGTAGGTGCGCAAGTTGTCAAATTCTGGTTGGCCCGGATTAAAGCAGGCACAAGGTGAAATGTGACGGTCTATAGCTAGACGGATTTTAAGACATAAATTATTATTATTGCGGTCATTATTATTATCTGACCAAAAATGAGAATAAATATATTCTTATAAAAATCATGCCTCAAAATATAATTTAATAATACGTATTTTTATAAAAATGAGTTTTTATATAATACGTTTATAAAAATCGTATTTGACATAAAATTAATTAAATAGAATAATTCAAAAATACATAACAAAATAGTTAAACGGTTTAATAAATTTTAACTGTCAGAAAAAGAAAATTCGCGGGTGTTACACCTTTCTAAGACAAATGGATCACGTTATGCACCATAAACCTAACTCGGTAAATGGATGTTTAATTTCCGTCTTACATGCAAATCAACATTAAATCCAACTTGACTTCAATTACTTAATATTTGGATAAACAACCGACATAGAAAGCTCACATGTTAGGTTCAAACTTGTGGATGCGCATTCATGCATTTACCCATTTTATCAACTTTTGCATTTAACCAACCAAGTTCGATCAGTAGAGGCCCCTGCCGCGGGCGGGATTGGGTGTCCGATTAAAGGGCTTCCCAAGACGTACCTTCACCTCTTACTCAGAAACTTTGGATAGTGGACGACCTTATCCAGGGCGAACGAGAGTCATTCTAGAGATATGATGCTAAAGAGGGACGACTCCATACCCTTAGTACCTTTGTCAAACACCGCTTTTTGCCTTGGTTGACCTAGGTATAAAGTGGATTCTAACGGGTTCCAAGCATCCCACAAATGCTTGGTGGCGACTCCAAACATCTATTGCATGGTTTCGAGACCCTTCCCGAGACGAAACCGACCGATCTAAAGCGATCCGATCGAAAGCATTTTTATGCCACCGAGCGTGGCTTTCAGACTACTGCTATGTCCACAGATCGGTTGGGCGTTGCAGGTGGCCTATGTCCACACCTGCCCTCCTTGATTATTCCATGACCCAGCTGGTCAGTTGGTAGCATAGCTCTGTGTCGGACCCTACGAAAAGCACCCTTGTGATGGCCTCTGAAAACCTCTCCCCCCAGCACTAGTACACTCATACCTCTTGGTCAGACTCACTTGGAGATTTAGTTTTCGGTACTTGTCGTTAGGAGCACCAAGACCAAAACACAATTTATAACTTCACAAACAACTCTACAATTAGTAAAGAGGCAAGTAAAGGTCGGATCCCAAGGGACGGGAATTGAGATGAGATTTTCAATTGCAACTAGTGGTGTCTAAGGGTGTCACAATTTGGGGTTTGAAGTAGAAGATCACTAAACTAAATAGCAATAAAAGTAAACAAGCAAGATGATTAAAAAGGTTGGTTTTGAGCAACAAATGAGACCACGTCATCTGGAGTAGTGTGCGGTGACACGGTCATATTCATTAAGGCTTGAAGCAGAGCTTGTCGGTGTTTAAACGAGCTCAACATTAACTCCCAGATGGAGACATCTGCCTTAGTCTTTTGTAACTGCTTGATGAGGGAGGCCTCTGAGGTCGACCCTTCACCAAGAGCCCGGACTGAGGTGGCCTCCTTGGTGGGTGTCTTACTTAGACTGTCTCCAAAGATAGAGACATGGTTTTCCTTCTCGACACGATAGGGACGTCCCGATCGAGTCAAATGATTAGATTCGAGAACATCTTTCCTCAATTTAGAAATTTCTTCCTGAGTTCGGGGAATAATCGCACCTTCGGTGAGATAGATATCGTCTTCATCGTCAGCCCAGACCCCATTAATTTCATTCTCGCTTCAGAGAATGTATGGTGTGAAATCGATAGCAAAATCCCCAATTCGAACTTCGTTCTTAGCTTGAGGGATACACTCAGAGCAGCTTACATAGACCTTCCCCACGAAAAACCCAGTGAGACGGCAGATGGGTTGGATTAAGTGAGATACATCGGTATTGTCTTCGACGAATACTGCATTGGCATGGTCGCCAAAAGGATTGTTCAGGTTGTTAGGTCGGACGGTGGGGATGGGGAGCGACCCATTCTCGATCATGTCTTGGATTTCATGTTTAAAACGGTAACAATTTTCGGTATCATGACCTTTTCCTTGATGATAAGCACAGTAGGCATTGGGCTTATACCATTTACCCTGTCGATCCGCAGGCGGGTCCGGAGTTGGACCAATTGGGTTCAGTTTCCTATGGGCCGAGAGCCTTTGGAGGGCTTATGCGTAGGTACACCCGATGTCAGTGAACGCTCTTGGCCCATGGCGTTGCGATCCCTTAGGAGCTCCTCCCAAAAGACCAATGGCTTGGATATGATTGGCAGAACTGGATGCCTTAACTTTGGAAGAGGAGGCACCCTGATACCCTTTTGTCTTTTCAGCCTCAGCAGAACGAACGTCGTCCTCAATTTTTCTTCCGACTCGAATAAGGTCCTTGAATGAGCCGAAATGTTGATATTTGATAGCGTCACGGTAGAGCAGTCGAAGATTTTTGATGAACTTATCTACCATTTCAGTCTCCTCGGCCTTTTGGCCAACTTCACGCTTTCGGCGCGCCGCCGGTTGAGGAATTCAAGAAATCCCTCCTTATCCTTCCGTGTCATCACCTCGAGTGTGCGCACGAATCTGAATCTCGGGATTATCGCAAAGTGTTTGCAGAACTCCACCGCTATATCTTCGAAAGTGGGGAAATTCTTAAGCTCAAGGTTGTAGAACCACGCCTTCAGGTGTTCTCCTAGGGATTGAGCAAAAATGTGGGGCAACATCTCAAAGAACCCCTTTCAACGCAAGGTACTCCTTGTAGGAACGGATATGTTGCAATGGATCTTCCGTCCCTTTGAACTTTGGGATATCAGTTAGGACAAAATTGGTTGGTAGCTTGTCCTGGACCGGCATGTACCCTCTGGCATTCTCATAATGCACATTTTCCCCTCGGGATAGCTTCAATCGTTCCTCTATTAGTCGAAACCTCTTTTCGAATTCGCTTTCCGGGGCATGGTATGGGAGCTTCCACCGCGATCTTGGCTTCCACAGTCGTCAAGCGTTCCATCATTGCGACCAAAGTGTCGTTAATCCTTGATGCCTCTGCGGTAGTCATACTTCTTGTTTGTAGTGGCCTTTCTACAATAAAATCCCGAGCGAGTATCAGTTATCGAATCAAAATCCCCTGCATAAACAGGACTCGACTCATAACAACATGACGGACTCCATGCGACTCGATATTGGGCTTAGACCCGGAGAGCGAGCAATTGGGCCCCCTCGTTTTGGGTCATACACGACTAGGGACGGTTTTTCAAACCTAAAAACTGGCTATAACTTGACATGGATCCTACGAACGAAATATTCTGGCTCGTTGGAACGGGTCCTAACCGTGATACACACGTGGCTTGGGTTTTAGACTCAACGTGATCATAAATCCGACATAACAAACCCGTGTTCAAACCAGACATGGCTCTTGGGCTTTGTGACAAACGCCCTAGGTGGCCTAGTGGGGACGTTTTGGTGGACTGACTTGGACCAAATGGTCGACTTTCATGACTCAGACCCAAAGATCGGTTTAGGTGACTCACTTGACAAGTGTTCTAACCAAACAAAGGCTCACTCGAGCCTAAGGGTGGACTAGCTCGCCTATATCGAGCAAGCAAAAGCCCAACTCGACTAACCCGACCCCACTGACTCAAACTCTATTCTAGGTTTGGGTTGGACCTGGGAGACAGTTCATCGAAATTTGAAATCGAGAAGGATTGAATTGATTTTAAAATGGGCAGCACTTCGGCTTGAAAGAAGGTTCAAAATTTCGAAATAGAGGGCCGAAATTTTCGAAAAGAAATGGACTTGAAAAAGAATCAAATTTTCGAAAGAAAGAGAAGATGTATTTGAAAATGCTATTTTGAAAACATGACCCGGGATTCACATAGCATGTAATCATTCGCATTTTAGGGATGCCATGGATGAACTAGACTCTTCTAAGTCTCGGTCAGTCCTCTAAAATTGGTCTATGCCAGTGAAACCGCTTTGTCGGGGAGTCCACATACCGTCATATGCCCGTAGCAATATGCCTCGTATGCAGCTGCCTACCTCCACGGAATCACCTTGATACTTAAATCGGACATAGTGGACATCAATATCCTCCCATGGAATTAACCCAAGAGATTCTTTGGCCCGCCTAAAGTCTCGGGGGTTTATGCATGATTAACATAAAAAAAAAAGAATGTGACAACAATCCTAAAAGCCATCTTAAACTTTTCAAGTTTCACTATCCCCAGCGGAGTCGCCAAATTGTGGACCATGGAAAAACGCTCCACTCAAATGCTTTTTCAAAACATTTTTAATTTTAAAAGAGTCGCCACTAAATTTTTAAATGGAATTTAGAAACCAATTTTAGAGATTTGAATTCGTGTGACTTTACGTGTTAGGAAGTTAATTTAATTTCATTAAAACAACACCCAACCCCGCCCGTTGCAATAACGGTCTCTACTAGGTGAAAGATGGCTATTTCGGAAAGATCTCACATGTGCATGCAACCATTGAATTTAAATCCTATCATGCGAATTTCATTCTAAGTCGTTTAAAATGCATTTAACTTCGACGAAGTGGTTTAGCATGTGAGGTTCATTGATTAAACTAGATAACACATCCAAAGTAAGGGATAGGAAGGCTTACGCTTAGCATAAGATGTATTAACAAACATTAGTGGTTAGCTCATACATACAATATAAATTATAAATAATGTAAATTAAAATCTAAAACATAAACTAATTAAACTAAGGATTAATCAAACAAAGTCAAACAAGGAAGCAAATTAAAACACAAAACCTGGACAAACCCGTGCACTGCACGGATCTGAAATTTTCGAAATATGTCAGAATTGACCCGTGCACTACGCGGGTTTTGAATTAATACATTGCTAATTACAAAATAAAGACTAAATCAATGCAATAAATTACGAAAATCTACCTAAATTAAAAATACAAATTATAGGTCAGGAAAATCATTAAAAAATCAATTTTTATATGGTTAAATATAAATACACATAAATTAAATGAACTCGATTTATTAAATTGCCATATTCCAACACGAGGATATGTAAATGAGACGGGGTGTACGACCGACCGATATGGCGGATTTCTTTCCCATCTCAAGTCAACGCGGGTGCCGGAATGGTACTTTAACTCATACTCAAACTATTCTAGTTTCGATATTAGTTAGACGATGTTAGACAATGGTTAGTAAATAAACAATAAAAAAAACGAAATAAAAAGGAGAGAAGGGAGTTTTAATGCACCCTCAACCTACATGTATCGTTGACACCGTCCTGGGTCGTAATCGATCGTAGATTTTATCTCGAGGGGCCGTCGTCGACGAAGACAATTGAAATTGAATTTTGAAATCACGAAACAAACACGTTCAAAAGGCAGTCTTGAGCAGCGATTTTCAATCGCTCACCACGACTTCTTTTCTCAACGATTTTTCAAACCGAAAGATGTTTTGGAAACTAGAAAGACTGAATTTTGTGAATATGGAAACAAATCAGAAGTTTTAATGGGATTTGTGCACGAGAATCAAGGCCAAAGACCACTACAGAAACTCGAAAACAAGATTTGTGTCCCTGTTTTCGAGCGGCTGTCACGACTTTAGTTTTTGGGTTTTTTTGGACGATTGATGGTTGTTATTTGCAGTATGTTGTGTGGAGAACTTAGAGGAATGAATGTATGGTGAAGGGGATGTATTTATAAGGAGTTTCGAAGGGTAGAAGTAGGGCAACAAGCAGTCGGGCCTGTTTCGCATAGCTGTTGTCCATCACCTAATTCGTGGGGTTTTTAGGGTTTGTATGAGGGTTTTTGATGCGATCCCGCTAAGTGTTCACAAATTAAGATGTGGTCGTTGAGTCACGGTCGAATCAAAACACAATTTTTAGCTTCACAAACAACTCTACAATTAGTAAAGAGGCAAGTAAAGGTCGGATCCCAAGGGACGGGTATTGAAATGATATTTCTATTGCAACTAGTGGTGTCTAAGGGGTGTCACAAATTGGGTTGATGAAGAAGGTCACTAAACTAAAATAGCAATGAAAATAAACAAGAAAGATGAATTAAAGGGGTGTAAACAATTGATTAAAGGCACTAGGGTGTCATGGGATCATAGGGGAATCATGGGATATGATCATACAAACATGTTCTCAAATTATAAGCAAGCAATTATTGTTGTGATGGATTGAGTTGGGTTATATCTTACAATCCTAGGAAAGTTTGGGTCCCGGAGCCGAATCGATTAGATTGTACAACACCTACAAGTCGACTTAATCTTCCCTACTCAACAACATGCATGGTCTAATGAGACTCGAGTTGGGTTATGTCTTACAAGTCTCATTGAAAAGATAGGAGATGATAGTAAATGCAAGGATTCATAGGCTTAGCATTTCATCAAATATAACATGTGCATGAGTTGAGATCAAAACAAGCAAGCAAATAAAACATGAAAGCATATTAATTTAAGCATGAATCATTCCCCATGTTGGTTTCCCCTAATCACCCATTAACCCTAGCTAAGAGACTACTCACTCATTATCATGTTGATCATGCTAGCAAGGTTGTCAATCATACCAACAATATGAAACATGATGAATAAACGAAAGTAATTAACAATATTTAAAAAGGGATTAAGAGATTATACCTACTAATGATTCCAATAATGAAGCAAAGATAAAAGAAGTACTTGAATGCTTGATTGAGAGGTTGTCAATCTCCCAACAATAACCCAAATAATCTTCAATTACCCAAAATAAAGGATGAACAAAATAGAAATTAAAGAACTAAAACTTGGATTAAAACTTGATTAATACTTGATTACAATATTAAAGAGAGATTTGATTGATATTAACTACACTAATTATTGATAAGAAGAACATGCTCCTCTAATTAGACTAATAGGGTATTTATAGTGGAAATTAGGGAGGATGCATTAGGGTTAACTAAGGGCCAAACTAGTAATTACACTTTTTAGATTGAGCAAGGAGGAGCCGGTATTTTCCGAGAGAAGGGCTTCTTTCTTCGTAGCTTGGAGAAGAAAATTCGTGCTGTGTTGGAATCCGGGCGGAATAGGGTCGGGACGGGCGGATTCTGGCAATTGAATCCGAGCGGATTCAGGGGAATCCGGACGGATTGTGGAGGGGGAATCCGAGCGGATTAAGGCAAAGCCGCTCGGATTGTGTTGCTGCGGGACGGACGGATTGGTGACAATCCGCTCGGATTGTCAGTCAGCAACAAATCTTCTTCTTTTCTTCCCTTTTCTTCATAAATTCCTTGGGGATTTCCTTGGGGACTCAAGGATCCTTTCTCAACTTTGCTCTTCTACTATAATATGTACAAAGACCTTCTAATCTTGTCTCTCCTTGATGCTTGGTCATTGAATTCGATCAATTTAGTCTCGTTTTGCCATGAAAATGCAAGATTCTTACTCCTTTCCTACCAAGGGATCAAAATCTCAAAGAATATGCAAAACAAAGAACTAAAGATAAGAAATGACCCAAATAGGCACTAAAAAGCATGGGAACAAGGCTAATTCGGGGGCTAAATATGCGCCAATTATGGTCACATCAAATATCCCCAAACCGAACCTTTGCTCGTCCCGAGTAAAGAGGTGACAAAGACTAGGACCAATACTAACCTATCCTAATAATATAACCGATATGAGACAATTTGCGGGTCTCACTCCGCCCCTTCAACTCACAACAAGACAACCATGAGGTAGGATGCCTTCTTGCAAGGCAAGGTGGGTCTTGCCAAAATGGCGACACATCCAAACATTAAGCACATAAAATCACATAAAGGATGCATCTACAAAAACAATAGCCACTTCCTCATCAAGTGGCGGAGGCACTAAAGAGGAACAAATTTAAGAGCATGTAATCCTTCACAAATACTAGTTCAACAAATTACTAAGTCTAAGAGGATGGCACTAAATCACCTCCAAATGGTGTTAAACTAGACTACTTTCGTCCTCAATTTCCAAATGCTTTCGTCAAGAGCGATCAGATGGTGGTGGAATGATGATCCCTATGATGCTAGTAGCATATGACATGACAAGTCTCGAATTCTCTACAAAAGTAAAGGTCATGGATCGTCCCAAGCTCGACCAAGCGGCTTGATAAAAGGCTTTTTGGGAATGAAATGCTCAAATCTTTATTCACAACGGGTGGATATGACTAGTATTCAAAATTGTCCTCATTTCACTTTCTCATTTCAAAAATTTAAGATGGGGTTTGCCCTTCCGGGCTAGTGTCCTTTGCTTTCGTCAATCGCTTATTAGGCAACCGGTTAACCTCTAGACAATAGCTTTTCGGGGTGATAGTCACTATGTCTCTGGGCGGCCGAATTCACAACCGTATGGGGGCCCAATTCAATGGATCCCGCACCAAAGCACATCGAAGTGGTACGCCTCCATCAAAACAACTTAAATTTCTCAACAATTCATAACATTTGAGGTTTCCTTGGCATTACATTA
The DNA here is from genome assembly GCF_048544455.1 of Silene latifolia. Taxonomy (NCBI): domain Eukaryota; kingdom Viridiplantae; phylum Streptophyta; class Magnoliopsida; order Caryophyllales; family Caryophyllaceae; genus Silene; species Silene latifolia. The sequence goes on from NC_133526.1 coordinate 109,369,929, forward strand.
CTTCCACATGACAAAATTTCTTTGAAATGAGCACTTCAAACTTATTGATAGAAAATATTTTTGGGTTGCCTTACCACAAGGTCAAACAAGGTCACCTAGACAAGTTAACCAAGTCCACATCGCATCACGGGGTTGGATAGGTGACTCACATGCAAACCCTTGACTAGGCCTTGGGTCATGGGTCAAAAGACACTAGTATGACACTATCTAGGGTGTTTTACAACCATTCTAGTAGGCAAAGTCTTAAGTTGAACAAGTATTTATAATGGCTTAGTTGCTCTTGTCAAAGTTCCTAAATAGGCATTTTTCAAAACATTTCTAACATGCAACTACATGCCATGATGCAACTAATATAGACATCCTAATGCAAGTGATTCTATCAACTAATATGTCATATAAACTAAATGCAAATCCTAAGTTCACATTGTTATACCGCATCAATCAAAATAAAGCCACATAGTCATTAACATAAAGAGGAAAAAGGAGATTGGAAAGATCATACCATGCGGTCTTCAATATCCTCATGTCTCGGATGTGGCGTAGTCAATCAATGTGAACAAGGATAGAACAAACACAATATATACAAGACAATATATACAAGACTTCAAAAGGAAATAAACATGTTTTTGGGTTTTCAATTTTCAAATTTTTATGATTTTTGAGATTTTACAATTTTTTTTGGGTTTTTGAATAAAAGTTAAATGTTAGAATTCCCATCCCCACACTAATATGGGCATTGTCCTCAATGGCCAAAATGATGGAAATTATGCAAAGATGATGCATGATTTCTATACTAAATGCAATCTACACTAAGCTACACTACATGATGCATGGTTTTTGTTATGACGGAGAGGATAATTTAGATTACCTCCCGTTGTGTATGCATTAACTTCCCCAAACCGAGTGAGACACTATTGCTAATGTCCAAGGATGGGTGTAGTGATGCGTGTCTTTTATATAAGGTTTTCACCTCCTTTTTACACGCATTTCTGTGCTTTTTATGTAGCATCTGGCTACAAATACCCCCGAATGTTCTACTTTGGTCCGTTTATTGTAAATTGCAGGATTCGACCGAAGAGGAGCTAAATTGAGCCTTAATTGTCCCAATTGTATGCATTCATGGAAAATAAGGAGCTGGAGCTTGGAAATCTAACGCTTGGAAGACGCGTGAGCTGAGTTTGGGAAGCAATTCAATTCCTAACGTACCTATGTAGCTCGATCGAGTGGTTTACTGCTCGATCGAATGCCTTATTTACTCAAGATTGATCGATCGAGCAGTTTGAGTGGTCGATCGAGGAGTTTATGCAAGTGGTGCTCGATCGAGTGGGTCATTACTACTCGATCGAGTTGTTTTGTGATAATTTGCTCGATCGAGTGGATTACTTCTAGTCGATCGAGCGGTTTCCTGTGCTACTGTTAATTTCCGCCTAATTATTTATGGGCTTTTGTAATTAGTCCATGGATTAGGTTTTGAGAGTGGAATTTTAGTATAAGACTGAGGGAGAACACTACGTTACTCCCTCTCTTCACTTCGTTGGTTTCACTGCCACTTTTTATCACTGTTCTTTGGATTTACTCTCTACACTTTGATACTCGGATTCGGTATTATCAATCTAGTTTATTTCTTAATCTTATTTACTGCTTAAAATCCTTCTTCTCTTGTTATTATAATTGCTTAATTGAATTCTTATTAGTTCCATCATCATGTTTAGTCTTAATAATTTGGTTATTGTAATTGTTAATCCGACGGTTATGAGTAGCTAATTTCCCTATGCTAAGACTATAGGGGATCCATAATATGAAGGGAGAGTAATCGATTTACTAGGTTAATGCTGGTGCCGTCTTTGTTGTTTAAATGCTACAATTAATTGTAATTGCCTAATTGAGTCAACGCAATTAGACCCTTATTCTTAGTGAACCTTGACCTGGACCGAAAGGTTGGAAGTGGCAGACTAGTGGCGAACAATAGAGTATTGCAGCGAGGGCGAAAGTTAAACTGTTTACACTTTAGGGTGAATTAAGGACCGAAAGGTGACGTTGGCTACCCCTTAGACCGTGCTGCATTGACCTAGGACCTAGATTACTCGACCAGATGATTATGGTGAACCGTTTGTCTTAGTTGTTCTCCTTTATCTGCTTAATTCCTTCCTATTATCTCTCTTCCCCTTGTCCTTTTTAGTTTAGAAATCACATTTTATAAACCCCCAATCTGGTTACTTTGACGAACTTAAGTTTAGCCGACAAATTCCTACCTCTCTGTGGATTCGACCCGACTTCCCTAGCTATATTAGTTAGAGCCAGTTGGTTATTTTTGACAGGTACGCGACAGACGTGTCAAATTTTGGCGCCGTTACCGGGGAGGTGGCGCAAACTTGTTGCCTAATTAAGTTTGTCTCTCGTCTCAGGGAATTTATTCCTTGAGGCCGATCTCATTTCTGCAAAGCTTTGATTGGTTTTGCAGGTTAGTTGTTGCTTTGAAAGTTTAATTGCCAAAATGCCTACGATTACAGAGCATATAGAGCCATGTGGTAGATGTGGCGAGGAAGGGCACGACCTTTACGAATGTATGGCAAGTGTAGAGCGCGCCCTTGCTTATAATAAGTACAAGCAAAGGGTCCCTTTTTCTCAGCTTTATGAAGAGATAAAGAGCGTCTCCGCCCCCTCCACGCCAGCTCCTCTACCGATTCCTCCCTCTGCAAACGAAGAAATTACCGAGTTAAAATCCATCATGTTGAGTATGTCAAAGATGTCACAGCAATCTGAAACAGTTATATCGGAATTGAAAGAACAAGTCGCGCAGTTGACACTCGCGACAGACCAAGCCAAGCTTCTTCCAGTTTGTGATCCGGTCAGTGCAGTGAATTTCCAAAATGACATCATTCATGAAGAAGACGAGGTTTTGATAGCTGATGATAACTCGGATGATGATTTAGACGAGTTTTTGAAGGAAATACTTGCTGCGTGTGCTGTAACCACTCGATTGAGTGACTCTTCTACTCGATCGAGCGGTTTTAATCATCCAGTCACTCGATCGAGAAGTGCAGAATTCCAAGTTGGTCGATCGAGTGGTAATCTTACTCGATCGAGCAACCATGCTGAAGAAACCACTCGATCGAGTGTTGAACATGGTCGATCGAGCGATAAAAGTACTCGATCCAGTACTTTAAGTGGCGGAAATCCTAATTCACTATCTAATACCGCCACCGTGTCATCTTCCCCTGCTGTGGAGACGTCACGCATTGATAAGGGTAAACAAAAGGTTGCGGGACCGCTCATCGCTACCAGGGTACCCTTCCCAAGTCGTCTGAAGGACGTAAAGATCGAGCAACAGTACGGTAAGTTTGTGGACATCGTGAATAACCTCCAGGTAACTGTCCCTTTTTCCGAACTTGTTACTCAGGTACCCACTTACGCTAAGTTTATGAAGGATATCGTGACGCGTAAGAGAAATTTGAGTGAATTTGAGACAATTTCAATTATGGAAGAGTCTAGTAACTTGCTGTTAAATAAGGCCCCTCCAAAAATGAAAGACCCGGGCAGCTTTTCTATTACTTGTGTCATAGGCAATATGGTTATTGATAAGGCCCTTTGCGATTTAGGTGCCAGTGTTAGTGTCATGCCTCTTCTTGTCTGCAAGAAACTGAAGATGAGTCATTTCAAAGTGACTAACATTACCCTACAGATGGCTGATAGATCTGTTAGGAGACCCTTAGGTGTCTTAGAGGATGTGCCTGTGAAAATAGGCAAGCTTTACATCCCAGTAAATTTCATTGTTTTGGATATAGCTGAGGACACCCGGACCCAAATTATCTTAGGGAGACCATTCCTTTGTACAGCTGGGGTCGTTATTGATGTCAGACAAGGGCGTCTGACTCTTGCGGTAGGGGATGACGCTATCACATTCGGTTTCGGTGCCCAAGATTTTAGCCCACCCAATGATAGAGGACACTTGCTATTCGGTCGATATCATTGATGAGTCTATTTATGACTTCTGGTCGGGTTCTTTTATAAAGGACCCACTGGAAGCTCTCATGCTTTTTGATGAGTTTGCAGATAGCCCAGAGGACGATGACGCTGCATTGGATTTGCTTGTTGATGATTTAGATGAGCATGAAGGAGAACAGGTGGAACAAATGATCAGCACTCTTTGCTCCATTGAGGAAAAGGTACCGGAACGTAAGCCTCTCCCTTCTCATCTTAAATATGCTTTCCTAGACAATACAGAGCAATATCCAGTCATTGTTAGTGCCAAGCTTAGTGATGATCAGCTGACCTCTTTGTTAGCTGTACTTAAGAAAAACAGGAAGACAATGGGCTATTCACTGGACGATATCACGGGGATTAGTCCCGATATTTGTATGCACAGGATAGAGCTGGAGGAGGACCACAAGCCTTACAGACAGGGTCAGTGCCGGCTGAACCAGAAGATGCAAGATGTCGTGACGGCTGAGGTAATGAAGTTGCTGGATGCAGGTATTATTTATTCTGTCGGTAATTCTAGATGGGTGAGTCCAAAGATGTGGTCCCGAAGAAAGGAGGGACAACCGTAGTTAAGAATGAGAAGAATGAATTAATACCTACTCGAGTGGTAACTCGGTTAGCGGATGTGCATAGATTACGATACCGAATGCCGCCACTAAGAAAGATCACTTTCCCCTTCCTTTTATTGATCAAATGGTAGAAAGGTTAGCTTCTCATAAATTTTTCTCGCTATTTAGATGGGTATTCGGGTTCTTTCAGATCCCTATCCACCCGATTTATCGTGCTAAGACTACATTTACCCGTCCCTAACGGCGTTTTTGCGTACCGCAGAATGCCTTTTGGTTTGTGCAATGCCCCTGCCACCTTCCAAAGGTGTATGATGGGGATATTTTCAGAGTATATTGAGTCTATCATGGAAGTTTTTATGGACGATTTTAGTGTATATGGAAGTGATTTTTCTAACTGTCTGTCTAATATTGAGAAAGTGTTGCAGCGCTGTATTGAGGTTAATCTTGTGCTGAACTGGGAGAAGTGCCACTTTATGGTCAACGAGGGAGTTGTCTTAGGGCACTTGGTTTCTGATAGGGGAATAGAAGTTGATAAAGCAAAGGTGGAAGTGATTCAGCAATTACCACCTCCTGTTAATGTTAAGGGGGTGAGGAGCTTCCTTGGTCACGCCGGCTTTTATCGCCGGTTTATCAAGGATTTCTCCAAAATTGCTAAACCACTTACACAGTTGCTGCTTAAGGATGCCCCTTTTGTGTTTACTGATGCTTGTCTTTCTGCTTTTAACAGGTTAAAGCAGGCTTTGGTCTCTGCACCGATCATTCAGCCTCCCAATTGGGACTTGCCGTTTGAGGTCATGTGCGATGCGAGTGACTATGCACTAGGAGCGGTGCTTGGCCAGAGGAAAGACAAAGCTTTGAATGCTATCTACTATGCGAGCCGAACTCTGGATGAGGCTCAAGTGAAGTACACTACCACCGAGAAGGAGCATTAGCGTAGTTTATGCCTTAGAGAAGTTTCGTACTTATTTAGTTGGGTCAGAAGTCACTGTTTTTACTGACCATGCAGCTTTGAGGCATCTCCTTGCTAAGAAGGAGGCCAAACAACGGCTACTGAGATGGATAATCCTTCTTCAGGAGTTTGATTTACAGATCAAGGATAAGAAGGGAGCTGAGAACGGTGTAGCTGATCACTTGTCGCGCCTGATGCGACAAGAAGGGGAAGATTCTCTACCAATTGATGATTCTTTTCCTGACGATACTTTGATTGCTGTTATATCGTCTATTGTTAACCAAGAACCTTGGTATGCAGATATAGCTAACTTCGTTGTCGCTGGCAAGCCGCCGCCCGACCTTTCTCATCGCCAAAAGAAGCGTTTTACGTATAACGCTAAAGCGATATTCGGGGACGATTCTTACTTGTTTAAGGAATGTGCAGACGGTCTCTACAGACGGTGTATTCCGCAGTGGGAGACCAAAATAGTCCTGGAAAGTTGTCACTCCTCTTCATATGGTGGTCACCACGGTCCATCGCGCACCGTGGCTAAGGTACTTCAGTCTGGTTTTTACTGGCCTTCTTTGTTTGCTGATGCTAAATCTTTTGTTTCAGCTTGTGATGCTTGCCAACGATCAGGGAACATTTCGAAGAGACACGAGATGCCACAAAACGGCATCCTAGAGGTTGAGGTTTTCGATGTCTGGGGCATTGATTTCCAAGGACCGTTCCCATCCAGTAAAGGTAACAGGTACATCTTAGTAGCTGTAGACTATGTGTCTAAATGGGTTGAGGCAATTGCTTCACCCCTTTGTGATGCTAAGACCATGATAAAGATATTTAAAAAGATTATAATCCCCCGTTTTGGTGTCCCTAGGGTCGTCATTAGCGATGGGGGGATGCATTTTAAAGAAAAGAAACTCACTTCCATACTGTCTAGAGTTGGTGTCCAACACCGGCGTGGTTTGGGGTATCATCCCCAAACTAGTGGTCAGGTAGAGGTCTCTAATCGCCAGTTGAAAGAGATCTTATCTAAGGTAGTTTCTAAATCACGGAAGGACTGGAGTCTTAAGCTAGATGACACATTATGGGCTTATAGAACTGCCTTTAAGACACCAATTGGTGCATCACCTTATAGGTTAGTTTATGGGAAATCGTGTCACTTACCTGTTGAGTTGGAATGTAAGGCCTGGTGGGCAATTCGTGAGCTTAATTATGATCCTAAGTTGTGTGGTCAGAATCGTCTTTTGCAGTTAGATGAGTTGGAAGAGTTTAGGCTTAATGCCTATGACAGTTCGCGCATTTACAAGGAAAAGACGAAAAGATGGCATGACAAGTAGATCCTACCTCGGGAGTTCCATGTGGGGAAAAAGGTGTTGCTGTTTAATGCCCGGCTGAGACTATTTCCTGGCAAGCTGAAGTCCAGATGGAGTGGTCCTTATAAGGTGACAGCTGTTACCAAATTTGGATCTGTGGAGCTTGAAGATTCCGAGGGGCGTAGATACAAGGTGAATGGCCAATACGTGAAGCATTACCATGAGGCGAGTGAAGCGGACAATCGCGTTGAAGTCTTGCATTTCGACGAGCTCGACGCGCCAGTTAACTGATGCCAGAAAGGTCGTGCGGGACCTCTTAAACCAGCGCTCTCCGGGAGGCAGCCCGGACTGTTTTATTTGTACTTTTGTTGAACTATTTATTTTCCTTTAGCTTTACGTTGAACTTTAGACGCTGTTTTATGAACCCCCTATGTATTTTCCCTGTTTTAATGCGTCTTTTGCAGGTTAAAGTACTCGATCGACTGATTTTGTGTTCGATCGAGCACTTTCTGATGCATATTGTTACTCGATCGAGTGATATGCTCCTCGATCGACCAGATCCAAACCCGTGCTTACTCGATCGAGTGGTTTGTCACTCGATCGAGCTCTTCCAATGCACTGGTTCACTCGATCGAGCTGTTCCTAGTGCTCGATCGAGTAGGTATGACCTCCAGCTGCTGTTTTACGTCTATGGAGCCACTGCTTGACTTTCTTTGACCTCCCATGTTCATGGTCGGTTTGGGGAGGTCCCTCCCTACGACGTTTTGTAAGTTTTCCGACTCCACTTTTCTTTTTCCTTTCAGTTTGCATTTCTTTCCCTATTTTTAGTACAATGAGGGCATTGTACGGTTTGGTTTGGGGAGGTATGCATCGATATCTGTGTCTGCATGTTTCCTTGCATTTATGCTTCCATATTTATTATTTCCGCATGCATTGTTGTTTGTTTCATAAAATTCAAAAATTTTAAAAAATTTCATGTTTAATTTGAGTCGGAACCTTTGAACATTGACGCTACTTTGAACCCTTACTTGAGCCCTGCATATTCTTGACATTTAGCTGGCGTGACTATGTGCATAATCTACGAGTTTTTGTTTCTCCCTTATCTGAACGAATAGACTTGAGTCATTATGTAGACAAGCTACATTACATTCTGAGGTTAGAGCTTTATAAACTGGTGACATTCATGACCGGTTTCATTTAGGATGTGAGTAGTACTCTCTCTAAGACATGTAACATCAATTTGCATAAGCATGAGTCTAGTCTTCTTAATACCTGTATGCATTCGGTCTGTGGATGGTGACACGTGTTAGGAGAGGCAGTCCCCTTTATTTCATTCTACCCATGAGCCTCACATAGCCAAATTACCCTTTTTGTCCTATCAACTACTTTCTATAATACTTCCTACCCTAGCTGAGCTAGTAACGAGTAGTTATTGGAATGTTTATTGCAATATGGTTATATTATCTGATTTCCAAAGATGGTGGAAGATTGAAGGGAAAGAAAGAAAGAAGGAAAATGTTGAATTGTTGAAAAAAAAGAAATGAAAAAAAAAAACGAAAAAAGAGAGAACGAAAAATTGCGGAAAGCAAAGGAAAAAAAAGAAAAAAAAAGAGACAGAAAAATTACATATGAAAAAGAATGAGAATTATATGGGGAGTCGACGACCTTTGGTGTTTGTGAGCTTAGTGCATAATTTTGCACCGTTTCATTTTGCTGCCATGAGTACGAAGTTGGGATGCAGTTTATGTTTGGATCCGTTGTTGCTAGCCTGGCTATTAACCCCACATATCCAGATTCATTTTAGCCCCTTCTTACCCATTACCTCACGTACCCAAATGTAAGTCCTCAGCACGTGTCTTGGTCATTAGTATGGTTGGAATGCATATGTACGGTTGTAGAGACTTTATTCATGTTAACTGCATGCATGTTCTTATAGGTCGAGTTAGGTGAGTGTCTTACTTCTTCTTATCTTTCACATATATACTCACCTTGTGCCTGATTATGAGTGACGAGCGACCCGTGAGAGTCCGATATCTTTTGAGTCTTGCAAGGTCGACGGTTCAGTAAGTTGAAACATTGATTTAACTCGTTTGTACTTTTCACTGCTACTTTGTCATGTTATCGCATTAAACTGGTTCTGGTGGATGATTTGTAGCCGATGCGTTGGTCCCGTTCCATTGTTCATCCTTAGTTGCATTCATATTTGCTTGGGGACAAGCAAAGGTTTGGTTTGGGGAGATTTGATGCGTGTCTTTTATATAAGGTTTTCACCTCGTTTTTACACGCATTTCTGTGCTTTTTATGTAGCATCTGGCTACAAATACCCCCGAATGTTCTACTTTGGTCCATTTATTGTAAATTGCAGGAATCGACCGAAGAGGAGCTAAATCGAGCCTTAATTGTCCCAATTGTATGCATTCATGAAAAATAAGGAGCTGGAGCTTGGAAATCTAACGCTTGGAAGACGCGTGAGCTGAGTTTGGGAAGCAATTCAAGTCCTAACGTACCTATGTAGCTCGATCGAGTGGTTTACTGCTCGATCGAATGCCTTATTTACTCAAGATTGATCGATCGAGCAGTTTGAGTGGTCGATCGAGGAGTTTATGCAAGTGGTGCTCGATCGAGTGGGTCATTACTACTCGATCGAGTTGTTTTGTGATAATTTGCTCGATCGAGTGGATTACTTCTAGTCGATCGAGCGGTTTCCTGTGCTACTGTTAATTTCCGCCTAATTATTTATGGGCTTTTGTAATTAGTCCATGGATTAGGTTTTGAGAGTGGAATTTTAGTATAAGACTGAGGGAGAACACTACGTTACTCCCTCTCTTCACTTCGTTGGTTTCACTGCCACTTTTTGTCACTGTTCTTTGGATTTACTCTCTACACTTTTCTACTCGGATTCGGTATTATCAATCTAGCTTATTTCTTAATCTTATTTACTGCTTAAAATCCTTCTCCTCTTGTTATTATAATTGCTTAATTGAATTCTTATTAGTTTCATCATCATGTTTAGTCTTAATTATTTGGTTATTGTAATTGTTAATCCGACGGTTATGAGTAACTAATTTCCCTATGCTAAGACTATAGGGGATCCATAATATGAAGGGAGAGTAATCGATTTACTAGGTTAATGCTGGTGCCGTCTTTGTTGTTTAAATGCTACAATTAATTGTAATTGCCTAATTGAGTCGACGCAATTAGACCCTTATTCTTAGTGAACCTTGACCTGGACCGAAAGGTTGGAAGAGGCAGACTAGTGGCGAACAATAGAGTATTGCAGCGAGGGCGAAAGTTAAACTGTTTACACTTTAGGGTGAATTAAGGATCGAAAGGTGACGTTCGCTACCCCTTAGACCGTGCTGCATTGACCTAGGACCTAGATTACTCGACCAGATGATTATGGTGAACCGTTTGTCTTAGCTGTTCTCCTTTATCTGCTTAATTCCTTCCTATTATCTCTCTTCCCCTTGTCCTTTTTAGTTTAGAAATCATAGTTTATAAACCCCCAATCTGGTTACTTTGACGAACTTAAGTTTAGCCGATAAATTCCTACCTCTCTGTGGATTCGACCCGACTTCCCTAGCTATATTAGTTAGAGCCAGTTGGTTATTTTTGACAGGTACGCGACAGACGTGTCATGTAGTTCATGCACACACTATGCTATGCATGAAACTAATTTGTTATTTTGGATTTTGAAAATGGGAACAATAAAATGAGAACACCTCAATGGTACCGAGGTGTGAGTCCTCTAATGGGGCTAGGACTACTCCAACAAAGAACAAAATTATATAAAATACAAGGAGAGAAATAGACAAACCATGAGAGGGTAGGAGTCTCCAAGGCTTGCTAATCTTCCATCATGCTATCACCATCACTTCCCTCATTAGAAGTGGTCACATTGCCACTTCCCTTGTCATTTGCTTCTTCACTTTCTTCCTCATCTTCCTCATCATCATCTTCACCATCCTTTTCTTCTTCACTTGCTTCTTCCTCAATATTATCATCAACTTCTTCATCATTTCCAACAACCTCATTGTCACCCAAAACAACCCTAGATGCACCCGGAAATAGGACTTCTCTATCCGCCCAACTAGGCAAAGGACAAGATGGATCAAGTAGTCCTTGCCTAGCTAAGTGTAGGAGGGGTGGATATTGAGCCAAGTAGGCATTTTTCCGATCTTCATAGGCTTGCTTGTGCATTGCTTGCATGAGAAGAGTCACATAGTCTTTCCCAACTTCAACTCCTTCCGGCTTGAACTCTTCATACTTAAAGGGGTAAGGTGGTATGACAATGGAAGAGGAGGGCATTTCAAGATCACCCTTTTGTTGTTGAATGATATACTCGGCCTCTTTGGAAAGGGGAAGTAGATAATTGGTCCGGTGGACGCTTAGACGATAAATCTTCGAAGGCAAGGTGAACGATCTAGCTTCACTAGTGAGCCATCCATACTTAGTGTCAAGGGGGTTACGGGCAACCCACTTGAACTTGTGAATCATAGTATGCATATCAACAAGATGGCCACCCTCCTTTTCTTTGTACTTGTTATCCTTATTGAAGTTAGGATCAAAGTGCTTGGCTAGGAGAGTGACTAGGCCGCCATTGACAATAACGGTCGTGTCCTTCTTCCCACAATCAATGTTGAGCCATCTATCTACCAAGAGCCTCAAAGAATTGTAAGGCTTGGTGTGTACTCTTCCGATATTCAAAGCCGATTCAAGGAGAATAAAATCAAGTCTTGTGAAATGGTTGGTAATGTCAATTCCCTTGTTTCAAACAATTTCTTCAACCCCATGGCATTGAAAAAGGCTCTAGTTTGCTCAAGAACACCCAATTTTTCTAAGGTATCTTCACATATGAATTTGGTGGATTGTAATGACTTCATAGCAAACTTGACAAAGGTATTTCTATGGGTATCGGAAATAAAAGTTACCTCTGGATAATGCAAAAGTTGATCAATTATCGGAGTAGAAGGTGTTGTTGCTCCCATAGAAGGTTGTTGCACTTCCAAGTTTGGTGTTGCTACCACCATAGCCAATGATTTCTTTGTTTGAAGAGCCTTTTGCCTTTGTGAGAGTGCCTTAGCCTTTGGTGCCTTTGTTGCCTTTGTTGCTCCCTTAGTCCTTGTCATTGATGAACTAACCAAGAAAAGAATGAAAAATCTTCAATTTGTAGTATGCCCAAATCGATTTGAAGGTGAAAGGCTTTGCCTTTATGAAATCAAAAATCGACTCAAAGGTTGAAGATTTTGTGCTTGGTTTTGATTTTTGTTGAAGAAGGAGTGATTGATTTGTTGTTGGAAGGATGGTTTGATTTGTATTTGGTGAATGTTGTTGAGGGTTTTTGTTTTTGTGATGGAGAGGATGAGGGTTTTGATGTTGTGGGTAGTGTTTATGAATGAATGAATGAGTGAATGAAGGTGGGAGGGGTTTTAAAGAGACCGAAATTTTCGAATCTGCAGGGCAATCCGTGCGGATTCTCGCCCAATCCGTGCGGATTCTCGCTCTTTCGGACTTTGCAAAACTCGCCTAAAGACGGGCGGATTCAGAGAAGACGCTCGGATTTGCTTGAACACGGACGGGCGGATTTGCTTAAAGACGGACGGATTTCATCCCGTAAAATTTTGCTTGTTTTCCTCACACCGTTTGCAAAGACGGACGTCTTTCTTACAAGACGGGCGGATTCTTCAAGACGGGCGGATTCTTCACAGACGCCCGGATTCGATCCACGATCAAGAATTTTTCAAAATTCAGCTCGATTCAGACGGGCGTCTTTTCGCGAAAGACGCTCGGATTATCGAAGACGGGCGGATTCTCGGAATCCGCTCGGATTCTTCCCCTGTGTACACGGATTCAGTTCCATCCGTGCACACTGCATTTCCCATACCATTCTTCCATTCTTTCTTCAAGTCTTGTGTTCGTCATTGTGGGGGCACTACTAAGGCATGGATAGCCTAGGCAATAGCCATCCCCACACTAAGCTAAAAGCACTACACATCAATTGAAATTGTTAGTCCCTCCCTCACTTCTCTCAAACATGACAATTATTTTGATCAAAGTAAATAAAAATCCAAAGATGACAAAAAAAATGCAATACAAGAATTGAAATGTAAGTTAGGGAGTTAGAAATATTTACAAGTGGTGGTTTAGGGAGGACTCCACCAAACTCTCATTCTTGATGAGATGTCAAGGGGGCATGTCCAAGGTGTTGTTGATGTTGCTCAACACCTTGAAAAAGTAATCAAAAGCTTGTTCATTATCATGGTAGAGGTTCTCAATAGACCTTGGCCCTTGTTGGTCTTGATCGATGGCATTACCAATGTAGGGTTTAAAAATCCCTTCAAATTCGTCGTCCTAAAGACCACAAACTTCATTAAGTTGATCATTGAAAATCTCTTGCTTAGATGGAGACAACTATCCCAATTTCTTCTCTTGGCCAATGAGGCCATCCTCTTCTTCCTTGGTTGATTTTTATGAGCTTTGCAAGCTCTCCTTGTCACAATTCACTTGCTCTTTGAATGGAGCATCTTCAATTTTCTTCTTCCATTGGAGTTCCGATTTCTTCCTCTCATCCTTTCGGCTATAATGATCAATCATGAAACATGGTTCATGCAAACAAGGAGCTCTCATAGTCTTGTCAAGATTAAAAGTTATGCTATCATCTCCCACTTCTAGAGTGAGCTCACCATGTTTCACATCAATCACCGCACCCGCGGTGTGTAGGAAAGGTCTTCCTAGGATGATTGGAATGTTGGAATCTTCCTCCATATCAACAATGACAAAGTCCACCGGGATGAAAAACTTCCCAATTCGCACGGGGACATCTTCCCATATCCCTAACGGTGTCTTCGTCGATCTATCGGCCATTTGGAGTGTGATGTTGGTGCATTTAAACTCTCTCATCTCCAACCTTTTACTCACCGAGTACGGCATGACACTCACACTAGCCCCTAGATCACATAAGGCTTTGTTGATCGTTGTGTCGCCAATGGTACACGGTATTGAGAAGCTTCCCGGATCCTTTAACTTTGGAGGTGAACTCTTTTGAAGTATTGCACTACTCACCTTAGTGAAGGCGATAGTCTCAAGCATCCGGATCGACTTCTTCTTTATGAGGATATCTTTCATGTATTTCGTATATGCCGGCACGTGATTGATTAATTCCGTGAAAGGAATTGAGACTTCCAAATTCTTCACAATTTCCATGAATTTTCCAAGTTGATCATCAAATTTGGGCTTGGCTTGATGACTTGGAAAAGGGAGTCTAATCACAATGGGCTCCTTCTCCTTGGCCTTGTCTTCATTTTTCTTTGGACTTTCTTCTTTTGATGATTCTCCATCTTTGGAGTTTTGCACAATTTCTTCCTTTTCACTAGCTTCCACAACTTCATCCTCAACTTGCTTCTTCGGTGCTTCATACCTTGTACCACTTCTCAAGTGAATGGCACTAACCATTTCATGTCTAGGGGGATTACTTTGAGGTGGTAATTGCCCCTTTTGTCTTTGTGAGCTTGAAGATGCTAGTTGAGTCAATTGTGTTTCCAACATCTTGGTGTGAGCTAGAATGTTTTTGATGGTGGTTTCCTTTGCTTGGCTATCTTTTTGCATTTGAGTGAAAAATTCTTGTTGATTCTTTTGCATTTGGAGGACCGCTTTTTGGACATCAAAACCTTGGTCATTTTGGTGATTGTATGGATTTTGATTTTGGTAACCTTGGTTTTGATTGTAAAAGGGTCTTTGATTTTGGTTTCTCATGGGTGGTGGAGTGTATGTTGTTTGAGGGTTTTGAACATTTTGGCTTTTGTATGAGAGATTTGGATGGAATTTGGTGTTTTCATTGTTAAAGTTGGAATAAGGGGTACCACTCTTGTATGCTTGGAAAGCATTCACTTGTTCATTTGTTCCCCTACACTCACCTTGGTCATGTCCCAAAGTTCCACAATTCTCACATATCCCACTTGGGATTGATGAGGATGCCGTCATGGCATTAACATGATGCTTTGAAGATTTTGAGTTTTCCTCAAGTCTAGCCATAGCTTGTTCAAACTTCAAGTTGATTGTGTCAATGTGAGCACTAAGTTGAGCACCCAATTGAGTAACGGAGTCCACTTCATGCTTTCCTCATCTAGTAGCCTTGCGAGGTCTACTATATTGTGAGTTATGGACCGCCATTTCCTCAATATTGTTCCATGTTTGATTGTCATCAACTTCGGTGAACATTCCATTTGATCCCATATTGAGAATGTTCCTAGAATCTTCATATAAACCATTCCAAAATTGTTGTACCAAAAACCATTCGCTAAGTCCATGGTGAGGACATGAGCGACAAATTCCCTTGAACCGCTCCCAAGCTTCATACAAAGACTCTTCATCCCTTTGCTTAAAACCCGTAATTTGAGCTCTTAGCATGTTAGTCTTTTCCGGTGGGTAGAATTTTTTGTAGAAAGCTAGAGCCAACTTCTTCCAAGAATCTATTCCAAGGGTGGCCTTATCAAGGCCCTTCAACCATTGCTTTGCGGTGCCGATTAAGGAAAAAGGAAATAAGACCCATCTAATTTGGTCTTGAGTCACGCCCGTTTGAGAGATAGCATCACAATAGTCGCAAAAGGTTTCCATATGAGAATGAGGGTCCTCACTAGGCATCCCCCCAAATTGGCTCCTCTCAACTAATTGAATGAAGGCGAACTTGGCAATAAAATTTCCGGTTAGATGTTGCGGTGTAGGAGTACCATTTGGTAGATTCTCCTCGGTGGGTACGGAGTGTGACGAGAATTTTGGCATTGTAGGTGGATTTTGTGGGGTATTGTGTAATGGGTTTTCTTCTCCTTCTATTGCGAAAGGATTGACAAACTCACTAGTGGGTTGAACAACTTCACTAATACCTCTTAAATTCCTCCTAACAAGTCTCCTATTGTTCGTCAAGGTTCTTTCGATTTCACGCTCAAAAGGTAACAAATCACCTTGTAACCTTCTAGACATGCAAAATATCAAACAACTCGAAAACAATTAGAACAAACCTTGAGGGGTTTTACTTCCTCAAGGCGAAGAAAGACACAACTAATAACAATAAAAAGAAATCTAAATCAAACAAACACCGTCCCCGAAAACGGCGCCATTTTTGATGCGATCCCGCTAAGTGTTCACAAATTAAGATGTGGTCGTTGGGTCACGGTCGAATCAAAACACAATTTATAGGTTCACAAACAACTCTACAATTAGTAAAGAGGCAAACAAAGGTCGGATCCCAAGGGACGGGTATTGAAATGAGATTTCTATTGCAACTAGTGGTGTCTAAGGGGTGTCACAAATTGGGTTGATGTAGAAGGTCACTAAACTAAAATAACAATGAAAATAAACAAGCAAGATGAATTAAAGGGGTGTAAACAATTGATTAAAGACACTAGGGTATCATGGGATCATAGGGGATTCATGGGATATGATCATACAAACATGTTCTCAAATTATAAGCAAGCAATTATTGTTGTGATGGATTGAGTTGGGTTATATCTTACAATCCTAGGAAAGTTTGGGTCCCGGAGCCGAATCGATTAGATTGTACAACACCTACAAGTCGACTTAATCTTCCCCACTCAACAACATGCATGGTCTAATGAGACTCGAGTTGGGTTATGTCTTACAAGTCTCATTGAAAATATAGGAGATGATAGTAAATGCAAGGATTCATAGGCTTAACATTTCATCAAATATAACATGTGCATGAGTTGAGATCAAAACAAGCAAGCAAATAAAACATGAAAGCATATTAATTTAAGCATGAATCATTCCCCATGTTGGTTTCCCCTAATCACCCATTAACCCTAGCTAAGAGACTACTCACTCATTATCATGTTGATCATGCTAGCAAGGATGTCAATCATACCAACAATATGAAACATGATAAATAAATGAAAGTAATTAACAATATTTAAAAAGGGATTAAGAGATTATACCTACAAATGATTCCAATAATGAAGCAAAGATAAAAGAAGTACTTGAATTCTTGATTGAGAGTTTGTCAATCTCCCAACAATAACCCAAATAATCTTCAATTGCCCAAAATAAAGGATGAACAAAAGAGAGATTAAAGAACTAAAACTTGGATTAAAACTTGATTAATACTTGATTACAATATTAAAGAGAGATTTGATTGATATTAACTACACTAATTATTGATAAGAAGAACATGCTCCTCTAATTAGACTAATGGGGTATTTATAGTGGAAATTAGGGAGGATGCATTAGGGTTAACTAAGGGCTAAACTAGTAATTACACTTTTTAGATTGAGCAAGGAGGAGCCGGTATTTTCCGAGAGAAGGGCTTCTTTCTTCGTAGTTTGGAGAAGACAATCCATGCTGTGCTGGAATACGGGCGGAATAGGGTCGGGACGGGCGGATTCTGGCGTTGGAATCCGAGCGGATTCAGGGGAATCCGGACGGATTGTGGAGGGGGAATCCGAGCGGATTAAGGCAAAGCCGCTCAGATTGTGTTGCTGCGGGACGGACGAATTGGTGACAATCCGCTCGGATTGTCAGTCAGCAACAAATCTTCTTCTTTTCTTCCCTTTTCTTCATAAAGTCCTTGGGGATTTCCTTGGGGACTCAAGGATCCTTTCTCAACTTTGCTCTTCTACTATAATATGTACAAAGGCCTTCTAATCTTGTCTCTCCTTGATGCTTGGTCATTGAATTCGATCAATTTAGTCTCGTTTTGCCATGAAAATGCAAGATTCTTACTCCTTTCCTACCAAGGGATCAAAATCTCAAAGAATATGCAAAACAAAGAACTAAAGATAAGAAATGACCCAAATAGGCACTAAAAAGCATGGGAACAAGGCTAATTCGGGGGCTAAATATGCGCCAATTATGGTCACATCAGTTTTCTTGGTGCTTAAGCTAAGGTAATATGGGTAGGATATTAGGGTATGGTGTAGGGTTAATGGGCACGGGTTTGGTAGCTGTTTGGAGCAGGTTTAGGGCTCGGGATTGAGCACGCAAAACAGGGGGCTGCTTGTGTTGCGGGCTGTTTGTGGAGTATTTGGGACGGGAATTGGATGGGTTTTGTGGTGTTCTAGGTGCTGGGTTGTTGTGGGTAATGTGGAGCACGGGTTGGTGGTGATGGGTTGCGGGTTTGGACCAAGTTTGAGTCGGTTTAGAAGGGCTTTCGATGGGCTATACAAACACGGGTAAAGGAAGGAATTGGCCTGTGTTGGGGAGTGTTTAGGACGAGATTTGGGTGTGGATATGGGGGTTCGAACTGGGGTTGAATGGGTAGAGGCCTAGGTTGGTTAGTGTACTCGAGATTCGTGCCAACTCGTAAAGAAAACGGGCTTTAAAACCGAGCTAAGATCGAGCTCCAAAACGCGTGGTTGAAACGAGTTTTAAATTTTCAAATTCGATTTTTCAAATCAAATAGCACATTTAAAATGAATGATTTTTCAAATCAAAAAAATATATTTTATTTTCAATAAAATAAATTTAAGGAAATAAATTCAAATTAAAACAATAAAATGAATTCACTTAAAAAAAGCTTTAATTTAAATATCATTTAGATTAATAAAATACTCCGTCGATAACGCTCATTCCACATCGTAAAACGAGCCCAAATAATGACAATGACAACTAAAGAATACATGTGTCCTATCATCATCGGGTGTTTGTCGGGTTCTCTATAAATTCCAATATCGACGGATACGGGTATCTACAAGCCGGAACTGCAAATCGTTAATTTTAATTGGTGATTTTAATGGTTAATTACGATATTTACTCGGATGGAAGTGATTAATAGGTTATTTATCTGTGATTAATGGTCATAAAAGCAATAAACATGGATGAGACGGAATTAAGACGGATTAATTACATGGATGAATGATTAATTAGTGACATGGGTGAATTAAATAAACTAAACATGGTGAATTAATGACAAATTAATGACGAATATGACAATAGACAGGTGAAAATATATCAAAGATCGAATTCCAGAAACCCGATATGAACAAGTCGGATTTCTACAACCCGGATTGAATTTAATGACGAAAACCCGCAAATATGAATTATAAGGGATTTAAGTCGGATTTAATGACGAATTATATACGTTAATGAATGATAAATAATATACATGTGAAATTAATATGCTATTATGGTCAAAGAATTAACAAGAAACAAACGAAAACAAAAAGAAACGAACGAATTTCAGAGGACGAAGGAAGAAGAAAGGAAGCAGGAACTGCGGCAACCTCACGGAGAGGTGCAACAAGAACTGTGCTCCTTCGAAGAGGCGCAGCAGTTGCTGCGTCATTTCTCGACGGTTTGTCTTCTGGAAATCCGTAAAAAGAGGTTTTAAAGCACGGTTTTAGAAATCGGTTTTAATTGGTATTTTCGACATGAACCTTACATTAATGATACGAAAAGTAAATAACAATAATAAAAGAGAGATTTACACCCTCAGACTTACATGCTTGACGAAACGAGAAGGACTAAGTTATTGATTAGCGATGCTCGACTCAAACTATAATGAAAATATGAAAGTGCTCTCGTAAGAGGAAAACGATTGGATTAATTAAGTTGATTGATGTGGAGTTGGTCAAATTGGTCGGTCATGCAAACGAGGCTGGTACTCAGAAGGATTCGAGCTTACGTGGTCGAATGTTCAAGCACGTAGACGCCAAAAAGTAAGAACAAAGGTCTAGAATGCAAAGGGAGAAAAGAAGGGCGGACACTCGCGTGAGAAATATGAGGAGCGAAGGCTCCTATTTATACTAATCACGTGAAGGAATTAGGGTTTCGGAGAGTCTTTGGAAGTGAATCTCAGAAAGATATGAAAAAGATACGAAAAATTACGCATAAAAGGACCTGGGAAGAGGCGCAGCAGCCACTGCGTCTCTTGGAAGAGGCGCAGCACCTGCTGCGTCTGTTCCCAAGTGGATTCCTCCTGCGGAAGAAAGATTTCCGTGTTTAAGTTATGGAATAAAGGGATAATTCGGTTTTCCTTAATATTTTGTGTGAATATTTAGGGAAATTGTTTACCAAAGAATAAAGATTGTGAAATATTTATTAAATATGGAATAGAAATATCCGGAACATTCCAGAACATTCTGACTCGGGATTTTAACGGTTATCAGAAAATGAAGACGGTTTTAGGCCCGGACTCCAAGTGTACTCTAATTACTGTCAAAACGACCGTATTGGCACGTAGGTGACAACTAAGAGGTAGACATTTGTGTTTGAGCAATCACTTGACGATAAACTTACGAGCTGTCACAAATCGTTCCGCGTAACAAACATGCGGCCCAATCATCACCGGGTGGTTTGCGAGAGGTGCAGAAATGAGGTATCTACAAATAAAAAGAGTAAAATAAAGTAAAATAAATAAAAGAATTGAATTTGGAATATAGGAATATGAAGATGTATCGAATTAGAGTTGATAATAAGGATAATTGTCGATTAGAAACATAATTAGAAAACATACGTCAAAACGAGAACAAGCTCAGTGGCAGAAGCCATCCCAGAACAGGCGCTGCAACTAGTGCATCTTCTCGAAGAGGCGCAACACCTGTTGCGGTTGTTCTAGAGCTGGGTTCTGACTGTGAAAGTCAGGCCCACAGGTTAGTTAATGTTCGTTGATCGATTTATGTCGATTATTGATGTACGACTCGAATAGAAGTTATTAGTCAGATTATATATGCTAACATCGTCACGAGTCAGATTATGAAAACAAGTTTAAAAGAATTATTACAACGATTTACATCATTATAATGTCGGGTTTTATAAAAGTTTAAAAAACTTTGAACTTGAAAACGGAATTAGGGTAATGAAACTGGAAAAAAAACAAGGTATGTACAAAAGACGAATTAAAGCGACTCGATATGGGAAAATCGAATCTCTTAAACTCGGGTTCGAATTTATGATGAAAACCCGCAAATATATATTATAGGGGATTTAAGTCGGAAAAAAGGTGGAAAAAGTTTTGTAAAAACTAATCCCCTACTTACTAAATGAATAGGTGAACTCACAAATTTTCCCTCCAAAAAGCATCTTTTTAAATAGGGAAACTATTGATAATTTAATTGTATTCACTAAATAAGAAAATTAATAATTATAATGTATTTCATTATATATTTCTTTTTATTAAAATTAACCTTTACATCAAATTATATATTTTTCACTAAACACTAAACTATTATATTTTAATTAGAGTATAAATAATATAAGACTAAACTCTATTAAATTTTTTATTGATATTATTATTTGATAATGACTTGACTCATACTATTCATACTATGTATAAACAAAATTATATTTGGTTTTGATTACTTTCATAACAAAAAAAAAAGTTGAGAGAATTTATAAATAGGAATCATTAGAGTTGTGGTTTAAAAAATACTTTTAAAAAAATGTATTTCATCACATTACTCAATCCTCTTGGATTAATTTCTAGTTTTAATTTATTTTTTGCTCGAAACAAAATATAATAACGAGAAAAATGAACAATTAATGAGATACCACTATGATTTTACAGTTCAATTTTACTTAGTTTTCTTGAATAATTTTACAGTTCAATTTTTTTCCTCAAAATATAATAACGTGAAATATGAAAAATTAATGAACTGTTAGTTTAGCATGATTAAGTAATACAAAAATAAAAAGTCTATAAATACCGCGCGTTTATTGCACGAGATCTAAACTAGTTATAAGATTATTAGACGAAGTAAGATGATGAAAATGAAGAAAGAAAATAAAAGAAACAGAAACTCGAGGAAGAAGAAGAAGAAGTGCAGCAACTGAAAGCAACCTCTGGAAGAGGCGCAACAGATGATGCGGCCTTTCCGGATGGCGCATCAATTGATGCGATTCTTCCCACGTCGTTTCTCTGCTGTTTCCGCCAAAAGGGTTTTAAAAGATGATTTTAAAAAAGACGGTTTGAGCATTTAAACGACATAAATTCTTACATATGTTATATACAGAATATAATAATAAAATTGGGATTTACACCCTCAGACTTACATGTTTTGACGAAACAAGATTGACTAAGTTGTCGTTTAGTGATTGTTCGGCTCGATGTATGAAAGAAAGTGCCCTAAAAAAGGATTTAAAACAGATTTATTAGATTGATTAGGTGAAGTTGGTCAAATTTGTCGTTCAATGCAACGTGACTGGTACTCAGAATGATCTGAGCATACGTGGCCGCGTAGAGCAAGCACGTAGGCGTCGAAAAGCAAGAGAATGGTCTTAGAATGCAAAGGGAGAAGAGAAGAGCGGACACTCGCGTGAAAAATATGTGAGGCAAAGGCCTCTAATTATACTAATCACATGGAGGAATTTAGGTAAAAGTGAGATTAGGAAAGATATCCGGAAAAATTTGGAAAATGGGAAAAAAACCGGCCCAGGAAGAGGCACAGCTCGTGCTGCATTTTCTCTTAGGTTGTTTCCTCCTCAGCAAGAAACATTTCCGCGGTTACAATTAGGAATTAGGGAAGATGTATGCTTCCTTATTCCACAAAGAAGTTATTTAGAAAATGGAAACGGTTTTTGACCGGGACTCCAAATGTACTCTAATTACTGTCAAAATGACCGTACTAGCGCGTAGACGACGACCATGAGGATGACTCGACTATTTGAGCTATCACGTGTTGACGAACTTACGGAATGTCATAAATCGCTCCGCGTGATTAAACATGCGGCCCGATCATCACTGGGTGGTTAGCGGGAGGTGTAGAAACGAGGTGTCTACAGAGTCCTTTGCGAAGATCATCTTCGATCCTTGTACCTAGTACCGTTAAATCTTTGAAAGATTTGATGTTTTGGGTACCTCAAGTTATTTGCATAGATAGGTCTTTTATTGTCCACAAATTTTTTCATAATAGTGGCCTCATCTGGACGCTCAACAAGTTGGGTGCTAGTCTTTCTCCACCTACTTAGGAAGCCGGTGAAACCTTGTTTTTTGTTTTGGGTAAGAACCTCTAGAGTGCGCATGTTTACTTGGATCTCGGTGTTATCTGCGCACTGTTTAGTGAACTTGATGGCAGCATCATCCCAGGTGGAGATTTTCTTATGGTCTAGGAAATAGAACCATTTTTTGGGAATGGTGTCGAGAGATGAAGGAAATATCCTTAAGAACATATGTGGCTTAATGCCTTTGACAGACATGTAATCTTTGAAAGCACGAATGTGGTTTAGAGGGTTTTCATGCCCCTTGAACTTCCGGATGTCAGTCATGTTGAGGTTGGTTGGCAGTTGAGTATTCACTGCTTCATACTTTTGGCTATTTTCCCAGTAGATGTAGTCCCCCTTGAGGTACATAAGTGGCTCTTCCAGGTACTGAAGACACTTTTCTGCTTTAGTAAGGATAGGTGGAGAATCGTTTTCAGGCATTCCAAAGGGTGGAGGATTATCGTGCAAAGAGATGTCAGTAATAGGATCATCGGCGGGAGGAAGTCTGGCTTCCACGGCTACTATGCGGTCTTCGATCGTTTGGAGATGAGCGTATGCGACATCTTGACTGGCTTGGAGCTGGAGTAGTGAAGCAAAAACTTGATTATTATCATTAGCATCGGGTTGACCCTGGACGCTTCCTTAACTTTCGTTAGTTCCGACCATCTTGGACTGAGGATAAGAACCGACGCCGAATCAAGACACAATCGACTACATTGCAAACTTACTCGAAGGAAACAAAAAGACTCGTGATACGACTCAAAAAAGAAGAACATGTGTGTGTGTGTGTGTGTGTGTGTGTGTGTGTGTGTGTGTGTGTGTGTGTGTGTGTGTGTGTGTGTGTGTGTCTGTGTGTGTGTGTGTGTGTGTGTGTGTGTGTGTGTGTGTGTGTGTGTGTGTGTGTGTGTGTGTGTATTTTGAAAATGTTGGTTTTGAAATGTTATCCTACACAATCATTGTGTGTGTCGACTTGAACTGATTTTTAAATAGTTGATTTTTTGAAATTTTGACGAAGTTTCGACTTGATTTTATTGACTTTGAGCTTTTTAGGCTATTTTTGAAAGATTTAGATTTTACATTTTGAAGAAGCGGTTTTGAAAATTTCGTCATGGTTTTGTTTACCAAGGTGATAACATACAAGTTAAAAACATAGACATAGTTATTATAACGGCATGCTGAGTGCTTTTAGAAGCGTTTTGGTTTAAAGGGTGGGTTTCTATACCAAGCTATCGTACCCTGGTCTGTAGAGAGGTCCGTGCCAAACAAAAGTCGGGGCGGTTCCTAGTCCATTCAGTTGACTAGTGAAGGCTCTTGTTATAAATATGAGTAAGTGTCGTGGTTTGGTTGAAGTCAATCGATATACATCTTTGGGCACAAATAGGAATTTGCACCGTCCAAACGGGACGATTGGTCGAATTGGTTTGTTTAAGCCTAGAAAAGCTGGCTAAAACGATCTAAGAAGATTGAGTAATGAAAACTGACAACTGTCTCATATAAACTATTCCCTAACCTTGTTCAAATTTCAGCCTAGGCAACACTAGACTTAGTCTAAGTGTATCATCCCCAGCGGACTCGCCAAACTGTGGACACAGCCACCCGCGCCGCGCGCTGGATTCAAGGCGGCGACACTTCTCCCACAGAACTCCAGCGCAAGGCCAAAGCACGTCATAGACCGTTACCGATTTAAAAGGCATTGAAACCGGCGAAAGGTTTGACAAGCCTGCATTTGTGGAGTCGCCACCAATTTCTATAGAAAATTGGAACCGTTGGAATTCCTTATATCATGTCATGACACAAAGTAGTGATATGAACACTAAGAACTTCGTTACCCTAACAAACACCCAATGATTATCGGACTACAATATGCTTAGGAATCGCTACGTTTAATCGACAGTTTGCATAAATTACGCATCGGAAAACTCAAAAACGATTTCGTAAACAAAACATTTTCAAAACATTTCAAAAGTACCTGAAGTGTTTTATGCACGACGACGGGGTCGCAATGACACTAATTAGAGTCGAAACCGACACCGGACAAAAAACCGACTCAAAATTTAAATCCCGACTCCAACAACGAGTCAAACCGATTCAAACACAAAAAATACACATCACAAAGCTTCCATGCTAAGTATACACGGTATACTTGATGGTCAAGTACAACAATCATGTCCTACAAAACCTAGGATAGAACAAATCACCAATCTAAATGCGTGATAGTTGTAACACCCGCCCTTTTCGCAAAATAGTTTTAAAATATTTTAATCGCTTTATTTAAATTATAATAATTTCCGTCTTGAGTTTATAATAGACTTGAGATGTGTTTTCTAGTGAAAAATCGACTCAAATTGTGAATTGGGCCTAGTATGACTATGGACCAACCAGTCACCTTTTTCTCTTCACCTAACCCCTTATCCTAAACCCTACCATCACTTTTTCCACCAAAAATCTCAACAACTTTCACCACCTCCAACTTCTCCATTCTCACAATTTCTTCCAATTCACTAAAATCGCCAAAACTAACTCGTTTCTCAACCAAATCAAGTGATTTTCGCGCCCATTTCTTCCTCTCTTTGCCCTCCATCTTTCTAGGTAAGAAATATCTTTACTTTGACCCTCTTTCACCTCTTTCCGTGACCCTTAAGGCACGAAATTCCATACTAATTTTGTTTATTGTGTGTTTAGTTGTGAACTCGGACAACCCAGAGTCGTTTTGAGTCCGAAGTGTGTTCATTGAAGAGCTAAAAGGAAACACTGATAGGTTACTCGACATTATGTCAATTTTGTGTGTTTATATGTTGTAGTATACTCATACGTGTGTTAAAGTTTGAATCTCTACATGTTTTACATGTTTATTGTTGAATAAGTATGTATGTGAAACCATCCTAGGGTTGTTTGAGAAATTTCTAGTCTTTTGGTTACATGAGTGTTTACATGGATGAATTAGGTTCGCTACATGGATGAATTTGTGAGTAAACCATCTTGTACATGCTTAAAATTTGTGTTTAATTATCTCATGAAATTGTCATTTTGTAAACCATTGAGTTGAGAACAATTGGGTAAAGTTGATTGCTTTGATATGTAAGCTATTGATTTCCGTCTCAAGTATACATATAAATTCTTTGTTAATTACATGTTATTATTTAATTGGATTGTAATGATAAGATAAGATTTATTTTAGGAGAAAGATGTAGTTTATATGTGTCGCGAGAAGCAGCGCATTGCGGTTTCAGCCTGACCAGTTTTTGTAAATTGGCCATAACTCCTTCGTTTCGTGTTTGTTTCAGGCTTATGACCTATCGGTAGAACCGTAGGAGGATAAGCTATCACCTCCAATTGGTTTCACCTCATTCTCATGTATAGAACTAAATTTATGACCATTTGAATTTGACCCTTGTTGTTGTCGAGTACTAAACTTGTGGTTATAAATTGGGTTTTATGTTTCTTGTTGAGTATGCATCTTAACCTTTGTTGTAATGCTTGTGTATGATGTTTTGACACCTTTTTATCATTGGAGCCCCTTGCTTATGTCTCATTCACATGTTAAACATCGGTTTTGATTGTTAAGCTTAAATGCGGTTCGGTTTGGGTTTGTTTACATTTTACCTAGCGTTTCGCATTACTTAATTCATTTGTTCTCATTTGTTTATACTATGTTTAATTAACATGTAAATATGGAGTATAATATTTATTCATGTTAGAAAAGTATGAATTGATGCTATATACTTCAAATTTGAGTTCTCATTTGTTTGCTTACGTTTTGCCTCGTATTTCGTATCACTTACTTCCTCCATTCTACAATGATGTACCCATTTACTTTTGGCACAACAACCAATATAAGAAGATTAGTTGCAACTTGTATGGATAATCACCAAATAAAGTACATTTGTTAACACGTGGGATAAGGCATAAACTTCCCATCAATTTGTTAATTGTACCCGGTTTTTTATGAATAGAGGGAGTACAAGTTGGTGTAAAAGAGTGGGTAAAAGAGTGGGAAAAAGGGAGGGAAATGAAATTACCAAGATAAATCTCCCACCAAATAATGTCACTTCAAAGATGAGATTACCAAGACCATTACATATTTCTCCTACCTACTCAATAAGATTACATAACCAATGGTTCTCAAAATTTCCTAATAAAATTACACAAAACCACTCTAAAAACTTTTCAGAAAATTACAAGCATTTAAAAAAAAATTCAGTAAAATTACACAACCACTATTTAGACTATGAAAAAACCAAATCTGACTGACGATCAGTGGCATAGAGTCGTCTGCTTGTTGTTTGAGAGTTGCAAAAATGGTAAACCTACACATGGGAAGATGAATGAAGTGGAAAACATGTTCAATGTCACAAGGAAATCTGTTTTTACTATATGGTAAGCAGCAAAAAAACAGAGAGAAGCTGAAGTGCCCATCAATGTGAGGAGTAAAATAAAGGGAAAGAAGAGGAAAGACAGATTACCTTGTCCAATAGAGGCC
The DNA here is from genome assembly GCF_048544455.1 of Silene latifolia. Lineage (NCBI taxonomy): Eukaryota > Viridiplantae > Streptophyta > Magnoliopsida > Caryophyllales > Caryophyllaceae > Silene > Silene latifolia. The sequence goes on from NC_133526.1 coordinate 109,397,130, forward strand.
ATAGTGGCACTTGATGTGTCTAAGAGAACAACTTTGAAGAGGTTGGGGAAGGCAATTGGATATTCACCATCTACCTGTCACAGATGGGTAAAACAAGGCCTTATTAAGTCTCACACAAGTTCAATACATCCAGCATTGAGTGAAGACCACAAGTACATTAGGTTGCATTTTGTGATGGGCAAATTAGTCTTTGATAGGCTATTGAGGTGTGTAATGTTCAAGGATATGAGTCACATCATTCACATTGATGAAAAATGGTTTTATATGACCAATCCAAAATGTAGATACTACATTGGCAGCAATGAAGAACTTCCTTATAGAAGTTGTAAAAGCAAAAGGTACATAACAAAGATCATATTCTTAGCAGCTGTTTCAAGACCAACATACAAAGAGAATGGAGAAGTTTTGTTTGATGGGAAGCTTGGTATATGGCACTTCACTTACCAATAACCAGCAAAAAGAAAGAGCAAGAATAGGGTGGCTGGTACAATTGTCACAAAACCAATTGAATCTATCACAAAGGCAGTCACAAAACAAACTTTGATCAACTTAATGATACCAGCCATTAAACAAAAATGGCCAGCATCTGCATCAAAGGAAATTCATATTCAGCAAGATAATGATAAGCCTTATATAAATGGGAAAGACAAAGATTTCTTGGAGGCAGCAACTTCAGATGGATTTAACATCAAATTAGCAAAACAACCAGCACAATCACCTAATTTGAACATCTTAGATCTAGGTTTCTTTATATCAATTCAATCATTACAAGATGAAAATCCAGCAAAGACAATTGAAGAGTTGGTGAATAAGGTAACATAAGCATATGAATCAGAAACAATTGAAACACTAGATAATGTGTTTTTAAGTTTACAAGCTTGTATGGTGGAAATTATGAAAAAAAGAGGGCACAATAACTATCCACTACCACATTTGGCAAAGGCTGCACAAAGAAGACAAGGGACATTTCCTCGATATTTAACAGTTGATGAAGAACTGGTTAAGGAATGCATTCAGTTTTTAATTACATGTGGTTTGATAGGTGAATTAGATCAATTAATGTTATACCTAGGCATCCAAGTCCCCTTTTGAACGAGTTAGGTTGTTGTTTGAATTGGAAACTATCATGAATACTTGTTTAGGCATGAAAGTTTATCAACTCAAACATAAGAACCTACTGTTTTGGCAAGACTCCATTTTGGTAAGCAATGAACTATGTAAGGCTACATTTTGGAATGGCAAATGAATGACAGTTTAAGTTTAATGCATTTTTACTCTCAGCAAGCAATTTTTCTTCATTGAGTAACTTGACCACATATAAGTGCCTCATCAAGAGGAGACATAACCTGGAAACTAATGAATTTTAAAAAATTAGTAGCTCAACATGTATTGCCTCTTGGTGGCAGCAAATATGGGTCAGTAAACTTAAGAATGAGTTACCTCAACATGGCTACATCTAATGGTGACATTAGTAACAACAACATGGAGCACTTATTTTAGGCTTATATGAGTATTGTCCTTAATAGTAAAACACCAACAGTAAGACAACCTCTCAGTCAAGTAAAGACCTTCATTGAGGTTTAGTCTAACAGCAACTAAGACAACAGCAAGATCATAGTGGATTGGCCCATGTAAGGAAATGGGTAGATTATATGGAAATTGTGGAAGCAAACATATAAAAGAGACTATCCAAACAAAATAGATTGTCTCATTATCTGCAATAATAACCAACAACATACAAAAAAGAATGCATCCAAACAGAAAGATATAGATAACCCAAATAACATCAGTTCAAAGATTAGAAGTAAAGACAATAACAACATCAATGCAGCAAAGAATAACCAAACAAAACAGACTATCCAAACAAAACAGACTGTCTCATTGTCTGCAATAATGCATCCAAACAGACAACATGAAAAGATCAGCAGCAAAGACAATAGCAGCAGCCAAGACAACATCAACGACAATGTCCACCAACATTGTAACCTAACAGTCAAATTAAAGCCCAACAATATGAACTCCTTGAATGTCAAGAAAATAATGCAACCAAACAGACAACAAGAACATTTCAGCAGCAAAGACAACATCAACAACAATGTCCACCAACATTCTAACCTAATAAAGAAAATTTAAACACTTGAAAAAAGAGTAATAGAAATGAACCTCCCTTAATCAGTAATTTTTTTTCCTTTTTCCAGTGAAATTGTCACAATATCCCTTCTCCTCAACAATATGAACTCCTTCAATGTCAAGTTTACCTTCAAAATAGAAACACAGTATCGGGCTTAATATACCATACAATCAAAAGCTAAGATTTTTAAGGTAAACAAAATTCCAATAAACAAAATAAACATTCAAAATCGTGTGATTTACCTGCCTTTTCTTCCTTTTTCCTCAACTTTTCAAACATCTTGTCCCAAAACTTATTGAATTTCTTTGATTTTAGTGATAAATCAATAGATCTACAACTTTCCCCAGTAATTCCCTTCTCCTCAACAATATGAACTCCTTCAATGTCAAGTTTACCTTCAAAACAAAAACACAGTACCACGCTTAATACACCAAAAAATACAAAGCTAAGATTTGTATGGTAAACAAAATAAAAATAAACAAATTAAACATTTAAAATCACACGATTTACCTGCCTTTTCTTCCTTTTTCCTCAACTTTTCAAACATTGTGTCACAAAACTTCATGAATTTCTTCGATTTTGGTGATAAATCACCGGATCTTTCACTTTCTAGAAAGAGCCATTTTCCACCAACACATGCATCAATATCATCAACATATTTATGAAGTTTCCCATCAAAATATGGGACTTTCTCAACCAAAGAATCAGGAGCAATGGTATTTTGATCACCATAAAAGGCCGATGTAACCTCAGTGTCATTGTCACGATCAGAATCAAGTAGTGACCCATAACCTGAGTAGATATCAGGAACCACATGACCCACACCGGGTATATATAAACAATTATCTAGAGATTTATGGTATGAAGTTTGTGATTTAGGAGCCATTATATGAGAAAAAGAGAAAAAATGGTACGAATGATGAAGACAGGAAGAGAAAACTGCGACAGAGATCTAGAGGATGTTCAGAGAAGATAGAGAAGAAGGAGAATGGAGAGGCGACGGAGAAGAAGAAATTTTTTAGGGTTTTTACAAAAGGATCTAGAGAGGTAGACGGTTAGAGAGAGAGGAGTTATGAAATTAAATGATGATAGAGGGGGGGTATATGGAAATCTGGTGGGAAATGAAAAAAAAAGGAGGGAGTAATTAGGGGTAATTATTTAGATTAATGTAAATTATAGGAAAATTTGGTGTGTTAAGTAGTGGCAATATTTGTAAATAAAGAAGGGTAACAAGGACTATTTAGACATTTTCTATACCCAAAAATAGAAAGAAAGGAAATGGGTAGATCAAAGTGAAATGGCCCAATAAGAAAAATGGGTAGATCATTGTAGAATGGAGGAAGTAATTCATTTGTTATCACTTGTTCTATTTTAAGCTCAAGTAACTTGTAAATATGAAATAAAATTTTTAGTCATGTCATACAAGTACGAAATGAGTTAGTATATTTCATTTGTGGGTTATTACTTGCTCCATTTCATGTTTTCATCATATTTGAAGTATTAGTGATTTATTCTAAGTAACTACTACTGGTAATGAGTCGTAATCTTGTAAAAATGCCATAATGCTATGCCTTCTTGCTTGACTTATATTTACGCCCTACTTGTGCTGTTCTGGCAAGTATGGGTTTGGCCTACTTATGCTGTTCTAGCAAGTACGGTTTTGGCTACTTGTGCTGTTCTGGCAAGTACGATTTTGGCTTCTTGTGCTGTTCTGGCAAGTTCGGTTTTGGCTACTTGTACTGTTCTGGCAAGTACGGTTTTGGTCACTTATGCTGTTCTGGCAAATGAGTTTTATCTTAGTCTTTTTCGGGGAAAATTTAGTCTAAGAGTAGTAAATGTCTTGCTTGGTTATGGTCATTGGCATATGTCTTTCTACAGGAGAGTTTACGTCTTATGTGGTTGAATGTAAGAGTCTTGGTCCTATGGGACACTAGAGGTGAGATGCAAGCCTTCTAGTTGTGATATGATCAACGGGATTGATGCTCCCATCCATTCTTATGGTGTGATGTAAGCGATGAGTGCGCATGCGTTGTTAATAGCCACGTCCCGTGCAATGTTTGTTAGAAGATTTCCAAAGTAATGGCTATGGTTTTCAACTATATGTATTGTGATGATTGACTACTCGTTTATAAATCTCACATGACTTAAGTACTAAGTTTGTGTAATTTGGATAGTCACATATGTCACATTTCATTAGAAATTGTGCTTGGGATTAAATAACCGCATTTATGTTCTTTCCTTTACTTCACTTATTTAAATAAGCCTATGACATGCTCATTTGCTATTCTATCTTGCTTTCTCTTATTATTCTAACATGAATGATCCCATTTTTATTAGTTTAAATGAATTGTATCCTGTATTTATTATGCCTTACCTTATTTGAGTTCTTTGTTATGTTCATTTTGATATAATCTGGCTTGGAGAACATTGAGTTACTCCCCACTGACTGTAGCGTTCATGTTTACATGAATGACAGGTATTAGTTGGTGCATTTATGAGGTGAAGACATGTGTGACCTAGCGAGTACCTTGACCGTTGGATTTTTGTCTATCGTTATGCTTAGACTCACCTTTTAGACTTGTTATTCGTGGGATATCTTTTCTCTCTTCTTTTTGCTAGACTTGGTTTGTAATAACTTAAGTTTTCTTATCGTTGCACTCGTTTTGTTATGTTTAGTGAATCCGCGTGTTAAACTTTAAAAAGTTTTAAAAATCCATGATTTCCGTTGCAATTTACTAGTTATATTTTCCGCTTTAATGCGGGGTCTCACAGTTGGTATCAGTGCCTATGTTACTCCCGACGCACACACTTGTACCCAAAATTTAAATTTGAACTTGACCTTAAATAATAAATGAGAGAGAGGTAGAAATAAATACCTAAGTTGGTAGTCTATTTGTGTATGCCTTGTGGTAGGTTCTAACATGTTTGTTGATTGTCAATTAATGATTTTTGTACCCTTGGAACAATAACCGCTAGTTTACCTATGTGGCGATCAAGACGAAGTTCGTTTTAAGGAGGGAAGACTGTAATACTACGGTTTTCTATGTCTTTAGGTACTCTATCGAGTGAGGCCTACTCTGTCGAGTAAGTATGTTTGGTTTACGAAACAGTATTTTGCTGATGGGTACTCGATCGAGCAAGTTGGGGACTCGATCAAGTAAGGGTCACTCGATCGAGTAAGTTACTTACTCAATCGAGTAAGTGTGTTTTTACGGGTTGTTTTTGACGGGTTTTGATAGCAACGTGAGAAATATATATAATCTTAATCCGTCAGTTTCTTTTAATTTTTACACTTTTCTAAACTTCACAAAGATGAAACAAAGTTACGTTACTTCTCTATCTCTCTCTCATTTCTATCAAATCCTAAGGGCTAGAGTCGTCGGATCGTTGTGTTCTTTACGCAGGTAAGACCGTCGTATTGCGGGTAAGATCCTAGTATAGTTTTTATGTTGTTTCATTAATTTTGGTTGAAACCCTAATTGGGTAAATTGGGGGTTTTGGGAGTATTGTGTTTATTAGATGGTGATTGTATGATTGTATGTTTGATAGGAGGTGATTTCATTGAAGAACGATTTTGATTAGTTGATTGTGGCGATCTTGGTGATTGTTTTTCCAGGTAGGGTTTCCCTACTCAGTTATTGTATAAATGATTATAAGATGGTTGTTTGATTGATTAGCATGATGATTATAACGTAATTGGTATTGAAATTGTTTTGAATGGATATTGTGATTGGTTGTTGTTCATTGCCTGTGGTTCTCGAAGTGCGCCCTTGGCTGAGTGGAGTCCCTTGCGGGAGTGGCTTCACGCCCTTGATTCGCCCTCTTTGGAACCCACCACAGAAGAGGATGTGCACATTAAGGAACATGGTTTATTCGCTCGATGGAGATGAGCGGGGCTTAGGTGGGAACGGTTGCGGTCCCCCACTAGCGGTGAGGAATATCTGTTCCGATGGATATTCTGGCAGGGCTACACACTTTAGTGTGTAGTCAGATGATTGGTGATGTGACGGTGTTGGAGATTGTGATTGTGTATCTGTTGTTGTTTATCTTATATTGTTTATGCAGTAACTGATCCCGTTTAAATGTTCTAAAAACTGTGGTGATCCATTCGGGGGTGGTGAGCAGTTGTCTAGCAGGTATACTGTGGATGCGCGCGGGATTAGCTGGGCATGGAGTCACCACGAGTCTGATAGTAGTCTTCCGCTGTTGTGTCATGACATTTTATTTACTTTAGTTGGTTTTGGTTTGGAACAGTTGTATTTTACTTTACAGTTGGTTTTGTTATGTAATCACTTAAACTTATCTAATAAAGTACGTTCTTTTATGGTCTATTTGATATTCATTGCCTCGGGTAACCGAGATGGTAGTACTTTCATGCATTAGGTGGTCTTGGTAAGGCACCTTGGTGTATGGGGGTGTTATAAAGTGGTATCAGAGAGACGATTTTGGAACCTATAACTAATGAGCCCTATGAAGCTAGAGAGTCAAAATAAAATGAACCCGGGTAGGAGTTGTTAGGAGCTAATGCAAAGACTTGGGAGACGTCCTAAAGTCGCGAACTCGCCCTACAACTTTAAATCTGTCACTATGGGGTGTCATGGGATCGTTATGTGTTTACTAATGTTATAATGTATACGATGGATGATATGTTGTTTGGAATTATTGGAAAAGTATATGAGAAGGATGAATGATGTGGTGGAAAAGGGAAGTAGTTCATATATGACAATATATGATGAATAATGATGTTGCAGGATGGATGATTTATAATCTGGCATAATAGGAACATGTGAATAGGAATGTTGTGTCGTATACGTATATTTTGTTTGCGTAAAGTCATATAATAAAGTTATATATTTGTTTACTATTATTTCATATGCACATGTTGGATGAATTGATTGGAAACGATGGAATGACAATTGCATGAGAATATGAATTTCGTAATTAAGAATATGTTTAGGTGACGAAGTGGAGTTGTCATATTGTTGTATTAGTAACATGGGAATATAATTTGTAATGTATAAGTATGTGTTGTTTTACAAAAGGTTATAAAGTTAAAGCATGCGGGTAGTACATGATTGATAAGTTGAATGTTATATGAGCATGATAGATGTTATTGTTTGGCTTTTGGTAGATAGTAACATGTGGTTAGGGATAATGGTTTTACAAGTATCGAGTCTCTTTTGTTCACTTTGTTGATATTTTAGTTGTTTGAAAGGAAAAATTAAATAGTTATGTTGTTCAATTATAGAGGAGTTGTCTTTAAACTATTATAACTTGATATGTATTTACGATTTTGATGTGATTCCAATTGGAGGTGATAGCTTGTTCTGTTACGATTCTAAAGATAGGTTACACGCCCAAAATGACCAAGAAACGAGTGAGATATGACCGTTTTACCAAAATTGGACAGTGCTAAGAACTGTGTAGGGTACTCGATCGAGTGGCCGTTACTCGATCGAGTGCACCTCTTGTTACTCGATCGATTAACCCTTACTTGATTAAGTAGCCCTGGTAATTCCTTGTACGTGCTTCAGACCTTCACCTACTCGATCGAGTAGGCTACACTCGATCTAGTGACCCCTGTTTTGGGTCATATGCTTATCTTTTGACTTCATCGCATGTTATGTTTAATTCAAAGGTGTTATTTTGCTTCTTTATGCATTGTTTTACATATGTGTTGGTCCTGAGGCGTAAGTTACCCAATCTTATGATGTAAGAGTAGCACCTTATGGTGGGTATGAGTTTGATGGGGAGGACATGCGTTATATGTGGTGGTGATGGATAGTGGGAAAAGAAAGGGAAGATTGATGAGTTTATCGAGGCAAGGATCATGTTTTGTGTGATGTGGTGAGTAATGTAAAAGTAAGTGACTATGGGCAAGGAGGTGATGGAAGTTCATGGAACGTGAGAATAAAAAGATTGAAATGAGGGGTGCGAATGGTGGAAACTTGAGATGTTTAAGGATTAGGAAGAGAGAGAGTTATAATCGGTTTGGTTAAGCATATACGTAATGGATAGGTCGTTGTAGAGGGATGGAGGAAAGTGGTATATAGTGAACTTAGATGGAGATATGTCGCGACGTGGATTTGTAGATAATGAATGAGTTTGGGGAATTTGGTTTATCAAGAGGTGAAACTAGTGTGTGATTTTCTTGGGCAATTAACGGTATGAGATGAGTTTTGGAGAAAAACAAAAAAAACTACTTGGAGTGTAAACTTTGCTTGTGTGAACATATTGGTGACAAGTGTGCGTGATAGCATGATGAGAGAAGATCCATGGTAAGAAAGAGTGTGATGGTTGGTGTAGTGGAATTTAAAACTCGTCGTCAAAAGCTACGAACTAAAACAATATTTATAACTTCACAAACTACTCTTAGCAAAGAGGCATGTAAAGGTCGGATCTCAAGGGAAGGGTATTGATGTAGGATTTTCAATTGTAAGTGGTCGTGTCTTAGGGTGTCACAATTTGGGTTGAGATAGGAGATCAACTAAACTAATCAACAATATAAAAGTAAAGTAATAAAAACAAGCAAGATGATTAGAATGATATGTAAACAATTGATTAAAATCACTAGGGTGTCATGGGTTCATAGGGGATTCATGGGAGTTGATCATACAAACATGTTCTTTACTAGATGCAAGCACTTATTGTTGTGATGGGATCGAGTTGGTGTATAAGCTTACAATCCTAAAAAGGTTTGGGTCCCGGAGCCGAATCGATTAGATTGTACAACACCTACAAGTCGACTTAATCCTTCCTATTCAACTATATGCATGGTCTAATGAGACTCGAGTTGGTGTATAAGCTTACAAGTCTCATTGAAAAGATAGGTGATGGGTAAAAAATGCAATGATTCATAGGCTCGCATTTCATCAAACATAACTTGTGCATAAGTTGAAATCATAACAAGCAAGCAAATTAATTATGAAAACATATTAGATTAAGCATGAATCAATCCCCATGTTGGTTTCCCCTAATTCCCCATTAACCCTAGTTAAGGAAACTACTCACTCATTATCAAGTTCAACATGTTAACAAGGTTGTCAATCATACTAGCAAGGCAAAACATGATGAATAAATGAAAGTGTTTAACAATAATTAAACAAGGTTAAGAGAGAATTATACCTATGGAGATTCCAAATAATAAAGCTAAGAATAATAGAAGTGCTTGATGATTGATGGAAGGTTGTCAATCCTCCAAATAAGCCCAAATAATCTTCTAATTACCCAAAATAAATGAAGAACAATAGAGAAATTAAGGAAAGATTAATATTGAGAATTGTATTAAAACTTGATTAAGAGTTGAGTACAAGATTACTACTAGATTAAAGGATGATTACAACTTGATTAAGAGAGCATAAAGAGGTGATTAAGAGATGAATAGGAGGTGGTGTTAATCTAGGTAGTACAAAGGGGTATTTATACTAAAGATTAGATACAAAGAATGGGGTTACTAAGGGCTTAAATGACTATTAAGACCTTAAAAAGAGTTGAGGAAATGCTCCTCTCGAAGGAAATGAGCATATCCGTGTTGCTAGTCCCGTGTTAAGACGCTCGTCCCGTGCTGAGGCACGGTTGGTACTAACTTGTGATCCGAGCGGATCACGGCTGAGACGCTCGGCTTGAGCTGCTATGGGACGCTCGTCCTGGGCACAAGACGCCCGGATTGTGGACAATCCGCTCGGATCCTGGGACAGACAGCTTCTCTTCTTTTTGCTCCTTCACAATTCGCAAGGATCGTGTTGAGGATGCAAGGATCCTTTCATCATTGGCCATTTCACTTTATTATCTACATAGGCCTTCTAGTAATGTTTCTCTTTGATGCTTGGTTATTAGATGCGATCAATTTAGCTCCATTTCGCCATGTAAATGCAAGGTTAGCACTCCTTTCCTACCAAGGGGACAAAACCTCAAAGAATATGCAAAACGGGAAACTAAAGATAGTAAATGACCCAAATAAGTGCTATAAAGCATAGGAACGGGGTTAATTCGGGGACTAAATGTGCTCAAATATGAGTCACATCAATGGTACTGATATGAAATAATGGAATTTGAATTTTGGAGCAACGAAAAGGTAACTGGATTACTAGAGAGTTAGGTACAAGGAGTAAGGAGATGAACTATTAATTGGTAATTTTGAGTGTTAATGGAAAAGAAGGATAAAAGTAAGTTGAGAAAAACGTCGACCGGAGTTAAGGAACATGAAAGTAAGGAATCATGGAATGTGCGATAGCATCATGAGAGGGTGTGAGTTAATGGTTATATAAGAGGTTTCGGGACAGTGTTAGCCATGAGTTTCGAAGAATTAAGGAGAGTAAAAGTTGGTAAAGTATTGACACGATATGAGATTTTTGGTGGGAAGTTAGGTGACCATACAATTACGGAAAGAATTGGAATGAATGTTCAGGTAAATGTTGTTGATGGATTTGATGTTCGTCATTTGGGATGTTAACCGAAGATGGGAAAGAAACCGTGATATTTTGAGATGAGTGTAAGAGGTTTGATATACGAACAGTGGTAGTGTTGAGGTGTTGTCACTAGTGGTTAAGGGTGATGATAAATAGGAAAGATAGCCATTCTAAAGAGGTTGATTTTGTAGAGACCAGATTGATATGTATGGTTGCGAGAGAGTATAAGATGTGGTTATAGGAGGCGGGTGCGAGTAGTTGAGTATTAGTGGTATGGTTATAATTGGCAGGAGGTGATGTTTATGCGAATGGGAGAAGGTGTTATGAGGGGCATACGAGTTGAGCTCGGGCGAGAGGTAACCTTTATCAGGTGGTAACTTACGTGATCAGGATTGACTAGTTGGATGTTATTACGGGTCTATGATATGTATAAATATTTGTGTGAGGTTCTGACCTCACGAGAGTGGTATGGTGTAAGAGTGATAAAGTGTAATCTGAATGTTCTATAATATATGTTAGGCACGGTAAACTAATGGGATGATATTCAAAAGTGATAATTTGGGTGATCTGGCATGGCTAGTTTTACTTGTATGTGTATTCATGATATATGTTTATTCCGTGTAATGGTATGGATGATATTCACGAGGTTCTTATCTGTTTATTCCGTGTAATATGTTGCGTTGTTATCTAGTAAAGTGGTTTTGAGGAAGTTTTCTTGTCCGGGAAGTTATACTGAGTTAGTGTTTATGGGAATTGTGTAAGTTGCGATGGCTGTGGATGTGGTTGTTGTGCCTCGGGTGGTGAACCAGGCACGGTACTTCGTGCAGTGATGCGGGTATTTTCGCGCTGCGGTGCGGCTGTTTGTGACAGTGTTGCGATGCCGTCAGCGGTTGTGGTGGAGTAGAAGGGATGATTACGATACGAGTTTTCGAAAGTACATACCAGTTATACATAGACTGTTGTTTTGTTTACTGTTGTTTCTTGTGCGCCTCGTTTGGACATATAGACTGTTGTTTTGTTGAGTGATGTTCTTACCAGTTTCAACTTGGGAATGAGTGTAGGGTATGATATGGAAGAGAGTTGTGTATGTTTCCGTTTTTGTCATGGTAAAGTGATATCCTATTGATGGGACACAGTTGTGAGAGGTTGTTGGAGTACTTGTGATATTCTTTTAGAGGAGGCATTGGTTGACATAGTAATGGCAAGTGGTTTGTGGAATATGTGTTGTACTGATCTGTAAGTTGCAGGTGGTTCGTAATCTTTTATTGGGACAGCGTGTGTAGGGTGTTGGACTTTAGTATCATGTTTATGTTGGAGTTTTTGTTCTCCACAATAATGCGTGATAATATTATTAAATCGCATTAAGGAATATGCATGGGATATTCATTGGCAATACTAGTCAGCTGATCAACGTATATCGGTAACGGTTGGCCAACTAGGGTTTGACGTTACTGTCGTGAGACGGCGGTGTTCAGTTGATCCCTTTCAGTCACACCTAAAGGAATGATCCCCAACACGAAAGCTAATTAATTGTATGAGATACAGTTTAATTAGTCCATTGATAAATTGACTAAGAGTTAGTCAATTAACTAATTTAGAGAGATATCGAGTTGTGAACTCGAGGCGCGGAAATTATTATTTAATTATGCGATAATTGAATAATAAATTATTTGAGACGGGAATTAATAATTAAACGGTTAATTATTAAATTCGTACTAATCGATTAATGTGATTAATATTAGTACATAAAATATATGTGTAGATGTACATGTATATTTACGGAGTGTCTAAGATGGAAATAATTGGAAAACGTCTTTATCATAAAAAGATGCTAAAGACGGAAGATTTATATCGATTTGTGAGACAAATTGTAAAATCGAAATGGGCTCATAAGAGCTCCATTTACACGGTCCAAATAATAGAAAAGGGAGCATCATGATTAATTGCATGCTTTTTCTCTCTGTTTCTTTTTTGTCTTCTCAATTCTTTTTTCTCTAATCCATGCTTAGCTCCATTGGGTGCATGAAAAAGAGTAAAATGACACTCCACCATTCCCTCCTCCAACCGTCCTCCTCTATGAGACACCACGTTGGTGTTGTTTATTTTTACTCACTTGTTTTGCATGTGAAAAAAAACATTTTGTTCTTTTCTCTAAAAATCAAAAGAAAAATTATTAAGTGTTAATAATTCAAGACAAAATTACTAAGAATGTTAGTAATAGATTTGTATATATTTTTCAAGGGCAATCTTACATAATATTTAGTTAATATTAGTAAGATTTTGGACTAAGTTCTTGGGTGCTTAAGATAGGAGGTATTCTATCTTGGACACTTGAAGATGGAGGATCTTGCCATTTATTTTAAGCTCAAGAACAACAAGATACGAGATCTTGTTGTGCCCAAATACTATCATTTCACAATGTAAGGAGAAATTGTTTTTCCTCATCTTTTATATTTAAAAGGCTTAAATATTACATGCATACAACATAGATCCAATGATTTCTAAAATAAAGATTTTGATAACCTAATTAGAGAGGTCTAATTTTGGGGTTATGGACTTTTAGTTAAGTGGTGGTTGAGTTGTGGTAATAACAAGGAGAACTTGAGGACCTAATGTGAGTGTGTGTAACAAGTGTGGATCATGAGTTATGCTTTTGGAGATAGGTGTTTTATATAGAGAGGTATGTCGTTTTGCGGTAATAATGAAGAGTTGGTGTAGTGATTTTGATGAGGATTTTATGGTATAGATTAGATGGAGTGCAGAATGAATTGAGGAATGAGGACTGTTAGAGGAAGAGAGACCTGGATATAGGAATGGTTGTAGATGTTGAGGTTAGTCGGTTATCTTTGACATGCGGTGGTGATGAGGATAATGAGAAGATATGGTTAAGGAGTTAGTATTAGTGAGTTACAAGGACGTAACATGTATCTTAAGAGGAGTAGGATGCGACAAAGAGAGTTCGGTGGTTGTACATGTTGTAGTAGATTTGGAAGTTTGAGTCTTGGTGGAGAATAAAGAATGGATTTGTATTGTGGTTGATATTGTAAAAGATCATGGCCGTGCTTGTAGTAGTGTGATGTTTAGGATTGTGAGAATACTTCGATAGTGTTGACAATTGGATGATGATTTTATGAGTGAGAGTAAACTTCGAGGACGAAGTTCCTTTTATGGGTGGTAGAATGTAACATTCCGTTTGATGTTTATGAGTGTCTTGATATTGGATTTTTCTAGTGGATAATATGTAGTGAGACGAAGCTAGCGATGTTGGTGTATGTTATTTGGAAATGTATGGAGTTAGTGTCGACAGACTAATGTGGTCGATACAATATCGTGAGCCACGTTGTGGAGGTAGGCATAGTTGGTGGAGTTGGTGTTAAGAGTTCATGTTTATAGGTTGGGTTTGAAATTCGGGGACGAAGTTCGTTTTAAGGAGGGAAGACTGTAATACTACGGTTTTCTATGTCTTTGGGTACTCTATCGAGTGGCGCTTACTCTGTCGAGTAAGTATGTTTGGTTTACGAAACAGTGTTCTTCTGATGGGTACTCGGTCGAGAAAGTTGGTGACTCGATCGAGTAAGGGTCACTCGATCGAGTAAGGTACTTACTCGATCGAGTAAATGTGTTTTTACAGTTGTTTTTGACGGGTTTTAATAGCAACGTGAGGAATATATATAATCTTAATCCGTCAGTTTCTTTTCATTTTTACACTTTTTTAAACTTCACAAAGATGAAACAAAGTTACGTTGCTTCTCTCTCTCTCTCATTGCTATAAAATCCTAAGGGCTAGAGTCGTCGGATCGTTGTGTTGTTTACGCCGTTGAGACCGTCGTATTGTGGGTAAGATCCTAGTATAGTTTTTATGTTATTTCATTGGTTTTGGTTAAAACCCTAATTGGGTAAATTGGGGGTTTTGGAAGTATTGTGTTTATGAGATGGTGATTGTATGTTTGGTAGGAGGTGATTTCATTGAAGAACGATTTTGATTAGCTGATTGTGACGATCTTGGTGATTGCTTTTCCAGGTAGGGTTTCCCTACTTAGTTATTGTATAAATGATTATAAGATGGTTGTTTGGTTGATTTGCATGATGATTATCGTAATTGGTATTGGCATTGTTTTGAATGGATATTGTGATTGGTTGTTGTTGATTGTCTGTGGTTCTCGAGGTGCGCCCTCGGCTGAGTGGAGTCACTTGCGGGAGTGGCTTCACGCCCTTGATTCGCCCTCTGTGGAACCCGCCACGGAAGGTGATGTGCACATTAAGGAACATGGGTTATTCGCTCCACGGAGATGAGCGGGCTTAGGTGGGAACAGCTGCGGTCCCTCACTAGCGGTGAGGATTATCTGTTGCGATGGATATTCTGGTAGGGCTACACACTTTAGTGTATAGTCAGATGATTGGTGATGTGACGGTGTTGGAGATTGTGATAGTGTATCTGTTGTTTATCTTATATTGTTTATGCAGTAACTGACCCAATTTAAATGTTTTAAAAATAGTGGTGATCCATTCGGGGGTGGTTGTGACACCCCCATATACCAATGAGCCTTACTAAGACCTTCTCTAGCATATAAGGACATCACCATCTCGGTTGCCCGAGGTAAGTAATCATAAAAGGTCAATAAAAAACATTTAAACTGTTTTACAAGTGTTACAACCAAACTGTTAAAAGAACGATACAACTCATCATTCTATACTATTTCCTGTCATAACTTGTGAGGATTCATCCCAGCCCGGACTCCGGCAACCATCCGAGACAACACCTGCTAAAACTGACTGCTCACCATAAGGGATCACGGCAGACACAACAAAACAAACAAGACAACCACACAAGGTCAGTAACTGAGACAAGACTCAGCAATCGTAACCAACTTATAACAACCACGACCGAACACACATATAATCACAATCACTCCAATCCAACTCCGTCACCGACTGTCCACTGGACCAGCCCTGCCAGTGGGGGACCGCAGCCGTTCCCTCATAAGCCCCACTCATCATATCGAGCGATAACCCTGTCCCATTAACTTGCACATCCCCTCTCGTGGCAGGTTCCACGGAGGGCGAAACTAGGGCCGCAAGCCACTCCCGCAAGTGACCCCACTCAGACGAGGACGCACCTCGAGGACCAAAAACAATAATCACAGACAGCTGCAGTACGACAACAATCAACAAAACAACATACACCAACCGATTACCATATATACTCAACCACACGGTCACGACAACAACACAACAACAACGCAGCAACCGACACACTAGATAATCCGCAGAAACTGAGTAGGCGAACCTACCTTTAAGCGACTGCAACGATTCCATGTCCACACACGCAACACCCAGCAATCAAGCAACACCTACATGTGGAAATCTGGCAAAGGAACTGCTACCCGACTCAAGCTATGCACTCCTATGGCACAAGTATCCTCAAAGGCTCCCATGGAAGGTATATGGTGAAAGGAAGAGGAAGGAACGACATCTAGGTTTAGAGAAAAGAGGCGGAAATGATTTGCGGTTTTAACGAAACACGATTATAAACCCTCGATGAAAAGACGCTATTCGATCGAGCAACTAACGTACTCGATCGAGTGCCCCCTACTCGATCGAGTACCCAAGCTACTCGATCGAGTAGCCTCTACTCTATCGAGCACCACCCACATAGGAAGGCAAATAAGACAAATGGTAACTCTGGCACGCATCAATAAGTGATACCACCTGTTCCCAAGGTCGGTCAAAGTTGGTCAACGAGTCCCTAAAAGGGCGGGTATTACAGTCTTCCCCCCTTAAAAAGAACTTCGTCCCCGAAGTTAAACTCACCCTTCCCCAACGCACAAGACACGGAACAAGGTCGACACCACCATCCTTTCGACATAGGTCACTACTCTCTAGAAGTACTAACCCCCCTGTCATCATCACCAACTGTCTAATACTATATACACTAACTTCTACGAATCACAACCTTAATTACCAAATTAACCACATGTACTAACACAACTAACGACCACCCCACTACCCTGAACTTTTAGCCCCACGGCTATGGAACTATACTCTCACTAGTCCATGATTGCCAACACGAAATATGTCACACAACACTAACATGTTACCAAACGATCCTATTACAATGCATGACTCAAAACTGTACTACTTTGTTACCGTTCCTGACATACTTATCTCTCTATGACCGTCCTTTCATAACAAATTATTCAACCTTTACTTAAATATACAAATTACTCATCTAACAATGAAAACAATTATAACTTCATGCTGGAAATATAACAAGAACAATAGAAAACATTATGAACAAATAACAAGATTATTATAACATCGGCCTTTTTATTTTGCGATATTACTCTTCCCCTCTAAAAAGGAACTTCGTCCTCGAAGTTCACCACCGAGTTATTACACACATTCCTAATACTTATCTCTTGACACTTACCCAATACATGTAAATCCTCGTTGACATTACTCATTAGTTATAACAAACATGAAGGTATAAATGCATCTGCTACTTTACTCGAATGTTTAGCAACAATCATGAACACATATATGTATTTATTTATATATAAAGGAAATATATGTATTCTGCGAAATAAATAACGAGTCGTTTTGATAATAAATAAGTTAGGCTACTAAGCTAGCAGGCGTTGAAGATTGCAATTGAAAGCAATAAGAACCAACTACTACTTGCACTATTCGTCACAAATTTTGCATTGATAAACCAAGCACGGCTTCCAACATATCAAATGAACAGTCCAAACATAAGACTAATCATCAGCAATTATGTTAAACATCGAAACATGCAAGAATGTAATCATTAAAACAATTTTAATTATCGAAATGTCCCTGAAACAGTGCTACTCGATCGAGTGTAAAAGGGTACTCGATCGAGTGCCCCCTACTCGATCGAGTGTCTTTGCTACTCGATCGAGTAGCCCGAGATCAGAATGCTCCTTACCTGTCACACCTGCAGCTACTCGATCGAGTGAGGGGTATTCGGTCGAGTGGCCACAGGTCAAATGCTACTCCAAAATTTCCTGACACATCACAAGTTAAACAAATATGTGCACATCATCTCATAACCACGAGTCGGGATGACAACCCGACCTCAAAATCCTGCAAACAAGTCTAAGCTAGGCAAATACGGCCTTATGGCCACCAATACAACCAACGTAATAAGTTCGAAACGAAATAAACTAACATCCAACATAACCAACAATCATACTCAAAAGAAGAAGAAAGGAGTATCACTCCTGCTGCTGCTGCTGCTCCTCCCTGACGTAATCCTCCGCTCCGTCTCCACCTGAAGTACCTGCCCCCGAAGCCCCAAGCCCCGCACCATCTCCTGCTCCACCCTCTGGACTCAAATACCACGGGGTCAAACCGCCAAAAGCAAAAGACTGTGGTGTTCCCCACGCGGACATGTCCACCCCGTAGGAGTTGAAAACCCCGTTGTAGTCTCCAACTCCGCTCCACCACACTAGATGCGGTCCCTCGGTCCCAATACCCTCAGCATATGCCATCTCGTGCATGTTCTGGAGCATCAAGGTAGAGGACACTCTCTCTGCTACGTAGCTCGAACGTGTCTCTGGGGTATCAAGGTAGGGATAGCAAGGAAATGGGTGCTGAGGTGGTGCTGCTGGCTGTGGCTGGGTCTCAGCCGTCCTCTGCCTCACACGACGTGGTCCTCTCTCTAACCTTGGTCTATCCTCCGCCGCTCTCACATTCTCCCCCTTCCTCGGCTCGGGCATAACCTGAAGGATCGTGTCATCAATGAGGTACGTCTCTCTCGGCCGGGGTACATCCTCATCCTCCTCCTCATCAGAATCAATCGTATCTAACGGCTCGGTCGGTGGGAAGTGCTCCGGAGCCGGTATCCTCATCCAGCTCATACCCTATACCCTCCATGCTAGGCTACCATCCCCTAAAGTTCTCAACCATTTCAGGTCGAGGAAATAATCTCTATCCATGGTAGGCACCGAGGTGGCTAAGGGAACGTACTCGGAGGAAGCCTCAAAAGAAGCTAGCTTTTCAGCTAACCGGGTGGCAATAGCACCGCAACTCAGGTACCTGGTACTAGAAGAGGCCATCAAGGCAAGACTGGCGCAAACCATAGCGGGAGCATTGAAGACCACCTTCTCGGTCCGCTCCGGGTTAAGATAGGCCATCAGAAGCAACAACTCGTGAGAGTTCAATTTACTCATATCCGACCTCTCGTAAAGAAGGCTCGACACAGCACGTATGAAGATCCTCAAGGTAACATGTTGCACATCATTAATCAACATGTTACTAGCGGTGGGAGCTGATTTCCCTGTAATGCAGGGCATAAGGGGGCAAACCCCGCACTCGGCTGGAATGTCACGGAGAGATCCCTTAGGAGGCTTAGCAAAACCAAGGTGGGAGGCAAACAGGTCCATGGTTAAAAGGAAACTGGTGTTCATAAGACGAATTGCACAGTCTGCTCAACCGGCTCGTATTTAAACGAGCTCATGAACTCAAGGGTCATAAAAGCATAAGAATGCTTCCGTAGACGATATAGTCAGTGAACCCCAAAGTCTCGAAAATATGACAGACATCCGCCTCAATACCCAGGTCCTCTAAGATAGTCGTGTCAACACAACGGGTTGGTCTCATCTTGCGAGTCTTTAAAGCTACAAACCTCTTCCGTTGGTTAAAGTCTACAAAAACTACCGAAGGGTACTCTAGTACCGCCGGTACTACTGGTCCGCTACCCTCCCCAACTTCGGGCTGAGAAGCCCTTCCCCTCTTACTTTGTCGGGTTCCCAAGTTTAGTTTCGGCATCTATTCAACACATAATTTAAATACACTAACATGGATGCACCAAAACATGTTAATTACACCAATTATACCATGAAAGAATCAGCTAAGTACACACTATCACCAACAATTTCCCAAATTACAAGCAAGATTCATGTTTTCAAAGTTCAGACGGTCTTTACAGCTGCGAAAATTTTGTCAAAATCAACATGAGTTAATTCATTTATTACAGTCGTAAATAAGCTACATATTACTAGGGTTTTTAGAGAGAGAATGTAGAGAGAGAAAAAGCTCTGAAATTAAGAAGAATCGTTCTAGGGTTTCGTGATAATGGCAAAAGCAAGAAAACAACATCAAAATAATACTAAAAATAGTAATAAAAATTCCAAAAACTGTAATATAAACTACGATGCTCAACAAGCAGCTGAAGAAGAACATCTTCAATCAGAGACAGAGGCAACGGAATCTAAGGCAAAGGTGTTGGATGTTACTGCAGAGAACCTTGAACTGTATGATCTGGATGAAGATTTGGAGCTTCTTCCAGAAGAGGAGGAGGTACCGGAGGAAGTCGTGCTTGCTGCCACTGAGGTTGTTGTTCCTAAAGAATCATCTGGTGAGTGGACTGAAGTTCCTCGTAAAAAGTCTTCACCTTTACTCAAATTAACCTTAGATGATGTTAAGGATGAGATCAATTATTGGTCTACATCTATTTTTGGCTATGTTGTTGGAGCAAATCCTTCGTGAAATGTGCTGGATGGTTTTATCAAAAGAATGTGGAAAGAGGATGAGTACAACCAAGTGTCCTTTTTGCCTAATGGAATTCTTCTCGTAAGATTTAAGACTAAGGCCATTCAACAGAGAGTTTTACAGCAAGGATATGTATTGTTTGACAACAAGCCTGTCATAATTAGAGAATGGACTCCCACAACTGACCTGGTTAAGGAAAAACTTGAGAAACTTCATATCTGGGTGAAGTTGGTGGGTTTAGACCTTAAGTTCTGGGGTAAAACTTGTTTACACAAACTGGGGGGTCAAATTGGGACAGTTTTTAGAAGGGACGAAGCTACTAAGAAGAAAATGTTTCTGGGTTATGCACGACTGATGATTGAAGTTAAGGTCAACCAACAATTTCCTGAATCATTGAGTTTCATGGATGAGGAAGGAAAAGAGAGGAAAGTGAGACTGGAGTATGATTGACTTCCTATAACCTGTAACACTTGCAGGGGTATAGGACATGCTACAGGGTAGTGCAGAAAGAAGGTTAACACTCAGAAAGTCACCCAGGTGTGGAGGAAGAAAGATGTCCCTGCTGCAACTGTTTTAGCTACCCCAAAAGATGGTGTGGTTGGAACTATTGGAGCCAACAGAGGGAAGTCTCCTGCTCAGAATGCATCTAGACTGAGTAGACAGGATACTCATCCTCCTGTTGTTACACCTTGTAGTCACTCTTATGTTGAAGCTGTTAAAATATCTTTAAGGAAGGATAAGGATAATGTTGAACCTAATCAGGAGATGGGCAGTGTTCCATGGAATACATGTGATCATGGTTAGATTAGGTTTCTTGAATGTTAGGGGGCTCAACAAACTTAATAAGCAGATGAACATTATGAGATTCCTGCATTTAAATAAGGTAGAGTTATTTGGGTTGATTGAAACTACGGTGAAACAAAATAAATGGTTGAAAGTAAGTAATTTCCTAAATAATTGTTGGTCTGTATGCACTAATCATCAAAGTCATAAAGGGGGTAGAATATGGGTTCTCTAGAATCCCTAAGCTCTCACTTTAGACATTCAACATATCTCTGCTCAAACTGTTCATACTAAGGTTACTGATAGAGGAAGGAATTTGACTTATTGGGTTACTTTTGTTTATGGGTTTAACAAAGCAGTTGATAAGAAGGTCCTGTGGAGTACTTTAGAACACTATCATAAGGTTACTCCAGGGGCTTGGTTAATTGGTGGAGATTTTAATAATGCTTTGTTCCCTAATGAAAGGATTGGGGCTACCATTACTAGTGTTGAACAGGTTCCTTTCCAGCATTGTGTTCAGGCTTGTGGTGTTGAGGATATTAAGGCTGTAGGCTCATTATTCACTTGGACAAACAAGCAAGAGGCACACTCTAGGGTCTACAGTAGGATTGACAAAGCCCTTATTAATGATGCTTGGCTGAATGTATTCCCTGATTCTTTTGCCAACTTTCTGCCTGAAGGGGTATATGACCATTGCCCATGTATCATACAGTTGGAATCTAATGATAAGGCTAGAAATATTTCATTTAGATATTTTAATATGTGGGCTAAATCTCCTGATTTCTTGGGTATCATCACAAAACATTGGAATGCTCCAATTTATGGCACTCATATGTACAAAGTGGTTAAAAGAATGAAGGCTATGAAGTCTGATCTCAAGCAATTGAATAGAGATAATTTTCATGATGTGGAAAAGAATGCTCAGATTATGCTTATGACCCTTCATAATATACAGACTGAGCTCCAAACTAGACCTTCTGACCCACAACTAATTGAGGCAGAGCAGGCGGCAGCAGATGGTTTTAAAACTCTGGATGCAGCAAGGGTCTCTTTCTTGGCTCAAAATGCAAAAGTTTCCTGGTTAGAGGAGGGAGATGACAACACTGCTTTCTTCCATTCTGCAATAAAGAAAAGACGAATATCTAATAAGGTGGTGCAGATTGAAGATGAGACTGGGAATGTGATTACTCAGATTCAGGGTATTAATGCTGCTTTTGAGACTTACTACAAGCAGTTATTGGGAACAAGTTGTCCTGTTACAGGAGTTCATCTACCAACTGTTAAGCAGGGACCTGTTTTGAATGAGCAACATTACAGTTGCCTGGCCAGATCAGTTACTGGGGATGAGGTCAGGAAAGTGCTCTTTTCTATTCCTGGTAATAAGTCCCCAGGTCCTGATGTATTTAATTCTCATTTTTTTAAGGATGCCTGGGGGGTGATTGGTGCTGATGTTACTGCTGCTGTTCAGGACTTCTTTATCACTGGAAAGCTCCTTAAGCAGACTAATAACACTACTCTCACCCTCATACCCAAAGATGATATGCCTAAAAATGTAACTCAATTCAGGCCTATAGCATGCTGCAACACAATCTATAAATACATTGCTAAGGTTATGTGCAATAGATTAGGAGAAATTCTCCCTGATATTATTAGTCCTACACAAAGTGCTTTTATCAAAGATAGAGATATTGTGGAGAACATTTTGATATGCCAAGATCTTACCAAGCTGTATAATAGAAAACATTTCTCTCCCAGAGTGATAATGAAGTTGTATTTGCAAAAAGCCTATAATTCTATTGAACGGGATTTTTTGGAGGGCATGCTGAAAGCTTTGAAATTTCCTCCTCATTTCACTAGCCTTTTGATGGAGTGTGTGACTACACCTCATTATTCTTTATACTTTAATGGTGAATCCTTTGGTTACTTTAAAGGAAAAAGGGGTTTAAGACAAGGTGATCCCCTGTCTCCCCTACTTTTCTCCATTTGCATGGAATATCTTACCAGGATTTTCAGCAGAATGAAAGAAATTGATGGGTTCAAGCATCATCCTTTGTGCAAGAAAATGAACCTTACTCATCTGTGCTTTCCAGATGATTTATTAGTTTTTTGCAGAGGAGATTGGGATTCTATGATTGTTACTATAAGGGCCTTCAACACTTTTTCAGCTGCTTCAAGGTTGAAAATGAATAAGCAGAAATCTAATGTTTATGGGAATGGCATGCCTAGAGAGATTTTGGAGAAGTTTGCTTTGGTTTCTGGGTTGAAAATAGGTACTCTACCCTTTAAATATTTGGGGGTACCTATCTCTGCAAAGAAATTGTCAGTTCTGGACTGTAATATTCTGGTGGAGCGTATTGTGGATCGTATTAGAGCTCTAGGGGCCAAAAAGCTGTCATATGCAGGTAGGTTGGTGATGATCAAGAGTGTGTTAGGAGCTCTCCATAGTTATTGGGCAAGAATTTATATTATTTCTACTTGCATTATGAGTAAAATTGAATCTATTTGCAGAAGCTTTCTTTGGAAAGGTGAAGCTATGTCTCATTCACCTGCACTGGTTGCTTGGGATAAGGTGTGTTTGCCTAAAACTCAAGGGGGGCTAGGAGTTTGTGACTTGAGAAGATGGAATGTTGTTGTAGTAGGGAAATATGTGTGGTGGATAATGAACAAGAAAGACCACTTATGGGTAAAATGGGTTCACTGTGTTTATATAAAAGATGTAGCTTGGCATGATTACAAACCTTCTCAGGGGAGTAGTTGGGCCTTGAAACGCATTTGCATGATCAAGGATCAACTTCTTGCAGGGTATGTGAAGAATGGATGGCTTACAGAGGATGGTGAGTATACCATTGCCAAAGGCTATCAATGGCTGGGTACTGTCACTCCTGTTATAACATGGTATAAGTGCATCTGGAAAAGCATTAATGTCCCAAAGCAACAGTTCATTGGATAACTTTGGATTCAAGGCCGTTTGCTTACTAAGGACAAACTTTGCTCCATGGGCATTGTTTCAGATTCACAATGTGAGTTATGTGGTGATGTTGTTGAGAGCCATGACCATTTGTTTTTTTGTTTTGAGTACAGCAAGAGATGTTTGCAGCTGGTGAATGGATGGTGTCACAGTTCCATTCCTCCTCGGCAGCTTATGGACTGGTGGATAGGGTTTTGTCAGTTGGATCACAAAGACGTTCTGGCCGCAGTAATTTTGGCCTTGATTTATCACATTTGGTGGGCTCGAAACCAATGTAGAGTCACACAGATGGTCTGGTCACCTGAAGTTATCTTTAGGCGGATTAAGAATGATGTAATGATTCGTGTTAGTAGTAAGTACAAGGATAGGACAAGGAGAGCCTTAAGTTGGCTTGTTATCTAGTGATCTGGTTTTTATTTGTTATGAGTAGTTGATCAGAATTGGACTCTCCAATTCGTTAATTTGTTGTATGGTAGACAAAACAGTGTATGCGGGCTTTCAATGTTAATGAAATTCTTACTTTCTACCAAAAAAAAAAAATAATTCATCTATTACAATTTCTAAGACTCCTACATTCAAATTGCATCCATGTACAACACAAAATCCCAATTATATGAAACGAATTTCAATTTGAGGCACTTTTAAGACGGAGTTTTAAGGCAAATTTTGAGGTGAAAATCACAAAAATCAACTTCCTACATCATATATATAACATACATTGCTCAAATTCCATCCTATAACATGTAAAAGACAACCAAAAATCAACTTAATTTCTCAAACCCTAGAAAATTCGGCCCCCAAATTATGCAATTTGTATTCAATTTTTAGCATAATAAACAACAACAATCATAAAAGGGAAGCATGTGGATCATATTACAACAACTACAAGCAACTTTCTTCACATATAACTCGAAATTTCAGATTTTCTATCAACCTAATTGTCTTTTAATTGATGAAAAGCATTAAAATAGGAAAGAAATCATACCTTAACCAAATAAGAAGTGAAAGAGCAAACAAAAGCAATGAAAATCACCCAAATAAATCACCAAAAACACAAGGATTCAAGAGTTTGAGAGGAGTTTAGGAGCTAGGGTTTGCGAGATGTGAAGAGGAAATAAGAAGAATGAGGAAGAAAAGAGGTTTATGAACCCGTATAATTTCCGGTACTGTAGCTTACTCGATCGAGTGTCTAGGGTACTCGATCGAGTGCCCTCTACTCGATCGAGTAGACGCTATTTGATCGGGTATTCGTAGGAAATTCCTACATTCCCGACGTTATAGCTTCCTAACTAGATCGAGTGAGGTCTACTCGGTCTAGTAGGCACTCACACTCGGTCAAGTAAGGTTGAGTACATGGTCGGAACTTATGAGTTTTACTGAAGATTCCTGCAAAACAACATTGTGTGTCGATTCCAAACTAAGTTCGGAAATCGTCACTTGTTATCATATTCATTCACATTATATCATTACTATTCAATTATATTGCAACGTTTTCACCAACTAAGATTCATATCACATTATTTCATAACGAAATTCACACAACATAGTTTACCCTACTATTGAGTCGTCCATGTATGCAATTAACTCATTATATCATGTCTAAACTTTTGTCTACAACATCGCTAACAAACTGATAATCACCTAACTCTGAGCACATATTTAGCATTAACTTTCCATGTGTCATCCAAGTACATTAGCAACATATTCATGCTTCAACAAAAACTAATTAACCTACTCAAATTAATCACGTCACATGCGAAAACTTTCAGCCATACACATATCGCATTCATCCATTAGCATCTTATAATGCTCATTACAATTCTATAACTATTTAATTACTAACAATAGTACTATTACAGAACTTATAAAATCGTATAAAACTACCATTACCAACAAGCTGAAGTGTATATAGCCATTACCACATTTCAGATCACATCACACATTCCTACTCTTTCGCATACTTCTATCGTTTTAGACTTTTCACGTTCCTCATTATCATTACACACACACATTAGTTCCATCAAAACTTCACTATATATATAATTCTAACTTAACTATTACGCACATACTATGTTCAACAGAGACTCATCCACAATCATTTCTAGCATATTCACCACACACATTTAGCACATGATTACCGGCTCTACATTCCCATACCCAGTGACTGGCTTAAGCACATTGGGGCCATGATTATGAAATGAGGGCGCCTACTCACCCAAAATCTAGCATCAGCTGGGGCTCCCATTATACATACAGCAGGTTCATTTTATTAGACTCACTACGTTCATTGGGTTCATTTGTTCAGGTTCCAAAATCGTCGCTCTGATACCACTTTGTGACAGCACCCATATACCAAGGAGCCTTACTAAGACCTTCCCTAGCATATAAGGACATCACCATCTCGGTTGCCCGAGGTAAGTAATCATCAAAGGTCAATAAAAGAACATTTAAACTATTTTACAAGTGTTACAACCAAAATGTTAAAAGAAAGATACAACTCATCATTATATACTATTTCTTGTCATAACTCGTGAGGACTCATCCCAGCCCGGAATCCAGCAACCATCCGAGACAACACCTGTTAAAAATGACTGCTCACCATAAGGGATCACGACAGACACAACAAAACAAACAAGACAACCACACAAGGTCAGTAATTGAGACAAGACTCAGCAATCGTAACCAACTTATAACAACCACGACCGAACACACATACAATCACAATCACTCCAACCCAATTCCGTCACCGACTGTCCACTGGACCAGCCCTGCCAGTGGGGGACCGTAACCGTTCCCACCTAAGCCCCGCTCATCATATCGAGCGATAACCCTGTCCCATTAATGTGCACATCCCCTCCCATGGCGGGTTCCACGGAGGGCGAAACTAGGGCGTGAAGCCACTCCCGCAAGTGACCCCACTCAGTCGAGGACGCACCTCGAGGACCAACAACAATAATCACAGATAGCTGCAATACGACAACAATCAACAAAACAACATACACCAACCGATTACCATGTATACTGAACCACACGGTCACGACAACAACACAACAACAACGCAGCAACCGACACACTAGACAATCCGCAGAAACTGAATAGGCGAACCTACCTTTAAGCGACTGCAATGATTCCATGTCCACACACGCAACACCCAGCAATCAAGCAACACCTACATGTGGAAACCTGGCAAGGAACTGCTACCCGACTCAAGCTATGCACTTCTATGGCACAAGCATCCTCAAAGGCTCCCATGGAAGGTATATGGTGAAAGGAAGAGGAAGGAACGACGTCTAGGTTTAGAGAAAAGAGGCGGAAATGATTTGCGGTTTTGACGAAACACGATTATAAACCCTCGATGAAAAGACGCTACTCGATCGAGCAACTAACATACTCGATCGAGTGCCCCCTACTCGACCGAGTACCCAACCTACTCGATCGAGTAGCCTCTACTCTATCGAGCACCACCCACATAGGAAGGAAAACAAGGCAAATGGTAACTCTGGCACGCATCACTAAGTGATACCACCTGTTCCCAAGGTCGGTCAAGGTTGGTCAACGAGTCCCTAAAAAGGCGGGTATTACAGTGGTGAGCAGTTGTCTAGTAGGTATACTGTGGATGCGCGCGAGATTAGCTGTGGATACCACGAGTCTGATAGTAGTCTTCCGCTGTTGTGTCATGATATTTTATTTACATTAGTTGGTTATGGTTTGGAACAGTTGTATTTAACTTTACAGTTGGTTTTGTTATGTAATCACTTAAACTTATCTATTAAAGTACGTTCTTTTATGGTCTATTTGATATTTATTGCCTCGGGTAACCGAGATGGTAGCACTTTCATGCATTAGGTGGTTTTGATAAGACACCTTGGTGTATGGGGGTGTTACAGTATTGCTGGAAATTGAAGATGTATTCAACCTTTTGTAGAATTCTTCTACTTCCTCGAAGATATCCCTCATTCTTGGTGTACCTTGCCTTGTACTTTTACTTATTGATGTTATTTCTATTCTAAACTCTCTCGTGTTTTATCTTTGAAACTACTTTGGTACCCACCCAATCTATCCTTCATTTTTTTGTCTATCCTTTTGTAATACCTTGTATATAAGATAAGGTTCAATTAAGGGGCTTCCCAATACGTACCCTCGGCTCTTACTCAGAAAAATTTGGATAGTGGACGACCTTATCCAGAGCGAACGAGAGTAATTCTAGCTATAGGATGCTAAAGAGAGACGATTCCTTATCTTTAGTACCTATATCATACACCGTTTTTTCCCTTAATTGACCTAGGTATAATGTTAATTTGAATGGTTCTCAGGCATCTCACAATTGCTTGGTGGCGACTCCGTACATTTCTGCATCGTTTCGAGACCTTCACCGAGATGAAACCTACCGATCTAAAGCAATCCAGTCAAAAGCATTTCTACACCACCGAGCGTGGCATTCCGACTACCGCATGTCCACATATTGGCTTGGCGTGCAGGTGGCACATGTCCGCAACACCCTCAGACTTACATGTTTGACGAAACGAGATTGACTAAATTGTCGTTTAGTGATTGCTCGACTCGATGTATAAATGAAAGTTCCCTTAAAAAGCATTTAAAACAGATTGATTAGGTGAAGTTGGTCTAATTGGTCAGTCTATGCAAAGTGACTGGTACTCAGAATGATCTGAGTTTATGTGGCGGCGTAAAGCATGCATGTAGGCGTCGAAAAGCAAGAGCGCGGTCTTAGAATGCAAAGGGAGAAGAGAAAGGCGGACACTCGCGCGAAAAATATGTGAGGCGAAGCCTCTATGTATACTAATCACGTGGAGGAATTTAGGTAAAAGTGGGATTAGGAAAGATATCCGGAAGAAATCTGGAAACTGGGAAAAAACCGGCGCAGGATGAGGCGCAGCAAGAACTATGACCTTTCGAAGAGGCGTACCTCCTGCTGCGTTTTCTCTCGGGTGGTTTCCTTCTCAGCAAGAAAGATTTCCGCGGTTAGAATTTGGAATTGGGGAAGATGAATGCTTCCTTATTTCGCAAAGAAGATATTTTCGTGATAAAAGGTACAGTTTAGGAATAAACAATCCAGAAAATTCTAGAATATTCCGACTCAGTTTTAAGACGATTTTAGAAAATGGAAACGGTTTTTGACCCGGACTCCAAATGTACTTTAATTACTGTCAAAATGACCATATCGGCGTGTAGATGACGATCATGAGGTTGAGTCGACTGTTTGAGATATCACGTGTCGACGAACTTAACGAATGTCATAAATCGCTCCGCGTGATTAAACATGCGGCCCAATCATCACTGGGTGGTTGGCAGGAGGTGCAAAAACGAGGTGTCTACATAAGCGTGTTCAGGTGAGAGTAATCTATGGATGGGTGACCTCTTCGGAAGCCTCTGGGATGAGAATCGAGTTACCTAACAAAATAAATACAAAACATGATAAGATTTCATATGAGATAACATTTTTGTTATGAAATAATATAATACTATTACGTTTTATTTAACCTATTTATGTTTTATATATCTCGTTGCAACGAGAATAAATTTTTGGCCACGGGAGATTCATGTCTAAAAATTTAATTTTAGCTACGTTACAATTTTTCCGAGGACTAATTATTTGCCACAGCCACTTGCGCCACAGAAGGTATTTCCGTGGCGAAGTATTTTAGCCACGGAAATTTAGCTTTTGTACCATGAATTTAGATGTGGTCCAAGTGCTCATTTGTAGCAGTAAATTGGTCTATGGGTAGAGTCTACCGGTCTAAGGGCCCCGCCTCGACTAAGTCGGGTTGGCTCCCGCATACACCCATTCAATCCACCATCATCATGCATGTAAACGGTCATTTAGTAACACATTTCATCAAACAAATAGTGTGCATTAGTTGGAATTAGAACCATTAATCAATCATTAGTCTTACCTATCATAGATTAGTCCCTTAGTGTAACACCCGCCATTTTTCTAATCAATTTTGTATATATATTTTATTGCCGATTACAATTTCATTCGTATGACTCCGAATTTATTCCCTAACAATTTCTTTTCCTGCCTTTAAATTCTTAAATTATTTTATATCTCTAATATTACTTTAATCTCGAGATTTATTGTTATTTCTAATTATTTCAACTTCCATTTTTTTGTTCATTTAATTCGTATTCTAATGCTATTCCGAGTTAATTGGTTGGACTTCGAAATTTATTTCAATTAAAATCCTTTTTCTTCTTCTTAATTCCGTATCTCATTTATTTCATTTTAATTTATGGGATTTGCACTAACTATTATTCATCAGTTTTGATTAATTTTATAATTAATTCCGTTTTAAATATGTTTTTAGTCCAATATCTTTTATGGATCGACTTTTTAGGCAATGTCATTTTATGATCAAAAATTCAAATTTACATTTTGGCTCAAAAATCCTTTATGATGCCGTGTGTATGGAGTGTAGGCCAATCATATATTATTTTAAAGTAACAACCGGCTATCCCATTGAATGCCATGTGTTATAGCCACGTAAAAGATTATGTATTAAAATACTATTATTAAGGTTGCCTAAATTAACTACATTATTAACCCGAAAATCTCCACCAAATTTCGACTGGTAAATGACCTTCCCTAACTATGTTGACTAAATATATTTTTCCATAATTATCTCCACCAAATTTGGACCAAAATAAGAAAATTGATCTGCGAACAATTTTACGAGATTTTCAAATATTGGTATCTTGATATATTTACGGCATAAAGATTTGTTAAAAATATTGTTCTAATATTCTTGTATTATGGAGAAATTTTAGGAAGAAATGAAGAACTTTTAGCATGATTATAGTTAAAAATGGAAATAAGAATGCAATTAAATTAACTGACATATTGATAAGTGATAACTTCGTAGCAGCCATATAATTTATATTCCTTACCATAAAAAGCAAAACTATTTGTTAGCTTAAAAAAACTGTTCACCAATATTTTCGAATTCAAAAGATTTCCTAAGATAATTAGAAACTTACCAATTATGGGCATTCAAACTAGAAATCAGTTGCCACAAAATTAGCGTGTAAAACGGGAAAAAGATTTTTCAATAGTAATATCTACCAGATTTTATGATATGTTTCGGTATTTACTACCGAGATTAAAAGAGAAGGAAAGCTTCTAGGTTTTCAACCTTTTGAGAGAAAGAGAAAGCGAAATGGTGGTCAGTTGCATCATCTTTAGTATGTGGGGATCATCTATCCCATTTGGTGTCCCAATGTGTGTGCCACTCCAATCACCTTCTAACACATCAACAAATCAACATAATTATTGCAATATTTTATTTTGCAACAAGTGATGTGTCAAAAGGTAAATGGAGTGGCACACACAATGGGACATAAAAGTGGGACAGAGGATCCTTACTGTATCTTTTAATAGAGAGAACCGTTGGGCTCTCCTACAATCATGGGATTTGCCATGATCCTTTCCCCATATACAATATATTATAGCTGTTACTCTATATTTGGTACTGCCATGGTGAATCATTGTCCAGAGAAGTTTCTGAAAAAAACACAAAAAAATATTGATGAACCTGACGATGGTAATGAGAATGTTAATGACGGGTGTAATGAGGATACAATGAGATTATTATCTGACATTATAAGAGCTTCTAACTTACCACAAAATATTGTTGAAGATAATGGTATTGTTCAAGAAAGTGTAAATACACTTAATGATAATCAGGATGGGTTAGAGATACCTAATATTGTTGGTGCTGAGGCTGAAATTGAAAAATATAATATGCTTGTTAAAGATGTTGATAGAGAGCTTTATCCTGGGTGTAAGAAATTTAACCGGTTATCATTTTTGCTACAATTATACAACATTAAATGCAGATTTGGTTGGTCTAATTCATCTTTCGATGTCTTGGTTAAACTACTTAAAGAATCTTTTCCTGAAGGTGAGACATTACCTAATACTTTCTATGAATGTAAAAAGATTGTCGACGGGTTAGGTCTGTCATTTGTAAATATAGATGCGTGTCCAAATGATTGTATGTTATATTGGAAAGAGCATCTAGAGTCACAAGAGTGTAAGAAATGCCATGCTTCTAGATGGAAGATGGATGCAAATAAAAATGTTGATCCTACCCCAGTTCCCAAAAAAAAAGGAAAAAGAAAATTCCCTCAAAAGTATTACGATTCTTTCCCTTAGGAGCAAGGCTTCAAAGGATTTACATGTCACCAGAATTAGCAAATGACATGAAATGGCATGTCATGGAACGCACAAAGGATGGCATCCTTAGGCATCCCGCTGACGCAGAGGCTTGGAGTAGTTTTGACAATAAATACCCGGAGTTTGCCCTTGAACCTCGTAACGTTAGGTTGGGGCTGGCAAGTGATGGTTTTAATCCTTTTGGCAGAATGGACAGTACTCATAGCACTTGGCCAGTTATTTTAATACCTTATAACTTACCTCCGTGGTTGTGCATGAAGAAGGAGAACTTCATTTTGTCAATGATCATTCCAGGCCCAAAATCACCTGGAAATAATATTGATGTCTACTTGCAACCTCTTATAGAAGAATTAGCAGAGTTGTGGGAGAATGGAATACCTACATTTGATTCCTCAGCTAAGGAAGTCTTTCAAATGCGTGCATCATTATGTTGGACCATTAATGATTATCCCGCTCTAGGAAACTTTTCTGGTGAAAAAACGCCCTCGTACCGTAACTGTCCAAAACATTGGTGATGATGTTACACCTGTTCAGACCCCACGATCAGCACCCGACTTTCTTCAAGTTACCGAAAATGAAGCTTTCCTTCCTCACGTCGATTCTAACGGTGAAGATTTTTTTGTATACACGACTCTCGAAGGTGTAAATGGTGAAGGTAAGACGACACTGTCTTAATGATTTTCTGTTTTCTGTTAAACATCACCAGCACTTATTTAAGTCCTTTTATCAGGTAACATAAATTTATTTCCTCTTTCTTTATCTATGTAGATCAGTCTGAATCTGTAACTACTAAGCGTAGGGGGCCAACTATGATGACCCATATATGGAATTTACCTAAGAACCAGAGGGTAACGGTAGATTGGAATAGCTGTTGGCAGCCAGTGGGGGGTGAACAATCTCAGCTTGCTCATTTCATTGGCACAATGGCGTGGAACCCTAACTTATGCTCTTTGAGTTATCCTCCTGATTGGAGACTAGTTCCAGAAGACCAGAAGGACGAACTTCTTCGAATTGTGAAGGTGACTTTTATGAATAAGAATAAAAAATGCTTATTATTTATACAAAACATGGTTGCCTTATTATATCGGTATTATTGTTTCAATATAGTCAAAGTTTATTATTCCAAATTCTCAAGCTGCAAAGTATGTGTTACAATCAATGGGAAGAAAATGGAGTAATTTCAAAGACGAGCTTAAAAATGACTTCTATGAACCAAATCGCGGAAATGTGAGCAATGTTTTGAATGCTAAACCTAATGATATACCAAGAGACCAGTGGATTTCATTAGTTACTTATTGGAGTTCAACAAAAGGGAAGGTATGATTTGAACGTCTTAACTTTTTTATTTTATGTAAGAACGTTTAAGTGGTAGGTATTCAACCTTAATGACACTTATAGTACTGACATTTTCTTTTTTCTTTTTTGCCACTGACATTGTATACCAAGTAATGAAATAAATGTGAGAAACTTATCACCTTCTTACCTTAAAATGTTGGTTCAAATGGACAGGAACGCAGTGATAAAAACAGACGGAGTCGTGAGTGTCAGGTTATGGTACACACCGTTGGATCGAAAAGTTTTGTGTGTGTGATTGAAGAACAGGTTTGTGATTTTTTCATCTGGTTATAGTGTATTAGCTTCTAGCTTATATGTTCATGAAACATGTTCCTTTTTACCAGACTGTTGATGGTGTACCTCCATCCCGAGCTCATGTGTTCTTGGAAACTCATAAGGACCGTAAGACTGTACCTGCTCCAATGGATGAAAAATCAAAGCAAGCGGTGGTGAGTACTTTGTTCAGGTCTTAATTTAATTAAGAGTATCTCTGACTAGTAAGAATTGTAACTTGGTTTGTGTGAATTCCACTCGGAATTGTAAACTTTTTTTTATTGCTTTTAGGAAATGATCAACGAGAAATTAAATGATATGCCAAATAATAAAGAAGTCACAAATGGAGCTGTTGCTTGGGATGGAGATATATACTCTCAAGTGATGATCAACAAAATTATAGGCCCAGAGAGAAAAGGTCGAGTTCGGGGCTTTGGTAAAGGGCCATCAGCCCTTCCATCAACGACTTGCAATGCTAACAAAGAGGGATTTGATGATGATCACATTCTATGTAACGAAAAAATCAAGCTTTTGGAGTCTGAGGTTAAGAAGGTGAATGATATATGTGTCAAGATACAAGAAGACAGTCTCGAGGTGCAAAGAAAAATGCAAGAGGAGTTAACCATGCTAAAGGTGGCCTTGTTTGGTAGAGATATCCTTACGCCCAGTCCATAGACGCCAATAGTAAGTCTTTAACTTACAAAAAAAAAAAAACAGATGGTCTCTATATTGGGTCAAAGTATTATTCTTATGTAAGTTTAGTAAGTAATGCTCGAGATAATAGTTGGTATCCTTGTCGAGGTCGGATATGGCATTTTGGTTTTGACAAAGCTTTATTATAGTGAAATTGAAGTGATGGCTATATTGCGAGATCCAGGCCAAAAATCGGCGAGATCCAGGCAAAATTGAAGCTTTTGTAGATGTTCCGATCACTATAACTCTAGCAAATTGTAATTTTGAATGATACTAATTTATGCTTGGGTTATCTTTTGCTAATGAATTGAGTTGGTATGGGTATAAGCCTTTTGTAATGACAAATTTTAATTTCAATATTATGTATAAAATATTTTATATGCTTTGTCCATTTTTTAAATAGTTACTTTTTATTTTATAAAAAAATAATACTAAATAAACAAAAGGCTTTTAAAAAAACTCACGCATATCAATGCATTAAATAATATAATTAATGGAAAATAAAAAAGGTGGATCCCATAATTTATAAAAAGGGGTTTAGATGGCGTTTATATTGCCATTTACCAGCGAATCCATTAAATGCTGGCAAAGACTTTTGGCGACATTGGATATAGCGGCATTTACCTAAATGCTGCTATAAGGTTTTCCGGCATTTACATATGCCGTTAGAATCAAAACTAAACGCCACTATAGATATTCTCTTTTGTAGTGTCTTATATACAATAGACTTTTACAGGAAGAAGGATTACGATCTTTAACTCGTCCTACCACTGAGTCCAACCCCGATGTCATGGCATTTGCTTCTCGTGCCTGTAATTCAAATCGTCAATCAGGGGGAGGGAGTAATTATCAGGGTAGTCGCAATATGAATTACCCAAACTCTGACCGTAACAATGGGTGAGGACGGGGTTCTACTCATCTGTCTGCTAATGCTAATTCAAATTTTGCTCATAAAAATTTTAACACGAATAATCAGACTGAAAATTCGAGGCCCTACTGTCTCGCTTGTAAACGTCATGGACATAAATTTCAAGTTTGTTATCGAGTGACGGGAAATTTCCCGGAATAGTGGGGTGATCGTCCCCGAGACCGAGTCTATGTCAACCCCAATGATACCGACCTTAGTCGAGCAGTTTTTGTACCGGATGTACAAGACAGGGCTGCGTATGAACGTAACCGTCATATCAATAACAACAATGGTCCACCGAGAGCACATATGGTCTCTGCTCAGCAGGTAAATCATGTTCCTATTGCTCCTTCGTCCTCTCTGCCAGTCATGGATAATATTGATTTCAATTCATTAAATGCTACGGAGCTGGCAACAATCACTCGGCTATGTCAGGAGCATAAATCTGCTCCACCTCCCAGTCACGGTAATATTTATAACACTCCGCTTTTATCTTGGATTATCGATACTGGAGCGTCTCATCACATGTCAGGTTCATTAACTCATTTTTCTAATATTCGCAATACCACTCCGCTTTCCGTTGGTTTACCGAATGGTGACCTTACTCTCGCTACACAATGCGGCGACATTACTTTATCAAATCGTCTGGTTTTAAAGAATGTCCTTTATGCCGCAAATTTAAATTGTCATTTGATTTCAGTTTCGAGTTTACTCATGGATGATACACTTACGATACAATTTTCACACAAACTTTGTCTTATTCAGGACCGTTCCTCGAAGACGGTGATTGGTGCGGGTGAGCAACGCGAAGGGCTCTACTATTTGACGGGAATTCGGAATGATTCGGTCAAGGCTTGTATGGTTGGAACGGCTGATTCTTCCGGGTTGTGGCACCGAAGGTTGGGGCACCCTTCCTCACATGTTTTTCGTTTTTTTACCGTTTTTAAGTAATAATTCTAGCAAACATTTTCATACTCAAACTTGTGACGTTTGCCTTCGCGCGAAACAAACGCGTGAACGATTTCATTTAAGCTCGAATAAAGCTTCTTCAATTTTTGATTTAATTCATTGCGATCTATGGGGACCATATTCAGAAAATGCATCGTGTGGCTCCACCTATTTTTTAACTATTGTCGACGATTTTTCTCGCTCCACATGGGTCTACCTTTTACGTAACAAGAGTGACACCCAACAAACTTTACTCAATTTTTTTACTATGGCCGAAAGACAATTTAACAAGAAAATTAAAATTTTACGAAGCGATAACGGAAATGGATTTCGTTGTTTAATAAAAAATTTTAATCAAAATGGCATCATTTTTCAAAACTCTAATGTCGGTACTCCACAACAAAACGGCCGGGTTGAACGTAAACATCGACATATTCTAAACGTCGCCCATGCCCTTTTATTTCAGGCGAGTCTACCTTTATTTTTTTAGGGTGAATGTGTCCTTAGTGCGGTCCATTTAATTAATCGCACCCCAACCCCTCTTCTTAACGGCAAAACTCTGTACGAAATGTTATTTAATAAACCTCCACCTATGGAGAATCTTCGTATTTTCGGATGTCTTTGTTATGCAAAGACTTTAAATCGTAGTCATGACAAGTTTGCTTCTAAAAGTCGAAAATGCGTTTTATTGGATATCCGTTTGGTAAGAAAGGATGGCGTCTCTATGACTTAGACACCGGATCTTACTTCGAATCTCGAGACGTTGTTTTTATCGAAAATGAATTTCCATATAAAGCTCTCGACACTCATGATACCGAACACTCATCTTCATTCCTTCGCGACACTCTACAACCGATCGATCAAGTTGTCATAGTGACCCAACCACCACCCGCCACCTCGCCACCCACTTCAACTTCTTCTTCCACCACCTCTCCCTCGGCCTCGGACACACTTCACCCAACAACCGAGACCCCTTCTACCACATCTTCTCCAATCGAAGAAACACCATCCGACAACCCAACCATATTGGGCCGTGGCCATCGTCTCAAATTTCCGAATTCAAATCTTAAAGACTTTGTTCAACCGAATCGTCCCTCTTCTCACGTGCTCACCGCATCATCAACGCCGTCAGGTACTATGTATCCAATTTCTCATTACATTCACTATGCTAAGTTTTCTCCTAATCACCAAGTTTTCTTGTCGGCCGTGACCAAAAATCACGAGCCTAGTTCATTTAAAGATGCAGTGCAGGTTCCCGAATGGCAACGAGCTATGCAACTCGAGCTTGATGCACTTGAAAAGAATCAGACTTGGACTCTAGAGCCGTTGACTCCCATCAAAAAGGCAATCGGCTCCAAATGGGTATACAATATTAAGTACAATGCCGACGGTACCATCGAAAGATACAAAGCTAGATTGATCGTTATGGGAAATCGTCAAGTTGAAGGGGTCGATTACAATGAAACTTTTGCACCCACAATCAAACTTGTCACGGTCCGCACACTCCTTGCTATTGCCGCTGCCAAACATTGGACACTCCACCAAATGGATGTCTACAACGCTTACCTTCACGGCGATCTCAACGAAGAAGTATACATGAAACTTCCACCGGGTCTCACCATTCCTAAAGACGGTTTGGTTTGTCGCCTTCGCAAATCCTTATACGGCCTCCGTCAAGCCCCACGGTATTGGTACGCTAAACTCGCTTTCGCATTAATTAAATATGGCTTTAAGCAGTGCCCGTGTGATCATTCATTATTTTCCATGTCATCCAACAATACGGAAGTACACGTTCTCGTTTATGTTGACGATCTCGTCATTTGTGGCAACAATGACGGGGTCATCCAAAACTTCAAGGATTATCTAAGTCGGTGTTTTCATATGAAGGACCTTGGCCTCCTCAAGTATTTCCTTGGTCTCGAAATTGCAAGAAGTCATTCCGGGATTTTTGTGTCTCAACGCAAGTACGCTATTGATATACTTACGGAAACCGGACTCCTAGGGGCCAAACCGACACCGGTCCCCATGGAACCAAATCACCAATTAGCCCTTTCCACGGCTCCTATTCTGCATGATCCACAGCCCTATCGCCGTCTTGTGGGTCGATTGGTTTATCTATCCATTACTCGTCCGGAACTCATATACCCCGTTCATATTCTAGCTCAATTCATGCATGCTCCTACGAAGTACCATTGGGCTGCCGCGCTTCAGGTAGTACGCTATCTTAAAGGCTCTCCGGGTCAAGGCATTTTACTTCGCTCCGACTCCAATCTTCGCCTCAATGCATATTGTGATTCAGATTATGCCGCATGTCCAACAAGCCGACGATCCCTCTCGGCCTACATTGTTTTTCTCGGCTCATCTCCCATATCATGGAAAATAAAGAAGCAAACAACCGTCTCTTTGTCATCTACCGAAGCCGAATATCGAGCTATAGCAAATATGACATGTGAATTAAAATGGCTCAAGAGCCTAATAGCCTTCATGGGTATCTCTCACACTGAGCCTATTCATCTACATTGCGACAATCAATCCGCCCTTCACATCACCAACAATCCGGTCTTCCACGAACGGACAAAACATATTGAGGTTGATTGTCACTTCATACGGGATGAAATACAAAAGGCACAATCACAACAAAATACGTGCACACAAAATCTCAGCTCGCTGACATATTCACGAAAGCCCTCGGGCGCTTACCACTTGACGAGCTTCTATCCAAGTTGGGCATTTCGAAACTCCATGCTCCAACTTGAGGGGGGTAATAGAGAGAACCGTTAGGCTCTCCTACAATCATGGGATTTGCCATGATCCTTTCCCCATATACATTATATTATAGCTGTTACTCTATATTTTCCGTAAATAGATAGATTGCACAACTTGTATAAATAGCTACCCATGTATGTCTACAAGACACGATTCATTTACATATGCAATATACGATTTACATAATCTCCAAATTATCATCTTTAGTCGTTTCATGTCCTCTATTTCACAGCATTTAAAGGGTGAGATTAGAAATTACTAATATGAGTAGATTTTATGAGTAAATTGTTTTTTAGAACTATAATGCGACTTTATAATTTTGTAAGTTGTTTGGGTTTTTTTGTTCCTCCAAATTTTTAACAATTACCAATTCAAATTTTCTCCCATATTTCATATAATATTCCTTAATCATGGCTATAGCCCATAGTTGAAGGGATGAAACATCCATGGGTCAGGCGGCGTAGAAAATCGTTGCCCCTATGAGGTATGAACTTGCCATTTTATAAAATTGCACAATATTACTAAGCTAAGAAATTTATTCGTATTATTATTCCGATATCTTAACTACATAGGGAGTAAGAATTATTTGTTACAAACCCAGAAGGGTAATACTTCACTAAGAGTAAATCGTAGGTACAACATTAGCGGCGAGTAGAGGTAAAATCTTTGTTTTGTTTTTTTGGTACAAAAAAACTTTGTATGTATACTATGATGTTAACGAGGATAAACATTACTATCGAGTTAGTCATGTTTTATGATTATTTTAGTTTGCATTCTTCAGTTTATTCGTTCTTCTTTTTTCTGCATTAAGATTTAAGATATGTTTGATGTGTTGGATACAGAATTAGACGTTCACAGAAGAACTTCGTGATGACTATGAGCACGGAGTCGTCCATGACTCCATGGGTATAGAACAACCAATCAACTCTCGAATTTATTTTTTTTCTTCCTTTGGTAATCTATTTGCTTTTTCTATTTTAAAACACTTTTTATATATTACGGAGTATTTAATAGTTGCTTTTATAATTTGATTGAGGAGGGATTCGAGGGCGATTTCTATTATTATTCCTTTGTACGATTTTATATTTGTCTTTGATTAAAATACACCTCACAAATAATAAAAAGGCAAATAATTAATTGAGATAAATGGAGTATTCATTATGTGATTTTAAAGTTAAGATGACAATTTGTGTGATAAGTTACATTATACGGAGTAGGTTAGGAGAACAATCACTAATGAGATTGATAAGGCATAGTGCATGGGTGTAGTAAGAAAACCAGGTGTGAGGTCGAACGAGCCTCTTACTATAAGAATGGTGATTGTTTAAAAGAATGGTAAAGGACTAAAGTTTGAAGGTGGCCTTCAGTCTTTCAATAAGGTGTTTGGACATGTATAGATGTATATCTCCATAACAAATATGTATTTATTTCTTTTTATTATTAATAAAATCTATTTATATTGATTTATAGGTTTTTGTGTTCTTCATTTGCACATAAGTTTGCTTGCTAGCCTTCTTCCTAGAGAAAATTACGAAGTCGAGTTGAAACTTAACTGACATTAAACTTGAAGATATAAACTTTTTACTTTAAATATTGTGGTTGAATTGTTTTTTATTTTACAGAATATAGTAAATGGATGCCGCATGGGGTGAACGAAACGAGGAAGACTCCAAGCAAGTTAATGCCCTCAGGCCTCATCCAGGACCATGATCGAGGACTAAATGCACTTAGTTTTGTTTTCTGTACCATCAACGATTCAAAGACTTAGTCTTATACGTTTTTAGATCTCATTCGTTCAAAAAATACTATTTTAGACACTTATGTAGTTCAAGGACTAAATCTTATACATTTTATTTTTGGTTCATATTTATAACGAATATTTCTTATAATACCCTCTAATGTTGTTAGATTTTACAAGGTACCCTTACTTTTAAAAATCTGTCCATGATACCCTTGAAATTCCAATTTTGTGTCCATAATACCCCTCTAGTGTAATGACCGTTACGGGAAAGTTAAGTTTTAATGACGTGAGAATAATTAGTAATTAAAAGTTACAATAATAGATATGAAATAAAAATTTAAGATTGAACATGTCTTATGATTACTCCTGTACTTTATATATATTCCTTCTCACGTAACATGTTCCTATTTTGTATCATATTGAGTAAGATCAAGTAATTGAAATTTGAAATAACACATAAAATAAAAGTAGTATGACACCCTTATCAAGTTATTGCATTGCTAAAATTATCGGTGTAGTAAGAAAAACCATATAAACTCAAGAATACCTCGGGAAAATGGTTGAAAGTTAGGGATATATTGGGAAAAGTGTATAAAGTAAATGGGTACATGAGAAGTGTTCAAACCTTTACTTTTATTCCAGATTTATTATTAATTTTTAATTACTGATTATTGTCATGTCATCAAAACTTAACGTTTTCTTAAAAATCGTTACGTTAATGGATCCTCAAGGGCACCATGAGAATATTCTTAAAAGTAGGGGTACCTTATGAAATCTGAAAAATTAAAGGATACGGTAGAAAATTTCTGTATTTATAATGACATTCCTACAAATATCAAAAAAAAAAAATGAGATCGGCAAATGTACCTTTTGTTCTAATTGAAGGTTCTATGGTTTAATCTTACGGCCAAATAAGTGTAAGAGAGTCAATTATTAATGTTCATATAGGTCGCTAATATATGAATTTTTTTTATGTTAGTAAAGTAGGAGTTAATATAATTACTTTAGTTTATATGAATTTAAATTCATATAATGTATTTTTTGTAATTAGTTTTTTATATATGAATTAATGTTCACCTTACTGACATAAAAAATCATATATTAGTGACTCATATATTAATTGACTCTCTTGCACGTATTTGGCAGTGCCCTCAAAAATAAATGTCTTGCATGTACTCAATTTGGTCCACTTATCATAAGATAATGGTACATCTATTCTTTTCTTGATCTTTGTGCCAAAATCAGAGGTAACAAATGCTCGTGAGAGAGGGAGTAATTATTATTTGTTCATATAATTGTGAAACAATCAAACATAACATTTGGTAAAACTCATTTATGTAATAAGACATAACATCTGAAAGGGCAATATAATAAATCACCTGTGCACTACGCACTATTGAGATTATAATAAAAAAATTTAACCTCCATGATTAAAGAAGTTGAAAAGAAAAAAAATCACAAAGTACTGTGAATGAAATTAAGAAATGTAATTGCACAAATATATGAATAAACAAAATAACTTTTCAAAATTCCGTCTAAAATCTACTAATGAAATAAGCTTACACTTTCACTTCTTAAAAAACAAACATAATCTCTACTTAGATCAATACTTTACATTGCTACCCGTGCGGTGCACGGGTACAAAAACTTGTGATTTTAATATTTTATTTCACCTGCTCATTTTTGGCATCCAATCAAATATAATCCCTTCCAATTTTAATTAACTTATCCTTATTTTGGGAAAATGTTCTCCAAATGCTCTATTGATAGCCGTGTATATTGGTAGTAAATAGGTGATTATTTTCTTGTCTTACTTACCATTTTGCATCCTATTTTTCATACTACTACATCACATTTACCTTATTCATTTTGCATCTCCAAAATAAAAAAACACTCATTGTTATCATATAAGTCGTAAACTTCCAGCACAAAACCCTATTGTTCTTCGTCAATTCTTGCTCTAATCCCCTATCTACTAAAAAAATAGGTGGATCTTAAAATTTTCCCGCCTAAAATTTTAGAATCTATAATTGGGTTTACTATTATAGTCTATTTTAAAGATGTATGTATATCTTGAACTATAAATAGATATAATCTTATAATTCGATATATTCATAAAATTCAAATGCTCACAATCTACACAAAATTGATCTGCAAAAGATTTGTCTCCATGGTTTTCATGATAAAAAATTCATTGGTTTCTATAAAAATATAAGAATTGTGAATCAAAGTTATATATTAATAAAATGTTTTAAAATAAAATGATTATTATGAAAAATGATCTCATTAAAATTGTCATTTTCTAACGGGTTTTTTGTCAAAAACTACCTTATATTTAGGGTTTCTTGTAAAAATACTACCTTATATTATTTTTCTTGTTTTAGACTACCTTTGTTTTCTCATTTTTTTGGTCAATAACTACCTATGCCGAAAATATGGTAATATTTGGTCGATTTAGTGACATTAACCTATCTCATATGTCTTTGTTAACATCAAACAACAATGATCAATCACATTAAAACCACAATTTGACTTCAGCTAAGAAAATTTTTTGAATTTCACATTTCAATAATAACCACAAACATCTATTAAAGTTAAGCGTAAGTACATCATGACTTCCCAAAATCAGGCCTAAATAAGATTAAAACATAAAAGAGTCATGTGAGATAGGTTAAAGCCGCAAAACATACCAAATTTGTCTTAACTCTTAGCGTAGGTAGTTATTGACCAAAAAAATGAGAAAACAAAGGTAGTCTTAAACAAGAAAAATAATATAAGGTAGTATTTTTACAAATACCCCCAAATATAAGGTAGTTTTTGACAAAAAATCATTTTCTAACATTGCTCAATCCTCTTGATATCTCTTTCAATATTGAGTTTTTTTTTCAAATCAAAATATAAAGATGACAAACGCATAAGACATTAATGATTTGTCATGTTATAAACTAAAAAATAAAAATTCATATGTGTCGTGCATAAATTGCACGGGATCTATACTAGTTCTTTCACTGATCATTTTATTCCAAGGGTAAATAATCCTTATTATTTCATAGATAGATTTCGTTTTAAATTAATAATTATATGGTTTATTCATATGAATGATACGTTTTTGTAGGCTATCTAGCAAATCCATACAAGGACGAGTAACATATTCAATCGGATAGCGAATAAAGGTAACATATGATGTCTTACTCGATATTATATCATTTTAATTAAGTAGTTAGTTGTCGTATTGTTCTTGTTATTTTTATATTTCGAAAACTATGATATCTTATCCTTTAAATACTACTAGTATTAGTTTTAATAATAATAAGGTAAATTAGATTTTACTCCCTTTTGAAATCATTTTTTTTTTTAAATTTACGCCCTTTTAAATTTTTTTTTGCTAAAATTACTTCCTTAAGTTACATTTATCGCTAAAATTGCTCCAAACAACAATTTAAGTGACTTATTTCGTCTGTTTTTGAACTTATTTTATTTGTGGCTTAGCCAATCTATACTTTGAAAGGTATAACTATGTAGACAAATGTAGGCGGAGTTCAGAAATAGAGGAAATAAGGCACTTAAATTGTGAATTTTGAAAAAAAAATTAGGAAAAAAATGCAACTTAAGAGAATAATTTTAGCAAAAATGGAACTTGGGGGAGAGTTTAGAAAAAAAATACAACTTAAGAGTAATTTTTAAAAAAAATTCAAAAGGGAGTAATTTTAAAAAAGTTGATTTCAAATGGGAGTAAAATCTAATTTACTCTAATAATAATAATATATTTAGGATTTAGATGAATCAAATTGTTTTTATTGATCCATGCTTTGGCCCAAACCTTTGTTAGGGTATCCTATATTGTTTTTCATTTTTTTAATCCTTTTTATTGATAAATATCGTATTTAAATTTATTGTTAGAAAAAAGATACTGTATAATTTTTGGTATAAAATTAATAAAAGGCCGAGAGATGTATAAGAAATAACAAGCTGATTTTCATGTTGTTCATGTAAATTATTGTCTTTACCAAGTTACGTCTACTTTTCAAATCTGTATGTCATCCTGTATAATTTATCGCCCGTTGTAAAACACTTATTTTCGAAAACTTTGAATAGAGACTCGTGTTTATTTCAAACTTAGGATATGCCTGTAAAATTCCGTGTTCTAACTCCTTATCATTTGTTTACAACAAAATATTTATGAACAGCTGTATAA
The DNA here is from genome assembly GCF_048544455.1 of Silene latifolia. NCBI lineage: Eukaryota > Viridiplantae > Streptophyta > Magnoliopsida > Caryophyllales > Caryophyllaceae > Silene > Silene latifolia. Next base: position 109,441,988 of record NC_133526.1, read on the forward strand.
AAAGTCCGCGAATGCATTTGTAGTGTAAAGATTTTTCAAGAACCCTTATTAAACATTGAAAAAAATTTGGGTCCTTTTTGTACATTAATTTTGAAGAGTTTAGATGATGTTAGAATTTTGTTTTACCCCAAAACGATTTGTTAAACTTATTTTATGAGCCAATACTTTTTCTTCAACGAAATATTCCAGTCATTAAAGATCTGTTTATAAGTTCCTAAATTGAAATGGTTTAGTCTAAAGTGTTTTAGCTTAATTTTAATTATAAAACACTCCTACTTATAAGATTAAAACTTGATTTATCGATTTCCAAAACAAGGCACTCCTAATAACTTTGAAGAAATGTTTTGTGATGGTTACTATTATTAGTAACTACTATTGTGGACATCGTCATCCGCACGCCAATGTGTGGACATGCAACGTTCTAAAAAAGCCATGTTTTGGGACTTAAAATGCTTTCGACCGGATCGCTTTAGATCGGACGGTTTCGTCTCAATAAAGGTCTCGATGCGATGCAAAGATGTTCGGAGTCGCCACCAAGCAATTGTGGAGTGCTTTAACACCATTCGAGACCAACTTTATACCTTGGTCAAACAAAGCATGAAGCGGTGCTTGCCACAGATACTAAAGATAAGGACTCGTTTTCCTTGAACATTCTATGTCTAGAATGACTCTCGTTGCCATAGATAAGGTCGTCAACTATCCAAAGGTTCCGAGTAAGGGGCGATGGTACGTATAAGGAAGCCCTTTAATTGAACACCCAATCCCGCTCGGGTTAGCGGCCTCTACTAATCGATCGTGGTTGCTAGTGCAAAAGTTGACAAAACGGGTTAAATGCATGAATGCGCATCCAAAAGTTTAACCTAACATGTGAGTATTTGATTAAGTCAGTTTATTTATCCAAGTACCAAGAAATTGGTGTCGAAGTTGGATTTCGATTGATTTACATGAGGAAACGGAAATTAAACATCCATTTACCGTGTTAGGTTTATGGTGCTTAACACGATCTATTTATTTGAAAAAGTGTGTTTAAATGATAAAGTGTAAAATGTAAACTCGTCAATCTGATCTGTATGCATTTGGATTAACCGTAATCGGGATCGCACTAGACAAGTGTTGAAATGAAACAGAACAGTGTCAGGCAGCCCAATTGGGGCACGAGCCTATTGGCATGACAAAGGGCCTTTCCGAGGTTTGTAAAAGTTGGAAAATAAAGAACCCATTGGGGGTGCATGCAATACAGCTGTCAAGTGGGCCAAATGGGTTTGCAAAAGGTTGTTAAAATCGTCTTAAAAGGTTATTAAAACCCTTTGTTGCAAATGTCGTTAAGACCGCATTTATGCTAATGTTTTGAATATGGTTTGCTGACTTGGAGCATTTACCATTATATTGGTAAAATTCCGCGCTGTATTCAGATTTTCAAGCTTGACATGAGTAATTTACAAATAAAAGTGTAAAATCTGTGTGCTTAACCGTTTCGTAACCGCATTCGAATTAAATCGACATGGCATGTACATTAGTCAAGGGGGATGATATATGATATGGTCAAGATAAAGGTGAAAGTAAAATGAAATAAAAGTGAAAGAAAAGTGTTTGGTATGAACTAATTATGTTAAGTTCCCTGCTTTGTAATTAGCCAATATTTGTCATCCTGCTCGGGTTAAACAGACATGGTACAAAAAACAAAGGGTGGTTATGAATATGACTAAAATGCTTGCAATTGTGAATCAATAAACAACAGTGATGAATAAAGGAAAAGGTGTTTAATTACTAACTAATTTGTAATTAGCCAACAATATCATCGAGTCACGGAATAAACCGCCATGGAATAAAGAACCAATGATGATTTTGGCAATGGTCAAAAGGTTGCAAAAGGTTTAAAAAATAAATGGTAAAACCATGAAAGAAAAGAAATAAAAAAAAAAATGTTAAAGGAAGACGAACTCAAACACATTTGAGTTCTGACCTGAAAAGCGACTATGGGTGTTGGTATCTTTGCATGACAAAGAGCTTCTGTCTCAGGGCAAAACTCGGTTTTGGCTCAATCTTTCCACGTTTTGGATCGTGTTATGCATTTTTCATATTTATAAAGTCATAAAAAAAATACATGAAATAAGTGGGATATTTACACCCCAAACTTACATGTTATGATGTTTGCAAGGTAGACGACTATTGAGACGATTTTATCGTTTTGCGACTACTCGGTATCAAAATAAGTTTAAAAGGCTGCCTTAAAATAGGATTTTGTTTCGAAAATATGTTGAAAATATGTCGTTTGAAAACATGTTGATTAATGTGTTGAGTTGGTCAAATTGGTCGGGCAAATACAACGGCGACGGTACCGAACAAAATGTGTAAGGGTTGCGTTTCGGATCGGTTGGTTCGAAACACATGTCGATTTTTGACTTAGGAAGTCGTGTCTAGAATTTTAAGGAAGATGTGAGGGGGAAGACTCTCGTGTACCCTAAAGATGTGCACATGAGGGGGTATTTATAGAGAAATTTAGGGTAGTAACATTACGCCAAATAAGACATCCAATAACGGTCAAATAATGCAACTACCGTTATTAAATAGAAACACAGAACTGTTATTGCAACGACTGTTGTTAAATATATACCACGGTTGTATGACCGTTATATAACATCAATAACGGATCTATAATACCGTTATCACTAATTAAGAAACGTTATAAAACTGTTGTTAATTATGTTTATGGCAACGGGTATACTTTTAAGAAACCGTTATTAAATATTAATAACGGTTTCAAACCCGTTGTCCTAGTTTACTATTGACAACGGTTTAGTGGTTCCAAAACCGTTGTTAAATATTATCTATGATAACGGTTCATTTCGTTATCTTATTTAATTAAATGTCAATATTTAACAACGATTTTATTGCGTGATAAACCGTTGTTATATTTATCAATTGAGGAAACTTTGACAACGGTTCTTCTTAAATTAACTGTTGTTAACATTTTGAAGTCGACAACGGTTATTGTTCGTTATCTTATATTTTTGGCGGTTTGAATGGGGAGGGAAAAGATGTCAACGGTTATTTATCTAAATAAAACCGTTGTCAAATAATTGTTTGCAAATGGTTGTTTTTAACCGTTTTCGTTTTTTAAATTTTTTTTAAATGATTTTAGCTTGTTCTAGCAGCTGCTGAAATGCTATTTTTTCAGCACCATTTGTAGCAGCTGCTGGAATGCTATTTTTCAGCTGCTGCTGAAAAAAGCATTCCAGCAGTTGTGCACTGCATAAATTTAATCCTGCATCAAAATATTAAACCCCGTGATCAATTAAACCCAGTTTCAAAACAGTACAAACAGGATGATCAACAGCCAAAACACAACTTCCTCAAAAAAACAAAAGAAGCCAATACACAATGGCTCTATATATATACACATACACACACACACACACGTACATAAATCATGAGCAAACTATTGAGACTCCGCTAATGAAACAACATAACTGGCCCACATATTTCTCATCCGATTGATGTCCTCTGGCGAATATTCTGGGGCTTTGTTGAGTATTAGGGGAAACTACAATTCAAAATATATATAATCAAAATAGATATAATACATGGAAGTATACAGAATTGAACTCAATTTACATATGAAATAGTTTTTAAATCACACTAACCCCTATCGGAATGGTAGAAAGTTTTCCGTCGATAACCTTCCACATGCAGTGACAAACGTAAAAGGCGCATTGTTTGTCGTCTGGTGCTATAGGAGACTATTATATAAATCACACACAAATCAGCTGAATTAGATAATCAACCTCTCGCATAAACATTAATTAAATGGTACGAGTAATTATTAAGAATACACTTACTATTGGCGTGATAAAATTGAGATCAGTGTTGCTTTCATATTTCCCAAATGGACATAATCTTTTTTTTGCTTCAAAAACACTAATTCATAAATATACACACATGCCATTATTATTTGCATATATATATGGCTCAAGTCATACAATAACAAATGACATTATTGAAGGTTGTAAACTTACTCAGTTATCATCCGTACACAACTGTCAGAGGGTTTGCCTTCGCGAGAGTCAATCCAGTACACTGTTTTTGTTTCCATTTGGATTGCCAGTAGCACCCAATGCTTCCTATTCATTTTGAGACATTGAACTGTTAGTTCATTTACACGCATTTAAGCATGTTAATAATAAATTTATAGAATCGTGATTCATTACAATAATCACGTACTATACATACATATTCTCATTCTAGGGGGCACGCCATAGTTTTTTGGACGACATCAACCGACGAGCGATACTATTGATTTGTTCTTCGCATGAAATTCTGTTAACAGAGAACGCCTTAGGACTCAAGAATCCGTAGGCGTGACTAGGGACCTTCCACTCAGCGAACTGATTATTGAGGTACCTATTACCCCACATGGAACGAAGTTTGTTATTGTAATTGATAATTTTAACAAACATCATTATTCGTAAATGGAAATGACTAAATAGTTATATTAATAAAATTTACTTCATCCAAATCAAAATGTGAACAGCATCTAAATTGTCAAGGTCGACAAATTCCATCAGTTGCTTCGGGTCCAGTATGGCTATATCAGCTGCGCCCATAACTTCCTTTTCAATGCTAATCATGACTACATCACCTGTAGGTGACCTCTTTACAGCCAGGTTGTGCAAAGCCTTCAAATGACGATTTTCATCTTTTTCTTATATTCACACGATTCATATTAAGAATCATAAGCAGGCTTGCCTGCAACAACTTTCGTTAAAGTAGTAGTAATTGCTTTAGCTGCCATCATGGCTTTGCTTAAGTTCTGCAAATGTAAAGATTAAAGTACTTACGATATGTTAATATTCGTACCCTAATATATTTAAACAACAAGTGACCCCCTCAGTAAAGATTAGCGTCTGCATATTGGTACTTCGGGGATGACAACATTGAAGAGTTTGTCAAGCTATTGCACATAAGAGCTTAGAGCTTCTTTCAAATAAGTGACCTCCTCAGTTGGAAATGGTACTTTTACTTCCCCATACTCGTCTTTATATAATTGGGACACTTCCACTTTCCTGCAATTGTGACGAAGGAGTATACGATGAACCTTAACTTGCTGAAGCCGGTCATAATTGAACACGTATCCCATGGCAACAACAACTTCCTGTTTCCCCTGTAAATAGGACAGACGACAAGCCACATTACAATCGCCCTTCATGTCAGCTTTAATCAATTAGTACACATACGTCCACTACCTTTAATAAATTTCCTAAGTAAAAAACGTGTATGATATGAATAATTATAAACTAGCAGCTATTACCTGTTTCGGTGTTGAGAAGAACATCTGATCATCAACTACCTCCACTTCATCCTGTGTCACGACCATCCTGGCATCCTCTTCCTCTTCAACTGCCTGATATCGATCCTCGGCTCCCACTTCAGTCTCCTTTCCCATTTCCTTCTCCCTTATCATGTCATCCTCGGCTTCCTTCTGTATATTAACACTTGTCCATATAACACGTACTGATTTTCCAAATCATATAACACACTGTATATAAGACAAATATTATTACCTCTTTTTCCTCCTCCTCCTCCTCCTCCTCCTCCTCCTCCTCCTCCTCTGCTTCCTTTATGATTTCTTGAACCATATCCAACTCCTTTTCTGATGGCTTTTCCCCAGTTTCCAACATTCTCATCATCAACTTGGCAATTTTATGTAGCTGTGTAGTACAAATTAATGTCAGAATATATAGTTGTAAATTAATTACGTTGGTTCAAATACAGTATTTATAGATTACCTTCTTGGAAGCATCACCACGTCGAGTAGTTTTCCCAAAATACTTAGTGATACAAACATGCGTTCCTACCCCTCTCACACGACCTAGATGCTCTGCTTTGCCGATTGCCCTAGTAAGAATGTCATCACGTCCTTCAGGCTTCCATTTTCATTCCTCTACCTCCTTCTCACAGATCCTCTACATACACATAAAACCATTAAGCAACTCACAATTATATAACTCCGACTAACAGTGGTAGGAGTGACATATTTATTCAAACTTACAATTTTCTCTTTGATGTCCTTATCATATTCAGTTTCCGTCTTTTCATTTTTAAGAGTGTGACCTTCTACCCAAGCATCGTGACGACTGAATTTTCCAAGCTTTGCCTACAATTCATTCATCACATTGATATCCTCTCAAAATATGTATGATTACTATGAACATATATAACATTCGATTAAAACACCTAATAGTCTAATACTATAACAATTATGTACTTACAAGTTTCTTCTTAATCAATCTATAACCACATCGGGAGCCGTAAAAGATGGTCTTTTTCTTTGAAATGCTCGCCTTATTCCTCTCACTCATAGCCTTCATCAAATAAATTGTATCAAGAAACATAAGCATGACCAAACACTAAACTAAGTATACTTCTTTACTTATTATTATTATTAAGTTACCTTAAACTTGTCAGACTGCCTATAAGTGATATAGCTATCCCAATGGTCCTGACTGACATACGGATACTTCTTTTTGGGTGGGTTCTTGTTCATCTCCCCGCTTTCCTTGTTGAACAAGTGGTTCTCAGCCATCTTTAACTTCCAAGATCTGAGGGCTTCCCCTGTCTTTTTTTTAGGTACTTATCATACATTTCGGGGACAACGTAAGCTAACTGCATATATGATGAGCATAGTTGGTACAAGTGTTTCGGCTAATACACATATCAAGTAGTAACTTTATTTCAGCTAAAACATTTTTTATTGTATATACATACCTTTATTCTGTTTATTAGTATGGTGTTCCGTATTTGACTCAGTTCACAGATACGCGGCGTACTGAGAGGCACATATTGTCTTACACAACAACCAATCCAACTTGCAAAATACCCGGCATACTTACCATATGACAGCCCCGTATCTTTATCCCATTGTAAAGGATTAGGTATCTTTCAATTTATTTCTTCTAGGGAAACCCTGGGGCGCATTCAAGCCGCAGTGTGTTGCAAATTATTCTCATCACCTAAGTCGTCGCCTGACGCATTTTCATCGTTTCTTTTGCGCTTTTGGACCATATCTAAAGCAGAAATTAATAAACAAATAATAACAATGCATACTTATAATAACAAATAAATCTCTACAGAGGAGGGTTTATTACTTCTTCAAAGAAGAGAATCCGGATTGATCTGGCGGCGGAAATGGCGATGATGACGATGACTGTGACGGCGATGTGGTAGGCTGGTGGTTGAGGGGAAGCTCAATGTTTGAGAATATTATGTGGGGGAGGGGAAGCTCATAGTATATATGTGTGAATAATACAACACTTGCAAGACCTTGTTTATTGGAAAGTAATAAACACGGTATAAGAAAAACCGTTATATTTTGTTTCCAAATAGACAACGGTTTTGTTTGAAACCGTAATTGATTAGTACTATCTAGAACGTGTTAGAAATAACCGTTGTCTGAAATATTTTCATTTTGTTTGATTTTCCCGCCATGAAATAAAGCAACATTTTTATATACATAACAACGGCCTAAACCGTTATAACTGTACACGTCCAGAACAACGGTTTGGGTATATCCGTTTTACTTTATATTTCATTTTCTTTTATTTTACCGCCAAGAAATAAAGCATCATTTTCATATAGATAAAGCATCATTTTGTTTGATACGATTTTTCCCTAACCCGCTTCTTTGCAACAATGAAAAAAAAGTTTACAAAAGCGAGTTTGATATATATAACAACAAGACAATAATTACACATGACGTAAGATATCTCGATTGGATTGCTTTGATATTTTCACTACCGCCGAAACGTTTTTGGATTTGCTAGTCTCTTCATTAACCCAAATACCTTCATCATGATCCTCCTGTGTATATATGTTTGGAATGTTAACATTTTCAACATCATTACCAAATTGCGATATAGCACTGTGATCAAGTCCTTCAAATTCGACGTCTTCATCATCTGGAATTCGGCGATGGCAAGATAGAACAACTGACCACTTCTTATCCATAGGATCGGTAACATAAAAAGTTGTTTTGCTTGTGACGCTAATATAAAAGGATCGTCCTTGTTTCCAACCTTGTTAAAATTTACTAATGTGAATCCTAAATCATCCTTTCTTACACCATTGTTGTTGTCAACCCAGTTGCACCGAAATAGAGGTATCTCAAAATCCATGTAGTCTAAAACCAATATCTCTTCAATAACTCCATAATATTGCATTGTACCCAAAATAGGATTTTTATCCTTTGAACTAGCAAAGTATATTGCCTCAGAATCTACGCAAACTCCACTATTTTGCATTGTGCTCGCCTCATATTGAATGCGGGTGTAGAAAGTGTACCCATTGATCGCATACCCGCTATAAAAAGTTGCACGAGCATCAGAACCGAAAGCGAGATGTCGTAGGCTGGTTGAGCAATCATCAATTGGGTTGTCATCATCGTAAATAGTATCCTTAAACCAGTCACTAAATTGCTTGTAATGCTTATTTGCATACCACCTTTCGTTCTTTTGAGGGTGTTTTCCCTTAAGGTAACTCTGGTGTTCCATACTGCAAGGCTGGACATGATCATCGTTAAATAGAACGTATGTATGAGCTCTATGTCGCATGTCAGATGACATATCCTTGGAAACACAACCCCTTACACCTTTTCCATTCATCCAGTCACTATGACGATTCGTAGGAGCTCCAATTAACTCATCCAAGGAGAGGTACGCGAAATAATACGAAAGAGCTTCATCGATAATTGCTCGCTCAGTAATACACCCCTCTGGACGATACCTATTAGATGTGTAATCCTTGTAAACTTTCATCAATCGTTCGAATGGGTACTGATATCTCAAATACACTGGCCCGAGATACAAAACCTCCCGGACTAGGTGGACAGTCAAATGAACCATGATAGTGAAAAATGAGGGAGGAAAATACATTTCAAACTGACAAAGACTGGTGATGAGGATCTCCTGCAAAGTTTCCGCTTCATTGGGATCAATGACTTTACTGTTGATTGATTTGAAGAAATAGCAAAATCTAATTATAGCATGTCGAACCATTGGAGGTAGAATGGAACGAACTGCCACAACTAGTATTTGTTGCATCAATGTATGACAGTCATGTGACTTTAAACCAGTAAGTTTTAGGTCCTGCAACGAAACAAAGCTTATAATATTAGATGAATAGCCCTCTGGCACCTTAATACCATGCAAGCATTCACAAAACTCTTTTTTCTCCTTTTTTGAAAGAGTATGAGCTGCAGGCGGCAAAAAAGTCCGATTTCCTTTTGTTTTAGCTGCCAGCTCGGGCCTAATACCCATCTCAATCATATCATCCCTAGCTGCCTTGTCGTCTTTTGTCCTACCCGGGACATTCAGCAGAGTATTGATTATATTATCACAAACGTTCTTTTCAATGTGCATAAAATCTAAGCAATGTTTAACCGGGAGGTCACGCTAGTACGAAAGTTTGGTAAAAAATATGGTTTTTTTTATAACCACGAGTAGACGACTTAGGTCCCTTCTTCCCATATTAATATCTTTCACTTTCTCGTACTCCTCATGACCATTCAAAATCTGAGGACTCCCACGTTGCTCAGGACACCCATTAAACGCCTTGTGAAGCTTACGATAATGATGATCAGGGCATAACCATCGACGATTTCCCCTGTACACATGCTTGCGAGAATGCTTCAAATATTCTGATTCAACATCCCTCCCACACAATGGGCAAGCCTCTTTTCCATGTACAGTATGTCCAGAAAGATCGCCGTATGCCGGAAAGTCAATTATGGTACATAATAACATAGCTCTCAGATTGAAACTTTCCTTCTTATAACCATCAAACACCGGTATCCCTCTTTCCCACCGAATCTTCAGATCATCTAGAAGTGGTTCAAAATACACATCTATATCATTTCCAAGTTGTCGAGAGCCAGATATCAACAAAGACAACATAAGATACTTCCGTTTCATGCAAACCCATGGGGGCAAATTATAGATGGCCAACACAACTTGCCAAGTACTGTGTTGTGTACTCATGTTTCCATGAGGGTTCATTCCATCTGTGGAGAGCGCTAGACGCAAGTTCCTTGCTTCTTTGGTGAAGTCAGGATATTTAGCGTCAAACTCTTTCCACTGTTGACCATCCGCTGGGTGTCTTAACTTTCCATCTTCAATCCTTCCACTATTATGCAAAGTCAACATTCTTGCATCTTCTTCATTCAAATAAATCCTTATGAATCTTGGTATTATTGGAAAATACCATAACACCTTAGCTGGGATCCCTTCCTTAGTCTTATAACGCCATACAGAGTGGCGCGGACAATATGATAATTTCTCATAATCTTTACGGTACAATATGCAGTCATTGGGACAAGCATGTATTTTCTCATATTCCATGCCCAATTCTCTAATCATTTTTTTAGCCTCATATGTCTGACTCGGAAGAACATTACCGTCAGGAAGCATGTCACATAGCAAAGCTAGAAGATCCGTAAAACTCTTATCACTCCACTCATTTGCCCCTTCAAGTTATATAACTTTACCACCGCGGACAATTTGGTTTACTTCTTATAATCAGTAAATAAAGGCATTTCAGATTGACTCAACTTCTCAATTAAATCATCAGCATATATTTCCCCATCACCGGTAGCTTCAAAATCATCGAATCCATCATCTTCAGCAAACTTCTCACCTAAAACAACTTCAGGTGTAGGTGAATGATTGTTTACACACACATCATATGCCTCATCCCCTATATCTAAACCAGCAGCTTCATGTGTATGATTATTTACCTCTACATCAGATTCCCCATCCTCATCCTCTAATTCTTCATGAAAAATCCAACGCCTATAATCTCTACCGAAACTATTCTTTTCTAAGTGTATTTTGACATCTGTGATAGGCAAAACCCTAATATTACCACATCTATTACAAGGGCAGGGGATTGATGAGTGGAGATGAAAATTTTCACTAATGAAATTGTAAAATTCAGCAATTCCATCATTATAAATGGGATCACCAATTTCACCATCAATCATCCAAGTACGACCCATATATAAGCCAGTAGCTATGAAAATGAGATTACCTTTTTTAAGCTATAAAGATTAATAACGGCGACGACGGCAAAGATGACTTCTTTAATTAGTTTTTCATTATAAATAACACCCTAAAAAAATAAATACTCTATATATACGCTAGTTGGTAAACTAAAATCACAAACTTTTCAGTTTTCACAGTGGATCTATTTTTACAACGGTTTAAGAAACACCGTTGTTAATTGTTGTAATATGACAACGGCTTTAAAATAACCATTGTTGATATATGTAATATGATAACGGCTTAACAAAGAACCGTTATCATTTTGTCTTAATTATTATTGATATAACGGTTCCAATTCTTATTATCTTATTATGCCGTTTCCATTCTTTTTTATTATTATAAGTAGAAAGTTAGTCATTATAATATTTTATTTGGTGGATTGAATTTGAGTGTAAGGACTTGGTTAAAACGTAGTAACAAATAATATAAATAAATAAACTTTTTCTCAAATAACCACCATAATCACAATACAACTCATAATGTCATATAATAATTAAAGACTTAATTAGAATCTGATGAAGAATTAGGATAGTCTTCATGCCCAATTTCGGCATACATCAAGTCGTAGATCGACTCTTCATCATCAGCGGGCAGCGCAGCTGGTGGAATGGCCTCTTTCTCCCATGACATAGGCACGGTTGCAGGAATGTGCTGCCTCCTGTAATGTATCAGCAGACGATAATCGACATGGGTCGCAACCCATAGATAAGGGCCCTTTTGTTTAGTATCCGAATAAAAGTCCTCTTTCCCCGCATCTTTCCCCGCAAATCTAGCCCCTAATGTTCTTGACTGACGAAAACTATCATGGCAGTTGGCTTCGTCAACCTCGATAAAAGCGAAGCCTATAAAACCTTGCTTGTTTGTAGACACAGGGTACACTTTTTTAACCGCAGTGAAATTGGAGTCATGAAGCATTTGCGTCAACCACCCAAAATTAGGGTTTAAACCCTTTCCATTCCCATCATAACGAACCGGGAGATTATGGAGAATACAAGTAAAAGGCTGTGCATAACGATGACGTGATTGTAGCTCCGATACACCAGCCATATTTTTTTTAGAGAGAAATTAAAGAGTAAATGTTTGATAATTTAGATTTTGACCTAAAACATTATGAAGACATATTTATAGAATTATTTTGGTCAAATTGAATATTATTGGTCAAACTGAATATTTATTAAAGTTCTGATAACGGTTACAAGAAACCCGTATCTATAACATAACAACGGATACCACAAACCGTTGCTGGTGCTAATTTAGTAACGGTTTTCGAAATGCCGTTTTCTTAAATTGGTAACGGTTGTCTAACAACCGTTGATAAGAGCGATTTTATAACGAGCTTTTGGAAACCGTTAAACGTTTTTGATAACGGTTTGTTAAACAACCGTTGTCACATTATAATAAGAATGGTTTTCGACGGAAACCGTTATTCTTATTATCGTGGTCTAGGTTTTCGCCAATATTTTGAAAATGGTAATCTAAGTGTCGTTATTAAATGCATTAAACCGTTGTGATACGCTCCTTATTGATTGCCAAATTTGGCGTAGTGTATGTCGGTTGAGTTTGCTTAGTGGCTACGCAGAGGCCCACAAGGGGCGCGAGCTCTACGATGAGGGAAATAGTCCCTGTCATTTTCAAGTTTAGATTATTCCTTTGTTTTTTCCAATCTTGTTTTTTTTGGAAGAAATCAGCTTTTCATTAGAATAAGAAAAACACAATTTCTTATAAGCCAGCCGCTAATAGTATGTATAGTCTATGGAACCAAATGAGTAACTACCTCATCAAATAGGCAGTCACTAACATTCGCATATAATCTAATTGATACAAAATACTTAATTAACTTGACCAGCTGATCCACATTCCGAGATGTCCCCACAAATAATCGTTGGTTTCGTTCCTGCCATAGAAGGTAGACAACTGCAGCAAGACACCCACGAGCCCACTTCTTCCTCCACCCCTTGCCCTTATACCTGGACAGGGAAATCAACTCCTGCCTCAAGCATACAGGCCGTCTAGTAAGTCCCAGCCAAAGAAGGATTTGTTGGAACACAACATTTGAGAAAGGACAGGCAAAGTATATATGACTGATGCTCTCCATAACAGCCAAACAGAGAGAGCATCTATTTACTAATACCAGTCCACGCCTAATCAGGTTATCCACAGTAGGCAACCTGTTTTGGACAGCTAACCTGGTGATCACAGCATGTTTAGGCAGGACCACAGGATCCATTAATGGCCTTGCCCATTGGAGTTGAGGATGATAACCCTGGAAAATAGAGTACACCTTGATGAGAAGTAGCTTACTAGTTGAACTCCATTCCGCCAGAAGAAGTTTAGCCCTGTCCATGGACCCAACCAGAGAGATAAATGCATCCCTAGTAATCAGCAGAGCTTTCTAGATGATGGAGGCAGAATTACCAGGAACTACACTCCAACAATCAGCTCTCTGAAGGTAATAATGAGTACACCAGTGCACCCATATAGAAGATGCACCAGTAGAGATCCTCCAAAACATTCTCAGCAGCAACGTCTTGTTCCAGCTCAGAATTTCTCTAATATCAAAGCCCCCTTGCTGCCTAGTTCTACACACCCTATTCCAAGAGAAAAATACCATTTTCTTTGTAGCCTGATAATTCCACAAGAATTTGCGACAAAGCATATCAATCTCATGCATCACACCCTTGTGCAGCAGAAAACTAGCACACCAAAAAGTCTCAATGCCAAAAAATTACAGAGTTAAGCAATTGAATCCTACCTGCATAGGACAGGAATTTATTTGCCCAATAAGTAACCTTACATTTGATTTTGTCCAGGAGAGAGTGGTACATATCTCTGGTGAGCCTAGAAGAATGAAGAGGAACACCAAGATACCTAAAAGGAAAGGCCCCCTCAAGATAACTAGTGTCCCTCAGAATGAGCTCTTTGACTTCAGGATGGACGCCTCCAAAATAAATGTTGGTCTTAGATGGTTTGGGCTGCAATCCAGAGTATTCAGCACAAGTCTGTAGACAAGATTCCACAGCTTTGACAGAAGGGTAGCCCCCTCTGGCAAAGACTAAAAGATCGTCTGCAAATATAAGGTGAGTGAGCCCTATTCTGCAACACTTTGGATGATAAATGAAGTTTGAATCATTAAGTCTTCGTAGCATCCTAGAAAGAACTTCCATACTAAGCACAAACAACAATGGAGAAAGGGGGTCCCCTTGCCTAAGACCCCTTTTACCCTCAAAGTACCCCACAGAAGATCCATTTATGTTTAGAGAAAAACGTGCTGAAGTGATACAGGTAATAATCCAATGACAAAACTTAGGAGGGAAGCCAAACAGAGGTAGAATAGCCTTGAGGAAGTCCCAATTTACTGAATCAAAGGCCTTCTTAATATCCACTTTTATAACACATCTTGGAGAAGAGTTATTCCTACCATAGCCAGATACCAATTCATGGGCCAACATTATGTTATCCCCTATGGACCTATCCTTAGTGAAAGCAGACTGCTCCAGCCCTACTAAGTCAGACATCACACTCTTAAGCCTTTTTTCCAATCTTTTGTTCCTTTTTGTTTTGTATTTGTTTTTTGTGGTTACTTATTGGTGTAAGCTTACTTTTGGGGGTTATTTGGAGTAACTATTTTTTGTACTTGACTCGAATTTGACATGTGTCGAGTTGGCATTTGAATTTTAAATCGGTTTTTGACCCAGAGTCGGTTTTAACTCTAAATAGTGTTATTTTAATGCAAATGGCGTGATAAAACCTTTTACGACATTATTTTTGATGTTCAAGACTCGGGTTGACTCGGTTTGCGGGTTTCTAAGTTGGTTTAGGGTCCGAAGTCAGTTTTAACTCTAGATAGTGTTGTTTTAAAATAAGTGAAGTTAGAAAACCAAACCAAAAAACGTATACATGTCTCAAACTAATTGTCTAAACAGCTAACTGAAATGTTTATGAAAACTACTAAACTACAGCGGAAGACTTCTATCATCAGACCGTGGCACATCCCACTTATCCCAGTACTCAACTCATACCTGCTCAATATCTACTCACCATCCCCGAATGGATCACCGCAGGTTTTAAAACAATAAACCGGGGTCAGTACTATTCACACAATTTATATAACCAACAAGATAAGAAAACAAGACAAATTCAAGCGTCACACACAATCACCCACTCCAATCAATCTCCGTCACCGACTGTCCACTAGACCAGCCCTGCCAGTGGGGGACCGCAGCCGTACCCACCAAATCCTCGCTCATCATACCGAGCGATAACCCTGTCCCATTAATGTGCATATCCCTTTCCGTGGAGGGTTCCACGAAGGGCGAAACCAGGGCGTGAAGCCACTCCCGCAAGTGACTCCACTCAGCCGAGAACGCATCTCGAGAACCAGAGACAAACAATCACAATCACAATCACAATACAACATCAACAACCGTCTGAATCAATCAACAATCATTAACTACAGCACAATCACCACACATTATGTAACTAATACTGAGTAGGGAAACCATACCTGGAAAGCACAACAATCAGACGATCTCACAGCTGATATCAAAACGCTTCCTCTACGAATCCTCCTCCTAATATACAAACATATAATCACTACCAATCATAAAAACAACAAAACCCCCAAATCCCCAAATTAGGGTTTGACCAACTTTAAAGAAACATTATAAAAACGGTATATAGGTCTTACCCTCGACGCAAGGATCACAACGGTATAAAGAAAGGTGAAATACGACCTTCGAAGCTCCGGGATTTGCCAACAATGCGATTAAAGCGAATGACGTAGTTTGATTTCTCTTCTCACAGTGATTAGGTTTTAAAAAGTGTTTTAAGAACAATGACGGAAGTATTATATACTCTAATCGCATTATTAACAAAACCCGAGAAATCATCCCCCGTAAACCGGATACTCGATCGAGTAGCTAAGGTACTCGATCGAGTGCCCCCTTACTCGATCGAGTACCCAACAGGTCAGAAACTATTTTAATCTGCAACTCGCCCTTACTCGACAGAGTAAGGCCTACTCGATAGAGTACCCAGAGACTCATAAATACGTAGTATTACAGTCTTCCCTCCTTAAAAAGAACTTCGTCCCCGAAGTTCAAACCACAACAAAACACAGACTCACACTACGCACTCCCGACTCAACAACCAAAACAAAACTCAACATAAAACATGTTACTAACCCAAACTCAACCAGACTCAACGACAACAACCATACCGTCACAACATAAAAAGGGTATAAAAACTCTTAAAAACTCTTTGCGATCATCTCCTAGCCCCCTAAAAGAAACAAGGTTACGTCCCCGTAACCATACATACCTGATCAAAAAGGAAAGGGTAACGCTCTCTCATGGCATCCTCTGCCTCCCATGTAGCTTCCTCAGTCTCGTGGTTAGACCAAAGGATCTTAAGCAAAACTGTCTCACCACTCCTAGTCTTCCTAACCTTCCGGTCAAGAATCTGCTTAGGTACCTCAAGATATGATAAGGACTCTTCTAGCTCTAAGCTCTCTGCCTCTAACACATGTGACGGGTCACTCACATACTTCCGCAGCTGCGATACATGAAACACATTATGCACTCTCTCTAACGCAGCCGGTAAAGTCAGACGATATGCAACCTCCCCAACTCGCTCTACGATCTCATAAGGCCCGATGAACTTCTGACTCAGCTTGCCTTTCTTCCCAAATCTTATAACCCCACGCATAGGAGACACTTTCAGAAGAACCTTATCCCCAACCTGAAACTCTATATCCCGGCGATGTAGATCTGCATAACTCTTTTGCCTATCCTGAGCTGCTCTCATCCGTTCCCTGATCATCTTAATCTGTTCAACCATCTCATGTACCATCTCTGGTCCTGGAACCACAACCTCAGCACTGTCGTCCCAACAAATCGGACTCCTGCATCTCCTCCCATATAAAGCCTCAAACGGTGCCATGCCAATACTAGTGTGATAGCTGTTGTTGTAAGAAAACTCTATCAAATCCAACCTTTGTTCCCAGCTACCACCAAAGTCCATCACACAAGCTCGCAACATATCCTCAAGAGTCTTGATCGTTCTCTTAGTCTGACCGTCTATCGCAGGATGAAAAGCTGTACTCATCTTCAAAGTTGTTCCCAAAGATTCCTGCAACTCTTTCCAAAACCTTGAGATAAATCTCGCATCTCTGTCAGACATTATGTCCTTAGGGACTCCATGTAACTTTAGCACATTCTTTCGATAAGCCATAGCTAATTGTGCTTTAGTCCATGTATCTTTCATTGGTACAAAGTGAGCTGACTTGGTCAGTCAATCCACTATTACCCATATCATGTTGTTGCCTTGTTGACTCTTTGGCAAACCCACGATAAAATTCATAGAAATGGATTCCCACTTCCACTCAGGTACGTCTAAAGACTGAATCTTACCTTGTGGTCGTCGTTGTTCCCCTTTAACTCTCTAGCATGTCAAACAACGGGCCACAAACTCAGTTGTTTCTTTCTTCATCCCAGGCCACCAAAACGTGTTCTTCAAATCCTTGTATAGCTTGTCACCACCTGGATGTACTGAATACGGTGTACAATGTGCCTCTGTCATGATTGTCTTTTTCAGCTCCTCATTATAAGGGACACACCACCTACCGTCGAACCTCAAACTACCATCTATATGAATAGAGAATCGAGACACTGTCCCTTTCTCTACTTCAGCTTTCCACTCAACCATCTTAGGATCCATAGCCTGTTTACCTCGAATATCATCATAAAGATCAGGCTGCATTGTCAAATCTCCCACAGCATCCCCTCTCTGCATCATATGTATCCCAAACTTCCCCACCTCATCTCTCAACCTTATCAAAGATAGAGCTGTACACAAGGAATGTAAACTCTTCCTACTCAAAGCATCTGCAACAACATTGGCTTTCCTTTCATGGTAGATAATATCAATGTCATAATCGCCAATCAGCTCCATCCACCTCCTCTGTCTCATGTTCAACTCCTTTTGAGTGAAGATGTAATTGAGACTCTTGTGATCCGAAAATACCTTAAAGGTCGCCCCATAAAGGTAATGTCTCCATATCTTGAGAGCAAACACCACTGCACCCAACTCTAGATCATGTGTAGGGTAGTTCTCCTCATACGGCTTCAATTTCCTAGAAGCATAGGCAATCACCTTACCGTTCTACATCAATACACATCTCAACCCATTCTTTGAGGCATCTGTATAAACCTCAAGGTTCTCGATCCCTTCAGGCAATGCTAAGATAGGAGCTGTGGTCAAACGCTCCTTTAATGTTTGGAACGCTTTCTCACAACTCTCATCCCAACAAAACCTGTTCTCTTTCCTCATCAAAGCTGTCATAGGTCTAGCTATCTTGGAGAAATATTTCACAAACCGTCTGTAGTATCGAGCTAAACCCAAGAAACTCCTGATCTCAGCAACATTCTTTGGTGCTTCCCACTTTATCACTGCCTCAATCGTTGCTGGATCCACAGCTACTCCCTCCTTAGAGATCACATGCCCCAGAAAAGCAACTTTCTGTAACCAGAACTCACACTTGGACAGCTTAGCATACAACTCATGCTCCCTCAGAGTCTGCAACACAATCCTCATATGCTCCTCATGCTCCTCCTTAGTCTTAGAGTAGACTAAGATGTCATCGATAAACACCACCACAAACATGTCTAAAAACTGTCTAAATATTCTGTTCATCAAATCCATAAACACAGCCGGTGCATTAGATAACCCAAACGGCATCACCACATACTCATAATGACCATACCTCGACGTGAAAGCTGTCTTTGGTATGTCCATTTCTCTAATCTTCACCTGATGGTATCCCGACCTCAAATCAATCTTAGAAAAGACTGATGCACCACTCAACTGATCAAACAGGTCATCTATCCTTGGCAAAGGATACTTGTTCTTCACCGTCACTCGGTTCAGCTCCCTGTAGTCTATGCATAACCTCAGACTCCCATCTTTCTTCTTCATGAAAAGAACTGGTGCTCCCCAAGGCGATACACTAAGTCTAATGTATCCCTTCTCTATCAGATCATCTAAATGTTTCCTGAGTTCCTCCATCTCTTTAGGACCCATCCGGTATGGTGCCTTAGAGATTGGCCCCGTCCCCGGTTTCAACTCAACGGTGAAATCTATCTCCCTCTTCGGTGGCAACCCCAGAATCTCCTCTGGAAAAACATCTGCAAACTCTCCCACCACTGGTATCTAATCAACTATCGGACTCTCTATCCGGTCATCTCTCACATGGCACAAGATCAAAGGACATCCCTTCCTCAGATAAGACTTCAAGGTGACAGTTGCAATCAACTTAACTTTGGGTTTGACTAGAAACCCACGATAAGACACACTAACACCCTTAGGTCCTCTCAAAGACACTTTCTTTTGATGACAGTCTATCTTAGCTTTATACTTTCCTAACCAATCCATCCCGACTATCATCTCAAAACCGTCAAAAGGAAACTCTAGCAAGTCTACAAGTAGATCAACTTGCCCAACTATCATAGATACATCTGTAAACAACCTCCCACATGATACAGACTCACCCGAAGATATAAAAACTTTTTCACGTACAGACTCATATACCCTCAAACCCAACCGTTTAACATGACTCGAAGATACAAACGACTGAGACGCCCCCGAATCAAACAAAACAAAGGTATGAATACCGTTAACAAGAAAAGTACTGGCTGATGTGGTCGGCTTAGCACCCGACCCCTGATTGTTGTTGTTGTTCGTAGCTGGTTTCTTATAAGAATTAACGCCATTGCGGTTACCTCCACCCTGATAGCTCTGACTTCCCCGGTTAGACCATGACCCACCTGGTCTGTTGCTCGCATAACTCTGTGCAGGTCCTTGAGAATAGCTCCCGAGCCGATCCCCCGAAAAGCTCCCGGTGCACTCGTGCACTCATGTCTCTTGTGGCCTACACCACCACAAACCATAGCAGTCATCCCCCAACAACCACTACCACTCACACGGCCACGCCCAAAGGAAGCCCCAAAGATCGAATCCTGACCCAAAAGAAAACTCTCTAGCTTGGGTGTGGTTGCCTTTCTTATGACTAGATTGGCCACCACCCTCACTCTCAGCCTTTCTTTTCTCACTCACTCTCTCCTGAGCCATCTCCACCAACCTCTCAGCTCTCCCAGCCCTCTCATAAGCTTCCTTAACATCGGTAAGGACTCCCACGGGTAACTTATCCATAATCTTGGGTGTCAACCCTCTCTCAAACCTCAGCGCCAGGTTATCCTCACTCAAACCCATATCCTCAGCATACCTAGACTTCTCATTGAACTCGCTTGTAGTACTCAAGAATCGACATATCGATGTCATCTTAAACCCATCAAACTCCTCCCTCAGCTTACTCCTCACATGCTCCGGTACAAACACTTTCCTCATAGCCCTCCGAAACTCTTCCCAAGGTATAGCAGGTAAGCCCTGGTTCGCATACATCTCCCTAGCACTCACTTTCACCGTATCCCACCACTTGCCAGGTGCTTCCCTCAGGTAGAATGCAGCTTGTTCTACTCTCATCTCATCAGGACAGTGAACCAGGTCTAGTATGTTCTCCATCTCACGATGCCCGTTGTCAAGAAGGTTTGGTTCCCCGGTTCCCATGTACTATTTTGGGTTAAACCTCGCTATATAGAGACTGATCTTAGAGTGATCAACCTCCTTATCCTTATCCTTATCCTTATTCACTTTCTTTAAGGCCCCAGTAAGAGCATCTTGGTGCTCCAACATCTTAACGATATCATCCATATTCATGGTCTCAGCTCTCGCATAATACGTGTTTCTCTTGGGCGGCATCTTGAAACTATATGAGAAAGGGTATATATAAACATACGCACTAAAACCTCAAAACACGAAAGCGGACTGCCCAGAACACACTCGATCGAGTGCCTAAACCTACTCGATCGAGTAAGAGGCTACTCGATCGAGTGCCCACCATACGCGATCGAGTGCCTCGACATCAGACCCCAAACAGACCTTCTAATCTCTAACATACTCGACCGAGTAGCCAGGCTACTCGATCGAGTGACCCCCTACTCGATCGAGTGCCCTAGGTACTAGATCGAGTGCCCAAAAACTCGATTCTGGTTACAAAATCGTCAAATACCCAATCGATCGAGTCAGACCCACTCGATCGAGTCATGCTAACTCGAATATGCTACCCGCATACTATATCATATCCCAACATATGAAACAACTTTATAAATACAACATTATATCATAGTTAAGCATACTATGCTACTCAACTCTTCATATGATTAACGAAACAATTATATCATGTTATCAAACGCCACATAGTAAACATCCAACATGCTTCTTATTCCAACACAGTTCTATATGTCTCATCAATCTTTCATTCATATTCTCAACCTTCTACTCCAAACATCCAACAAATTACAACATACTTCATCACATCCACACACAAGCGAACAAACAACACATACGACTTGACATACACCCCCCATGTGACGGGTTCAAAATTGTAGGGCGAGTTCGCGACTTTAGGACGTCTCCGAAGCCTTTGCATTAGCTCCTACAACCTTTACCCCGGGTTCATTTTAATTGACTCAATATATTCATTAGGTTCATTGGTTACAGGTTTCAGGATCGTCGCTCTGATACCATTTTATAACACCCCCATACTCCAAGTGCCTTACCAGGACCACCCAGGTATAAGGATGTTACCATCTCGGTTACCCAAGGCAATGATAATCAAATAAACAATATTGAAACAACGTTTAAATAGAAATACTTTAGTGAAAGGTTACAATCCAAAAACCAAACCAAAATACGTATACATGTCTTAAACCAACTGTCTAAACAGCTAACTGAAATGTTTATGAAAACTACTAAGCTACAGCGGAAGACTTCTATCATCAGACCGTGGCACATCCCAGCTATCCCGCAAGACTCAACTCATACCGCTCAATATCTCGCTCACCATCCCCGAATAGATCACCGCATGTTTTAAAACAATAAACCGGGTCGCACTATTCACACAATTTATATAACCAACAAGATAAGAAACAAGACAAATCAAGCGATCACACACAATCACCCACTCCAATCAATCTCCGTCACCGATCGTCCACTCGGACTTTGGACCGCCACGCCATGGGGGGGGGACCGTACCCACCAAATCCCCGCTCATCATACCGAGCGATAACCCTGTCCCATTAATATGCACATCCCCATCCGCGGCGGGTTCCACGAAGGGCGAAACTAGGGCGTGAAGCCACTCCCGCAAGTGACTCCACTCAGCCGAGAACGCATCTCGAGAACCAGAGACAAACAATAACAATCACAATACAACATCAACAACCGTCTGAATCAATCAACAATCATTAACTACAGCACAATCACCACACATTATGTAAGTAATACTGAGTAGGGAAACCCTACCTGGAAAGCACAACAATCAAACGATCTCACAGCTGATATCAAAACGCTTCCTCTACGAATTCTCCTCCTAATATACAAACATATAATCACTACCAATCATACAAACAACAAAACCCCCAAATCCCCAAATTAGGGTTTAACCAACTTTAAAGAAACATTATAAAAACGGTATATAGGTCTTACCCTCGACGCAAGGATCACAACGGTATAAAGAAAAGTGAAATCTGACCTTCCAAGCTCCGGGATTTGCCAACAATGCGATTAAAGCGAATGACGTAGTTTGATTTCTCTTCTCACATTGATTAGGTTTTAAAAAGTGTTTTAAGAACAATGACGGAAGTATTATATACTCTAATCGCATTATTAACAAAACCCTAGAAATCATCCCCCGTAAACCGGCTACTCGATCGAGTAGCTAAGGTATTCGATCGAGTGCCCCCTTACTCGATCGAGTACCCACGCTACTCAATCGAGTACCCAACAGGTCAGAAACTATTTTAATCTGCAACTCGCCCTTACTCGACAGAGTAAGGCCTACTCGATAGAGTACTCAGAGACTCATAAATACGTAGTATTACAACCATTGTTAAACCCTTTCCTCTCAACCCTAAAATCACCACAACTCACTCAATTCTTCACCAATCTTGTTCCTTTTCGCGCCATTCTCATCCTTTTCTCATTCCCCTTCCTTCTAAGTAAGAAAGTCACCATCTTCCCTCTTATTTTGAAATTCTTATCTTACAAGGATATGGATTCTTGACTTAATACCTTTATTTTTGTTTTTAGGGGAAGATTAAGACAACCCGGAGGAGGATAGCTACATCATTGACAATTACTTAGAAGATTGAAGTGCAAAAAGGTAACGGTGATGGGTTACTCGACTTTTATGTCAAAATTGTGTGAATTATATAGTATTAGACTCATATGAATGTTAAATTTGGTCTCTTTCATGATTTGTGGCGATTTGGTGTTGAGTAGATTACTTGTATGATAATTCTCCTATGTTTAAGGAGTAATTTCATGTCTTGTTATCATATGGTGAAATATGAGATTGTGTTAGTGAAATTCCCTCATAATTACATGATTAAGCTTTACTTTAATGATTTATAATCCACCCCATATGTTAATTAAATCTGGAAAGTGGTAATTTTTCATGTATTCATCATATTAGAGAAATATAAGATGATTGAAATTAAGATGGTTGAATTTGGAGATCTTTGGATGGGCATTTGTTGAATTTTCGTGTACTGTAAGTCCCTGCCGGTGGGCCGGCAGCCGGCCTTCCCAACCGGCAGTGACACCTTGTAATTATGAGTTGGAAAAATTGGGAAATTAGCCTTTGTATGTCTCTGCCGGTGGGCGGGCAGCCGGTCCACCAACCGGCAGAGAGTCCCTTGTGTTTTTGCTAAGTTCTTATGGTAGAATGTATGTCCCTGTCGGTGGGCCGGCAGCCGGCCTACCCAACCGGCAGCGAGTACACTAATTTTGGTGTCATTTTATTATAGGGTGTATTCCCTGCCGGTGGGCCGGCAGCCGGTGCACCGGCAGAGAACACACATTGAGTATTATTGACCTTGTTTACCTTGACTTGTATTCCCTGCCAGTGGGCCGGCAGCCGGTGCACCGGCAGAGAATACACTTTCATCTATTTTGACCTTGTTTCACCTTAGCATGCATCCTCTGCCGGTGGGCCGGCAGCCGGTGCCCACACAGGCAGAGAGCACCTGATATTTGTTATACTCTTATACTTATGCATGCTTCACATGAATTGTTTACGTTATGTTTGTGCAATCATTTTTACGCGTATCTGTGACCCAAGTGTGGCGATTTACATTGTGTTACGACTTGATACTCCTTATTTACCCCTTTCGAACCTTTGGTCACAAGTGTGAGCCATGTTTCCGGATTGGGTTATCTTTCCTCTTTCGGACCTTTGGTTACGAGTGCGTGCCATGTTTCTGAACTAGGATATCCTTCCGCCTTTCTTCGGACCTTTGTTTACGAGTGCGTGCCATGTTTCCGTTTAGAGGTGACTCGACCTTTGGTTACGATTGCGTGCCATGTTTCGAGTCTTGGATACGATTAGTATATCGTTTGTCGAATCGGGTGTTGTCCATCCCGTGAGTCTGGATCCAGGTTTAGACTAGGACCGTATTATGATCGTCGTCCTACCAGGAGGTTGGAGTCTAGGTTGGATGTCTTGTTTGTCTATACTTTGTATTTTGTCTTACATTTGAGCCGAGTCAATATCTGACCGTTTGACCTAATTATTCTTCTCTCATTTTTGCATAACTATTCTTATTGCATTTTGCCTTCTAATCATGATTCTCTTGTTACGATAAGTATTTATTCTTATGCTTGTTTGTTTAATTAAATTCCTAATTACTTGTATTTTGACATATTGTGGCTAGGAGAACCCTGAGTTACTCCCCACTGACTGTGGCGTTCATGTTTACATGAATGACAGGTTCGTGATGCAGATGTTATGGGGAAGACGTGTAGGCTAGCGAGATCATTGACCCTTGGACCCTATTTATCTTTTGCTAGACTCACCTACTTTTAAACTCGTGTTCATTCGTGGGATGTCTTTTCCCCAATAAATAGACTCGTGTTGTAAACTTAAATTTAACTAGCTACACTTATTTATCGTTGTTTGTGATACCTCGCGTTGGACTTCAATAGAAGCCTCAAAAGTTTTAAAAATCCCGTGTTTTCCGCTATATTTTACTATTTATTTTTATTGCCTTAACGAGGGGTGTCACAGTTGGTATCAGAGCATATGTTGCTCCCGACGCACACACGTGTACCCCAACCTAAATTTTTAACTTGACCTTGAATAATGAATGAGAGATGGGTAGGATTAAGGACCTAAGTTGGTAGTCTTCTTGTGTATGCTTTGTGGTAGGTTCTAACTTGTTTACTCTTGTGCAAAAGATGTTGCGACCAATCAATGTGGAAAATGCTATCATGCAAGCCCTCACTCAAGTGCTTGCTAATCAACAAAATGCTTAACCCGCTCCCCTTCCAAATGAAGCTAACCGTCAAGGAAGCTATGCTTGGATTGCAAGTCAACTAGCAAGGAACAAGGCTAGGACCTATGGTGGTGAAGTGGATCCCGTTGCTCTCTCGGAGTGGTTTCGTAATATGGAGAAGAACTTCTCTCTCTTTGATGCCCGAGAGGAGGACAAGGTGAGGTTAGCCTCACACTTTCTTGTGAAGGAAGCCGATATGTGGTGGACTTTGACCGGTCCTACCGCTACTCAAGACCCCAACTTTGACTGGAGCCGCTTCAAGTCACTCGTGGAGACCCGCTTCTACCCTAAGGAGCTCAAGCAACAAAGATTGAAGGAGTTCATGGACTTCAAGCAAGGGAAGCTATCGATTCAAGCCTACACCGACAAGTTTAACGAACTCGCTCATTATGCCTCCAAGTTCGTGAAAGATGAAGAGGATCGTGTCTACTTCTACAAGAACAAGTTGAACCCTAAGGTGGAAAGCATGGTGAGAAGAAGCTCAACTACCTTTGTGGAAGTCTATGATGATGCTATTTGGGCCGAAAGCTCTTTGAAGGCTATTGAAGAAGAATCCAAGCCCCACTCCTCTTCTCATTCTTACAGTTCTAACTTTCATGGAATGAGACCATTTGTGCCTTCCACTCCAAACTATGCCAACAAGACGAGGTTTGTGCCAAGGATACAAGACCATGGAGGACAAGAACCAAGAGTTCAAGAACCAAGAGGACAAGCTCACACCTCAACTAATAGGCTTGAGAAAGACCGTAAGTGCTACCATTGTAGACAAGCCCCACACCCCGGAGTTGGATGTTATGGCAAGCCCTTGACTTGCTTTCATTGTAAGAAGCTCCGACACCGTATTGCTGATTGCCCCGAGAAGAAGGATGCTCCTACTCCAAATGCTAGGCCAAGATGAACCATCTTTGTCATGAGTCGAGCCCAAGCCGCCGCTCATCCCGATATCATTACGGGTATGTTCTCAATTTTTGATCAACCTTGCCTCATTTTATTTTATACCGGCGCATCTTTATCTTTTATATCTTCCAAGTTTTCCGAGAAACTAGCCCTTGAGCCCATTCCTAGTGAGGAAACTTCTATATCCTTACCTTCCGGAGAAATGTTCTCTTGTTCCCTTTCTTTCTCCGACATTCCTATCTCGATTTCGGGAACCTTGTTCCCCGCTAACCTACTTCGTTTTCCCCTTGAGGAATTCGATGTAATTTTGGGTATGGATTGGTTGTCAAATTATGATGCAAGATTCGAGTGTAGAGACCAAAAGATTTGCCTCAAGAGTCCGCTAGGAACCCGTGTATCCTATAGAGGAGTACGTTCCCAAGAAGGTGTGAAATTGATCTCCGCTTTGAAGTTGATGAGTATGAAGAGGAAAGGTTACCAAATCTTTCTATGTGTGGTGACTTCTACCTCCCCTTCCTTACCAAAGATCGAGGAAGTGCCCGTGGTTTGTGATTTTGCCGATGTCTTTCCGGAAGAATTGCCCGGAATCCCTCCCGAGCGTGATTTTGAGTTCTCTAT
The DNA here is from genome assembly GCF_048544455.1 of Silene latifolia. Taxonomy (NCBI): domain Eukaryota; kingdom Viridiplantae; phylum Streptophyta; class Magnoliopsida; order Caryophyllales; family Caryophyllaceae; genus Silene; species Silene latifolia. The sequence continues at coordinate 109,469,046 of NC_133526.1, forward strand.
CGACCTTGTACCCGGAACCGGTCCGATTGCTAAAGCCCCATACCGTATGGCGCCAACCGAGTTGAAGGAGTTGAGAAAGCAACTTGATGAGATGATTGAGAAAGGATTCATTAGACCTAGTGCCTCACCTTGTGGTGCTCCCGTTCTCTTTGTGAAGAAGAAAGATGGATCCATGAGACTTTGCATTGACTACCGCGAACTTAACCGTGTCACAGTCAAGAACAAGTATCCTCTACCAAGAATTGAAGATTTGTTCGATCAACTCAAAGGTGCTTCTACTTTTTCCAAGATTCATTTGAGATCCGGTTATCACCAAATCCCTGTTCGTGAGTCCGATATCCCCAAGACCGCCTTTAGCACAAGGTATGGACACTTTGAGTTTAAGGTGATGCCCTTTGGTTTAACCAACGCCACTTCTATCTTCATGGACCAAATGAACCGAACCTTTAGTGAGTTCTTGGACAAGTGTGTCTTGGTCTTCATTGACGATATCCTCATCTATTCCAAGTCTGAAGAAGAGCACGCCGATTATCTTCGCATCATTTTGGAGATCCTCCGTCGTCAAAAGTGGTTTGCCAAATTCTCCAAGTGTGAATTTTGGTTGTCTAAGGTGTCTTTTCTAGGCCATGTAATATCCAAGGATGGTGTCATGGTAGATCCTTCGAAGATTGAAGCCGTGATTGAGTGGAAGAGTCCAACCGATGTTGGTGAGATCCGTATTTTCTTGGGTTTGGCGGGTTATTATCGTCGCTTCGTGAAAGATTTTTCCAAGCTTGCTAGACCGATGACTCAACTTTTGAAGAAAGAGACCAAGTTTGTGTGGACTGAAGCTTGTGAAGGTGCATTCCAAGAGTTGAAGAAGAGGTTGACTACCGCTCCCGTGTTGACCTTGCCCGAGGATGGAATTGATTTTGATGTGTTTTGTGACGCTTCTAAGATGGGTTTAGGTTGTGTTCTTATGCAAAATAGGAGTGTTGTTGCCTATGCTTCGCGACGATTGAGAGTTCATGAGGTGAACTATCCCACTCATGATTTGGAATTAGCCGCCGTCGTTCATGCCTTGAAGATGCGGAGACACTATCTCATCGGAGTTCATTGCCGTATCTACACCGATCATAAGAGTTTGAAGTATATCTTCACCCAAAAGGATTTAAATATGAGACAACGACAATGGTTAGAATTGGTAAATGATTACGACGTAGAGTTGTTGTATCATGAAGGAAAGGCAAATGTGGTTGCCGATGCCCTTAGTAGGAAGTCTACTCATTCCTTGAGTGCTATTCGTGTGCTTCCCGATGACCTTTGTACCGAGTTTCGTAAGTTAAGTTTGCAACTTGTGAAGAGTGGTTTTGATTATCTTGGTGCTATGGCTGCCGAGCCCGTTCTTCACCGTGAGATTCTAGATAACCTTGTGGATGATGCTACATTTAAGAGTTTTCAAGCCAAGCTTCTGGAAGGGAAAGCTAAAGATTGTGAGATTGATGCTAGAGGTTACCTTTGTTACCGAGGACGCATGTATGTACCCGATGCCTTGGATTTGAGGAAGAGAATTCTAGATGAAGCTCATCTATCCCCTTAATCGATTCACCCCTGAGGAGACAAGATGTATAAGGATTTGAAGCTTCAGTTTTGGTGGCCTAACATGAAGAATGAAATTGTGTCATATGTTGGAAGATGTCTTACTTGTCAACAAGTGAAGATTGAGCATAAGAGACCCGGTGGTTTGCTACAACCGTTGGATGTTCCTTTATGAAAGTGGGAGTCCATTTCCATGGATTTTGTGATGGCTTTGCCTAAGACCGTTAGTGGAAAGGATGTCGTATGGTGGTTGTGGATAGGTTGACCAAGTGTGCTAGGTTCATCCCTATCAAAGAGACTTGGAGTTTGGACCGACTTGCTAGTGCTTATGTTGAGGAGATCGTTCGTTACAATGGTGTTGTTAGAAATCTATATCTCATTATTTCGACATATTCATATATGTTTCAATCTAATTTAGTCATAAAATTAATTTGGATTTTATGCATGCAAACATGAATAAAGATGAAGAAGAAATCGTCATTCTTACAATAGAAATTTCGGATTATTGGGCACAAATGAGTTCTCCTACTCACTTGTTCTTGAGCTCTCCTAATATGGATGAACAAAGATTCAAGGGTAGAATCTCTCCCAAAGATGAATACCCAAAGTAACCCCTTAAAAGATTAATATTATTAATACTAGAACAATATTAATCTAAATAAAATTGACCCAAAATATTGAATTTGGTCTCTTATTTTCGGTTAAGAGAAGGGAGAAGAAGAAGTAATAATCTCTCTAAAAACTCTCTATTTTTAGATGTTTTAAGAATGAATAATACACTAACTATTGATGTAGTGTGTTAGGTAAATTATAGAGAAAAACCCTTGGCTTTTCTCTATGACAAAACCGGGTAGGGGGGGGGGGGTGGTGATGGCCAATGCAAGACCAAGGTGTTCTTCACAAGAGTAACTAGGTATGCATGGCTAGTATTTAGGTAAATGATTATGCTTTCCACTTAAAAATTAATTAACACAATATTTAGCCTAAATCACCCTCCATTTCGGTCAATATAAGATAAAATGGATTCCATTTTATCTTTGTCAATTTATCAATTTGTCACATGTCACAAGTCATGTAAAATTGTTATGCATTTTTAAAATATTAAAAATCAACGTAATAATAAAAATACGTCATGTACAAAATGGACTTAGTAATTCATAATTACCTGTACCAAAATGATTTACCAATTATAAATCACAACATCTTGTATTTATAAAAAATTATTCATTCAAATTCAATTGTTTCCGTAAACAATAATTTCATCTAAGTAATAAAAAAATTCGATCACTTAGACCGTATCTTATTTAATCAAATTATAATGAGATACGTAAATATTACTTCCAAAATCGTCCGTCAATTTTAAGTATTTTAATTAACCCGTATCGTCATACGATCAATTAAATACTCAATTAAGAGTGTTACCCTTTAGGTATGACCTAAGGGGATCAACTGATCACCACCGTCGCACGACAGTAATGTCAAACTCTAGTCAGCCAATCATTACCGATATGTGTGGACCAGTTGACAGTAAAATATTACTTCACAATTGTATTCTTAAAATGAGACTTAAACATGGGATCATCATGATCGACAGTTGTGATCGCATTATTGTCGGAGGACACATATTCCAACAATCTCCCACTTGTCCTCGACAAGTGTGCGTCACCAATTCTCTTGTCCTATTACTATCTCCCTCTCAATGTAAGGTGTCTTTCAGGTCGTACTTGCAAGTGATCACATCGAGAGTGGTTTCCTCGATCTGGAGAATAACTGATTGACCAGAATTTATCCACCATGGATACCTTCCGAGCGTGGCCACGCATTTCCAGTTCATTACTCCTCGAGTGGCCCGGAGATATTTTTATAACCCTGACTAGGGGTGGACAATTCCTATCGCACTTATTCCCTTCGACTAGCCACAGCCATCATAACCCAAAATATGCCCATTTGACCCCATTTACGAAGGTCGTAGTAACACAAATCAAAGTTAATCAAAAACCGTGCCATCTTAGGCGAACAGTCTTTAGTCAAAAGAATCGACTCATTAGAATACTATAGTAGCTCTCGCCACGACCAGGCTATATAAATTTGCCAGAACTCTATAAGCGGTCATAAGGCCCGACAAAGTGTTCCTAACAGTCTGCCTATGTGATCGACTAGTCATCTCACATGACTTCATGGCACTTGAACTTGCCATCAATCGTATCACACTCTAGTCACTTCGAGACGTCACCTCATATCAGTAACTATGGGCGAATACAATGCTAATTCGCGTTCACTTTAACGGGGTTCAATTGTCTCTACAACCCGTTTGGATGTAACAAAGTATAAGGTGAGTTAATAATAACTCAAACGACGAATGTCGACATCACATCTGGGTAGTCAATACCATATTACAACCTTGTGATGTATATCGTAAGTGTGTAAACACTAGTCGATTGCAATAGAAGTTTAACATACCATGTGTCCATGTGTTTAAACTTCTTTTATTGCATTTTCCTTTATATTCACGTTATCTTTCATAGCATGAACCTTACCAAGTACACATATAGGTTCCCAACCTAGGTTTGGGTTCTTTATCTTGAAAGAACTTTCTGGTTGTTTATCACATAACCAACGAATTTGTGGTGGATGATATAACTTGCACTGGTCAATTGTTCTACCCACTCACAATGCACTAGGTATACGTTTTGTAGAGTCTTGCAACAATTGTCAAGATGATTAGCCTAGCACTTCTCATAAGTCCTAGCATATTAGAAAATATTAGTTTTGAGTAACTTCTTACTTTAACTAAGTATCTTTCCAAACTTCTTATTTCTCCTTTTAGCTTGAATAGCTTAGAAATTTCATAAATCCTTACGTGTGTTCGAACTTCAATATGTGCAACCTCTTGACACATAACAGAGTGTTCTGTCCAACACTGGAATCGCTCATTGGTTCTCCTCGAGAATTCATGACGATTCTTCTATGGCTTGCCAATGATTCATCATGATCTTATGCATATGATTCATTATTGGACATGTGCATGATTATTCTAATGGCGGAAACATTAGTAATTTATAATCATGTGATCAACCATTCTTAGGTTCAATTAATGACCATGACTGCTAATGGCAATTCCATTTTCATTGACATGAATAACCTATGTTTCTCGTTGATTCGATGTGTATATCTCAATACTTATCCAACAACTCATGATGTGTTTGGATTCATCATAGTCCATTTTCATCCAGAATTGAAAACTCAAATACTTCTTTGTTAAAGATAGTATTAGCTCGTCATTCTCAATGAGTAATGAGTTATCAATTTTACAAGATGATTGCTCCCACTAAATTCCATGTCTTCACATGATAATTTCCAACTCCCACTTAATTCCACATGTTTCGTAATTGACTACTCAATCGAAACATTTTAAGAATCGAAATATATTTTGCTTTGCCAAGTTATTAAGATAAAACCAAATGTTCCCAACATATCTTTTCAAAATACCTATTTAGAAAAGGTTTCAATCTTAAACTTATGAAAAGAGATTTTTAATCTCTAACTCATTCATTTTATAATGATGCGTAGCAATGTCATTATTTAAATGTGAATTACATCTAATACACGTCCTTCTCAAAATACCCTTTTCAGTAGGAGGTTTAACCATTTCATTTTCATTAATGAGGTTAAGTAATGACACTAGCGTGGTTAACAATTAACTTAGCTCTTGTGGATATCGGCATATCATTCTTTGCAACTTTTAGTCATAAATCTCATTTATTTTCGAGGATGCAACTTAGTTTCATTTAGGCTCTTAAGTAAAGATCAGTATTCAAACTATTGGTCAAAAGTCGTTCATAAACTAGCCAAATCTCTTGTTAAGACTTTACTTTAGTCATTCTTCTTCCAAAACTTTCTTTTGGTCTCCTCGTGTAGTAATCTTGAGAACATATTCTTTTGATTACTTCACTTGGTCTCTTTTGTCATGTAGATTTCAACTATTCGAGACCATAGATCTCATCTATTCGTGTACACTATCTATATAGGTATACAAATCATTCTTTCTTGCGTAGATCTCATTTACATAAGTATACAAATTTGCTTTGTGTTCTTTGTGTCTTCATTTTTCTCCCACTCTATCTTTAGAATAAATACACTAGAGATTCAAAGATAGCTTATGAGACACAAATGATGATTTTTGAAGTATAAGGAGGACTATCTCATAGGTTGACTAATTGTTTTAGATTTGATAAATGTACTTGGTGATTGACTTTCCTTTAAGAGAGTTCATCAACTCAACATCACTTTATAATTGATCATACACAAGCCTTAAGCTTGTGAACATATAATGAATCCCATCATTATAGTTGTCTATTATATCACTTTAAGTGGATGATCATATGTTTCTATGTGCAAGCATATAAAGACGAATTTTTAGAACAAGGAAAATACGATAAAAGGGGTGACTTGGGTTGCAAACCAAACCACCATAATCCAAAATACAACAATTGTTTAGAAAGGATCAATCATTTCCATGTCGAACACGGAAATCAAAATAGTTCTAAAAATCCGAAACATAAATTAAAATAAGACAATAAAAAGCCAAGCTTCATGGAAGCTACTCCTAGCTTCTTGATGATTTCTCAAGCTTGCTTTTCCTTTCCCTTGTCCTTGCTTGGTGGAGGCCCTATTTACAATAAAAAGGGGATACATTATCACAACTTTGTATCACAATACCATAGTTGAATTAGAAACATAAAAGAAAGGATAGTCATTTACCTACTGGAGTGATCTTTCCAGCTTTGATGTCACCAAGATACTTAGAACAATTCCTTTTCCAATGTCGAACACCATTACAATAATGGCATTTATCAAGAGGACCCTTCTTGGTCTTGGAAGTGCTAGCTTCAAAAGTCTTAGCCTTGGTGAAAGTGGGAGCTTGCTTCTTACCCTTCTTCCCATTCTTTTTGAACTTCCCCTTGTTCTTGGTGCTTATGTTAAGCACATCCTTAAGTGGGTTAACATTTAAACCCATGTCTCTTTCGGCTTGCACAAGTAACTTGTGCAACTCTTCAAGAGACACGTCCTTGTCTTGCATGTTAAAATTCACCCGGAATTGAACATATGCCTTGACTTTGGATAAGGAGTGTAGAATTCTATCTACAATGAGCTCTTTGGGGATTTCAACCTTTTGAATCTTCAAAGTCTCGACTAGCTCCATTAATTTGAGCACGTGAGGGCTAACCTTTTGGCCCTCTTTAAAGTCGAGATCAAAGAATGTCGCGGCCGCCTCATATTGGACGATCCTCGGAGTTTGTGAAAACATTGTCACAAGCTTGGAATAGTTTTCATTAACGGTGCCCATTTTAAAGGCTCTCCTTTGGAGATCCGCCTCCATCGCAAAAATCAACACATTTTTCATTGCGGCGGACTCCTTGTGGTAAGCCTCATATGCTTCCCTAGTAGCGGCACTCGACCTAGCATTAGGTTCGGGTGGAGAGGCCTCGGTGAGGTAACGAAACTTGTCGTCACCTTGGGCGGCTAATTTGAGTTGGGCATCCCAATCGGAGAAATTTGACCCATTCTTTTCATGTTTACAACGATCCATGAAGGATCGGAGCCATGAAGTATTAGTGAGAGGTGTGGCGTTGGTGTTTGGAGTGGCCATTTGTTATGAGAAATAGATGCGATCTACAAAACGAAAATTGAAGGAATAAAACATATGTCGTTTTCAAAATAATAATAACACTCGTAAAAATTTAATTTAAACAAGTTTTATTGCATTTATCTAGTGACCTCTACCCAACTTTGATAAATGATTCCAAGACCCAAATTCATATTAACTTAGGCATCGGTAAAGCCGAAAAACAACCCTTATCAATATAACTCGGTGGATTAACTTTTTAATCGATTCTACTTTTAGAACTCTTGGTTGATAAATTTACATTAAAATTTATCATTAGCCCGAAACACATCCGGCAACCGTCGAGAATACTTTCGTTGAGTTCAACCCAAATTTCGAATAAATGTGTCCATGATCCAAATTTACATAAACTTGGGCATCGGTAAAGCCGAAAACAACCCTCATCTTTATAAATTCGGTGGGTAGACATTTATCACCCACTTCCCCTACGTAACAAGGTTTGTACCCCGGTAAAGCCCAGTGCACTCCCTCACGAAATAGGTTTTCATGGTTTCTACTTTTTGGTAAGGCTATGTCTCAATTGTTTATTTTAGCGAGAGGTCATGTCAATTTATTATCTATCACGTTTTAAGTGAACTAAAGCGATGAACTTCGATAATTGTAATTGACACGGTCGAAATACTCGATCAAATGATAATGCATGTTTTAGTTATGGCGATTTAGCGATGCATGCAACATATAAATAAAATGCAAAGTATAAATTAAATCCTAGTATGGCCTTCCTAAAATAGTAAATCTAATAAACTATTACAAATTCGGAAACCAACTCCATTGGTCCCTTGAACTTCGGTTTTGGCACGCATCTCGAGGTAACACCGTCTTTAATGGATCGCCTTCTTGAGTGGCACCGTCTTCAAGGAACTCCGGAATAAATAAATTACATAACAAATTACATAATTTTCTATTATACATTTGTAATTAAAATAAAATAAATCTATTAAATTACAAAACGGTGATACGAGATCACAATAAATTACAACCGAATTGATATTCCCATTATTTCGGGTAATACCAATTAAAAAACTAAGGCCATACTAAGTAAAAATTACATAAAATAAAATTACATAAAATAAAATTATGACAATCATAAATAAAATGCAGCATTATAATATGTATGAACATGCCCAATTTTATGCTAAATTGCCTTTAAGGAGCCAATATCGTATATTAATCGGTTTTTGCGGATTTGCGTGATTTAACATTTTATAATCACAATAATTACATAAATTCATATTTATGTACTAGTTAATTACCCTAACCATCTTAGGACACAAAATTAGTCTCCACTAACATATTGACAATAATTAACTTACATTTCTTAATATTGTTCATAAAAGGACTTAAAAATACAATATAATGCCATAAACTTCAAATAAATCATAAAAATTTCAAATAAATTTAAAATTTGAAATTTAAACTCATGAACATTCTGGAAAAATACCATGACACTCATAATGTTCAAAAACTTAGGTTAAAAATTTTGAAATTTATCGGGGAAAAACAATGTTGCGGTTAATCGGATTTATCAATTATAATCATAAAAATATGAGAAAAATTATATTTATCAACTTTTCAATTTTAGATCTGAAATATATGATAAAATGCAACATGTGACGTTTTTCCTTTAGTCATGAAATATGTTTTAGCAATTTTTCACTAATTAAAGTCACTATTTATGTTATTTTTCATCAAAAATTCATAAATCATGCATAAAAACTTCATTATAGCCAATTATTTTGCACACATCTTATGAAATTGCATGTGACAATATACTAAATTGCTATGATCAGATTCGAAATATTACTCATATTAACCTATTTTATCATTTAAATTCGATTTTATCATGAAAAATCCATATTTCGAGCATAAGAACTCATAAAATTATGAAAATTTACAGGTCATCAAAATATAATATATCTGAAAACATATCCAAAAACCACTGGACAAAACGAATTTTAGCTAATTTTAGTCCAAAAATGACATTTTTATCATAAAATCACATTTTAATGCCATTATTATATAAAATGAACAATAAAAATCCATAAATTAACCAAAATATCCTAAATACATTTTAGGATCAGAAACTTTAACATGCATAATTGATTTCGTGATATATCATAATAAACACAAATTTATAAGTTTTATTTGTTAATCGTATAACTCGGAAAAACTATAACCGATTTGCATGCAAACAACCTAAGGCTCATGATACCGCTTGTTAGAAATCTATATCTCATTATTTCGACATATTCATATATGTTTCAATCTAATTTAGTCATAAAATTAATTTGGATCTTATGCATGCAAACATGAATAAAGATGAAGAAGAAATCGTCATTCTTACAATAGAAATTTCGGATTATTGGGCACAAATGAGTTCTCCTACTCACTTGTTCTTGAGCTCTCCTAATATGGATGAACAAAGATTCAAGGGTAGAATCTCTCCCAAAGATGAATACCCAAAGTAACCCCTTAAAAGATTAATATTATTAATACTAAAACAATATTAATCTAAATAAAATTGACCCAAAATATTGAATTTGGTCTCTTATTTTCGGTTAAGAGAAGGGAGAAGAAGAAGTAATAATCTCTCTAAAAACTCTCTATTTTTAGATGTTTTAAGAATGAATAATACACTAACTATTGATGTAGTGTATTAGGTAAATTATAGAGAAAAACCCTTGGCTTTTCTCTATGACAAAACCGGGTAGGGGGGAGGGGGGGTGGTGATGGCCAATGCAAGACCAAAGTGTTCTTCACAAGAGTAACTAGGTATGCATGGCTAGTATTTAGGTAAATAATTATGCTTTCCACTTAAAAATTAATTAACACAATATTTAGCCTAAATCACCCTCCATTGCGGTCAATTTAAGATAAAATGGATTCCATTTTATCTTTGTCAATTTATCAATTTGTCACATGTCACAAGTCATGTAAAATTGTTATGCATTTTTAACATATTAAAAATCAACGTATTAATAAAAATACGTCATGTACAAAATCGACTTAGTAATTCATAATTACTTCTTGTACCAAAATGATTTACCAATTATAAATCACAACATCTTGTATTTATAAAAAATTATTCATTCAAATTCAATTGTTTCCGTAAACAATAATTTCATCTAAGTAATAAAAAAATTCGATCACTTAGACCGTATCTTATTTAATCAAATTATAATGAGATACGTAAATATTAATTCCAAAATCGTCCGTCAATTTTAAGTATTTTAATTAACCCGTATCGTCATACGATCAATTAAATACTCAATTAAAAGTGTTACCCTTTAGGTATGACCTAAGGGGATCAACTGATCACCACCGTCGCACGACAGTAATGTCAAACTCTAGTCAGCCAATCATTACCGATATGTGTGGACCAGTTGACAGTAAAATATTACTTCACAATTGTATTCTTAAAATGAGACTTAAACATGGGATCATCATGATCGACAGTTGTGATCGCATTATTGTCGGAGGACACATATTCCAACAATCTCCCACTTGTCCTCGACAAGTGTGCGTCACCAATTCTCTTATCCTATTACTATCTCCCACTCAATGCAAGGTGTCTTTCAGGTCGTACTTGCAAGTGATCATATCGAGAGTGGTTTGGCCCTGAGATATTGTTTTAACCCTGACAAGGGGGTGGACAATTCCTATCACACTTATTCCCTTCGACTAGCCACAGCCATCATAACCCAAAATATGCCCATTTGACCCCATTTACGGTGAGCCGATTCATCCCTAATCAATATAACTCGGTGGATTAACTCTTTAATCGATTCTACTTCTAAAACTCTCGGTCGATAAAATTACTTTAATATTTATCTTTAGCCCGGAACACATGCGACTACGATCACGAATACTTCCATTGAGCTCAATCCAAATTTCGATGTAATAACATTTTATTACCCACTTACCCAACGTAACAAGTTTCGCACCCCGGTGAGCCGAGCCTACTTCCTTATGAAATTGGGACTCATGGTTTCTACTATTTGGTAAGGCTAATTCTCAATTATTATTTAGTAAGAGGTCTTGTTAATTTATTATCTATCACGTTTTAAGTGAACTAAAGAGGTGAACTATGATAATTATGATTGACACGGTCGATGACTCGATATGATATGCATGTGTTGTTATGGCGATTTGGCAATGCATGCAACATATTAAAAGAAATGCAAAGCAATAATAAATCCCTAGTATGACCTTCCTAAAATAAAAAATCAAATAATCTATTACATATTCGGAAGCCAACTCTTTTGGTCCCTTGAATCTTCAAGTGGCACGCCTTCCAAGAACACCGTCTTCATCGGAACACCTTTCCGAATGGCACCGTCTTGAAGAAACTCCATGATTACAAATAATAATAAAAATAAAAAGCTATTCCTATTATACATTTATAATATGAAAAACTAGTAAAAATAAAAGTGATACGAGATCACATTAAATTACAACCGAATCAATATCCCCTTTCATTATCGATTAAAGCTAAGGCCATACTAAGATAAAATTACATAATTCAAAATTATATAAATAAAAATGACATTCAATAATTGAAATATGCAGCATTATAATATGTGTCCATCATGCCAAATTATGTGTCAAATCGCCCTATTTAACTTATATCGATTATATAACCCGCTTTTGTGGAAATGGGTGATAATAACTTATTAAAATCACTCATCAATACTTAAATCAAATTTAAGCTCAAGTTAATTATCCTAACATTCTTAGGACTCAAAAATTATTCATCACTCAATTTTTAACAATAATTCAACTTGATTTAATTTTTATGCTCATTTTTGACCTTAAAATCATAACATTGACGAAATAAATCCAAATTAAATTACAATAATTTCAAAATTGGAATTTTAAATTTTTAAACATTCTGGAATAATTCCATGACACTCATAATGTCAAAAATCATGGTTAAAATTTTCGAATTTATTTCGAGAAAATATAGTTGCGATTTATCGGGTTTATCAACTAAAACATCTAATGTATACAAAAATTAATCCAATCAATTTAACAACTTTATATCTGATAAGTGGGATATAAATGCAACCTAAAATAATTTTCTCATGCCATGCAATTCGTTTTAGCTATTTATGCTAAAATAGTCACTATTTATGCCATTTTTACTCTAAAAATTCATAAATCATGCTAAATAAATCAAGTTCATTTTAAATTTTACACACAGTGAGTAAAACATGTATGTGACAACATATTAAAATTTTATGGCCTGGTTCAAAGTTTAACTATATTTAACCATTTTACCTCCTTTTAATTCATTTTTATCACATAAAAATCATAAATCATGCAATATTAATCACATTTATACGAAATTTTATATATAATAAGTAAAATATGCATGTGAGGTTGTATAAAAAATTCAAGGTCATAAACTTAGTTTAACTATTTTTAGTATTTTAATTTCAATTTTAGTCATAAAAATATAATAAAATCACTAAAAATCATTAAAATGAGCAATACATTACCATAAATCATACAAATGACCTAAAAATATTTTAGGGCCAGAATATATAACATGCATCAATATTTCGTGGATTTATCTAATAAATCACAAATTTTTAGTTTTATATGTTAACATTTTAACTCGGAAAAACAATAACCGATTATGCATGCAACATCCTATGCTCTGATACCAATTGTTAGGTTCATATACCTATTATTAGACTCTTCTAATAGTGAACTAATTAACTTTTAATATGTGTTCTTTAGATCTAGTGCATGCATAACTAAATAAGAGATTAAATAAGAAAAACAATGTCCCTTACATTGTTATATGGCTCGAAAATATGGGCACAAATAAGGTCACCTTCCTTATTTTTTGTTGAGCTAAAATGTAATCGATGATTCTCCAAAATCCCAATGTAGAGATCCTCCTTTTGATTGCAACCAAGACAAGTCCCTTAAACTAATATATTAATTAACTAGATTAATACACTAGTATCTTTAAAATGATTCCAATATTATATTTATTACTACACTAGTAATCCAATGTTTGTTATAATATTAGATGAACAAATTAATATTTCTAAAAGCTTGTTTTAGAGAGAAGTGGGAGAGAAGAGCAAAATTGCATGTAATGAATGATGAATGATGAATGAATGAATAATAGAGAAAATAATTTCTCTATATGCCAAAGGGGGTGCCGGTTTAGGAGGGATCACAAGGCCAATGCATGGCACTTGCTTTTCCTTTTGTTCTTCACAAGACATAGTAGGTGTAAGACTAGTTAGACTAGGTATGATTATGCTATTTTATCACATAAAATAAATCAACCACAATCCACTACTACTCCCTCCATTTCGGTCACCATGTATAAAATGGACTACTATTTTATTTTGTCAATTTGTCACTTGTCACACAATATGTCACATATAGTATGTTACATGTTATTAATTAATTTAATGCATATTTATCAAATAAATATCATTTCATAAATTAATTAAATTACATACAACAAATTGACTAGTGATTCTTGATCACATAAATAAAATGAGTCATATAATTATAATTCACAACATATTGTAATTATAATCAACCATTCATTCTTATCTCAATTGTTTCACAAACAATAATCAATTTTAGTAATAAAGTATTTCAATTACTAAAATAAATCTTATTAAATCAAATTATAATAAGATATAAAATATTCTCTCTCACAATTGAATTGTTCAATTTTAAGGAATTGATTAACTTGTATCATCATACAATTAATCAATTTGTCTATTAAGGGAATTCTCCTTTAGGTGTGACCTTAAGGGATCAACTGATCACCACCGTCAAACGACAGTAATGTCTAACTCTAGTTAGCTGATCATTACTGATTAATGTTGATTAGTTGACTATATAAATGAATCATCCCTTACGTATTCTTAATATGAGATTTAAACATGTGCTCGCACTATTGTTGAGGACACATATTCCAACATGGGCGCGGTGGAGCGATTCAACACATATCAATCCCGTTGAATCCAACCAATTTTTACGTGTAATAACTTTTTTTACCCTATTTACCCAACGTAAAAAGAGTGTACCTCGGTGATCCGAGCCTACCTCTAATGAAGAAGGGATTTATAGGTTCTAATCTTTGGTAAGGCTAATCTCAATTTTTAGAGGTGAGAGATCTTATCAATTTAATTGTCTATCACTTTTAAGTGAACAAAATTAGTGAATGGTAGACAATTAAATCGATAACAATGAAAAAAATATATAGTGAAGATTTGGCATGAATGCATAATTATAAAAAGCAAAAAATCCTAATATGGCCACCTAGTTAATCTAATTAACTTAAAGGAAACATACACTTCGAAGAACAACTCCTTGGTCCATTGAGTCTTCATAAAATGGCCTCCTTCTTTTGGACTTCGGAACTCCTTTATGAAAACACCGTCTTGAGGGTACTCCATATTTAGGATACACCTTCTTGAGATAAAACAAACTAACTACTGGTAATCAAATTACATAGCAATATCCTATTATACAATTTATAATAAAAATAAAACTATTAATTAATTACAAATTAGGCAATGCGAAATAGCAATTAATTACAAAACAAGTCGATATTCCCTTACATTGCGGGAAATACCAACTTCTAAATATGGCCATACTAGGTAAAATTACATAATATAAATACTTCAAATATTCATCCATATGATTATTAAAGATGCAATATTTAAAATGTCATGCCAAATCGTCTAACTTACCAACAACGATCATTTGAGCTTGCTTTGACGAAAGTTTGACCATTAAAAAACCCTTAATCAATTCTTCAAATAATTTTAAGATTTACTTATCATACTAATCTAGTATAACCATAAAATAATTATTCCCACTATATGTTTTGTGGTTCAATGGGTTTAAAAATATTTTTTATAGCTAAAATAGCTTAAAAATTCATAACTTTTATGAAAAACTCAATTTAATCAAAACTTTTATAGAAAAATCAAATCTTAGGTTTTTGTACATTCTGGTCATACACTAAAATGACATTCATGAGACACATTTGGCCATAAAATTGTTTTAAAACAATTTTCGCAATTTTTATCGATAAAGCGTCAATTTTACGATTTAATTCCAAATTAAATCATTAAAAATGAAATGACTTCGAAATAAAATTTTAAACATTTTGGAACAATTTTCAGGTGCTAAAAAACAAAAAATTTCGAGCCCAAAGTTAAAACAAATATTTATTTGTAAAATAACCATTATTTATCTATTTTTATCAAATAAAAATCAATAAACAACCTAAATTAATCACGCTAATTTTTAAAATTTCTAGTTCTCATAAATAGAACATGCATGTGATTATTTTTAAATAATAATGCATAAAATTAATATGCAACATAATTTAAATAATCCTTAATTAAGATTAATGCACTTTAATTCAATTTTATGCCTTTTGTTTTGTCTTAAAATGTCATAAAATGCCATTAAATTTTACAAATTAAATTTTTTGACCCATATTAACTTAGTACCAGATTATATACATGCAAGACCATATTTTTTGATAAAACTATTTTTAACAACAAAATATCATATTTTACCAATTTTATTGTATAAACTCGTAAAATCGTCTAAATGTTGCATGCATATACTTAACATTGCTCTGATACCACTTGTTAGTATTTAGACCCTCATTAGACTCTTCTAATGATATTAAAATTATCATCTAATTTTATAGGATGGCCTAAATCCTACATGCATGCAAGGAAATAAGATGGAAAGATCCTTACAATGATAAAAATGGCAAAATGGGCACCACTATAGGACTCCTTCCTATTGTAGTTCTTGAGCTAAATTATGATGGATGATCCTCCTATAACCTTAATCACAAAACAAGGTGATCTCCTTAGGATGCACCTGTAACACCCCACGGTAATTGAAGAGGTCCAGTGATAAGCTTAAATGACTAGTGCTTAAAGGGATTGGAAGTACTACTCATATCAACAAAGTGCACTTTCTTTTATGGTCATCCATGTGAAAGAACTCCAAAGTTAAGCGTGCTTGACTGGGAGTAGTCTTAGGATGGGTGACCTCCTGGGAAGGTTCCCGGGATGCGTATGAGTGAGGACAAAATGCGCTATAAAGGACCCGTGTTGATCTGTGGGCCATGTACACAGCCTGGTGAGCTATCATAAGTAACCGCTCCCGACCCTAGGTTTGGGTCGGGGTGTTACAAGTGGTATCAGAGCAACCCTGCGACCGTGTGGTGATCGGAGGCAGTTGTTATACGCTCCTGGAGGCAGTTCCATTGTGATCACACACCTAGCGGGGGAGGATTCTGGGTTAGCGGTTATGCTCCCAGGCGCAACGAGGACGTTGAGTTCTTCAAGTGGGGGTGACTGTAACACCCCACGGTAATTGAAGAGGTCCAGTGATAGGCTTAAATGACTAGTGCTTAAAGAGATTGGAAGTAATACTCATATCAACAAAGTGCACTTTCTTTTATGATCATCCATGTGAAACAACTTCAAAGTTAAGCGTGCTTGACTGGGAGTAGTCTTAGGATGGGTGACCTCCTGGGAAGGTTCCCGGGATGCGTATGAGTGAGGACAAAATGCGTTATAAAGGACCCGTGTTGATCTGTGGGCCATGTACACAGCCTGGTGAGCTATCATAAGTAACCGCTCCCGACCCTAGGTTTGGGTCGGGGTGTTACAGCACCCAAGATTAAACCCAAATTTATCCTATAAATTACTAACAAGATAAAGTATAGGACAACCTTGTTTATTATGTAATATTATTACATTAATAATATTAGCATATGTTTATTATTTATGTGAATTATTTGATGATGATTAACTAATTAATCAAGTGATTCTTTTGTGAAGAATATGGAGAAAAAAAAACTCTCTTTTCATCCTAATATGGTCCGGCCAAGAGAGCCCCTTATGGGTGATTTTTTTCTTAAATTTTTCCAACCCTTAACATGTGTATAAGATGGGGTATTTATAGGCAAATGGAAGGGGACACAAGGGTGTTATATGTCAACAACTTGGACACTTGTTCAAGCCTTCCAAAACCGGTCCATATGGACCTCATTTGGTCCATTTCGATTTTCGACATTTGTCCCACAAATGCTTATAAGTCTTATATTTAATTATCTTACATAATTAAATATTAATTTAATTATTTAATATTTAAATAATACAAATTAACAACTAATAACCACTTAACTATTAAGTAATTATTAGACTATTTTATTAATATAAAATGTGTCTTATGAACCCTTATTAGCTAATTTTACAACCTCTTATAAATTTAAATAGCTAATTACCTCTGCCTCAAAACATATACACATGCTGTAGAAATTTAATTAATTAACTATTAATTATTAAATTTCAATTAATATTTATTAATTAGTTATCGAATAATTAAATAATAAATCCCCTTGGCCCGAGTTCGTAATTTGTCATCAAATAATATATACACATGACTTAATCAAAAGTCAATTAATACAAGGATTTAATTAATTTGTATCTCATACAAATGCTAGTTTTTCTATTTGGGCATCATCCTATAGGTGTGACCTAAAAGGATCAGTTGATCACCGCCGTCACACGACAATAACGTCAAACTCTAGTCAGCCGAGCGTTACCGATTAACGTTAATCAACTAACAAATATATGAAATAAGTTCCTTATATTCCTTGTACGAGATTTAATATGTAAACGCACTATTGTGGAGGACACTTACTCCAACAATAGGAAGGAGTCATACCTGAGGAATCTTCGGGATATATCCTTGAATTGCTTCTTGTTCACGCGTACAGGCTCTCTAGCCATGTTGGTGTTGTAAGGCGCGTAGAGGCTCGTCAGCCGGGTTAATATTGCGTAGAGGCTCGTCGGCCGAGTTAATATTTCGTAGAGGCAATCGACTGCGGGAAATAGCCTGATTTTATCGAGCATTTTTCAAGAGGTTGCTTGTTGTTAGTAAACTCCGTGGAGAGGTCTCAGACATTCTGCTGGGGAAGTTTGATGCTTATAGGAGATGTTTGTAGTGCTTGGAAGAGACATGCCTTTCGTAACTCAGGTTCAGCTCTTGTAGTTTTGAATTTTGTGATGAAAATTCCGTCGTTTGAAATTTGTGCTGATAGCGAATTTGAATTTTTGTCATTTGCAACTTGGAAAATCAATAAAAATATATATTTGAGGTTTTTTTCGAGCGGCGTGGTAATCTCCAACTTTTTAAAAACACTTACTTAAATTTCAAATTTAATTACTCACAATTTTTCTATTAGAATTAGGAAATAATTAATCATTTACAATTTTCCTATTAGAATTAGAAAATTCTTTTTTAATATTTGTGCACTTATTATTTTAAAATTACTTTTTTTAACTTTTCTATTTGGATTAAAAGATCATTTCTTAATATTTGTATTTATTTATATATATGAAAAATTTAATATACTATAGAAAAAAAACATAGATATATATTCATAGACTCTAATGTTATACGGATTATTCAATATATTCATTCACAACATAAAACGTCTGTAAATTCAAAATTTTTTACACACTTAAAATAAAATTAAAAATTAATATAAAGAATATTATAGAAATAGATTTTAGTACTATAATTAGGTAACCATCATATTTTAATGTCTTTGTAATCAATCTGAGTGATTTAATTTTGTTTATTACTAGCTACTCTCGAGAATGCAAATAAATTTCATAGCAATTCGTTCTATCATTCTA
This sequence comes from Silene latifolia, assembly GCF_048544455.1. Taxonomy (NCBI): domain Eukaryota; kingdom Viridiplantae; phylum Streptophyta; class Magnoliopsida; order Caryophyllales; family Caryophyllaceae; genus Silene; species Silene latifolia. Next base: position 109,488,039 of record NC_133526.1, read on the forward strand.
GAAATTTTGTTAAATGACTTGATTGCTTCCTATGACAAGCTGAAATTGATCATTACACGATCCATTCATTGTGTGTTTTATCATTATCATAGTGGCGGAGTCAGGATTTAAGTTTAGGGGCGGCGAAGTGGTAATGATATTAGGTACACTCAAAAAAACTTCGGAAATTAAGGGGGGGGGGGGGGGGGGGGCAATTTTCCTCCGCCCCTCAGCTCCACCACTGTTTATTTCATCATAATAATTTCTCGACACTCGCTTGAAATTTTGATATAATAGCGTATTTGCCTATATATATCATTCTATTATCATTTCAATTTGCACAAATTTCTTGGGATGTCCAACCTCTACTACACACGTAGTAATATACTCCGTATTAAACAACGATTTTTCTTAGGATGATTGCTTCAAAGGTACACGATAACTTAGCTTAGAAAAAAAAAGTCTGACATTCCTTACGTCCCGTCATTTATTTATCCTTTTAATTTTTATAAGGAATATATTAATCAAATGTAAAAAAAATGATTGGGACAGAGATAGACCTGGAAAACAAGCCAACCGGGTCAAGTTCGGGTCGAGACAATTCAGGTTTTCAAGGATTTGGTTCAAAATGGGTCGGGTCGGGTTAGTGGTGGAGCTAGAGGGGCTAACAAGGGTGAGGGCGGTCGGAAATTCCAACGGTTTAGTTAAAATTTTCCAACTTTTTTCGAGTTTGCCTTAAACCATTACCCATTCGCCCCCCGCTAAGATATTTCGCCCCCGCTGGGTTTAATTTCAAGCTCTGCCATTGGGTCGGGTTATTTTAAGTTAGAGTCATTTTCGGATAGGTTATTATCACGTTATATAAGGATAGCAATCAGTTCCAACAATAAACATTATAACCCCCGTTTTTTCCTCAATTGAAAATCAAAATCAAATAATTTTATAAATATAAATTATATTTAATGTTTGAACAATATTCATTAGTCACCATGCTTATATTAACCTAATAATAAAAATTAAGTTATATTACTAAATATTTTAATGGCATATGATTAATATGTAAATAAAATACATTTGAAAGGAGTGCACGCACATAAAAAATATTTGGCAAAAGATCGGTGTCGCTAATGGAAATAAAGTGATTTTCAACTCTAAAATCAAATTCACACAAATATAATGTAGCGATACGTAATATATATAAAAAGAAACATAACCAATCAAAAAATTCGTTTCAACCAAATATTATTTATTAGTAAGATTTGCACAAATAGTTACACAATATAAGTAAAGTACTATGTATCGGATCGGTAGTATAGTTCAGGAAAATAATATCATAGGCTATATCATATATCTCATATTAGTTAAACTTCGACTCTTCTATATAATAAAAACATGAAACCATATAGCATGCTTTCGAGGGATCTCTCAAAATAATCATATAGCATGAAAAAAGATAAATAAAAGTAAAAAAAATAAATGTTTTCTAAATTACGTTTCTTTATATGTTGACATGCGTTTATGTGTTCAAACTGTAAAACCAATTGGATTTTTTATTCGGTTTGATCAATTAGAAAAACAACTTAAGAATATTAGCAAACGACATTTTTAAGGAAATTTAAACATAAACAATTTCAAGTTTGCAGTACCTTTTCATAAATATTCCAAGTTTTAACAACCCACGCGATTGCACGGGAAAGAAGGTAAAAAGGGTTAAGTAGTTGTACACATAAAAGTCCATCCATTAACCACTGCTCTAAATGATCTCGGGCAATCCAATCAATACACACCAAAAGAGCAAAAGTACAAAAGGAGGCGGTTTTGTGCCATCGGAAATCAAGAGAGGTCTATTAGATTGGGTTAACAGGTGTTTGAGGTTAGGTTTTAAGAGTGTTAGCAATAGGCCAAGAAGAGCAATGAAAATGAATAGAAGAAAATCACAACGGGTCCAAGGGGTTTAACTTAGAGTTGACCAAAAGACTAAGGAGAAAAGATCAGAGTAAATCAAGACGAGTTGAAGTGATTAAGGTTTTGAATGAGTCTAGAATAAAGGTCAATTTAAAAGAGTAGAAGGTAAGCGGGAGCTGACAAAACGAGGGAGAGACCCACACAATGTGGGTAATGCTCTTAGAATGATAGTGACACATGTTACAAGAAGGTGAAATAGGCAAAACTCACGAGGAGAGTAACATTATGTGGGAGTATATCCCCACCAACCAAGCTACATGTAACACCAGCGAATTTCTCATTTTGACATTTATAATTTATTTAACCGTTCAATTACTTTATTTTATATTTTTAAATTATTTAATTTTATTAATTTTATTTTAAACATGATTTTTATAAAAGTAATATTTTAAAGCTTAATTTATATAAAAATACGTATTTTAGTCGGATAATAATAATAGTTTCCGTCTTAAGTTAATATAGACTTGACACATATTTTCGTCTAGCAAAAGACCGTCACATTTCACTTTTGAATCTAAGTTAAACCCGAACCAATCACAAGTCGACAACTCGTACCTACTTTTTTCAACTCATTTATAAAATCCTTTTTTTATAATAATAATAATAATAATAATAATAATAATAATAATAATAATAATAATAATAATAATAATTATTATTATTATTATTATTATTATTATTATTATTGTTATTATTGTTGTTATTATTATTGTTGTTATTATTATTGTTATTGTTATTGTTATTGTTATTATTATTGTTATTATTGTTATTATTGTTATTACTACTACTATACTATTACTATTACTATTACTATTACTATTACTATTTCTATTACTATTACTATTACTATTACTATTACTATTACTATTACTATTATTATTATTTTTTGGTGTAATGTGAGTATATTATATATATCATATCAAAAAAATAATTACATGAGGTTCAAGGACCGAATCCTACTAGAAGCATATCAAACCAACATCATATTTTGCAGCCAAAGTAGCTCAGATTGATCTACTATAGCCTTACATTTCATTTTAATCCTTCTCTTAATGTCATCCTCTATTCGAGCAACAGTAACTTCAGGTCTCACTAACCAGGTATTGATCCTGGCATTGTTTCTTTGGAACCAAATAGCATAGCAATAAGCATTGAACATGTCCACCTTAAATTTCCATTGCATAGTATTCCTGCTAGCAGCACTCAGTCTGTCTATTGTTAGGAAGCTGCCTCCAAACCAATGCAACAAACAGGTCTGAACTTTGACAAAGATACACACAAATCCCGTAAACAAATGCTCCATTTTTACGGTTGTGCGTGGCACAAGATACACCATCATCATCAGGCAAATGCCAAATCTAAACAACTTACTCTTCACATTCATGCCTTCATTCATTCTCAGCCAGGTAGTCATAGAGTGTTTAGGGACATTCCAACTATTCCACACTATATTAGTCCAGTTCAGAGTTGGATGAGTAGGAGTAAGCCAAGCATACCCCTCTTTAATAGAGTAACCTTTAGAGCTCATTGTCCATTTGTTGTCATGAAATCCATCCTTGAGCTTCTCCTTTACTTTACACACATTTTTTCCAAACCCAGGTTGCATCAGCAGGGGGAGAGTAGTTATGCCAGTATTGATCTTTAATATACACATCTATTACTATTACTATTACTATTACTATTACTATTATTACTATTATTATTATTATTATTATTATTATTATTTTTTTTTTTTTTTTTTTTTTTTTTTTTTATAAAATGCGCCCAGCTTTCATTATAATAAAAATAAAAGGTTTACATGAAATTGGTGGGGAGCCGAGAGACAATCTGGGCTCCCACACCCTTAGCAATAGTAAAGCTAATACGAGTAAAAAAGTAAGCGGCTACCCGAGCCCCATCCCGAGATACCGAGAATTTCGGATCCGCTTGAGCAAGGCAACAACATCCGAACTCAACCCCGAAGTGAAGAGAAAGAGAAAGGTAGGAAACCGTAACCCGCTACCGCGCACAAATCCCCATACTTAGCACACTTTCATTTGAAAGAAAGATCATCGGCGACAATCCCCATATTATTATTATTATTATTATTATTATTATTATTATTATTATTATTATTATTATTATTATTATTATTATTATTATTATTATTATTATTATTATTATTATTATTATTATTATTATTATTATTATTATTATTATTATTATTATTATTATTATTATTATTATTATTATTATTATTATTATTATTATTATTATTATTATTATTATTATTATTATTATTATTATTATTATTATTATTATTATTATTATTATTATTATTATTATTATTATTATTATTATTATTATTATTATTATTATTATTATTATTATTATTATTATTATTATTATTATTATTATTATTATTATTATTATTATTATTATTATTATTATTATTATTATTATTATTATTATTATTATTATTATTATTATTATTATTATTATTATTATTATTATTATTATTATTATTATTATTATTATTATTATTATTATTATTATTATTATTATTATTATTATTATTATTATTATTATTATTATTATTATTATTATTATTATTATTATTATTATTATTATTATTATTATTATTATTATTATTATTATTATTATTATTATTATTATTATTATTATTATTATTATTATTATTATTATTATTATTATTATTATTATTATTATTATTATTATTATTATTATTATTATTATTATTATTATTATTATTATTATTATTATTATTATTATTATTATTATTATTATTATTATTATTATTATTATTATTATTATTATTATTATTATTATTATTATTATTATTATTATTATTATTATTATTATTATTATTATTATTATTATTATTATTATTATTATTATTATTATTATTATTATTATTATTATTATTATTATTATTATTATTATTATTATTATTATTATTATTATTATTATTATTATTATTATTATTATTATTATTATTATTATTATTATTATTATTATTATTATTATTATTATTATTATTATTATTATTATTATTATTATTATTATTATTATTATTATTATTATTATTATTATTATTATTATTATTATTATTATTATTATTATTATTATTATTATTATTATTATTATTATTATTATTATTATTATTATTATTATTATTATTATTATTATTATTATTATTATTATTATTATTATTATTATTATTATTATTATTATTATTATTATTATTATTATTATTATTATTATTATTATTATTATTATTATTATTATTATTATTATTATTATTATTATTATTATTATTATTATTATTATTATTATTATTATTATTATTATTATTATTATTATTATTATTATTATTATTATTATTATTATTATTATTATCATTATTATCATTATTATCATTATTATCATTATTATCATTATTATCATTATTATCATTATTATTATTATTATTATTATTATTATTATTATTATTATTATTATTATTATTATTATTATTATTATTATCCCGGCACTCTACCTCACTCCTTCTTCTTCTTTCTTTCGAGTATACAACATTAACAACAAACCATATATATACACCATCGTTGTCCGAGCTAAAACCTCAGATCCCGACTTCATGTTATTATCCCGGCACTCTACCTCACTCCTTCTTCTTCTTTCTTTCGAGTATACAACATTAACAACAAACCATATATATACACCATCGTTGTCCGAGCTAAAACCTCAGATCCCGACTTCATGTCTCAACCATTTTCCTTAATTTTCGCGCCATTAGCTTCCTCTTGTCGTTCTCCTTCTCTGTATGTAAGAAAGACACCAACTTTCCTCCTGTTTCAGTTCGGCCGTCCCTAATATGGCTCGAAAGTCCTTGCTAATATCGTGTATTATGATGTCTAGGTGCAAGCTTGGACGACCCGGAGTAGTTTTGAGTCGGAATCGCGTCCATTGAAGAAGTCATAAGGTAACGGTGATAGGTTACTCGAAAAAATATCGAGATTTCCGTTTTATATGTCGTTTTCATGTCCTTGTATGATAAAGTTAAGTTCTTTATACTTTTCCTCATTTGTATGCTCGATTTCATCGTATCAATTCTGTCTTTATGCTTGGATTGCTTGTTGTTATGCACGATGTAGTTGTATTAAATTTCCGTCTCAAAATGACGCTTGAAACGGACTGTTTTACATGGATTTTCGAGCATGGTTGAAATAAGCTCGGTGGGGGTTATTAGTGTTTTAGTTGCGTTTAGTCTCCGTCTCAACTTTGCTTCCACTTCCGTCCTAGTTTTGACCCGTGTGCTGTTTTGAACTCAACCAGGAATCGTGACATGGTTTGTTTGGTCTCTATTTTGGGACGGATAAAACAGTTCCCCGGTGTTATTTTTCGTGCTTGTTTCTTCATGCTAATATCGTCGTCTGTACACTCGAATTTCCCGCTTTGAAAACCCAGTTTTGAACCATCCTTACCCCTGTTTTGGGTGCCTGTTTAGATGCTGCTTGGGCAGCCGTGGGTAGTGATTTGGGTAGCCTGTTACGGGCCTGTTTTTGGACAGATTTTAGGACGGGGATGGAGTGGTGTGATGGGTGGTTGTGGGTAGTCGACAGGTGGTTATGTCGGGGCTGATCACGGCTTGTTTTGGAACTTTTACGGCCTGCATTAGCAGCCGTGTTGGTAGTGCTGCAATGCGGTCTGTTTTGGCGAGTCTGATGGCTTGGCCGTGGCCTGGGCAGCAACCTGGCAGTGGCCTGGCCGTTGGGCTTGTCACATGATTAAATTGTTGGGCCAATACTATGCTTTGTAGTGGGCTCATAAATGAGTCACTTGTGCATGTTTCCATTTCGTTCCGTAAATTTGACATGTTGTAAATTATTCACTACCGCTTGTTACATTTTATTTAACCAGCATGTCTAATTCTGAAATGAAATATATACATATGCTATAAGTATGAAGGATTATTATAAATAATTACTTGTAGTGAGTCGTATTCTCATGATAATGCCTTTATGATATACCTTTTTGCTTGACTTATCTTTACGCCTCTTTCGGACTGTCCTGTCGATTGTGGGTTTAGCGCATATCTTCTGCCTCTTTCGGACTGTCCTGACGATTGTGTGTTCGATTTCCGATTTATGGTTTGAGTATTGGATGCGGACTGTCCTGCCGCATGTCGAATCGGGAACTGTACTGTCCCGAGGGTCTGGCCATATTTAGACTAGGACTGAGTCTTGGGAGTACCATTGTTCTCCTACCAGGGGAATTATATATAATGAGTAGTAAAGGTATTTCTTGGTTATAGATATGGTCATATGTCATTTAAGGCAATAGTTATGCCTTTTGTTGTTGTCTTGGTCCTATCGGATACTAGGAGTGAGATATAAGCCCTCTAGTTGCGATATGATCGTCGGGATTGATGTTCCTATCCGTTCTTATGGTGAGATGCAAGCCATAAGTATGAATGTGATATTAGTAGCCACGTCCCGTGCAATGCTTGCTAGGTGGTTTTCCAAGTATTGGCCACGGTTTCTATTCTTATAATTTGCATTGATTGACCTCTTACTTAACTGCTTCGCATGATCCGGATTCAATCTCATATCTATGTTTTATTTCCTTAAAATGTGTGCTTTTGTATAAATGACCGTATTCTTGTCTTTCACATTATTTAAGTGTCTCACATGAATAGATGAATCTTTATTATGCTAATGTTGACCTATCTTGTTCCATCTCATTTAATTGCCATGTTTAAATATAAACTTGATATTCATATCTTTGTAAGTATCTTACATGACTTACCTGGTTTAGTTCTTTGTTATGTTCATTTTGACAATTTGTGGCTGGGAGAATCTTGAGTTACTCCCCACTGACTGTGGCGCTCATGCTTACATGAATGACAGGTATTAGCTGGTGCATTTATGGGGTGAAGACATGTGTGAGCTAGCGAGCACTTTGGCCTAGTAGTCGGTTTATTAAGATTGCTTAGACTCACCTTATATTGTATTGTCATTCGAGGGATGTATTTTCCCTCACCTTTGACTATCACGTTTGTATAATTTAATCTTTATTTCCGCATTCTTTATTTGTGTTTTAGATTTTAATGAACCCGCGCTTTAAATTTTAAAAGTTTCAAAAATTTCCTAAAATTCTATTTTATTATTGTACTTTCTTACCATTTTGCGGGGGTTCACACTACAAGAAAAGAAAATTACGATGCTTGGTACATGTGGAACATAATCATTTACGGTTGGTCATGAAAAGAAGGGTAAGGTGAGGGTAAGAGCACTCTTTAGAATAAGAGAAGTCTAAGAAGAAACTTAAAGAGAAACTTTTATAGGAGTATCGAGAGTTGATATAATAGTTCCAACGGGGTTAAAAAGAAATTAAGTAACAAAATTATTTTGGTGATGAGAAAAGATCACATTAAACTCATTGTCAGAAACGTTTCAAGAGACATTGACAATAATAAAGATATGAAATACATGGTTAAGGTGGGGAGGAGAGGTCTAAAAAGAAGGGATCTAAGAGGCTTAAGGGTGTACTGCATGACTACATCTATATTAGTCGTTTATCATACTTTAGATTCAAAGATCAAAATAGAGAAGGCGTGTACATGTTGTATGTAACACATGCAATGCTAAACAAATTAAAATACCAATGGATTGTCATTTTTTGTTTTGTTTTACCAATTAAACTTCTCAAAACTACTATCTAAAGGAAAAAAATGTGTAATCCAATACGTGTTGATTAGTTTAGCAATAACTACTATCTAAGTAATAATTATTGTTAATCAAATATGTTAGCATTAAAATTGATCTACAGTCCCTTTACACAATAAAGGCTAAAACGTCCTTATGCATTTTACATTTCGACAATTATTTTAAAATCCGTGCAACGCACGGGCATCACACTAGTTTGTGATAATAGCGGGTTTGAATTTCGTTATTTGCTATTTATGAGGAAATAACGGTTTATAATTCCGTCATTTGAAATTTTTGCTGAGAATAGCGAGTTTTATTTTCGCTATTTTGTTATTTTTGTTTGAAGTAACGGTTTTTATTTCCGTTATCCTGGAATTTTGTGAGAAATAGCGAGTTTGAAATTTCGTTATTTGCTATTTTTGTTTGAAATAACGGATTTTAATTTCGTTATTTGAAATTTGTGTTGGGAATAGCGAGTTTGAATTTCGCTATTTACTGTTTTGTGTCGAAATTTTTTGTTGTGATAATAGCGTATTTTACTTTCGCTATTTGCTATTTGTGTTTAAAAATAACGGTTTTTAATTTCGTCATTTGAAATTTGTGGGATTTGTTAATTGTACGCGTGTTTGGGCAACAGCCCAAAATTTTGCTGAAAATGATAAGGTAACGTCAAAGAGGCGCGAGCCATTTTGCAACGTAAGGAGGCTTCCCTTTTTTCTTCAAAACAGACGCGAAGTGAGGTAGCACCTTATTAGCCTTCGTTGTCTTCGACAAAATCACAAAAGCTGTCAAAATCGCCATTGTTGATCTTGTTTTCTTGCTTGGATTTGTGGTATATCACTCTATCATCTCAAGGTATGTAAATCCTCTTGATTCTACTTAAATTTGTTTGCCTTTTTGTTGATTGAGTTGGGACGAAACACTAATTCGTTTGAAATCGATTTGGGCATTTTTTATTTGCCCGTTTTCGAGTGGAATTGATGCTTACATTAGGTTAGAAACTTGTTTCGGAGTATAAGGGTGCTTTTAGTTTGCATTTTGGTCCCCGTTCGCGCTCCCTAGGTGCGAAAAACGCGAATCAGGTGTAAAAACCGTCTTATTTCGCAATGTTGTGCTTATTTGCTTGAGTCGTGTGCCCCACGAGGTTGCATTGTTGTCGGGGAAGGCCATATTTGCTATGCTAAACCTTTGTTGTGTGCTAAGGGCAAAATTTTGTATTTAGGCTTTATCAGGCGGTATTATACTGACGAAATAAGCGCCTGTTTAGGCTCAAACTCACCCATATTGCTTAGAATAGACCTTAACGATAGTTTAGGTCATCATGGGGCATGATCGATTCACGTTGCATTTTTGTGGCCGTAATTTGAATTTTTGACATGTTTGCGCTCAATAAGGCGTAAAATTGCCTTTTGAGCTTCGTAAAATGGCTAGTTGGGACGGGCGGATATTATTTTTTGTTGTTGTTTTTTTTTCTTTGTAGGCCTTGTGTTAGCCCGAGGGTGTTTGGTTGTTTTTTTGTGTTTTTGTGTTTTTTTTGCTGTTGTTTTGACTCGTCTTTTACTTGAAAAGAAGGGCGTGTCGTCTTTTTTTGGTGAGTTTTTTTTATGAAATATTGCGCTGGATGGGATTGGGCGGGTTTGCCCTTGCTGTTGTTTGCTATTGTTTTGTGTTTGCAGGTGACTTTTATTTTTGGGATTTTGTCTGTTTTGTGTCGTCGTAATGCCGAAATTTGGACTGACGTTGGTTTTGTTTTGGGTTTCAGGAGAGTGTTTCAGGGCTACCGGGCCCGCTGTGTCCGAGGTTGAGGCCTTGGAGGAGGAGGTCTTTAGGATCTTGGAGTCTTTAGCTGAGTCTAGGCCGGTCGGTACCTCAGGGAGTGTGCCGGAGGTGGTGGTGAAGGACGTTGTTGAGGAGGAGCCCGTTGTTAAGTCTGCGAGTGCAGAGGCTCGGGAGGAGCCTATGGTTGCTGTCGGTGCTGGGGGGACTCGGGCGGAGTCCGCGGCCAGTTCTTCCGGGAGAAGAGTTAGTACTCGAGGTAGGCGCCTCAAGTTACTCGTTCAGAGTTGTGGGGGGTTTTTAGGATTACCGATAGAGACCCTTGACGCATCGTGAGGTCCCGTGGCTCAAAGAGACGGTGGGTGAAGACTGAGGATGATGTAGCCTTCGTCGCAGAGTTTAAGCCTAGACGAGTTCATAAAAGATCATAGATCCATATTAGACTCTCTAATAAAAATTAAATTATCTCATAATTTATCATTTTGTTGATCTATGTAACATGCATGCAAATATAAAAGCATAAAAATAAAAGTTAAGGAAAAATAATTTCCTTACATTGATTTTATGGTAAGATGGGCACAAACTAGATCACCTATCTAGTATGTTCTTGAGCTAAAAAGAAATGGATGGTCCTCCTTGAAAAACTTTCAAAAAGAAAGTCTCCTTCAAGTTGCACCCAAGAACAAATCACCCAAATAATCTTACAAATATTAACTAGATATTTGTAAAACTTACCCTTGATAATATTTGTAATATTACTAACACTCTTAGTAATAATATTTTGATTACTAACTTCTTAGTAAATGATGTATAATAATTTTTAGAGAGAAATACCAACAAGTTTTATTCACAAGCAAAATTGTGTACAAGTGAAGTAGTGTAAAAATGAACAAAACTTGGAGTATATAGGAGGAAGTGGTGGGTGGAGTGTAGTAGTGGAGTGTAGGATTCATTTTCCTTATTTTATTGTCCAACACATTATGACACACATAATGATCACATGACAATTATGGAAGAAAAATAAGCAAAGTGTAATGATCTTGATCAGCCATTACACTCCATTTACACGGTCCAATGTCCCATTTACGGGTCCATTTTGGTTCTTATATTTGTCGCACAAATACGTGTAAATTTTATTTAAACATCGTTTCATGTTTAAATGCTTCCAATTAATTTCGTCCAAATCACTCCGTAAATATACGTGTACCGCTACACATATTATTTATGTACTAATATTAATCAAATTAATCAATTAGTACAATTTCAGTGAATTAACAATTAATTAACTAAAACCCGTCTCCTACAATTTATTATTCAATTATCGCATAATTAAATAATAACTGTCGTGCCTCGAGTTCACAACTCGAAATCTCTCTAAAATAATCGACTAACCTTTTAGTCTACAAATCAAGGGACTAAATAAATTGTATCTCATACAATTAATTAGTTATCAATTGGGGTTCGTTCCTTTAAGTGTGACCGAAAGGGGTCAGTTGATCAACGCCGTCTCACGACCATAACGTCAAACTCTAGTCAGCCAACCGTTATCGATTTACGTTAATCAACTGACGAGGATCAAATAATTAAATATCTGATGACATTCTTTTAATGAGATTTATTATGTAAACGCACTATTGTGGAGGACACTAACTCCAACAATCTCCCACTTGTCCGACACAAGGTGTGCGCTACCAATTCTCTTGTCCGTTTTAATCTCCCACTCAATGCAAGGTGTCTTTCAGGTCACACTTGCACATGAACATATCGCGAGTGGTTTTCTCGATCGGGAGTGTGACTACCTGACTGGAAAAATCTCTCACAGCTTACTTCCGAGCGTGGCCACGCATTTGTAGTCATTAACTCCTCGAGTGGCCTTGAGATATAGTTTACCCAACGTGGGTGGACAATTCCTGTATGCCCTATCTATCCTATTGCACAATAAAGATCACCATGACCTAGTAAATGCCCTTTTGGCCTCCTTTCACGGCGCGACCTAGGACAAAAACCAAAGTCACTCGGAAACTGCACTTGCTCAGATACTAGTCTCCAGTCAAAAGAATCGACTCATTATAACATCTTAGAGATCCCCGCCACGACCAGGCGTCTATAGTAGAACTTAGGGACTCTCTAAATGGTCACTGTCCGACAAAGTGTCACACACTCTGCCTATGTAATCGACTAGTCATCACGTATGACCTCATGGTGTTGAACAACCATCAATCGACTTACAATCTAGTCACTCCGAGACGTCACCTCATTAAGTGACTAGGGACAAAATACAATGTTCATCTTGTTCACTTGAATAGTGTTCAACATTGTCTCCACAACGTATTCAGATAAACAAGGTATTCAATGTTTTCAGTCAAACTGAATAATTGAGTTCTTAAAGAAACTCTAACAATGAATGCGATCATCACTTATGTAAATATCAATATTCTATCCAATATTTACATAACAATCTTTAGCAATTAAGGTATACTACTCAATTCACATTGAGATGATATAACCATCATATCTACGACTTTGGTTAGAGGATAAGCAACAGTTGCATCACTCTAATTTCCATTGTTATTTTCCTTTGTTCTATGCAATCTTTTCATCATATAGAGCCTTTCTAAGTACATGTCTAAACAAATTTTTAGACTCTGGTTCTAAATCCAGTCAAACACTCCCACTGTTTTCACAGTCTCTTGGGATACGATATTCGGCTAACAGAACTACTCTAGTCCCATTAAATTCCGGTTATCAACTATCTCTCTTACAACATCGGATGTTGTAATGTACTTAGCTTTCGTTCATTATTTGTACGTATAACACTTATACATACACATCCTTCATATGACATCTTTTATGTATGACTCCTCATACATGTTTGCTTTATACATGTATAACTTCTTATACACATATGTATAACTTCTTATACATATTATTCTTTATACACATAGCACTCTTACATGCTAACCATTACTTAATGAGGCCCATAACATCTTATAAGCATAGGAATGTTTCTGTGTAATTATTTTACACAAAATTCATAAATTCCTCCAAACTACAAGAGTAAATCCTCAGTGCTTCTCAAGTACTCAAGGATGCTCTTGATAATCATCTAGTGACACTCACTAGGAAATGATTGGTAATGACTTCTCATATTCTCAACATGATAAGTCCCGATGAGAGAAGCTTTTAGCATATTTAATAGATCCTGCAGCGGAAGCACAAGAGATCATATTAATTGTTCAACAACTTGAACGAGTCAAGAATCTTATCACATAAGTCTCTTGACTATAATGCTAATATCCATAGAGATCTATCTCATTAGATCCGGATATTTATGATGCGCCATGCTACTCTCAAATATTCACCCGAGAATATTTCTAGTCATTAATATGTCAAACACATATTTAGACTAAGAAATATCACCTTAGCTACATTTCTAGTCAATAATATGTCAAGCACATATTTTAGACTAAGAAACTCACTTTAGCTCCCACTAAACTCCATGTATCATCATGTTATCTCGACACTCGAGTAATACCGTTTTGATAGACTACATGATTGAACCCAAAGTTCCAACTCTTTGACTTATATAGATCACAAAAGGGATCTTTCAAGCATGCTAGGCTTCTTAGCATTGACAACATCAACAAAACTTCCCCTTTCATAAGATACATTCCACTTCCCCTTTCATAAGATACATTCAAGGAAAAAGTTTCGTTATCCTTTTGCCTAAACTCATCCTCGTGAGAGGCTATATTGCTGAGACCATACAAATTGATAAAGACATTTGGGTTGTCACAAACTCTCTATAACAAGCCCAAATTTTAAACATCTTATGTAACCTTTACGACAAGATCAAGGTAACCAACCAAAGTATTCACCTTAAATCAAGTCTCGAAAACATCTCGTGTTTCCTTCCTTATCGCATCGTGTGCAAGGAGATCAATTCGAATTGCATGGTGACACGCCATCACATAGAGTTCATACTATAGAAAAGCCTTTGATAAGGGTTTAAGATTCGTCACTTTTGAAAAGTAACGCAATATTATCGCAAAATTATCTCCTTATAACCACTGAGCCACAATAAAGAACGTCTTCTTGCATTGTACTCACCACTGAGCCTCAATAAATAACATCTTCTTGCATTGTACTCAGTTTGTGGGTCTTGGACTTCCGTAAGTTCAAAATTTCTGCCACTCTGTCTTCCAGAAAATGAAAATCTTTCTGGAAAGACAGCATTACGAGCCACAAACTCTTTGTTCTCGTTTTGGAGGAGTAAAAACCAAGTGGTTCAATTTTGGATAACCCTCACAAATACATAAATTGGTTCTGAACATAAACAGTTATGGTCCCAAATGTATAAAAAGACAAGTTAGGGACTCTCCCTATCCATATCTCATATGGAGTCATTTAGGCTATTATAGTCGGGTTTTAAATTTTTAGTGAGAAAATAGCTTACAAAAATTGCGAAAAACCTCAAACTAAATCTCATAAAGTTCGGTTTATATAACTGACTATACCATACTCTATGGTGTCCCAAGGAGAAGGTATTATGTGAATTGGTTCACAATCTTCTTAGTGATTATCAAGGTCATTACTTGATATTACCCATTTGATCTTCAAAGTCATTACTTTGAAACTTCCGATCAACATTATGATCTTGTCGTGCTTTTGGTTTACTACTTCATTTTGAAAATATAACACGTTTTAAAAATCACTTTTATGTCTTATTAAATAGATACGAGGTTTTCATATCTACTTAATATTACGGTAAAAGTAATGAAGTATATTTATAACCAACTATCGGCCTTACACATCCGTATGTATATGGTCAATCACCTCACTATTGTGTTTCTTTTCTGCAAAAGAAAACATAATTTATGGACATACACACCATAAGATTTTCAATCAAATGGTTGTTCGATGTGCTTTTCGTTTACTCGTTTGAAATGAATTTACTTGAGGTTTGATCAATTGGGTTCACCAGATTAGAGACTTTAAAATCTACAAGATAGTATAACATTTAGTTTTCATGAAGAATGTAAAATTCCTCTAACTTAAGTGGTCTAAACCAACCACCAAGTTATCATAGGAGTAGGTACAACATTTTGTTTTAAATCACATGAGTGATGCCTTCTATGTATAAACATATATAATTACATTCTTTTAAAACCAAATTTAGGTACATTTGTCCTTATCGAAATCATTGCTACTCTAGCACCACTTCGATACAAAAATGTCCTATGCTAGACGTCTTACGTTTTATCAATTCATGTAAACTTCTTTACAAAGAAATGACCCGTAACTTGGTATCACATACCAAGATAGTGGAACTAGCCTATCCTTTGAGTAGATGTCTCCTTCAACTTTTGTTATATCGCATACATATAGGGTCAAACTCTAGTCAGCCAACCGTTATCGATTTACGTTAATCAACTGACGAGGATCAAATAATTAAATATCTGATGATATTCCTTTAATGAGATTTATTGTGTAAACGCACTATTTTGGAGGACACTAACTCCAACAGTTCAGGCCCGCCGAGGGCTAAACTTGCGGTCGGCCCCAGTATGGGCCAAGGGCTTTGACGGTAGCCAGCTGTTGTTGCGGCTTGACAATCATATCTCCTACCGTGTATACGAGGGCCCGGTGAGTTTTTTATTTTGTTGAGCTTTTATTATTTTTGCTGTTTCGAGCCTGAATAAGCGTTCTCCACTTGCAAGGGCTTCTACGACGTCTTGCGAGTTGGCTCGAGGGCGTTGATATAGAGATCGGCCATGGGTTCGTTGGTTGTCGCTTGGCGCGAGATTCACAGGGCTTCGATGAGGTCGAACCTGTGCTTGATCCGTGCCATCTTAGAACGTTATTGGGACACGACGTCGTCATTCCATATGTAGTTCGGGGAGATTGGCATCACTCTAGAGGATTTTGCTATGATGTCGAGTCTTCCTTGCGGTGAGACGCCGGTTCAGTTTCCGGAGACGCCGGAGAGAGTGTCTTCTGCCGTGATCACGGGTTTGATCGGCAATGTTTTGCCTGCACCAACCGACATTACCCCTTTATTGATGGCCTAAACCTATGAAGTGTAATCCTCTTAAAGATACTTGTTATTATTGTAATAACAAGAGACATTGGAGGCGTAATTGCCCCAAATATCTGGAGGACATCAAAGCCGGCATTGTGAAGCCAACATGTAATTTCTCAACCGAATATTTAGCTAAGTCTAGGCCGGTCGGTACCTCGGGGAGTGTGCCGGAGGTGGTGGTGAAGGACGTTGTTGAGGAGGAGCCCGTTGTTGAGTCTGCGAGTGCAGAGGCTCAGGTGGAGCCTATGGTTGCTGTTGGTGCTGGGGGAACTCGGGCGGAGTCCGCAGCCAGTTCTTCCAGGAGAAGAGTTAGTACTCGGAGGTGGGCGCCTCGGGTTTCCCGTTCAGAGTTGTGGGGGTTTTTTAGGATTACCGATAGAGACCCTCGATGCATCGTGAGGTCCCGTGGTTCAAAGAGGCGGTGGGTGAAGACTGAGGATGATGTAGCCTTCGTCGCAGAGTTTGAGCCTAGACGAGTTCAGGCCCGCCGAGGGCTAAACTTGCGGTCAGCCCCAGTATGGGCCAAGGGCTTTGACGGTAGCCAGCTGTTGTTGCGGCTTGACACTCATATCTCCTACCGTGTACACGAGGGCCCGTAGAGTTTTTTATTTTGTTGAGCTTTTATTATTTTTGCTGTTTCGAGCTTGAATAAGCGTTCTTCACTTGCAAGGGCTTCTACGACGTCTTGCGAGTAGGCTCGAGGGCGTTGATATAGAGATCGGCCATGGGTTCGTTGGTTGTCGCTTGGCGCGAGATTCACAGGGCTTCGATGAGGTCGAACCTGTGCTTTATCCGTGCCATGTTAGAACGTTATTAGGACACGACGTCGTCGTTTCATATGTAGTTTGGGGAGATTGGCATCACCCTAGAGGATTTTGCTATGATGTCGAGTCTTCCTTGCGGTGAGACGCCGATTGAGTTTCCAGAGACACCGGAGAGAGTGTCTTCTGCCGTGATCACGGGTTTGATTGGCAATGTTTTGCCTGCACCGACCGACATTACCCCTTTATTGATGGCGAGCTCTTACGTGAGGGACCACTTCAAGGTGAGGGTGACTGGCTTTATTTCGGAACTATTAGCGAGCCATAAGGCTGACGCGCAGGAGGCGCGGTTGTGGTTGTGGTACTTCTTGGCTACCACGTACTTTGGTGACAAGGGCGAGCGCTTATCGACCAAAGTGCGTCCTTGTCTTTCTGACTTGAACGCTCTAGGTCAGTATGACTGGGTTACGCCTGCTCTCGCCCAGTTTACCCGTTACTTGCACGCCGCCGTTCGTCCAGAGATGATGGAGGAGGGGAGTTCCCCTACTTTGGTTGTTCCCGACCTTATGTTGGAGGTACGAGCGTTTTTTGTTGGTTGTTGATTTTTGATTTTTTTGTTTGTTTTGGGTTTCGATGTTTTTGAAAGTTAGTTGTTTTGTTGTTGCTTATGTTGCAGGCTTGGTTGTACTCCTACCAACCTACTTTGCGCCCAAGGACGACAGGCGAGGCGCCTATTGTTTACCCGGCCGTGAAGGGCAGGACGGTGGCTCTGAAGAAGTCCACTAAGTCGACTAAATTGGATTGCAGGCGTACGGTGAACGCCCTTCGGCTTGGCGATGTATGTTTTCGTTCCTTGTCTCTTACGTTTTGTGAAAAAGAGTAGAGATAGGATGACTAGGTAGCTAGAAAGCCTCAAGTTAGTTGACTAGCCTTGTCGTGGATCCAGTTTGTTGGCTGACCCTGGGAGCACTAGACGGGTGTGCCAGCCTTTGTCAGAGAGCGATTGCGGCCCTTAAGTTGTTAGTGTTTGAACCTAGAGACGGCGATCAACCCAGTTTGGTAACTTGGCGAGCGCTTGGCTCGTAAGTGCTTTTGCGAGGCTTTTGTGGTGCCCGTCGATCCGCCTAAGGTGTTGTTCCATGAGTCGACGCCGGACGAGGTTGCGGAGCACCTTCACGGTCGTGGAGGTGAGGACTTGCTGTTTTAGGGGCACACTACGACACCTTCCGTTAGTCGAGACTTACTTCGTACCTGATTGAGGTACGTTTTCATCAGCTCGTGCTCATTGCTTTCGGCTGTTTGGTAGAGGGGTTTGTTACCTTTGATATGGTTTCCCGTTGTAGGGAATTAACCACCTCATGAGGACTCAGCCCCCAGCTTTCACGACACAGACTACTTTCCCGGGGCCGAATCTTGAGGAGTTGCACGTGCGTCTGCCAGAGCCTGCGGTTCCAGAGGTTACCAATGCTGACATGGAGTGGAGGCTGACGGTTTTAAGGGTGAGCTTCTAGCTTGACCTTTCCTTCTTGTTTGTATTTTTCTTTGCTCTGCGTGGTGCTTTTTTGTTTAAAGGTTTTGATTTGTTGTGTAGGTGTCGAGCGTTAGTCATCAGGCTCTGTGGCAGATGGCTAACTATTGGAGGGCGCTTGCTTGTGACCTGGCTACGAAGGAGGCTCGGCCTGTGCAAGTGCCTTTTATTCGTTATTTTTGTGTCTTTTTTTGTTCCATTTCATGGTTAGATCTTAGCGACCTATGTTGTGTTTTGCAGAGTACTAGGGATCTGGCGGAGCTTGCTTGAGTCCGTGATGAGTTGGACGAGGCAAGAGCGACGATCCAGGCACAGGGGTTTGGACTCACCACTCGAGACTAGGAGTTGACGCGTCGCGATGATGAGTTGGAGCCGGGATGCTGAGATCGCTTCTCTCAGGGCTTAGTTGGCCGAGGTAGAGGAGCTTTGTTTCACGATGGAGCAGGAGACGGTGGAGAGTTCTTTCGAGAGGGTGCTAGAGCAGGAGGTGGTGTCTACTTTGCCCGCGACTCCTAGCGGGACCGAGGCTAGCCCGCCGTGAGGCGTCGAGTCGTTTGTAGTTGCTTGCCCGTGTTTTGGACTTTGGTTTTTATGTATGTGGATATGTTTCGCTTGAGGCTGTTTGTATATATGTGTTTTTTGTTTGTAGTTTGTTTTGTGCTGGGCTTTTATTGTGTTTCGGTGAAGCGCGATCAACGGCTGATTCCTCATTTGCTTTAGCATTTGCTCCTGCATCGTTAGTGTAAAAAACAGGCAACAGATAGCACATACGCGTACACGTAAACATGCAAAGTATTTGTTGAAGACAAAATAACACCGATGATTCGAAGTTAAGATTGAAATTGCTTGGTTGAGAATGAATTTTGAAAATTCCGTGACAAGACGTCACACTTGTATTTTTCAAATGGAATTGTTTTGAAATTATTCGAGAGAGAAAATCAATTCGATTTTGCATTAAATTAACTCGCATCGAATTTTTCCAAAATTGATTTGCAAAAAAAAATTGAAACTCAAATCGCCATGAATGAATTTCAAAAGGATATTTGTGAGTGTCTGATTTTGAATTTCGCGAGATCAAGACTCGAATTTGCAAGAGCGATTTGAGAAAATTAACCTCATGTATCAATTTTTCCGAATTGCGAAAAAATTTCAAATTTTTTTACTGATATGGAAACGATCCGTCGCAGATCAGGGCGATTAGCCCTTCCCCCCTAAATAAAAGAAGAGAAAAACCCGTATGTTTAAAGCTGAATCATGAAACCGTGTCGAATTTCGTAACACGTGAATCCAAGGAAATGTGAGTGTAAGAAAACACAAAAAATTTTGGGCAAGCCTAATGAGGCACGAGCTCTAAGACGAGAAAAAAGAGGTGTTAGGAAGAAACACAACTAGATAAGGACAAGTCAAGGTGTAGATTCTTAGAAGCAACCCAAAGAGGCGCGAGCAGGCCTGCATGCAAGAGGCTTCTCCCTTTTTTGAGAAAAAAAGGCTCTTATTGTTTTGTATAAATAAAGAGGTTTGTGCTTCATTGTTTCATCATCCGAAACATAAAAAACATCGCTACGAAAACCTTCTCTTCTTCTTCCACAAAATATTCATGGATACTTTCGAAGATAGGTTGCGACATTTGTGTCAAGATATATCACCTCCCGAGAATTATCAACTCATTGTAGTGGGAGTTTTTCAATTGTTGATGCTTCGTCAAGTCAAGCTGCAATGCTCGTTCCTTGATGCATGGTCTCGTTTTTGGATGCGAAACATCATGTTTTCGTCTTCCCGAAAGGTGAAATTTGCCCTCTTGCCGAAGAGGTGGGTGCTATTGGAGGGTGGTCGAGTTGTACTCCGGTGCTTCCTCTTACTCGGTTGTGCTATATGGAGACGTTTCGTTCTATGCTGGGCTTGTCGACAAACCAAGTGAACTTCCTTCTTTCTCCTCTTGGTGTTGATATGTTGTATCTTATCAACATCTTTTCAAATTGCTTGGACGCCAATATTTCGGAGATGGCTACGAGAAGGGCTCTTACTTTTTGCCTAGTGCGTGCTTACCTCCTTGTTGTTGCTTTGAAAAAGGAGGGGCAAAGGTGGTATGGTAGCATGACCCTCATTCATGTTGTCGAGCAAATGGAGCATGGGTGGGATAAATCTTGTTAGTGCTCGGTGATATTGTCCAAGCTTTGGCCAAGAAGGGTTCTTGTGCAGAAGTCCCTTCGTTTGGATCCCCTAGGATGCTCCAAGTATGGCTTATAAAGAGGCTAAGGTATGTTGAGCCTCCGGTTGTTTCTTATTCTTACTCCTTTCTGAAGGAAATGTAGATTCATATACACTTTAACATACTCATATATGTCTAAAATAATTTGTCATAAAATTAAAACGGATTTTATGCATGCAAACAAAATATAAATAGAAGAGAAATCACATCCTTACATTGATAGATTTCGGTTATATTGGGCACAAGAGAGATCACCTTTCTCTCTTGTTCTTGAGCTTATCCTTATGGAAGAACAAAGATCTAAGTATAAGATCTCTCCCCAAGCTTTATACCCAAGGCTTTCACTTAATTTGATTAATATTACAAGAACTAGTATAATATTAATGTGGTAGAAAAATTGAACCAAAAACATTTATAAACACATAAATGTTTCGGTTTTATGGAGGAAGAAGAAGAGAGGTTTTTGTCTCTCTAGAATTCTATATTTTGGATAAGTCAAAGAATGAATCCTCACTAACACATTTTAGTGTAATATTAGGTAAAATTGGATGAAAAAACCAATGATGGTTTTCTCATCAAAAACCGGGTGGAGGGGGGTTTATTGGGTAGCCAATGCATGCATACATTTGTCTTCACAATGTTTAGTAGGCTTGCATGGCTACTAAAGCATGTAATGATTGTGTTTACCACTTAATAAAACAACCACAATATTAGCTTAAACCTCCTCTTATTTTTAAGCACATATGTTAATATGGTATCCATATTATTTTTGTCAATTGTAAATATGTCACATGTCATATGTGACATAAATTTGTTATGTATTTTTAACACATTAAAAATCAACGTATTAATAAAAATACGTCACATACAAAAATCGACTTAGTAATTTCATAATTACTTGTGCCAAAATATTTTACCAATTTATAAATCACAACAGATTGTATTTATAATAATTCATTCAAATTTAATTGTTACATTAAACAATTTATTTCATCCGAGTAATTATACAATTTAATTACTCAGACCGTATCTCATTTAATCATATTTCAATTTGATACGTAAATTTCACTTCCAAAAATCGTCCGTCAATTTTCAAGTAATTTAATTAACTCGCAACATTATACGATCAATTAAATAATCAATTAAGAGTATTGCCCTTTAGGTATGACCTAGGGGGTCAACTGATCACCACCGTCACACGACAGTAATGTCAAACTCTAGTCAGCCAATCATTACCGATATATGTTGACCAGTTGACAGTAACAATATTACTTCCCAATTGTATTCTTAAAATGAGATTTAATAATGATATTTAAATCATGTGATCGCACTATTGTTGAGGACACATTTCCCAACAATCTCCCACTTGTCCTCGACAAGTGTGCGTCACCAATTCTCTTGTCCTATTACTATCTCCCACTCAATGCAAGGTGTCTTTCAGGTCGTACTTGCAAGTGATCATATCAAGAATGGTTTCCTCGATCTGGAGAATAACTGATTGACCGGATTTATCCACTCTGGATACCTTCCGAGCGTGGCCACGCATTTCCAGTTCATTACTCCTCGAGTGGCCCTGAGATATTGTTATAACCCTGACAAGGGGATGGACAATTCCTATCGCACTCATTCCCTTCGACTAGCCACAGCCATCATAACCCAAAATATGCCCATTTGACCCCATTTACGAAGGTCGTAGTAACACAAATCAAAGTTAATCTGAAACTGTGCCATCTTAGGTGAATAGTCTTTAGTCAAAAGAATCGACTCATTAGAATACTATAGCAGCTCTCGCCACGACCAGGCTATATAAATTTGCCAGAACTCTATAAGCGGTCATTAGGCCCGACAAAAAGTTCCTAACAGTCTGCCTATGTGATCGACTAGTCATCTCACATGACTCTATGGCATTTGAACTTGCCATCAATCGCATCACACTCTAGTCACTTCGAGACGTCACCTCATACAAGTGACTATGGGCGAATACAATGCTAATCCGTGTTCACTTTAACGGGGTTCAATTGTCTCTACAACCCGTTTGGATGTAACAAAGTATAATAAAAGAGTTTTAAAGTAAAACTCGAACGACAAATGCGATTATCACATATGAATAGTCAATGCTTGATTACTATTTCATAATCTATAATCTAATTTGATCTTGTATGTAGTTATTCATTTCAATTCAGTTGAAATGGCATGACTCATCATGTTTAGCCTTTGAGAAGGCTTTGGTTAGTAGGTTTTATCAATTTCTTGTACCTTACTCAACCTTACTACATACTCGTTTTCCTTTGTAATGTATACATTTGCATCACAAAACTTTCTGAGTACGTGTCGAGATCCAATCAAGACATAGGCCCTCTTAGCCTAAGAATAGCTCCCACTGTTTTCTCAGTGTGCGGGACTCATCCTTCTTGCACATCTCATGATCACAAGTGTACTCAATTTCCGTTATAAATATCTCTCATTGTTCTTTATTGCCTAGAACGATTCTAGAAAATCTACTTCTTAATTATCATAGCCACAATGGTCTCTTAACCATCCTAATGTGTTTTGATTATGGTTTTGTCGGAAACCATGCGCAACCTCAATTGTCAATTGTCAATTGTGTAACACCCTTACACAAAATTGCATCATAAACACTCTGCTTTACTTTCTTAATGCTTCTGCAAGCACTTAAGGGTAATCTTTATATACTAGGTAAAGATTACTTAAATTCGATTTTGAAAACAGTTCATCATACTCAAAGCATATGAAGTGTTATACATCATTTCTTTTTAATTGATTCGGCAGCGGAAGCAAATGAAATCAATCAAATATGTTCAATTTAATTGAACTAGTCATGAATCTTATCAACATAAGACTTCTTACTGACCCTAATATCATGTGGATTTATCTTCATAGATCCGGATATTAAAGATGTATCATATTACTCCAAAAGTCTTAAATCATTCTTAATGATCAATATGTCATCCACATATCGGACTAATTAAAATTTCCGTAACTCCCACTAAACTTCATGTATAAACACAACTTCTTGACTTATCGAGAAATGTTTTATCACATGATCAAAATGTTGATTCCAACTCATTGATGTCATACTTAAGACCATCTCTTAAGTTGCTCATTATCTTAGGATTGCAAGAATCTACAAAACTCATGACATGTATTGAATACATTCCTTCTATTGAAGAAGTGTGTTTTAGATTCACTTGCTATGTATTTCATAACCTCATAATGAAACACAATCCCTAAGAAGATCCAAATAGACTTAAGCATTTCAATTAGTGCAAAACACTTTGCCACCAACCAAGCTTTGAAATCTCTCTTTATTAGTGCAAAACCCTTTGTCACTAATCAAGTCCTTTAATTCGGATTCTCATGGCTCTAAGCCTTGTTTTGAGTTGTGACTTGAACACTCTTATGTAAGTCATTTGTTTATTACTTACCAGAAGTAATCAACTTGAATCAAACAATTTCTTTTGTAAGTTATAAGTTCTTTACTTTCTTAAAAGTAGCATGAATCCATCATTTTCAACAATTTGACGAATTTAACCTCCTAGGTTTTAAAGAAACAACATCTTACACAAAATGTCTCATGTAGCCAAGAAAAACCAGTTTCTTGCGACATAATACAAAATGTCTCATGTAGCCAAGAAAGATCAGTTTCTTGCGACATAATATTGCGACATAACATTCTTTGTGGCTCTTGAATAAATTCTCCCACTCTGTCTTCTAGAAATAAACTTGTATTTTAGAAAGACAGCTTCACGAGCCGCAAACCCGTCGTACTCGTGATAATTGAAAGGGAAAAATGAGCATTTGTTTCTTTGTGAAAACTTACAAATATGGTACCATTACCATTTCATATCTCATATGATTCGATTTAGTGGAAAAATTAATTTAGACAAAAATGATAAAATCCCCAAAAGGATCAAGTAACTCAAAGTAACTTGATTGAAATCCAAACCATATCGAATAGCGTTTGATTTCTTATCTAATCACACATTATTTCATAATGCGTGCTAAGAGAGATTAACTTGTGATACTATATCACATTTCCTTTGGCTTATATCAAAATCTTCACTTTGATAATCCCATCACGACTAAATCGTGATTCGTTGAACTCTTTGAAATTCTTCAAAGATTTCTCCTTTTACCTTATTAAGTGAACATGTTAGCGTCAACTTAAATCGTTGGTAAAAGAAAAATGATCAACCTATTTTGGATCGATGATATACAACCTCGATTTCCTTTTCAACCAAAAGGCACGAGACATCTTGTTTTGAATACAAGATACGCATATACCATTAACAATCTAATGGTTTCAAGAGTACTCGATAACTCTTTGCGTTCATCATTCCAAAATTTAAGGTTTAATAGGGTTGCCAATTTGAATCTTACATCATCTACATGATATATCATTCTAGTTTTGGTTTAGAATATTATCACCTTGATAATGGGCTAGCCATACATCAAATCGTGGTGTATAGGGTCACAAAAGTGAAAACCTCTTTTGTATCTTAACAAATTTATATTCTTATTTAGAGTTTATGCACTTAATAGTCACAATTAAGTATAACTTTAAATCCAAAAACTAGATTGAGTACACAATTACTCTATCTCTCGACATCATTGTTGCTAGTCGTCATATTCTAATCATCCTATGTATCAAGTACAATGATGAAAACCTCCATTGGTTTCTAATATTGACGAAGTAGTATTAGCAAAATTTATGTTTAATCAAATAAACATTTTTAAAGAAGAAGGTCCCATTAGATGTCCCACAACTAACTTGTTGATTCTTCAATAATTTGGGGTAGTTTCCTTTCTCGTGTCCAACATTTTAAGACAATGGAAACTTTATCGGCCGGGATTGATAGGTTTAGTATCGTTATTCTCAACAACTTTACCTTTAACATTACCTTGTATCAATTCCATTATTATCTTTACTTCTTGAACCTCGTTCTCATCTTAACGGTTTAAGAGAATGCTCCCACTCATTTCAATGAGTCTTTGCTTTGAGAAGCAAAATTGAATTCATGAAGAACACTCTTCATTTGTTCGTTTTAGTCTAAAAACTTTCATTGAGGTGGTTGCGTTATTTTGGTCAATTACGAATTCTTGACAAAACTAATTACCAAAACAATTTTATCGCTTCGATGTACTTAATGCATTTAAGTACATGGAAAAACAATCCATTGCAAGTAGATGTGTTAGTCAAGAATCAAAACCTGTTTGATAATGAATAACTTTAATCTATACTCTTTACAAGAGATCCTTAGCAATGGTTCATTTGAGGTTTTAGAAGCAAATTCATATTTGTCTTTAGTTACGATATTTTAATGGAGATTTGAATCAAAAACCGAAATGATATCGTATATGAATTGTGGTAAAGAAATAGAACAATATAAAAACGGAATAGTGGAAAACTTAACATTTATCGTTTTATTAATACTTGTAAATAACAAGTAAAGCATTTACATAGTGACCTCTACCCAACTATGATAAATGAATCCAAGACCCAAATTCATATCGACTTAGGCACGGTAGGGCCGATTCATCCTTTATCAATATAACTCGGTGGATTAACGTTTAATCGATTCTACTTTTAGAACTCTTGGTCGATAATATTACATTAACATTTATCTTTTAGCCCAAAACACATTCGACAAGGGCACGGTAGGGCCGATACATCCCTTATCAAAAACTTTTGTTGAGTTCAATCCAAATTTCGAATAAATGTGTCCATGATCCAAATCCATATCAACTTGGGCACGGTAGGGCCGATACATCCCTTATCAACATGAATTCGGTGGATTAACATTCATCACCCACTTCCCCTACGTAACAAGGTTTGTACCCCGGTAGGGCCGAGTGCACTCCCTCGCGAAATAGGTTTTCATGGTTTCTACTATTTGGTAAGGCTATGTCTCAATTAATTGATTTAGCGAGAGGTCATGTCAATTTATTATCTATCACGTTTTAAGTGAACTAAAGCGGTGAACTACGATAATTCTAATTGACACGGTCGAAAAACTCGATAAAAGACAATGCATGTTTAGTTATGGCGATTTAGCGATGCATGTGACATAAAATAAAATGCAAGCATAAAGAAAAATAAATCCTAGTATGGCCTTTCCTAAAATAGAAAAACTATTAATCTATTACATATTCGGAAACCAACTCCATTGGTCCCTTGAACTTCGGTTGTGGCACGCATCTCGAGGTAACACCGTCTTTATGTATCGCCATTCTTGAAGTAATCCGTCTTTTGGAACTCCTAATGAATAAAATTACATAATAAATTACATAATTTCCTATTATACATTTGTAACTAAAATAAAATAAATCTATTAAATTACAAAACGGTGATACGAGATCACAATAAAAATTACAACCGAATCGATATTCCCATACATTTCGGGAAATACCAATTAAAATCTAAGGCCATACTAAGTAAAATTACATAATTCAAAATTACATAAATTAAAATTATGACAATCATAAAGGAAAATGCAGCATTATAATATGTATGAACATGCTCAATTTTATGCTAAATCGCCTTTAATTAGCCAATATCGTATATTACTCGGTTTTTACGGATTTGCGTGATTTCAACATTTTATAATCACAAAAATACATAAACTCATATTTATGCATAAGTTAATTACCCTAACCTCTTAGGACTCAAAATATAGTCTTCACTAATAATTTGACCATAATTAACCTTTATTTACAAATTTGTTCATAAATGGACCAAAATTACAAAAATAAGCTATTTAACTTCAAATAAATCACAAAATTTCAAATAAATTCAAAATTTGAAATTTAAAATTCATGAACATTCTGGAAAAATCCATGACACTCATAATGTTCAAAATCTTAGGTTAAAAATTTCGAAATTTTTTCCGGAAAAACAATGTTGCGGTTTATCGATATTTAATAAAATAATCATAAAAACATGGAAAAATTATGTTCATTAACTTTTCAATTTTAGATCTGAAAAATATAATAAAATGCAACATTAGACGTTTTTCCTAAGTCATAGATTATGTTTTATTAATTTTTCATTAATAATGTCACTATTTATGCTATTTTTCTTCAAAAATCCATAAATCATGCATAAGGACTTCTTTATGGCCAATAATTTTACACACATCTTGTAAAATTGCATGTGACAACATATAAAATTTCTATGACCAGATTCGAAACTTAACTCATATTAACCTATTTTTCTCTTAAATCCGAATTTAATAATGAAAAATTCATTTTTCGAGCATAACAAGTGCAAAAATTGTGAAAATTTACAGGTTATCTCAAAATAATATGTGTGATAACATATCCAAAAACCAAGTGAAAATTCGAAGTATAGCTATTTTTAGACCAAAAATGACATTTTTACTCATAAAATCACATTTAAATGCCATTATTGTAAATTATGAACAATAAAAATCCGAAAAATTAACCAAAATATCCCAAAACACTTTAGGACCAGAAATATTAACATGCATGTAATGATTTCGTGATATATCATAATAACACAAAATTTACAAGTTTTATTTTGTTATTCTTATAACTCGGAAAAACTTTTAACCAATTTGCATGCAAACAACCGTGGCTCATGATACCGATTGAAGGAAATGTAGATTCATATACACTTTAACATACTCATATATGTCTAAAATAATTTGTCATAAAATTAAAACGGATTTTATGCATGCAAACAAAATATAAATAGAAGAGAAATCACATCCTTACATTGATAGATTTCGGTTATATTGGGCACAAGAGAGATCACCTTTCTCTCTTGTTCTTGAGCTTATCCTTATGGAAGAACAAAGATCTAAGTATAAGATCTCTCCCCAAGCTTTATACCCAAGGCTTTCACTTAATTTGATTAATATTACAAGAACTAGTATAATATTAATGTGGTAGAAAAATTGAACCAAAAACATTTATAAACACATAAATGTTTCGGTTTTATGGAGGAAGAAGAAGAGAGGTTTTTGTCTCTCTAGAATTCTATATTTTGGATAAGTCAAAGAATGAATCCTCACTAACACATTTTAGTGTAATATTAGGTAAAATTGGATGAAAAAACCAATGATGGTTTTCTCATCAAAAACCGGGTGGAGGGGGGTTTATTGGGTAGCCAATGCATGCATACATTTGTCTTCACAATGTTTAGTAGGCTTGCATGGCTACTAAAGCATGTAATGATTGTGTTTACCACTTAATAAAACAACCACAATATTAGCTTAAACCTCCTCTTATTTTCGGCACATATGTTAATATGGTATCCATATTATTTTTGTCAATTGTAAATATGTCACATGTCATATGTGACATAAATTTGTTATGTATTTTTAACACATTAAAAATCAACGTATTAATAAAAATACGTCACATACAAAAATCGACTTAGTAATTTCATAATTACTTGTGCCAAAATATTTTACCAATTTATAAATCACAACAGATTGTATTTATAATAATTCATTCAAATTTAATTGTTACATTAAACAATTTATTTCATCCGAGTAATTATACAATTTAATTACTCAGACCGTATCTCATTTAATCATATTTCAATTTGATACGTAAATTTCACTTCCAAAAATCGTCCGTCAATTTTCAAGTAATTTAATTAACTCGCAACATTATACGATCAATTAAATAATCAATTAAGAGTATTGCCCTTTAGGTATGACCTAGGGGTCAATCGATCACCACCGTCACACGACAGTAATGTCAAACTCTAGTCAGCCAATCATTACCGATATATGTTGACCAGTTGACAGTAACAATATTACTTCCCAATTGTATTCTTAAAATGAGATTTAATAATGATATTTAAATCATGTGATCGCACTATTGTTGAGGACACATTTCCCAACACTTTCATCATCTTACCATGAGGAAGAAGTTGTATGCAGATAGCTTTGCATGCACCGAGGCCTATTCGACCTCAAAATTGGTGGAGGAGGGCGGTCCTCACATCCGTTGGGTGGTGCCGTAGTGGAACTTGAGTTCCTTTACGAGGTTACCTGCACCGGCCGCTTCTTCTCGCTCTTTAATGGTTATGGGCTTGAAGGTTGCTTCCTTCATCTATCCGGAAAGGGTCATGAGGCAAATGAGCCGTAACAAAAGGTGCCCGCTCAAGATACTCTGGTCCAAGAGAGTGTATTCCAAAACTCCAAGCTTGTGGATTCTTTCGAGAGACGGTGGGCCACTCGGTCAACTTGGGAGGTACCAACCGCTTAGGTCAAACGGTCAAGAGCGTTAACCTTGGAAGAAAGGTCAAAGTTCCGCAAGGATGAAGTCATCGATTGAATTATAGGGAGGCGGCCAAGGCAAATCGCGCCTACTTTGATGACTTTGGCAATAATGTGAGCCCGGATGTGATAAGGCCACCGAAGAAGAGGAGCTTAAGCCCAAAGGAGGTTCTGAGCCGCGTGTGGGCTGGGCTTGGGCCGGGCATAGGGTCGTGTAAGAGCCCGGGTGTCGTTGCCATTGTGAATTCGTTGAGTTTCCATTCCGAGGAGGAAGCCCATGCTAGGCGGGCTAGGAAGAAGAACAAGGGAAGATTCATCCCAAAGGCAAAGGCAAGAGTAGAATGGAAGAGTGAAGACCTCAATTACCCGCTTTATTATTATGTCGTATTATCATTTGTGTGCGTTTTTATTATGTTGTATTAGATATGTATTGTGTGTTTGTGTGTGTTAGTTTTATTATGTAGAATGTCTTAGTGGACACCCTAGCTTGGCATGCCATGGACTTGTTTAGCTTTATTGTTGTCAAGTTTGTAATCATTCTTATTATTAATTAAATAAGAGGATTGCTTGGCTAAAAAAAATGTCGTGAACATTTGTTATTTCTCCATCCATCTTGTAAAGGTAATTCAGTTTGAATTGTCCTAAACATTGCACAGGTGAAAGGGATTTTTGTGAGAAGTGAGAAAGGCCATTTTTTTTTGTCGTTGTGAGGAAAAGGATGTGTGTTTTTGAAGTTTGTATGGGTTGTTGTTTTTGTGTGTGGGGATGGTTGTATCCTTCTTGTGTAAGAAAGGATTGCCTACATATTCACCTGAACAGGTGAAATAAAACCATGCTCGTAGTTCAAGTACTTTGTTAGAGTTGGGGTGTGCCTTTTTTTTGTTTGGGTGTTGTGGTTGTATCCTTCTTACCTAAGAAAGGACTGCCTACGTATTCACCTAAAAAGGTGAAATCAAACCATGCTCGTTGTTCAAGTGTTTTGTTTGCGTGTGCAAATGGATGGTGCCTTTGACAGATCAAAGGCTGCTGGAAACATGGCTAGGTGTCGTAACTTAGACTCGATTAAACATACAATTTCAAATCAGAACTTTTAAGGAATCGACTTGAAAGGGGGATTGCGGTCACTAGTTGCAAAACTAAGGAAAGGTCGTTGGTTGCTGGTGCTAAGGTTCAAGGGTAGTATTTCTTGAGTTGGTCTAGGTTGGTTGGGTTTGTGAATTCTTCCCCGTCAAGGTCACTCAATCTCACTGTGCCTCCCAAAAAGATTTTTTTGACCAGGTACAGCCCGGCCCAATTGGGTTTGAATTTCTCCCTCGGATCGACGGGCAACGGTGCTCGAACCGACTTGAGGACCAAGTTGCCTTCTTTGATGTTTCTGGGTTTGACTTTTTTTCGAATGCCCGTTGTATACGTCGTTGCTATAGCTGGACGTTGTGCAAGGCGTTCAGTCGCTGTTCATCTAGGAGGGTGACTTACTTGAACCTTCGACGGGTCCATTCCGCCTCAGGGACATGACCTTCTAGTAGGATACGTAGAAATGGGAGTTCCAACTCCTTTTGTTGCACTACCTCCATACCATATGATAGGTAGAAGGGTGTTGCTACTGTTGGTTTTCGAATGGAGGTTCGGTATCCCCAGAGTGCGAATAGAAGTTTGCTCGGCCAATCGCGATAATTATCATGCATCTTTTTGATGATGGTGATGAGGGTTTTGTTTGCTGCCTCTACCGCTTCATTTGCTTGGGCATGATAGGGGGATGAACGGTGTTGTTTGATTTTGTATTTGTCCAACAATGCTTGCGTTTCGGCCCGAAAGTGGGAGCCTTGGTCGCTGATGATTTCATGGGGTACCCCATATCTATTGATGATGTTGTCTTGGATGAACTTGGCCACTTGTTTGGCGGTTAAGACTGCATAGGATTGTGCTTCTATCCATTTAGTGAAGTAGTCGATTGCGACGAGGACAAAGCAATGTCCTTTGGTGCCTATCGAATTGACTTTGCCGGTGACATCGATGCCCCTGGTCGAGAAAGGCCAGGGTGATGTCATGGTGTATAAAAGGGATGGTGGTATGTGTTTTATGTTGGCGAAGATTTGGCAATTGTGGTAATGTTTGACATAGTTTCTGCTATCGTCTTCCATGGTGGTCCAGTAGTAGCCTAATCTCATGATTTTTCGGGCTAGCATCATAGCGCTCATGTGAGGGCCACATTCTCCGTCGTGGACCTCTTCCATGACTTTCTTGGCCTTGTTATGGTCAATGCAAATGAGAAGGATCCCCTGGGGTGTTCCTTTGTATAGTTGATCTTCGTTTATGACGAATGGTGATGCAAGTAAACGGATGTATCTTTGTCCTCTTGTATCAGATTTAGAAGGGAATTCATTTTTGGTTTTGTAGTTGAGGATGGCTTGGTACCAAAGTTCGACATGGTTTTCCTCGTTGTTGATGGCGCAGATGTGAGCTGGCTCACTTCTTCTTTTGACACACAAGGGCATGGATGTGATGTTATCAGATATGTAGACGAGTGCAACAAGTTTTGCTAAGGCATCGACAAATTGGTTTTCTTCCCGTGGCTAGTTAAATTAGTCGATTTGGTCGAAGAATTCGGTTTCCTGGTTTATTTTTGCTTGGTCTGGTGCTAGGCTGTCGCTTCGGATTTTCCATGATCCGGACACTTGATTGATGAAGAGTAAGGAATCGTCGTGGAACCTCTTAATGCCATGTGTTATGGCTGCTTGTAGGCCGATGAGGCATGCTTCGTATTCGGCGGGATTGTTGGTGACGGCGAAGTCTAGTTTGACTGAGATCGGAACGTGTCCCCCTTCTGGTGATATTAGAAGGATTCCTACCCCGAATCCTCTCAGGTTTGATGCACGGTCAAAGTATAGGTCCCATGCATTGGTGTCGGCATAAAGGATGTCTTCGTCAGGGAGTGACCATGTGTCGGTCGTTGGATCCTCGTTGATGGGATTTTCTTCTAGGAAATCGACGACCGCCCTTCCCTTGATAACCTTGAGGGGTACGAATTTGAGGTCAAACTCGGATAGCATGAGTGTCCATCTGGAAAACCTTCCGTTTAGCACGGGCTTTTTCCTGATGTATTTGACGGGGTCCATCTTGGAGTACATGTGGACGGTGTAGCTGAGCATATAATGTCGTCGCTTTATTGTTAACCAAACCAGGGCGAGACATGTCTTCTCCAGTTGGGTGTACTTGGTTTCGTATTCGATGAACTTTTTACTAATGTAGTAGATGGCTCGTTCTTCGCCGTCGACTGTTTGTGCTAGCATTGCTCCCATGGCCGTGTTGTTGACGGTCAGGTATAGGGATAAGGGAATTCCCTGCTGAGGTGGCATAAGGACAGAAGGTTTGGATAGGAGTTCATTTATCTTGTTGAAGGCTTTTTGGCAATCGTCATCGCAATCAGTGTGATCGGTGGCGCGGAGCTTCTTGAAGATAGGTTCGCAAATCATAATGAGTTTGGCTATGAAGCGGCTGATGTATTGGACTTGACCAATAAATCCGCGAATCTCCTTCTCGTTCTTAGGCCGAGGCATTTGTTAGAGAGCTTTGATTTTAGTGGGATCGATTTCGAGGCCTCTTTTGCTGACGACGTGTCCAGAAAGTTTTCCGGAGGTGACCCCGAATGCACACTTCTAAGGATTTAGTATCATGTAGTATTTTCGAAGGCAAGCAAAGAATTTTCAAAGGGCGCTGATGTGGCCATCTCGCTCTTTGATTTGACGATCATGTCATCGACGTATACCTTCACTTCCTTGTGCATGATATCGTGTAGGATAGTGGTAGCGGTTCTTTGATAGGTTGCTCCGGTGTTGATTAGGCCGAAGGGCATGATAGTGTAGCAATATGTGCCCCACTGCGTAGTGAATGCAGTTTTGTGCATGTCTTCTTCAACCATTTGGATTTGGTTGTGCCCGACATACCCATCCATAAAGGATAATAGGGCGTGCTCGGCGGTGTTGTCTACCAAGATGTCAACGTGCGGCAGAGGGAAGTCGTCTTTTGCACTTGCCTTGTTCAGGTCTCTGAAGTCAGCGTAAACCCTAATTCTCCCATCTTTCTTTGGTACGGGGACTATGTTAGACACCCAGTCAAAATATTCGAAAACTTTGATGAATCCGGCTTACAATTGCTTGTCTACCTCTTCCTTGATTTTCAGGGCCCACTCAGGACGCATGCGACAAAACTATTACTTCACGGGTTTAGCTCCGCCCTTAATGGGTATCATGTGCTCTGCAATCTCTCTGCGGATCCCAGGCTTATCTTTGTAGGACCATCTGAATATGTCCTTGTATTTGTGCCAGAGGTTGATGAATTGTTGTCTTTCCGAGGGGTCAAGGGTGGTCCCTATCCTAAGTTCTTGAGGACCATTGTCGGTTCCTACGTTGATGGGTTCGGTCTCCTCAATGATGGGTGTTCTATGTTCGTTTTTGTCGAGTTTTTTGGCTAGGTGAGGTGGGTAGTCACTCAAGTCAAATTCCTCATATTCGTTCAGAATTGCATTGCACTTAAATTGAGACTAGTCGTAAGCAAAATTAGTATTCATTAAGTCAATATGAGCGAAAAGCTCGGATAGGACGGACATCTCATGGGGAGTCAGAGGCGATGCAGTGGAGGAGGTGGCCCCTGGGACAAGCTCCAAGTTGCTACCTTTTGCAATAGTATGGGTGACTTTATATGGCTTAGCCTCTGAGACAGCCCCAAGCTTGTAATAAAATAGTGGAAAAGGGACTTTGAAAGGGGTGTCGGGAGTGTTAGGACCTAAGACAGACTCTGACTCAAACTTGTCATCAGACTCAGACTCACTCTCGTCTTCACTTCCATCCTTGAACATGCGGCATTCTCTAGCTGTGATCTTGAGAACGCGGCCTTGACGATCGGTCCACTTGAAAGTCTTCCTCTAGCCTTGGATAGCTTTCTCTGGGTTAGCATCATAGATAAAGGTAGTAGGGTCGAACTGGTTGTCTTTGAGAGCAATTCTTATGATGTCCTCGTAGTTGAGGTGCTTGATGTTGTCTTCTCCGAAAAGGAGGCTCACAACTTTCCTATCTAGGCAAGGGGTCGATTCAGACTTGATCGATGCAGCATTGGTGTTGTTGTCAGGGTAGAAGTAGCAGTCTTGAAAGACTTCTATACCCAGATGGTTGACCTTTGTTATGGGATCGTAGATTGGCTCTGGAAAGCCGTTGTAAAGTTCAGACTCTCCTTCGAGGACGAAATATCCGTTGAGGGTCAAGTGATATGGGCGGAGGGTGACTCCTTGCTTTTTGCGCTTCTTCACGAGAAGACCCATCTCCCGGATGTCTTCATCAGTCGGCTCATAGCCTAGTCCGAAAGGGATGTTGGGGACCTTAGCCTGTTTCAGAGGAGGCAAGGGGATTTTCAGTGGGTTAAGAGGCATGCCTGAGAAATACCCCTGGCGCGTCAAGATGCGGTTGATCGTGAGGTTTGAGAATGGATAACAATCAAAAGGTGTTGGTTCGTCAGTTAGGACATTCACGGCTTGGAATCCCCACATTTCGTTGTCGATCTCCTCAGTGACTTGAGAGGCTATACTCTTTTTCACGACAGCTCTAATTGGGGATGCAAGAATTATGATTGTTTTCCCGTTGAAGGGGACCCTAATTTTCTGGTGAAGGGTAGATATCTCGGCCTTGGCCTTTTGGAGGTTCTTGAGAATTGAGTTATTGGGCACCTTAGGTTGAATGTCAACGTCGGGGATGATTTGGTCATTGATTGCTGGTGGATTGTTTCTTTTATTGTATGGGATATGGTAAGGGTGTCCAGATCGAGTAAGGTGATCAATCTCTTTGGTTTGCTTGCCCTTTCCTGAGGCAATGTAGACGTCATCTCTCCAAATACCGTTGATTTCAGGGTCGCGAGTGTATCTCGAAGGAGTATTCCTCGGAGGATAGTTTTTGTAAGGGAAGTTTTTGTGCGGGTAGTTTTCGTGAAGGTGATTATTGTGAGGTTCATTATTGTGGTTTATGGTGTGAGGTGCGTGCCACAATGGTCGCGGAAGTAGTCCTTTTTAAAATAGGGTGTTTTGGGTGTTTGAGGAACCCTCCCTTGGACGTGGTGCACATGTTGGTGGGTTGAATATTAGTCGTTGTAAGCATCCTCAGGTCGGGTGATCCTCTCCGAGAGACTAGTTGTTGTTTTCTCGATTGCTAAAACATGGCGAACATGGACGCGGCGCTGAATATGAACATCCCGTCCGGGGTGTCCTTTCCCAAGGCATTGGTCTCGTCCTCAGTAGGTAAGATGAGATGTGAGCAATTCAGAGTTGGTTCATCATCCGAAATGGGGTGGATTCCAAGAGGGTTTGTTTTGTTGTTTTGTTTTGCTGGTGGAGGTAGGGGTAGTTCTCCTTTCTTGATCATGTCCTAGATAGCGTGCTTTAGCTTGAAGGAAGTTTCTGTGTCATGGCCTTTGCCTTAGTAATATTGGCAATAGGCGTTAGGGTTCCAAAAGCGGTTTTTCTTTGGTTTAGGCGGGTCCGGAGTGGGCCCGATTGGTTGCAATTTCCCTTGTTCCATGATCCTCTTCAGGGCGCTAGCGTAGGTCGATCCTAAGTTGGTGAATGTCCTTTAGGGACTTTCGGCTTTCTTTGCAGTTGGCTCGAGAAGGTTGACCTCGTCAATTTTGTTTGCTCGACCGTAGGGACGAGATCCAGTTGATGTAGACCCCTAATAGCATCTACCCGTGGTTTTTGCCATGACGCCATTGCGTAGGTCTTCCTCGATACGGGTCCCGAGGATCTGCAGATCCTGGAAGATTTTTATGTTTTGGTACCTTAGCAAGTTGGCATAAACCGGACGGAGATTGTTGACGAATTTCTCCACCAAGGTTGATTCGCTTGATTTGCTGACCAATTGGGTGCTCACCCTTCTACAGCGGGTTAGGAATTCGGTGAATCCCTCTTAGTTATTTTAGGTTAGGATCTCAAGGGTGCGGGTGTTGGCCTGAATTTCGACATTGTCGGCGTATTGCTTAGCTAATTCAACGGCGACTTCGTCCCGAGTGGTAATTGACACGTCTGTCGCGTACCTGTCAAAAATACCAACTGGCTCTAACTAATATAGCTAGGGAAGTCGGGTCGAATCCACAGAGAGGTAGGAAATTGTCAGCTTAATCTAAGTTCGTCAAGGTAACCAAATTGGGGGGTTTTTAAATGTGATATTCTAAACTAACAGGAGTAAGAAAAAGAAAATAAAAGAAAGGAATTAAACAGATAGAGAGAAACAGCTAAGACAAACGGTTCACCATAATCATTTAGTCAAGTAATCTAGGTCTCAGGTCAATGCAAATACGGTCTAAGGGGTAACGAACGTCACCTTTCCGTCCTTAATTCGCCCTAGAGCGTAAAAAGCTTAGCTTTCGCCCTCACTACGATACCCTATTGTTCGCTACTAGTCTCGCCTTTTCCAACCTTTCGGTCCAGGTCAAGGATCACTAAGAAATAAATGCCTACTTGCGTCGACTCAATCAGACAGATACAATTAATTGTAGCATTTAAACAACAAAGATTACACCCGCATTAACCCAATAAATCGACTACTATTCCCTCATGATTATGGATCCCCTATAGTCTTAGCATGGGGGAATTAGCTACTCATTACCATCGAATTAATAATAATGAAAAATAGATAATTAAAACTAAACATGATGATAGAACTAATAAGGATTGAATTAAAGCAATTATGATAACAATTAGAAGAAGGAAGGAATTTAAGCAATAAATAAGATCAAAGATAAAAGTAGAATAATAATACCAATCGCAAAATCCAACTCTGAGTAGCAAAGTGTAAAGGAACAACAAAAATCCAAGAACAGTAGTCTTAGGTAGAGTAAAACGAACGTGAGGAGAGAGAGAGAGTAACGTAGTCCCTCCCCTCTATCTTATATGAAAATTCCATCCTAAAACCTAATCCATGGACTAATTACAAAAGCCCATAAAATAATTAGGCGGGAATTAACTAAAGCAGGACAACCCACTCGATCGAGTAGAAATAAACTACTCGATCGAGCAAATGAACACCAAACCACTCGATCGAGTGGTAATAAACCACTACCAAACCACTCGATCGAGTGGTAATAAACCACTCGATCGAGCACTTCTTGCAAAACCTCCTCGATTGACTCCTTAAACTGCTCGATCGATCAATCTTGAGTATATGAAGCATTCGATCGAGTAGAAAACTACTCGATCGAGCTATATAGGCACGCTAGACTTTGAAATGCCTTCCGAAACCAGTTCACGCGTCTCCATAATGTTAGATTCATAGCTCCAGCTCCTTTTTCTCCATAAATGCATGCAAATGGGACAGATTTAGGCTCGATTTAGCTCCTCTTTAGTCAATTCCTACAGATTACATAAAACGAACCAAAGTAGAACATTCGGGGGTATTTGCAGCTAGATGCTACATAAAAAGTACAGAAATGCGTGTGAAAATGAGGTGAAAACCTTATATAAAAGACACGCATCAAATCTCCCCAAACCAAACCTTTGCTTGTCCCCAAGCAAATATGAATGCAACTAAGAAATAACAGTGGAACGGGACCAACGCATCAGCTACAAATCATCCACTAGAAACAATTTAATGCAACAAAATTACAAAGTGGCAAATGAGAAGTGCAAACGAGTTAAATCAATGTTTCAAACTTACTGAACCGTCGACCTTGCAAGACTCAAAAGATATCGGACTGTCACGGGTCGCTCGTCACTCAAAATTAGGCACATGGTGAGTAAATATGTGAAAGATAGGAAGAAGTAAAGACACTCACCTAACTCGATCCATAAGAACATGCGCGCAGTTAACATGAATAAAGTCTCTACAACCGCACATATGCATTCCAACCATACTAATGGCCAAGACACATGCCGAGGACTTACATTTGGGTAAGTGAGGTAATGGCTAAGAAGGGGCTAAAATGAATTTGGATATGTGGGGTTAATAGCCGGGCTAGCAACAACGGATCCAAATATAAACTGCATCCCAACTTCGTACTCAAAACAGCAAGAAGAAACGGTGCAAAAACTATGCACTAAACTCACAAAACACCAAGAATCGTCAACTCCCCATAAGATATAAATAAGACATGGGAGTGTGAATCATTATACAATTCTCATTTTTTTTCTTTCTTCACATATGATTTTTTCTTCTTTTTTCGTTTTTTTTCAACAATTCAACATTCTTTTTCTTTCCCTTCAATTCTTCCACCATCTTCTGAAATCAGATAAAATAACCATATTGCAATAAAACATTCCAAGAACTACTCATCACTAGCTCAGCTAGGGTAGGAAGTATTATAGAAAGTAGTTAATAGGACAAAAAGGCAATTTGGCTATGTGGGGCTCATGGGTAGAATGAAATAAAGGGGACTGCCTCTCCTAACATGTGTCACCATCCACAGACCGAATGCATACATGTATTAAGAAGACTAGACTCATGCTTATGCAAATTGATGTTACATGGCTTATAGAGAGTACTACTCACATCCTAAATGAAACCGGTCATGAATGCCGCCGGTTTATAAAGCTCTAACCTCAGAATGTAATGTAGCTTGCCGACATAAAGAATCAAGTCTATTCATTCAGATAAGAAAGAAACAAAAACTCGTAGATTATGCACATAATCATGCCAACTAAATGTCAAGAATATGCAAGGCTCGAGTAAAGATTCAATGTAGCGTCAGTGTTCAAACGTTCCGACTCAATTTAAACGTGAATTTTTTGCATATTTATGATTTTTTGAATTAATTAAAGCAACAATGCATGCGGAAATCAATAAACGTGAAAGCAAAAATGCAAGAAAACATGCAGACACATATATGGATGCATACCTCCCCAAACCAAACCGTACAATGCCCTCATTGTACCAAAAATAGGGAAAGAAATGAAAACTGAAGAGAAAGGGATAAATGGAGTCGGAAAACTTACAAAACGTCGTAAGGAGGAACCTCCCCAAACCGACCATGAACATGGGAGGTCAAAGAAAGTCAAGCAGTAGCTCCATAGACGTAAAACAGCAGCTGGGAAGCATAACTGCTCGATCGAGCACTTAGAACAGCTCGATCGAGTGAACTGGTGCAGGGAAGGACTCGATCGAGTAGAAAACCACTCGATCGAGTGAGCGTGATATTGACTTTGGTCGATCGAGGACAATTATCACTCGATCGAGTGAAAACTTCCCCAAAAAGTGCTCGATCGAGCATAAAACCACTCGATCGAGTACTTGGTCCTGCAAAACACGCATTCCAAAGCTAGTAAAGCATAAGGAGTTCGTAAAACAGCGTCTAAAGTTCAACGTAAAGCTAAAGAAAATAAAATATTCAACAAAAGTACAATGAACCAGTCCGGGCTGCCTCCCGGAGAGCGCTGGTTTAAGAGGTCCCGCACGACCTTTCTGGCATCAATTAACTGGCGCGTCAAGCTCGTCGAAGTGCAAGACTTCAACACGATTGTCTGCTTCATTCGCCTCGTGGTAATGCTTCACATATTGGCCATTCTCCTTGAATCTATGACCCTCGGAATCTTCGAGCTCCACGGATCCAAATTTGGTAACAGCCGTCACCGTATAAGGACCACTCCACCTGGACTTCAGCTTGCCAGGGAATAATCTCAATCGGGCATTAAACAGCAGTACCTTTTGCCCAACATGAAACTCACGAGGTAAGATTCTCTTGTCATGCCATCTCTTCGTCTTTTCTTTGTAAATGCGCGATCTATCATAGGCATTAAGCCTGAATTCTTCCAACTCATCTAGCTGCAAAAGACGATTCTGACCACACAACTTAGCATCATAATTAAGCTCACGAATTGTCCACCAAGCCTTACATTCCAATTCAACAGGTAAGTGACACGATTTTCCATAAACTAGCCTAAAAGGTGATGCACCAATTGGTGTCTTAAAGGCAGTTCTGTAAGCCCATAATGTGTCATCTAGCTTAAGACTCCAGTCTTTCCGTGATTTAGAAACTACCTTAGACAAGATCTCTTTCAACTCGCGATTAGAGACCTCTACCTGACTACTAGTTTGGGGATGATACCCCAAACCACGCCGGTGTTGGACACCAACCTTAGACAGTATGGAAGTTAGTTTCTTTTCTTTAAAATGCATTCCCCCATCACTAATGACGACCCTAGGGACACCAAATCGGGGGAATATGATCTTTTTAAACATCTTTATCACGGTCTTAGCATCACAATGGGGTGAGGCAATTGCCTCAACCCATTTCGACACATAGTCTACAGCCACTAAGATATACCTGTTACCTTTACTGGATGGGAACGGTCCTTGAAAATCAATGCCCCAGACATCGAAGACCTCAACCTCTAAGATGCTGTTTTGTGGCATCTCATGTCTCTTTGAAATGTTCCCTGATCGTTGGCAAGCATCACAAGCTGAAACAAAAGACCTAGCATCAGCAAACAAAGAAGGCCAGTAAAAATCGGACTGAAGTACCTTATCCACGGTGCGCGATGGACCGTGGTGACCACCATATGAAGAGGAGTGACAGCCTTCCAGGACTACTTTGGCCTCCCACTGTGGAATACACCGTCTGTAGAGACCGTCTGCACATTCCTTAAACAAGTAAGGATCATCCCGTAATCGCTTAGCGTTATCGACGCTTCCTCTGCTGATAAGAAAGGTCAGGCGGCAGCTTGCCACTGAAAACGAAGTTAGCTATATCTGCATACCAAGGTTCTTGGTTAACAATAGACGATATAACAGCAATTAAAGTATCGTCAGGAAAAGAATCATCAATAGGTAGAGAATCTCCCCCTTCTTCTCGCATCAGCCGCGACAAGTGATCAGCTACAACGTTCTCAGCCCCTTTCTTATCCTTAATCTGCAAATCAAACTCCTGAAGAAGGAGTATCCATCTCAGTAGCCGTGGTTTAGCCTCCTTCTTAGCAAGGAGATGCCTCAAAGCTGCATGGTCAGTAAAAACAGTAACTTCTGACCCAACTAAATAAGTACGAAACTTCTCTAAGGCATAAACTACAGCTAGCAGCTCTTTCTCAGTGGTAGAGTACTTCACTTAAGCCTCATCCAAAGTTCGGCTCGCATAGTAGATAGCATTCAAAGCTTTGTCTTTCCTTTGGCCCAGCACCGCTCCTAGTGCATAGTCACTCGCATCACACATAATTTTAAACGGCAAGTCCCAGTCGGGAGGCTGTATGATCGGCGCAGAGACTAAAGCCTGCTTTAATCTGTTGAAAGCAGAAAGACAATCATCAGTAAACACAAAAGGGGCATCCTTAAGTAGCAACTGTGTAAGTGGTTTAGCAATCTTGGAAAAATCCCTGATAAACCGACGATAAAAGCCGGCGTGACCAAGGAAACTCCTCACCCCCTTAACATTAACAGGGGGCGGCAGTTGCTGAATCACTTCCACCTTTGCTTTATCAACCTCTATTCCCCTATCAGAAACTAAGTGCCCTAAGACAACTCCCTCATTGACCATAAAATGACACTTCTCCCAGTTCAACACAAGATTAACCTCAATGCAGCGCTGCAACACTTTCTCAAGGTTAGACAGACAGTTAGAAAAATCACTTCCATATG
This sequence comes from Silene latifolia, assembly GCF_048544455.1. Taxonomy (NCBI): domain Eukaryota; kingdom Viridiplantae; phylum Streptophyta; class Magnoliopsida; order Caryophyllales; family Caryophyllaceae; genus Silene; species Silene latifolia. Next base: position 109,530,920 of record NC_133526.1, read on the forward strand.
CACTGAAATCGTCGATAAAAACTTCCATAATAGACTCAATATACTCTGAAAATATCCCCATCATGCACCTTTGGAAGGTGGCAGGGGCATTACACAGACCAAAAGACATTATGCGATAAGCAAAAATGCCCTGAGGACAAGTAAATGTAGTCTTAGCTTGATCGTCTGGGTGGATAGGGATCTGAAAGAACCCTGAGTACCCGTCTAAATAGCAGAAAAATTTATGAGAAGCTAACATTTCTACCATTTGATCAATAAAAGGAAGGGGAAAATGATCTTTCTTGGTGGCAGCATTCAGCTGTCTGTAATCTATACACATCCGCCAACCAGTCACTACTCGAGTAGGTATTAACTCATCCTTATCATTCTTAACTACAGTTGTCCCTCCTTTCTTCGGGACCACCTGTACTGGACTCACCCATTTGGAATTACCAACAGAATAAATAATACCTGCATCTAGCAGCTTCATTACCTTAGCCATCACAACATCCGGCATCTTCTGGTTCAGCCGGCGCTGACCTTGCCTGCAAGGTTTGTGATCTTCCTCCAGCTTCATCCTATGCATACAAACATCGGGACTAATCCCCTTGATATCGTCCAGTGAATAACCCATTGCTTTCCTGTTTTTCTTAAGTACAGCTAACAAGGAAGTCAGCTGATCACCATTAAGCTTAGCACTGACAATGACTGGATATTGCTCTGTATCGTCTAAGAAAACATATTTAAGATGAGAAGGGAGAGGCTTACGTTCCGGTACCTTTACCTCAATGGAACAAAGAGTGCTAATCATTTGTTCCACTTGCTCTCCATCATGCTCATCTAAATCATCAACAAGCAATTCCAACGCAGCGTCATCGTCGCCTGGGCTATCTGCATACTCATAAAAAAGCGTAAGAGCTTCTAGTGGGTCCTTCATAAAAGAACCCGACCAGAAGTCATAAATAGACTCGTCAATAATATCAACCGAATAGCAAGTATCCTCTATCATTGGTCGAGCCAAAGTACTAGGCAGACTGAAAGTGATCGCGTCATCCCCTACTGCAAGAGTCAAACGCCCTTGTCTGACATCAATAACAGCCCCAGCTATACAAAGGAATGGTCTTCCTAAGATAATTTGGGTCCGGGTGTCCTCAGCTATATCTAAAATAATGAAATCTACTGGGATAAAGAGCTTGCCTATTTTCACAGGCACGTCCTCTAAAACACCTAAGGGCTTCCTAACAGATCTATCAGCCATCTGTAGGGTAATGTTAGTCACTTTAAAATGACTCATGTTCAGTTTCTTGCAGATAGGAAGGGGCATGACACTGACACTGGCACCTAAATCGCAAAGGGCCTTATCAATAACCATGTTGCCTATAATACAGGTAATAGAAAAGCTACCCGGGTCTTTCATTTTAGGTGGACTCTTATTCAAAAGCAAATTACTAGACTTTTCCATAAATGAAATCGTCTCAAATTCACTCAAATTTCTCTTACGCGTCACAATATCTTTCATAAATTTAGCGTAAGTGGGTACCTGAGTAACAAGTTCGGAAAGAGGGATAGTTACCTGGAGGTTCTTCACAATGTCCACAAACTTACCGTACTGTCGCTCGATCTTTGCGTCCTTCAGGCGGCCTGGAATGGGTACCCTGGTAGCAACGAGTGGACCCGCATCTTTTCCTTTACCTTTATCAATGTGTTACGTCTCCACAGCAGGGGAAGATGACACGGTAGCGACATTAGATAGAAAAATAGGATCTCCGCCACTTAAAGTACTCGATCGAGTCCTTATATCACTCGATCGACCATTCTCTTCTTCTGTTTCACTCGATCGACCGGTTTCATCACTCGATCGAGTGATTTCTTCAGCAAAGTTACTAGATCGAGTAAGATTATCACTCGATCGACCAACATTAAATTCTGCACTTCTCGATCGACCATTATTTTCACTCGATCGAGTGATGGGACTAATAAATTCACTCGATCGAGTAGATAAATCACTCGATCGAGTGTCTGCATTGCACGCAGCAAGTATTTCGGTTAAGAATTCATCTAGATCGTCCTCCGGGGTATCTTCAGCTATCAAAACCTCGTCTTCTTCATGAGTAAGGTCATTTTGAAAATTCATTGCACTGACTGGATCGCATATTGGAAGAAGCTTGGCTTGGTCTTTCGCGAGTGTTAACTGCGCGACTTGTTCTTTCAATTCCGATATGACCGTTTTAGATTGCCGTGATATACTCATCATAAAAGATTTTAATTCGGAAATTTCTTCACTTGCATAAGGAGGAATCGGTAGCGGGGCTGGCGGGGAAGGGGTAGAGACATTGTTTATTTCTTCATATAGCTGAGAGAAAGGAACTCCCTGCTTGTATTTCTGATAAGCAAGAACGCGCTCTACACTTTCCATGCATCCGATAGGGTTATGCCCTTCAATGCCACATCTACCACATGGCTCTATATGCTCCGTGATCGTAGGCATCCTGGCAATTAAACTTTCAAAGCAACAACTAACCTGCAAAACTAATCAAAACTTTGCAAAAATGAGATTAGCCTCAAGGAATAAATTCCTTGAGACGTGAGACAAACTTAATTAAAGCAACAAAATTACGCCACCTCCCCAGCAACGGCGCCAAAATTTAACACGTCTGTCGTGTACCTGTCAAAAATACCAACTGGCTCTAACTAATATAGCTAGGGAAGTCGGGTCTAATCCACAGAGAGGTAACCAAATTGGGGGGGTTTTTAAATGTGATATTCTAAACTAACAGGAGTAAGAAAAAGAAAATAAAAGAAAGGAATTAAACAGATAGAGAGAAACAGCTAAGACAAACGGTTCACCATAATCATTCAGTCAAGTAATCTAGGTCTCAGGTCAATGCAAATATGGTCTAAGGGGTAACGAACGTCACCTTTCGGTCCTTAATTCACCCTAGAGCGTAAATAGCTTAGCTTTCGCCCTCACTACGATACCCTATTGTTCGCTACTAGTCTCGCCTTTTCCAACCTTTCGGTCCAGGTCAAGGATCACTAAGAAATAAATGCCTACTTGCGTCGACTCAATCAGACGGATACAATTAATTGCAGCATTTAAACAACAAATATTACACCCGCATTAACCCAATAAATCGACTACTATTCCCTCATGATTATGGATCCCCTATAGTCTTAGCATGGGGGAATTAGCTACTCATTACCATCGAATTAATAATAATGACAAATAGATAATTAAAACTAAACATGATGATAAAACTAATAAGGATTGAATTAAAGTAATTATGATAACAATTAGAAGAGGGAAGTAATTTAAGCAATAAATAAGATCAAAGATAAAAGTAGAATAACAATACCAATCGCAAAATCCAATTCCGAGTAGCAAAGTGTAAAGGAAGAACAAAAATCCAAGAACAGTAGTCTTAGGTAGAGTAAAACGAACGTGAGGAGAGAGAGAGAGAGTAACGTAGTCCCTCCCCTCTATCTTATATGAAAAATCCATCCTAAAACCTAATCCATGGACAAATTACAAAAGCCCATAAAATAATTGGGCGGGAATTAACTAAAGCAGGACAAACCACTTGATCGAGTAGAAATAAAATACTCGATCGAGCAAATGAACACCAAACCACTCGATCGAGTGGTAATACACCACTCGATCGAGCACTTCTTGCAAAACCTCCTCGATTGACTCCTTAAACTGCTCGATCGATCAATCTTGAGTATATGAAGCATTCGATCGAGCAGAAAACTACTCGATCGAACTATATAGGCACGCTAGACTTGAAATGCCTTCCGAACCAGTTAACGCGTCTCCAAAATGTTAGATTCCAAGCTCCGGTTCCTTTTTCTCCATAAATGCATGCAAATGGGACGGATTTAGGCTCGATTTAGCTCCGCTTTAGTCAATTCCTACAGATTACATAAAACGAACCAAAGTAGAACATTCGTGGGTATTTGCAGCTAGATGCTACATAAAAAGTACAGAAATGCGTGTGAAAATGAGGTGAAAACCTTATATAAAAGACACGCATCAGTAATGCTCTTTGGGCGAGGGAATAGTACCATTGACGGGGAAGCCGTTCCAAGGACGATGGAAAGATCCGGGTAAAGAGCTCTTGTTTGACCCCTTTGATGGACATGTAATCCTTTAAGGCTCGGATGTGATTGAGTGGGTCATCCACTCCTTTGAACTTAGGCACATCAGTCAAGGTGAAATTGTCATGTAGTTGATCCCTGATGGGCTCGAACCTTCGATTTTTTTCGAGGTGAATGTTGTTTCCACGGGCCAAGAGTTGTTCTTTCAAGAGTTTAAGATTTTTCTCAGTTTCGGTTATTGGCGGAGTGTTATGCTCTCCAATTTCCTTGTTTTCAAGAGTGTCGATACGGGTCTCGACACGGTCCAGAGTGACCTTAAGGGTTGTGAGCAGGCTGGCTAGCTGAGCAGTTGTGAGATCTCTGTTGTCATTGTTGTTGTTGTTGGGCGAAGCTGAAGACGGGGCCATGGTTCTGAGGCCGAAAACGGCTCACGTTACATCTCAATCCAACACGGTTTAATGAATAAACACATACATCACAAAGGATGAAAATATACTTTGGACTCAACGAGACGAGGGCAACCGTGTGTGGTGCCTTGGTCCAAACTCGATTGATGGTGCGACGGTGTTGACTAGACTTTGACTCGCGTTTAACATGATGGCGTGACGCCATTAATTGAGTCTCGAGGTGAGACGACTCATAAGTAAAGACCTATAAGTACGTTTGCTATGACTCAGTAGACACGAGGTGGAATTGGAGTGATGGACTGAAATTTTTGAAAATAGAAATTTTTATAAAGATACATTTGTTCTTTATGGATGGCTTTAGAAGAGTAGGGATCTTTAAAGAGGCGGCTAGTTGAAAAGGGTCGTCTTAGGTTTGTATTCAAAAGATGGTTTGAGTTAAAGTTGCGGCTGCTTTGAAAACGATGTGTTGTTTCCGAAGACGGGTTTTTTGAAATTCAAAATCGTGTGTTTTGAAAATCGAGATTTAAAAAGGGTTTAAATTATTGTGGTCTCGAGAATGGTGTGTTATCCTCGGGATATGAAAAGTCCTCGAAAACAGTGTGTCATTTTCGGGATTTGAAAAGGCTATTATGTCAGCGCAAAAGTCCATTATATTGGTGCAAAACGGCTTAAAATCCGTAATTCAAAATCGTCATTACGACGGCATGAAAAGGTGTTTTTGTTTTGTTGAAACGGTTGTAAAAACCAGGTTTGAAAATCGTCATCGCGACGGCTCGAAAAAGGTTTGCAACGGTCGACGAAAGATCAAGGTTTGAAATGGCCATTATGACGGCGTATAAAGGTGTTTTGAAAGTTTGGAAATGACACGGAAGGACTTATGATCACATAAGCACTCAGAGTTCATTATATTATGCATAATGTTAACACGGGTTTTCGCTTAATAAGGGTGGTTACACACCAAGCGATCAATCCTTGATTTTCGAGAAGGATGCCAATCCAAACAAAATGTGTAAGGCTAATGCCCTAGCCTCGTGCACGTAGGAAGTGAATGCTCTTTGGCGAAATAAAATGGTGTAACGCCAATGGTATGATTAACACAATCGGGATTCGAAACGGGGGATGAGATAACTCACGCCGACAGGACAAGCTAATTGGTCGATAAAGGTTAGGTTGTGGGCCCGGAGAAGGAACCCGACTTATGACCGTAATATCAATTAATGCACTTCAGCCAAGACCTCGTTCGAGTTTCACCATCTAGGGATCGCAAAGACACAAGTGTCCTAGTGTTCCCTAACGGAGTCGCCAAATCTGTGGACGTGGGCCACCTACACGCCAATCTGTATACATGCAGCAGTCGGAAAGCCATGCTCGGTGACGTAGAAATGCTATCGACCAGATCGATTTAGATCGGTCGGTTTCGTCTCGGTGAAGGTCTCGAAATGATTGCTAGAGATGTTCGGAGTCGCCATCAAGCAATTATGGGATGCCTGGAACCCGACTTCTGAGTAAGAGGTGAGGGTACGTATTGGGAAGCTCTTTAATCGAACACCCAATCCCGCCCGCGGTAGCGGCCTCTGCTGATCGATCTTGGTTGGTTAAGTGTAAATGTTGATAAAACGGGTTAAATGCATAAATGCGCATCCACAAGTTATACCTAGCATGTGAGATTTTCTATGTCTCTTGTTTGTCCAAGCATCAAGTAATTGATGTCGAGTTGGATTTAATGTTGATTTGCATGCAGGACGGAAATTAAACATCAATTTACCGAGTTGGGTTTTTGGTGCTTAATATGATCCATTTGTCTAAAAAAATGTTTTACAATGCAAAGTGTAAAATGCAAACTCATCAATCTAATCCGTCCTGTATTCGGGTTACCCGAAGTCGGGATCGTCCTGGACGAGTGCTTGAAATGGGACATGAGCAGTACTAGGAAGCCAATGAGGCGCGAGCCTCTCGATGATGCAAGGGGGTCTACCCAGGTTTGAAAACTGGATTTCAGAGGGCCTGTTTAGGCGCGAGCTAGGTGACGACCCAAAGGGGTGTCTCCTGGTTGTTGAAAATGTTTGCGAAATCATTTGTAAATGGGTGTTAAAACCCGCTTTTGTTAAAAAGGTCGTTAAGACCGTTTTTATGCTAATATGAAGAACGTGGCTCAGAATGATTATCATTATCTTGATAATATTCGGTGTCGGGTTCGGATTTGCAAGCTTAACATGAATAGTTTTGTAAAAAAGGTCTAAAAATGCATGATATTAACTAATTATAATAAGTTCATTACTTTGTAATTAGTCGAAGTTTATCATCGTACTCGGGTTAAACGGACATGGTATGTAGAACCAAGGATGATTATCTATGTATGACTAATATGGTTTTTGCAAATGTAAACAAATGAATAAGTGGGCTTTAAAATCCCTTTAAAATATAATTAACCAAAACTTTATCACCGGGTCACGGATTAAACCGTCATGACATAAAGAGCCAAGGGTGAATATAATTCATGTTTAAAAGGCTCATCATAAAAATGATTCGAAATATTTGAAATGGTAGTGGTGACTGGGGATGCCTAAAGAGGCGCGAGGTTGGTAGTAGTGACTACCGGCTTGTGTCTCCAGTCAAAACTCGGTTTTGGTTGGATCAATCCGCATTTTGGATCATGTTATGCATGTTGTATCATGTTAAAGTCACGAAAACAAATAAAAAGAAAATGAAAGAAGAGGATTAATTAACCCCTCATACTTACATGCTAGGTTGCTTGACGAGAAATCGACAAAGTGTGAAAAATCGTGAGTCGGAAAACTCGATTTAAAACCATTTTGTAAAATATGGAGTTTTGCTTTTCTTTAGTGATGGTGTAGTTGGTCGAATTGGTAAGTCAAGTGATTTAATGCACGATGACGGTACCAAACAATGTGTAAGGCTCGTATTTTCAATCGGTAGGTCAAAAATACGTGTCGGTTATTTACTCGAGAAGTCGAGGTCTAGAATGTTAAGTGACAGGGCAGTCGTATACCTCTCAAAAATAACTAAATAAACTAACTATATAGCTAGGGAAGTCAGGTCGATCTCCTCAGCGAGGCAAGATATCTGTAAAGAGTCCGTCTATTTGGTCACAAAATGGGGGATTTATAATTGATTTTCTAAACTAAAAGGTGTAAAAGAAAGAGAAGCAAGGAAAGAGCAGTGAAGGCAGAAAATAGAGATAAACTATCAATAAAGAAGAGACATGTAAGGATTTCGGTTCACTGCGGTAGTCCAGTGACTCAACTGCAAATAACTTAGACAAATTACTGTGAGACGGATATGGAAAGGTCCTTCCGGTCCACTTTCTACCCTAGATTCCCACTAACTTAACTTCCGTCCTCGTCAGGGTAGTCTACTGTTCATAACAAGTCTATTTAGTCCAATCTTCCGATCCCGGATTAAATTTAACCAGATTAAAGGGTGACTCAGAAGCGTGCACTCAACTAAGTCGGTAAATACAGTTATATTGCCATGGGGACAGAATCTCACAAATAATTCATCTAACCTATTCACTACACCGTCACATTTCTACCGTAGATCCCCTAATCCTAACATGAAATGATTTAGCTACTCATGCTATTAATATTATCAAGACTAATAACAACGAAATAACTAATATTAAACATGATAAAACAATAATAAATGTGCATAAATGAAATTAACAATCTAAATTACGATCAAAAAATCCTTTTTAGTCATGGAAAGGGAAACTACTTCTTCTCCAAGGAAACCCTGAAAACCCAAAAACACGTAACTTTTTCATCTTTTTTACTTGATTTTCAGCTTGATCATGGCTAAAACAAGAGCGCGCAACAAACAATCTGGGACACATGAGCATGTAGTTGCGGAAACATCGGTGGTTATGGATTCTAAGGCACCAATTGTTGAAGATATTACGGAGGAAGAGGCTCAAAGGGAAATTCAGGAGGGTAACGTTACAGAGGCGGTTAATGCATTCGTCTGAAACTGTGGGTCAACTGCTTAATCTCACTGGAATTTTGGAGAAAACTCTGGTGGTTAGTTCACCAGTAGTCTCAGGAATAATACCAGCTCCTGCTACTGATTTGGGAATTGGACTTGCTAGGCCTTGGAATTTAGTGGCGAAACCCTCCCCGGGTATGAGTCTCCACTATTGTGAACATAGTAGAGATGCTACGATAGTTGAGATAGTTGAGGAGGACGTTATTGATGAACTAAAGTTTTGGAACAACACATTGATGGGTAATTTTTTGGGCGCCAAGCCAAAATTGCCGCAGGTTGATGAGTTTGTTCTAAAAAATTGGAAGAATATAACTAGACCAATTGTGCAGTATTATAAGAAGGGCTGGTTTAGTTTCAGATTTTGTTGTGAAGATGATATGAATGAGATACTAAAGGGAGGACCATGGACTATGGGTGCTAGCAATCTGATATTGAAGCAATGGACACCCTCCTTCTCTCAGGAAATGGATTCTGTCTCTCAGGTTCCTGTATGGGTTCTTTTTCCTGACTTGGATCCTTTCTTGTGGTCTGATAAGGTTCTCAGTAAAATGGCTAGCACTATTGGGAAGCCGCTCTTTGATGACTTACCTACCACTTTTCAGTCTAAGCTATTGTTTGTCAGAGTCTTGGTGGAGGTGGATGTTGCTGAAGATTTGTCTAGCACCATTCAAGTTGCTACTCCTTATCATGGAACAACCACTCAACGTATTATCTATGAGTGGCTGCCCTATTACTGCCACTGTTGTAGGAAGTTGGGCCACACTAAGGAGCACTGTAAGTTCACCAAAATTAACAAACAGTTGGAGGAAAAGAGGAAAACTAAGGTTGTTCAGGAGTATAGAGCTGTTTCTCAGAAGATTGCTCCTCCTTCTGCAGATGACAGTCTCGAGGTAGGCCATAGTCTTGCTGCTGCAGGGTTAGAGAAGCCTGCTGAGAAGGAAGGGATGAGCTCAGAATGCCTTGGGCTAGGCTCTTCTCTTTCCAACTCAGAGGTTCTTTCTTCCTCTGTCAGTCAGGAAGCAGGCTCAGGATCCCACACAGTTGAGGGTGAGAATGTGCAGAGAGGTGAAGAAGGAATTGCAGATGGGGATATCTCAGTGAATCCTATTTACAATGTTTCAGTTCAGAACTCTTATTCTATTTTACAGGATGAGGGGACCATATTGGTTACTAACACAGAGGTGGTTCTTCTGGAAGAGGAGCCTCCTGACCCTAAACCATGAGAGTTTCTTCATGGAACATTAGAGGGTTTAATGACCCAATAAAGCAGCAGGAGGTTAGGGGTTATCTTAGGGACAATAAAGTTGAGGTTCTGGGTTCGCTGGAAACGAGGGTTAAACTAAATAATTTTGCTGCTATTAGTAGGCTTTTTCCTTCTTATTTGGTTATGAATAATTACTCCCACCATTACAATGGTAGGATTTGGGTGTTTTTGGATATTAGGAGAGTCACTTTGGTTTCTTCTTATGTCCATGATCAACTCATTCATTTAGAGCTTCAACATAATGCTTCAAATAAGACTTTCCATGTTTCTTTTGTTTATGGTAGTAATGATGCTGACCATAGAGAAAGATTATGGGTGGAATTGAAAGGAGTTGCTTCTAAGGTTACCAATTGGATTCTTATGGGTGATTGGAACATTGTGAGAAGTATGGAGGAGAGGATTGGTCCTAATCCACCCTCTGTTAGAGATATGTTGGCTTTTAATCAATGCATTTTGGATTGCCAGTTAGATGATCTTCATAGTTTGGGTTGTGAATATACCTGGACTAATAAACAGGATGTTGTTACTAGGGTTTGGTCCAGATTGGATAGAGTGCTCTCTAACTCCTTATGGTTGATACATTTTCCCACTACTCAGGTTCATGTATTGCCAGCAAGGGTCTCTGGTTCACTACTACAAATCCAGGCAACTACAACGCCCCTTTAACAACGTTTATGCACGAAAATCACAATAGACGTTGTAGAATGTATGGCGCGATTTTTACTAAACTTAATTACAACGGGTATGGTTATATAACCGTTGTTATACGTTTTAACAACGTGTTAAATTTGCACAACAGTTGTTAATAATTTGGCGCAAAATTGGCGCAAAGTTAGTGAAAAGTAATCACAACGGGTATTTTTAAACCCGTTGTTAATACTTATTTGACAACGGTTGTTGATTTACAACCGTTGTTAAAACTTATTTAACAACGGTTGTTGTTGAACAAAACGTTGTCAATACTTTCACTACTATAAACCACACAAACACAGATCAGCTACAGCCACAAAACACATACATAACCTAACACAAACAAAAAAACAGACAAACACAAACATACACAAACACAGCAAACACACTTTCTCATCGTCTCTTTCTCATCGTCGCTTTATCATCTCGCCGTCACTGTTGGTTTCATTGTCTCTTACTTTCTCTAATTATCAGGTAAATCTCGCCGTCACTGTTGGTTTCATCGTCTTTCATCGTCATTGTTTTCTTTTTTTAATTATTTCATTTGCATGTATATATGATGGGTTTTTATCGATCATTATTATGTTATTATTCGCTTAATTAGCTCGTAAAACAAATTAAATAAAATAAAACAAAGAAGAAGCAAGATGATAGAGAGGAATGCATGATAAACTTAATTAATTATTCATTAATATATATATATATATATATATATATATATATATATATATATATATATATATATATATATATATATATATATATATATATATATATATATATATATATATATATATATATATATATATATATATATATATATATATATATAAATACATAAATTAAAAAAAAGAATTACATTTCTAAAAATGCAATTCTTATATTTTCATAGAGAGTCTTATTCTCTTCTATGATATCCCTCCTCTCCTCCTTAGCTATTTGGAGGTTTCGTTCAAAGATTGCTATATCGTCATATAGCCGCAACAATAACGCTTCTCAAAGCCATTTCTTTTGGCGTCCTTGAGTGCGGCTTGAGCATCCACAAGATAGCTCCTAAAACTGTCCTCGATGTGGAGCAACCGGCGGATGAAGCTAGTATTTTTCTCGGTCATAGTAAGAGTTTTAAGGATGTAATCGTGCATTTTGTTGATGAACTTTGGAGTTGTTAGTTTGAAAGATTAATTAAGGGTTGGAGATTGTTTTAGCAGTTAGGGTTTGAAGATAGTGGGATAATGGAATGGTGGTTGAGATAATGTATGTATTTATACTAAGTCATGTGTCCTTTGAGTTGTTTTTTAATTAATATAATATATGCATGTTTAGGAAGTTGTGCCATAATCATCATATCTCCCTGCTTCAAATCTAATGTAAACCCTTCTCATTCCATATATTGTCCATTCATATGCACAGTACAGGGATGGCAGTAATAATGCATGCATCGGAATTATAACGGCCCCGTAATTATGCATGCATCTTGTAATATTTAACTTAATTTTTTTTATTTTGTAAAAACAAACAACAACGGTTATGTAGATACAACCCGTTGTCTTTAGTTATAACGACGGTTCCTTGTAAATTAACCGTTGTTATAACTTTCCCACCAAAATGGAGTCACACTTTCCACAACGGGCTTGGATACTTAAAACCATTGTTAATAGTTTTAACAACGGGTTGCTTAAGAAAACCAACCGTTGTTAAAACCTTTTACAACGGACGCTTTAACAACGTCCGCTATTTTATATAACAACGGTTTTTAGCCATTGTTATAGCCTGTATCTGTAGTAGTGATCATTCTCCTCCCTTGGTTACTGTTACTGATGTCACTACCCCAAGGAAAAGATTCAGCAATTTGAATTGCTGGGAAGCTCATGAGGAGTATGGTATCAGGGTCAGGGAGGCTTGGGATATGCCTGTCAGAGGGAATGCAATGTATAGCTTGTTCTCTAAATTAAAACAAGTTAGGCAGAAGCTCATTGGGTTACACAAGCACTCATATTCTGGAAATTCTGAGAAAGTAAGGGAAGCACAGCAGCATTTGCATGATTGTCAATTCTGTCTCCAGGGTAATCCTTTGGACCCTGACTTAATTGTTAAAGAGAGGGATTTGTTACATGCTTATCTGGTTCTTAAGAAGGCTGAACATAACTCTCTACTTCAAAGAGCTAAGGTTCAGAGTATCAAATTCAATGATGCCCCTACTAGTTATTACTTCTATAGAATTGCTTCTAGGAAACACCAGGGTATTATTGGGAAGCTGAAGGATAGGCAAGGGATGGACAGGGATGGGGTGTCTACTGTAAATCAGGCCTTTATTTAATACTACCAGTGGCTATTAAGGAAGCATAGTCATGTGGACACCTCTCTTATGGACACATTGGATGGTCCTAGGTTTCCTGCCTCTGGATGTGAGGAGATCTGCAAGGAGATTGATGACAAAGAAATTAAGATTGCTCTCTTCTCAATAGCTCCTAACAAAAGTCCTGGGCAAGATGGGTTTTCAGCTCAATTTTTCAAAACTAATTGGGAAGTCATAAAAAATGATTTCTGCAAGGCTGCTAAGGGTTTCTTTCAGACATGCCATATGTCTAAGCAAGCTAATACAACTTTGCTTGCCCTTATTCCCAAGAAGCATGTGGTGGCAACTGTCATGGACTATAGTCCCATTGCTTGCTGCACAGTATTTTACAAAACTGTCAGCAAGATCTTATGTTCTAGGCTTAAACCTTTTTTGCCTGATATTGTGGGTAAGGAGCAGGGGGCGTTTGTCACGGGGAGAAGTATATTTGAAAATATTATACTGACCCAATCTCTGGTCAAGGGATATGCTCAACAGGGTGTTTCTCCTAGATGTTTAATCAAGGTAGACATAAGGAAAGCATTTGATTCTCTTCAATGGGACTTTATTGATAAGATGTTGCAGCACTTTTACTTCCCTGAGAAATTTAGGAAGTGGATTATGGGGTGTATTACTTCCACCTGGTTCAGTTTAAAGGTGAATGGAGATCATGGTTTTTTCAAAGGGGCTAGTGGACTCAGATAAGGAGATCCGTTATCTCCTTTTCTGTTTGCCATGAGTATTGAAATTTTATCACGTATTTTAAGGGGTATACATAAGCTGCACCAGGTCTCTTACCATCCTAAGTGTGGCAGGATAGGTTTGAATCATATGATCTTTGCTGATGATTTGATGCTCTTTGTCAGGTGTGATGTTCCTTCAGTCAGAGTTATTACCTCCTCTTTGGACTCCTTTGCTAAAATGTCTGGATTAATTGCTAATCCTGATAAAACAAATATCTATATGGAAGGTATAAGGGAGAATATTAAGCAGGAAATCTTGAATGCTACTGGTTATACTGAAGGAGATTTTCGTTTCAGATATCTTGGAGTCTCTCTCAATGAAGGCAGACTAAACAAAACCATGTTTGCTGATCTCCTTTCCAAGGTTCAGGGGGCTCTAAATCACTGGACTACTTATAAACTCTCTTATGCTAGGAAAATTAGCCTCATAAACTCTGTCATTTTTGGTTTGGAGCAATTCTGGTGCCCAACTCTATTGCTACCAAAAGGTGTGCTCAAGCTAATTAACAAATTCTGCAAAATATTTCCTTTGGAATTCTGAAGAAGGGCAAAGGAAACTGATTATGAAAAGTTGGGCCTCTTGTTGCTATCCCTACCAGGAAGGTGGATTTAATATCAAGGAGATTCTGTCCTGGAATAAAGGTGTGATTTGTAAGTGGATTTGGGAACTCATTAATCAATCTGATGGGTTTTGGGTCAATTGGAATTACTCTTATAATATCAAGCAAGGGGATTTTTGGACTCTGCAGAAGAAAAGCACACATTTTGAGAGTTGGAGGAGTATATTGCAGGTCAGAGACGAGTTGGTGGTTATGGCAGGATCTGGGGATAATGCTAAGGGGTTGCTGCAGAGCTGTGTCAGGAAGGGTAAGCTCAGGCTTCACCTGTTATATGATCACTTTAGGCAGCGTGGCAACACTTTGAGTTGGGCTAAGGCTGCTTGGAATCGTGCTTTATTGCCTAAGCATAGTTTTTTCCTGGTAATGGCTATGCAAAGGAAACTGGCTACTATTGATCAGTTGAATGTTAGGGGTTGTGCATGGTTAACCGCTGTACATTATGCAAGATGGACAATGAATGCCACAAACATTTGTTCTTTCAATGCAGCTATTCTTCTATGATATGGAGCCAGATTCTAACTTGGCTGAATATCCATTACAGAACTGTCAAACTGAGAAAAGAAATACACTGGATTGATGGTAGAAGAACTTGCAAACATTGGAAGGCTAGATGGTACACCAGTTGTTTGGGAGCTACTGTCTATTGCATTTGGGAGGAGCGTAATACACGAATATTCTCTGGACAGGAACATCAGTTTGATTATGTCGTGAAACGAATTCAATATTTAGTTAAAGTCCGCTTATTATATGTAACTCACCCCTCTAAAGAGGGTGAGATTGTAGAAGCTCTAGATGGATGTTAGTTGAGAAAACTTGTGGTTCTTCTTTTGTAAGATTGGCCATCTTTCCCTATATGGAGGAATAATATGGCTTGCTTTTCTTGCAAAAAAAAAAAAAGAAAAAAAAAATGTGCATAAAAGAATTAGGGCAGAAATTAAAGGGAACAAAACAAGTAATTAAAGTAAATAAATGAAAGATTAAGACTAAAGAAGAGAGATAGATTACAATCGCAAGAATCCAGCGTAAAGAACAACTAAATCCGAGCGAGAAATAGTCCGAAAGCAAAGTTACAGTAGAGAGTTTTGAGAGAAGAAAGTGTAAAGCAGTAAACGTAATTCCTAGTTGAAAAATAGATGATAAGATGCCTAATCACCTAATTATTGTGCGTTTAAATAGAAATAAGCTAAGTCCATAAGCTAAGAATAAGTTCACGGACTAATTATAGCCTATTAAAGACCAAACCACTCGATCGAGCAGTTTGAAACAGCTCGATCGAGTACTTCTCCAAGCAATCCACTCGATCGAGTAGAAATACTACTCGATCGAGTAACCCCCAATTCCAGCACTGTCGATCGAGTAAAACAAATCACTCGATCGACCAACTCAGCCACAAAAACCACTCGATCGACCAATAAAATGGGTCGATCGAGTACTCTTCCTCTGAACAGCTCCAAACTCGTAGCCTACTGCTTCGTAGACCGTTCCTTCACGCATCCCAATGCAAGATCTCACTCTGAAAAATCCTGTCTCCTCAAAATGCATGCAAAATGAGACGAAAATGGTATGATTCCACTACTTTCACGTTCATCCCTACAAAACGGACAAAACGAACCAAAGTAGCCAATTCGGGGCATAATCCGATATAAATAGTACAAAAGTACATGGAAATACGTGCTAAAATAGGCTAAAAAGACTATACAAAATGCACGTATCAAATCTCCCCAAACCAAACCTTTACTCGTCCTCAAGTATACTAAAATGCAACTAATGGAACGGAAATGAAAACTCAGAGCTAGCTATAACTTGTCTACTTGAACCAATTTAATGCAACAAAATTTAACAATTACAGCTAAGCAATAAATACGCAAACGAGTTATGAGATGTTCAGAAATATAGCCGACCTATCAACCTTGCAAGACCAACAAAATCGGACTCTCACTTGGTCACTCTTCTCTCATGAAGCAAAGGGTGAATAATATATGTAAAAGAGAGGAAGAGAAACAGTCACTCACCTAAACTGCGACCTACATAGCATGCATGCAACAAAAATGAAAGACGATTCAAGTACTAATGCACACGATCCAACCGACAATGTCCGTCACAACCGAGGGCTTACAAATGATATGGGAATAGTGAGGTTCAGGTGAGAAAAGGCAAAACAAGTTATGGTAATGTGGAGGTAAAAGCATCAAGCTAGTTCGTAACTGGACCATATAAGACCGTCCGAGTCTCAACCGACCGGAAAATAAAGTACAAGTGCCCTTCATTTGGCACACAACTCACTAATCACATACACTATCTCCTCAAAAATATGGAATAAGAACGAAGGAGTTAGACGGTCACAAACTTCCCTTTTTTAATAACGTCTTAATGAATCTGCTGATACAAATCAAATATTGTTTTCAACTTTTTCTTCCTTTTTCTGACATACGTGAATCATTCATTTTTCATTTTTTTTCTTTCTTCACGTTTTTCTCATTCTTTTTCTTTTCTTTTTTCTCTTTTTTTTTTCTTTTCTCCTTCCTTTATTTACACCAACTCCAATCAAAATGATACGGGCCAAACTGCAGACGGAAAACGCATACCACAAAAGACATACTAAACTAGCTTGACTAGGCGGGCTTAGTTTTGGATATAGCTAATGGGTCAAAAAGGCAAGATTTGGCTTAAGTGGAGCTAAATGGGTGAAAAATATAAGAAAAGGGGAAAATTTCCAAACACCTCCCTGCATGTGACACCGACCACAAACCCGAATGTGTGCATTTGACAAGAAATCGAATGTCATAAATGCGCAAAAATGATAAACATGCTATGTAAGGAGTACTACTCTCAATTCCTAATGAACTGGTCATGAATGTCACTAGTTATGGGCTCTAAATCTCAGAAATTGTAAGTAGGTAGCCGATTTATCAGGTCAAGTCTAAACAGTTAGCTACATTTGAACAAAAACTCGTAGATTATGCGTATGACAAAGCTAATAACTGTCAATAAAAGTGCAAGGCTCAAGTAAAATGACAAGTTAAAGTGCAATATCATCACGGAAATCAACTGTTCCGACTTAACCTATATGCAAAAATAAACGTGAATATTTTATTGATTTTTTTGAAATTTTCTAATTTTTTTTTAAAGAATTTTTAATGAAATAAATAAATAATGCAAGCTGAAAATATAAACGTGAATGCAAAACAAATGCAAATGCAGACTCAAAAGGATGCAATACCCTCCCCAAACCAAAACGGACAACCCCTCGTTGTCCTCCAGCATACACCAGCAGATATATACAGGGGAACGGGAATATACAACCAATAAAGAATGAAAAACAATAAAATAAAAAGGAGACAAAAGAAATAAAAGAGCGAGAATAGACATGCAAAACACGAACTTCCCAAAACCAGCTTGAAAACTGGGGTAGTGAGTAGACCAGCAGCTACTCGTCAGCCTCCTCTGTCACGTCCTCAACCGTCACAGTGTAGTCCGGGTCCACCTTCTGCTCTCTCCTCCTCCTCTGCTCAGCTCGAGCTCTCTCCGCCGCCGCCGCCGGGTCCTCGTCCTCCTCCTCCTTCTCACTAGCAGGCTTCGGGTACCCCTTAGCTGGGTACCGGTAAAAGGAAGGGTGTGGCCAACCCTCTGGGATCGGACGGTGTCGCCTCATGTGATACTCGTATAGAGGGAACAAAGTGAGAGCTAAGTCCCGCTCCATACGAGCCATTCTTTCTGCAATCTCAATCAACAAACCGTCACGATGCCCTTGGTCCGTGACCGAGGACGCCTCAAAGGGTGGAGGAGGTACAAAATTAGCCGGTAGGGCCGGTTGTGTCTGTGTCTGGTCAGCAGGCGCGGGATTAGGAGTAGGGGTCGGGATAGGAGTGGCCGTGGAAGGTTGGCCACTCGCGGAAGGTGTGGACCCCTCTCCGGTCTCAAGTCTACGCCGCTTATTAGAAGCGGGTAAGTTAGTAGGTGGTCGGATCGGTAGGTGGTACTCGGGTAAAGGTGGTGGTCGGGCGCCCCGTGCAACAGTAAGCAAAGGGACTAGACGAGGGAGAGTGGTGCAAGGTAGGTCTACGGACAAGGAACCATCTATCTTCCAGGTCCGGTAATCAGAAGTCAGCCAGGTCCGAGAGCGCATAGACGCTAGGCTCAGGTACCTATCTCCCTCTATGTACGGTAGGTCACGAGGCAAGTCATGGAGGAGAGAGCGGGCAAGAATGGTGGCTATGCCACCGCAGACGATAGTGCCCGTGATCTTCTCTCCCTGAGCCTGGAAGTACTGGGCGGTCAAGTATGCGATGTTGAGGGTAAAGGGACCCTCGCAGTCGATGTTCAGGTAACCGCCTAAAATAGAGAGCTCGTTGTTGTTGATGTTGTTTGGCTTCTTTCGGCCAAAAACAGTACTTCCCATCAGTCGGAGGAAGTAACGAGTAGGGGGAAGATGGACCTGAGCTAGCTTCCGCTCGGGAAAGGTGGTCTGGGCCAAGGTCCGCCAAAGCTCTGTAGACACCTCATTTCTGCACCCCTCGCAAACCACCCGGTGATGATTGGGCCGCATGTTTGATTCGCGGAACGATTTGTGACAGTTCGTAAGATTATCGTCAAGTGATTGCTCAAATATTAATGTCAACCTCTTAGTTGTCATCTACGTCCCGATACGGTCGTTTTGAAAGTAATTAGAGTACATTCGGAGTCCGGGTCA
Source organism: Silene latifolia (assembly GCF_048544455.1). Lineage (NCBI taxonomy): Eukaryota > Viridiplantae > Streptophyta > Magnoliopsida > Caryophyllales > Caryophyllaceae > Silene > Silene latifolia. The sequence goes on from NC_133526.1 coordinate 109,549,748, forward strand.
AAAACCGTCTCCATTTTTTGATAACTGTTAAAATCCCGAGTCAGAATGTTCTGGAATGTTCCGGATATTTCTATTCCATATTTCTCAAATTTTATCTTTTGGCAAATAATATCCCGTAATATTTACATAAGATATTAAAGATAATCGGATTAATTCCGTCCTACCATAACTTAAACACGGAAATCTTTCTTAAACAGGAGGAAACCTCCTGGGAATAGACGCAAAGAGTCAGTCGCGCCTCTTCCAAGAGACGCAGGGGCTGCTGCGCCTCTTCCCAGGCCCTTCTTTGCATGATTTACGTATCTTTTTTATATCTTTCCGAGATTCACTTCCAAAGAGTCTCCGAAACCCTATTCCTTCACGTGATTAGTATAAATAGGAGCCTTCGTTCCTCATATTTCTCACGCGAGTGTCCGCCCTTCTCTTCTCCCTTTGCATTCTAGACTTCGTTCTTACTAATTGGCGCCTACGTGCTTGAACATTCGACCACGTAAGCTCGGATCCTTCCGGTACCACCTCTCCGTTGCATGACCGACCAATTTGACCACTACACTCAATCAATCTAATTAATCAATTTGTTAAATCGTTTTCCTCTTTCGAGGGCACTCTTTCCTTGCATTCGCGTCAAGCATCACTAATCGATCTTCTTAGTTCTTCTCGTTCCGTCAACATGTAAGTCTGAGGGTGTATTAATCTCTCTTTTATTTATTGTATTTTACTTTTCGTATAACAATTGTAAGGTTTATGTCGAAAGTACCTCATTAAAACCGATTTCTAAAACCGTCTTGAAAACCTTTTTGCGGATTTCCAGTAGACAGACGTCGAGAAAAGACGCAGCAACCGCTGCGCCTCTTCGAAGGAGCGCAGCACCTGCTGCGCCTCTTCGTGAGGCTGCCGCAGTTCCTGTTTCTTTTCTTCTTCCTCCGTCCTCTGTAATTCGTATCAAATTTATTTCTTTTGTTTTGTTCATTAATTCATTCATCATAATAACATATCAATTCACATGTATATAATTAATCATCATCATTAATGTGTTTTATTCATCGTTAATCCGACTTAGATCCTAAATAATCAATATTTACGGGTTTTTCGTCGTTACATTCAAATCTGGGTTTTAGAGATTCAATCTGTCCATATTGAGTTTCTGAGATTCGTCATTGATATATTTGCATCCATATTCATTGATAATTCGTCATGTTTAGTTCGTTTCATTCACCGATGTCACTAATTAATCGTTCATTAACATCGACCCTTCACATAATTAATCTGTCTTGTTTCCGTCTCATCCACGTTTATTGCTTTTATGACCTCAATCATATGTAAATAATTCATTAAATCACTTTCATCCGAGTAAATAACTTTAATCGATCTTTAAAATCACCAATTAACATTAACGGTTTGCAGTTCCGGCTTCACAGCCAGAACTCACCCTTGGAACAGACGCAGCAACTGCTGCGCCTCTTCCAGAGGGCGCAGTGCCTGCTGCGCCTGTTCCAGGGTGAGTTCTGTCTCTGAACTCCTTTTCTGCTTTGACATAGTTTAATTAGCTACGTATTAATTAACTAATATTCGTATTATCACCTTCTAATTCTGTCTTTTATTCTTTTATTTCTTTTTATCAAATTATCCGTTTTAAAGGTATTTTCGACATAAATCGCCTGTTCCAATGTAATTATTGTAATTTTCATTATTGTAATTTATGATTATTGTATTTCTTTTATTGCTTGAATGTTTTCACATGTAAATGAGCATTAAATTCCTACTTCGACCCCAATTGTATGCTAATTACGTGTCAACCGACTTAGTTAATTCTCGCATGTTAGGATTAATCTATGGATGTTGCATTGCATGCATATAGCCGACGATATATCAAGTATAGACAACTTCCCTAATCATTAGTAGAGGCCGCTATCGAGGCGGGCGGGATTAGGTGTTCGATCAAAAGAGCTTCCTAATACGTACCCTCACCCCTTACTCCAGATCTCCGTGAGCACCCGTGTTCATTGGCATCCGCGAGAGTCATTCTAGACATAGAATGCTAAGGGTAACGATTGCTTAGTGTTCATGTCACTACTTTGTGTCTTGGCATGACACGAGGTATTCGAACGGTTCCAATTTCCCATAAAAATTGGTGGCGACTCCATACAAAATGCAAACGCTTGTTTTCGCTCCCTTCACCAAGCGCCCCCGTGGGCGGCCCGCTGTCCACAGTTTGGCGACTCCGCTGGGGAAATACACTTACGTGTAGCTAGGGTGAAACTTGAACAAGGTTAGGGAATAAGTTTGTACAAGACAATTGTCGGTTTTCATAACTCGGTCTTCCTAGACCGTTTATTCGGCCTTCCTAGGCCCAACCCAACCCATTCGACCAATCGTCCCGTCTAAACGGTCCTAATTCTTATTTGGGCCTAAAGATGGATAGCGATTGACGTCATCCATACCGTGATGCTTACTCTTGTTTGTATCAAGGGCCTTCACTACTTGAGGAAATGGACTAGGAATCGGCCTTACTCTTGTTTGGCACGAGCCTCTCCACAGACTTCGGGTTTGATGGTTCGGTATGGCAACCCACCCTTTAAACCAAAACCCTTCTAAATGCACTCAGCATCCCGTTATAATGCTTGTATAAATATGTAAACCTTATGTGATCACCATTTCTAAACAAAATCATGACGAATTTTCAAAAAATCAAAACCCGTTTTCAATCAAGAATTTCGAAAAAAGGGCCTTTAATTAGTACAAAATCCGGTCAAAACTCTGTCCGTTTGTCAAGTCAAAATTCGGGCCACAAGCCCATTTCAAAACCTCACTTCGAGTCCACTCCTACAACTACACTACGATTGGCTAGACGCACATTTTCAAAGACCTTGTCTTTCTTCAAAACTCACTCAACACAAGTGGCACACACCCACTTCACGAGTCAAAACTTTTCCTCTTTTAGCAAGTGTGATAGAATGGTCGATCGTGTTTTGATTCGTCGCCGGTCTCTTATCCAGTTTCCAAGATGCCTGGGTCAAGTGATGATACGAACCTCCAGCAAATTCAAGAGAGTAATGATCGAATCCTAGCCGCGATAACCCAAATGCAAATCACGCAAGAACAAACCTATGACCGCCTTGAGCTTATCGAAGGCCGCATCTTTGATGTAGAGGGAAAGCTACCTCCCATTAAAGGTGAAATACTACAATTTTCCGATGACGAGTCTAAAGATGAGAATCCTGTCCTAGGAACAACCGCAATGTGAGAAAAGACTCCAATACCTAGAGGAGCAATTGATGTACCTTAAGGGGGATGACATTTACAGGGAGAACAATCGTAAGTATGAAGCCGTCAATTCCAAATTGCCCACTAACTTTAGCATGACGGATATCCCTAAGTTTAAAGGACATGAGAACCCTTTGAACCACATTCGCGCCTTCAAGGACTACATGTCTATCAAAGGCATCAAACCCGAGATGTTCTTAAGGATCTTTCCTTCATCTCTTGACACCATCCCAAAGCAATGGTTCTACACTTTAGATCACAAAAAGGTCGCTACTTGGGAGGACGCCGCCATCGAGTTCTCGAAACAATACGCGGATAATGCCGAGATCCAAGTCAACATGCGCACTCTAGAGGTTCTTACCCAAAATGACAAGGAAGGATTCACCGACTTTCTAAGTAGGTGGAGGAAGACTAGTACCCAACTAGTTGAACGCCCAGATGAGGCTACTCTTGTGGAAAAGTTTGTGGACAATCTCAAGCCCATATATGCCAACCATTTGAGATATCAAAACATCAAGACCTTCAAGGACTTAACTGTACTAGGGACACGAATTGAAGAAGACATCCGTAAAGGACTCTTGTCCAAAACGGTGGGTCGAGGATATCAAGGGTCCACGAGTCGTTCATACGGCTCTACTAGAAAGACCGACGAAGTTAACCTTCTCGAGCCATCCAAGAAAACTAGCCCACCAAGGAAGTTCACAAACCTTGGGGATACGTACTCCAACGCTCTAAAAAGGCTAATGAAGCAAGGTAAACTCCAACCCATTGGGCCTACTCCCGAACCCGAAAGGAAGTCCAAATTCTGGGATGAAAATTCCAACTGTGAATACCATAGGGGCAAGGGGCATGACACAGAAAAATGCTACAAGTTGAAACACGTGCTTCAGGATATGATTGAAGATGGTCGACTTCCAATTCCACCAGGAGGTAAGCCCAACAACACTCAGAATCCTCTTGGAGTTCTAGTGATTACAAGTGACGAATCTACCTTAGATTGCTCACATCTCATTTCTCCCACCGAAAATGAAATCCATGCAATTGAGAAAGAAAGACTCTACTCTACCATCTCCCCTGCCATTTCCGACTTCATCGCATGGGCAAGGAGTGTAGATAGACAAGTGTGGGAACTAGAAAACATGGTAACAACCTTGCGCGATCCCAAGGCAACGCCTAAAGAACGCGTACCATTGACCTTCTCTCAAAATGCCACTATGCAAGAAGTAGTCGCCGTGGTCGACAAGCTAGTCGATCAAATCATACAACTAGAAAGTGACATCACGAGAATGAGGGAACTAGATGCAGTTAATGGGGTTTGGGCCGATGACGACGAGGACGAGTATCTCATCGAAAACTCCTTAGTCAAGGAGATAGTCCAAAACGGCGAAGACCAAGATGTGGATCACCTAACTCGCTCGGGTCGTCCATACCAAAGCACCACTCAAAACGGTCCAACCAATGTCATCACACCAAATGACAACGAAGACGACCCCACCGATCATTTGCTCAAGCAATTACGAAAACCAAGGCCGATCTTTCAGGTCCGGCAACTAGTGGCAAGCTCATTTCCGCATCGCCAAGCTTTACCGCAAGCTTTGGCCAAATTGAATGTAGCGCATAACTCTACTCCCGAAGATGTAGTCAACTTGGTCTTCCAAGAATCACCGAAGCTAAGTAATCCTATTACTTTCTCGGACGAAGACTTGCCACCTTTCGGCGCCAGTCCACAACCTTGCTCTATACATCACTGTCATTTGTCTAAAGAAGAATGTGCCAATGACCTTGGTAGATGATGGCTCCGCGGTCAACGTCATACCCCTCAAAACGGCATACAAACTAGGCATGAAAGAGTCGGACTGGACCCCTACAAGTCAAGGTGTACGTGCATATGACGGTACACGACGAAAAGTGGTAGGACTTGCTAACCTAACCATAGCAACGGGACCAATCGAACGAAAGGTTAATTTCCAAATAGTGGACATCGAAGCTTCATTCAACATACTTCTGGGAAGGCCTTGGATCCATGCTTCCAAAGCAGTAACATCCACCCTTCACCAAAAGATCAAGATCCCACTCAATGGCAAAGTTGTGACGATCACTTCGTCGCCTATCAAGGCAATAATTGAGAAACAATCAAGCAATCAAGTCCTTGCGGATCCCATATACGAAGTTGGGGGCTTCCAAAGTGTAAGTGTCATAGAAAGTGAGTTGGCACCCTTATACTATAATCCCTACTCTAACTTGGTGGTCAACCACATACTCAAAAATCAGGGATACTTCCCTGGAATGCCTTTGAACCCGATTCGGAAGAACACCTTCGCGCCATACAAGAAAGGCAACTCATCGAGAATACCACTTGGACTAGGGTACAAACCCACAAATGTAAGAAGTCCTCGAAATGCTTGCCCAAGTCCAAAATCGCAAGTACGTAGGAGTCCAAATGAGGCCATATCTCCCCACCTTAAATGGATACTTCGTTCAAGAAGGAAGTTCCGAACTCTATCACGGGTTTCCCGAACCTTGGCATTACCTTGAGAGGAAGTTAGCCGGAATCGAGATCTTTCACGATTGCTACTTCATCCCTCCAGAAACGGTTCCTACCGTCAAAACCCGTCAAGCACCTTGCTTAGACGAGCAAGCTGTGAGCCTCCTATTCGGAGAGGACCGATTTGTTAAGGCCGCGCAGGATGAGATCATTACTACGATACTTCAAGACGATCGCTTCAACCCCACCGCATTAATCACGAAATCGACACAAAGCAAAGCGAAAGGATGGAGAAAATCAATCAAATGGACCGACAATCAAGGAAGACTCTTCAAGCTCACCACTGGAGAAGGAGAGATGTTCAAAGAAGAACCAGAAGACGACGAGTTCGAATCAGAGTCGGAGTCGGAGTCAGAGTCAGAGTCTAGAGAAGTCATTAGAGAGTCTACTCCTGTCGTCACCCCCACTCCGTTCGTTCCTCCTAGCTTACTTTCAAGTAGTCACAGTAGTTCGGGAAATGCCCCAACTACTGTTCCTTTGCCGCCACTGACCACGGATCAGTTGGCTTCTTTGTTTCAACTTTACTCGAATCTTAATATGAATAAATCGGGTTACGCTTACTCTTTGCGTTATCTTGAGTGCAATTACATTTATGATGATACGAGGATGACCAAGACCCAGACTTGACCGAAATACCTCCCTACGTAGCCAAAGAAATACTACAGGAAGGGGAAGGGGGACCAGTAATTGAGGACACCGAACCCATCAATGTAAGAACCGAACTAGAACCCCAAGAACTTAGGATAGAGACTACCTTGAGCTCTACCGAAAGGACCGACCTCATAGACCTCCTAAATGAATTCAAAGACGTTTTCGCTTGGTCCTACAAAGACATGCCAGGGATCGACAGGGATATTGCCGAACATAGAATTCCAATTATGCCGGGTTTCAAACCTCAGAAATGTAAGCTTCGACGGATGAGAACAGAATGGGCTCTAAAGATTAAGGAAGAAGTTGACAAACAATTCAAAGCCGGGTTCATCAAAGTTTCCGAGTATTCTGACTGGGTGGCTAACATAGTACCCGTACCCAAAAAGGATGGGAGAATCCGAATTTGTGTTGACTTTAGGGATTTGAACAAAGCGAGTCCAAAAGACGACTTCCCTCTGCCTCACATCGACATATTAGTGGACAATACTGCAGACCACGCATTGCTGTCCTTCATGGATGGATATGCGGGTTATAACCAAATCAAAATGGCCATGGAAGACATGCACAAGACCGCGTTCGTCACCCAATGGGGAACCTATTGCTATACAGTAATGCCGTTCGGATTAATCAACGCTGGAGCTACATACCAACGCACCGCAACTACACTCCTACATGACATGATGCACAAAGAAGTTGAGGTATATGTAGATGACATGATCGTCAAATCCAAGGAGAGAGAGGGACATATTGCGAACCTTCGCAAGTTCTTCGCAAGGCTACGGAAGTACAACATGAGACTCAATCCTCAGAAATGCACATTTGGGGTGACGTCTGGCAAACTCCTAGGATACGTCGTTAACCAACGAGGTATACAAATAGATCCTTCCAAAATCAAAGCTCTGATTGAAATGCCACAACCTCAAACAGAAAAAGAAGTTAGAGGATTCCTGGGAAAAGTCCAATACATAAATCGATTCATATCGAAACTTACGATGATTTGCGAGCCTATCTTCAAGAAACTCAAGAAAACAGACCACACCATGTGGGATGACGATTGTCAAAAGGCGTTCGACCGAATCAAGGAGATATTGGCTAAACCACCAGTGCTCATGCCACCACAACAAGATCAACCTCTTGGTTTGTATCTCACGGTAACCGAAACCGCCATGGGCGCCATGCTAGCTCAAACCGTAGGAAGTGAAGAAAGAGCTATTTACTATCTAAGTAAGAAGTTCTTGGAATATGAGTGCAAATACTCGCAACTCGAAAAGATATGCCTCGCTCTTGTGTGGGCAACAAAGAAGCTACGTCACTACATGCTTAGCTACTCCGTCAAGATATTCTCCAAAATGGATCCAGTCAAATACCTCTTCGAGAAACCTGTCCTCAACGGACGCCTTTGGCAAGATGGACCATGATGCTCTCGAACTTGACCTCAAATACGTGCCACTAAAAGTAATAAAGGGTCGCGCCGTCGCCGAATTCTTCGCAGAAAATCCCATCAACGACGCACAAGCCATAGATACTTGGTCATTTCCCGACGAGGATATACTTCAAACAGATGTAGACTCCTGGGACCTATACTTTGATGGAGCATCAAACCTAAGAGGATTTGGGATAGGAGTGTTGCTCATTTCTCCTGAAGGTAAGCACACACCGATCGCTGTCAAACTCGACTTTGAGGTGACAAACAACGCCGCAGAGTATGAGGCTTGTTTAATTGGACTACAAGCGGTAGTAAGCTTAGGCATCAAAAACCTCCGAGTGCATGGTGATTCATCACTAATCATCAACCAAATTACAGGATCCTGGAAAATCCGAAGTGAAAGCCTAGCACCCTATCAGGCTAGGATAGACCAAGTCGCCCAATTCTTTGATCACGTAACCTACTTGCACCTACCTCGAGAAGAAAATCAATTTGCAGACGCTCTTGCGAAACTTGCATCTTTGATAAACATGCCAGATTACATGATGGAAATGCCTTTGTGTATCGAACGACGGTCGGAGCCGGCTTATGTCCATCAAATTACCGATGAAGAAGAAATCGCGCTAGAACCCTGGTTCCAAGCAATCCTGAACTTCAAGCTTAATGGTACCTACCCACCAGATATGGACAAGAGGGGACAACGAGCTATACGCCTAATAGCTTCACAATACGTCCTCATGCAAGGAGAATTATACAAAAGAACACCTCTTGGTGTAGTCCTACGTTGCCTTGATCATTCACAGGCACGAAAGGTGATGGAGGAAGTCCACGACGGAGAATGCGGTCCTCATATGAGTGGACCTATGATGGCAAAGAAAATCACGCGTCTAGGGTACTATTGGACTACAATGGAATCCGATTGCATCAAATATGTGAGACATTGCCACAATTGCCAAATCTTCGGGAATGTACAACATGTCCCTCCTTCGTTGCTCTATACGATGACATCTCCTTGGCCATTCTCCGCATGGGGAATTGACATAATTGGGAAAATAACCCCAGCCGGAACAGGAGGTCACTGTTTCATCCTAGTAGCAATTGACTACTTCACCAAATGGGTAGAAGCGGCTTCCTACACCGCTCTTACGGCCAAAAATGTAGCCAAATTCATACAAAATAACATCATCTGCCGATATGGTTGCCCACATGAGATCATCAGCGATAATGGGTCCCACTTCCAAGCCGAAACCGAGCAATTGCTAGCCAAGTACAAGATCAAGCATCATCACTCATCGCCCTATAGACCACAGACTAACGGCGCGGTAGAAGCGGCTAACAAGAATGTCGTCACAATCCTCAAGAAAATGACTGACAATTACAGAGATTGGCCAAGCAAAATACCCTTCGCTTTGTGGGGGTATCGAACATCCGTCAGGACGCCCACTGGGGCCACTTATTTCTATTTGACTTACGGCATGGAAGCCGTACAACCAGTCGAGCTAGAAATACCATCCTTGCGCATCCTGCTAGAGAGTCAGATCCCGGAGGCCGATTGGAAGAAAGATAGATACGAAGAACTCATCCTCCTGGATGAACGTAGGCTTCGTGCCTTACATAATGTCCAAACATATCAAGCACGTATCAAACGAGCTTTCAACAAAAGGGTTAGGCCAAGAAACATCAAAGAAGGAGACTTAGTTCTCAAATCGGTCAGAGCTCTTTTACCTGTCGACCCAAGGGGAAAATTCAAACCTAATCGGGCGGACCATATCTAGTCAAATCAATACTCCCAGGGGGTGCGGTTAGAATCACGGACCTAGACGGGAATGAGTTCTCAAACCCCACAAATCTCGACCAATTGAAACGATACTATGCCTAGAACAAAAACGCGCCTCGCGTAAACCCACGTGTCGCTCTTGCGGCACTAAACAAACGGCCCCCCGGCCCATCCGAATGTCACTATGCTCTTGCATCTTGGCAAACTTGTCATCCTCGTATCATCAAACAAACTAAATTCGCACCTCCAGAGTAAGCAAAAGCTCATGCTTATTTTCTATGTTCATTACAAGCTCTTGCTTCGAACAATTATTCTTTTACATTTACTCGAACTACGCGCAAGGGTTTGATTTCGCTTTTTTAAGTGAATACGTAGGCAATCCTTCACGGGATTCAACCCACCATTTTATTTAAAATGTAAATAGAAGGACATTTGCATTGCATTTGAAATTCGACAAGAATAATTGAAGAAAATCACAACGGTTTCATAACCACTTAATCTTTTTATTTCATTCAATTTCTAATAATAATAATACGGCAAATAATAAAAATAGACTGGGCTAGGATTCTAAAAATCCCTCCTTTCTTATTACAACAATAATAATAATAATCAGATAATAAATAAGACTTGGGCTATTCCTCCATCTTTCCCTTGCCTTTGTCGTTCTTGTCATATTTCTTGTCACGACCTCGAGCCGGGCGCTCTTGCACCACTTCAGACCTAATCACCAACGGTCTTTCTCGAGGCTTGACTCTTCCATTCTTGCCAACCACCATCTCTGCGACAGGAGTAGTCTTCGATTTCTTCGAAGGATGAATGACTTGGAACCCGGCTTCTTCTTCTCCTTCTGTCAGATGCTTCTCTTTCTCTTTCTCTCCCTCGCGCACCTTATAGTCACTAGGCTGGCGCTTCCTCGCCTCTTCGCTCTTCCGGTTGCGGCCTTCCTCCACCTCAGATAAGAATCCGACACCCACAAGGCATTGGAGGAGAAGTTCAAGAACCACATGTTTCTTTGGGCCCATTTCATAGCCCACTCTCTTCGGCTCTCTGTAGTAAGCGCCATAGCAATCTGCGGAACGGTGTCAAGCCTAGGGATCATCTGCTTCAACCCGACTTGCCTCATCAATCTCTCAGGAAAGATGCATACCATGAACTCCAATCCAGGAATGCGCACGGACCTAGTAGGATCCAAAGAAGACACTCCAAAGGATGTGACTTGAGGTGCCACCACGGAACGACCCACCGATCAACGGGCCATCATCATTCTTCACTTGTTCTTCCAATAATCGCAGACCGGTGAAATCCACCATGTACAGCCGTGTCCTCATCGAAATCATACGGGCATGATAGGAAAGTGCATGAACTGGGGGCTCGAGCAATCGGAGCCGTTCCATAAGCCAAACCTACCAAAAAACAGGTATTAGACACTCAACAAAAAAAAAAAAAAAAAAAAAAAAAAAAAAAAAAAAAAAAAAAAAAAAAAAAAAAACGAAAAAAAAAAAAAAAAAAAAAAAAAAAAAAAAAAAAAAAAACGAAAAAAAAAAAAAAAAAAAAAAAAAAAAAAAAAAAAAAAGAAGGGTGTCTTTTACCTGTAGGATAACGGGACTCCCCAAAAAGGGAAGATCGCGGTTGGATCTCCTATTGTCCAAGCCCAAGATAATCTCCCTAAGCATAGACAAGTCGGGCTCTGCGCACTCCATTTGCTCAATAAGACCCAATAGACGGGGATCACTTCTCAAATCTTCATCAACATGTCCCTGAAAGACATAAACATGCAGCAAACAAAAGCCAAATGCCCTCCTCCTGGCAACATGGGAAACAGTAGGGTCGGCCCTATTGATGAATCGATCTATAAAATCTAGCATCTTCACGCCCTTCGGAGTAACGAGACGATCTACCTCAAGTCTAGTAAGCCCAAGCAAATCTCTAAACTTGCTCTTATACCCTTGAGCAGTAGAAGGGACGGCAGGTAAACGTTCAGGGCCCCACCCGCCAATAGCAGCAATTTTCTCCGGAAAAGGACAAATATCCCCTCCTGGGAACGCAAAAACATGATAATTTGGGTCCCAATAATCAAGGCAAGCATCCAAGAACGGTTTTACTACCTTAATTAGTTTCAAACTCAACAAAGACCCAAGGTTGTAAGCACCCATGTCATGTTTCTCAATGTTCGAAAACTCGTTAGTCCATTCCTTCAAGCGAATTTCTAAGGTATTCATGATGATAATTTTCTCTTGAAAATTTATTGGGAGTTTTATGTGTGAATCGACGAAGAAGAGACGGAAGAATTATATGATTTAAAGCTTCGTCGACGCTTCTATTTATACTAATTGCTGTTTCCAATAATCTGTCAGAACCGACCTGCTTGGGAACAAAGGCGCGGCACTGCGCGCCTCTTTCAAAGGGACGCACTCATGCGCGCCTCTTCCCAAAGATCACTTCGTGATTTCCGCGTTTGGATCTTTCCTAATTCTATAAACGAATAATTTCCTATTCCTACGGGATTTTATTTTGGTAAATCCGAGAAATTTACCAGGCTTCAGGTTTCCTTGATCCGCGAACGCGCATTTCGAGGCGACATCGGCATTTTCCGCCATTTTTTCTCACACTTTTATATTTAGTTTTCATTTTATTTTTTTTTATTTCAACTTTTATTTAGTCATTTCATTTTCTTAATTTCTATTTTCTTCATTTTCTAACTTATAGATTTCTCTTTTTCTTTTTTTTCGGGGGTAACCCTCCCTACCGTCCGGTCATTTCCGACAAAATTTTTGCATTTTCACGTCCTTTTCGAGTCTCATTTTGCACTAATTAAAGGCCTTATGTGTATATAAAAATGTAAATGAATGTGATTTTTTCTATGTAAATTTCGGCAGCATGACGGTGCGAACCGTTGTCTACCAAACCTGTTCAAAAGCTAACCTGCAGGTACAAATAACACAACCCAGCAGCAAAAGGCACTCAGGCCGTCGTATATACAACAATAAAGCAAATGTACAAGCAAACTGGGGGCTTCGCCCCAAACAAGTCCAAATGTGCAACTGGGGGGCTTCGCCCCAAACAAATCCAAGTCTAAATAAACTGGGGGCTCGCGCCCCAAACAAATCCAAAAGTTCAAAATCAAGTCTACAAAACCACGCAGACTACTGCTGGGCACCCTCCAACTCGGCAACCCTCGCCATAAGAGCGGCAATCTCGGCGTCCCGGAACTCGAGCTCCCTCGACAAACGAGCCGTCTCCTCTCGAGACTGGGTCAACTCTCGCTCCAGCTCACGATCGGCCTGTAGACAACAAGAAATTGGCTCATGTCAATCAATTCAAACAAAACTGAAAAACCAAAGATCAAGGAAAATCAAATGAGGTTCATACCTGACGACCTCGACCGCCGACGAGTGCCTCGATGGCCGTAGCTCGTAGCCGGTTGGCCACCCTCCATAGTGCCACAAACCGAGATGGCGCGACCTGCGTTTCAAAAGAGTTCTCAGTAAACTGAACAAGTTCAATCAAATGTGTTCTTACACGAAAACTATGCAAAGTAAAAAAAAAAAAAAAAACTCACCCTCCGAATCAGATGCTGCCAGTCATCTAAGCCAGCATCCGTCACAGCCACGTCAAAATCACGCAGCTCGGAGATCGTCGCCCTCCCGGTCGCATCGGTGTACTCGAGAGTCTCGGGATACACTGGGGGCTCGATGCCCGCCGCCTCAACCTCCTGCAAAGACAAATAAGCTTTCATTAATCGATGATCTTTCAGCGTAATTCCCGAAGTCAATCAAAGAGAAATAAAAGGATACTCACCACTACTGGCCAGTACGCCAACCTCCCGTAAAGGAACGCCGAGTAGTCCTCACCCGGCAGAAGGAGGTCGTCGCCACTGGCCCCAGCCAAGTCTGCCTCCCTCTCATCCTCAGAAGGCTCCCTAAACATCGTCCTCGGAGGGTCAATGGGAACCGTCAATGCGCCCCGAGAGCACTGACGAGCCAAACGCTCGCCTAAATACCACACAGGACCCATCGACGTCCACAACAACAGCCGACTCGGGCTCCTAGGTCGAAGGACCTCAGCAACAAAAGGAGGCGCCTCGGCATACTCCGCCCAAGGTCTGGGCACCCACTGCGACAATATAAAGGCAAAGATCATTCCTATGATCAGATGAAGGAAAAGAAGTATAAGTGCATACAAATGGGATACTCACGCTGCTCAGCTGAAGAGAGTTCACATCCCGCCGGTAGACATTGTGAGAAGAACGCTTGCTCTTCGTCCGGCACATGACCCAATCCCTCACCACGGGATAGGCCCTCTCCAGCGGCTCCGTCCTCTTGGGCGCGAGGCCCGGGAAGTAAGAGTACACCCACGCCTGTAAAACAGGATAGTCAATGACGATCTTTCGATCTTTGATAAAAGAAAGGAATTTACTTTGGTCCAAAGGAAGGTTCATACCTCCAACAGTAGCCCAGGTCCGACGGCACCAGGAGAAGTCCCCTTCTCCATCAACTCCGGACGAACCATGGCCCTCATAAAGCGGATGAGGACCGCAAAACCAAGAAGATGACCCGGTCCCAACGCCCTAGGGAGCTCGGTCGGCAAGAAAGGGGAGAAGCTTCGTCGACAACCTCTCACCCTTGTCTCCGAGGTAAATCGAAGACAAGAACCACCAAAGCCACGACGAGCCCTCTCGCTCACCGATAAGGAGGAGGAGCCATCTCCCTCCCATCGATCACCACCGACGCCGGGGTCTTCCCCGCGAAGTAATCTCGAACATAGGTACTGGGTACCAAACCAGGCACCGCAACAGCCTTCGGCGACAGGTTCCAGCCGATCAACCTCCTCGCCTCGGCCAAATCCGCCCTCATGCCGCTCCGGCCACACCATCTCCTCGGTCCCCACACGGACCGTAAATCATGCCGTAGTCCTCCAAGGTGACTCCCACCTCACCAAAAGGCGGGTGAAACGTGGAAGTCGTATCCCAAAATCGATCCAAGAAAGCGCGGACCAGGCTAAGGTTGGCCCGCAACTTCCTCTTCACGATATCCCTCCGGACTGAACCAGAGGACCGAACGCTCCACGCTCGATCATGGCCCTCTCCTCCTCCGACGTAGCTCGTAGTGCTCCATCGCCGTCGTGTACCCCGAGAACGACCGGATGTTCCCGGCCTCCTATTAGGATTCGAAATAAAGCTATCTTTAGTTTTGAAGTGAATTTGAAAGAAATTTGAACAAAAAGCAGAAAGGTATAGGTAATGAGTTAGGGAATTCCTATTTACCAAGTTCTTCACCGTCCTGTAGGACAAGTGACCCTCAGCAGCCCACACAAGGTGCCTACTCTCCCAGTCTCACCACGCGGAGCTCCTCTCGGTGACGACCCCCTCGTCCGAGGTGGGCCCGTCTCGGAATCTCCTCCTCATCGCCACCTCCTCCTCGGGAACCTCGTCTGCAGCAGCCATCACCGCGTCGGTGAAAGCCTGCTCCAAAGCCTCCTCAACCGCACTGGCGTCTACCTCCATGGGAGTCCTCCCGGAAGTGGAAGCATCGTCACCTGCAACATTAAAGCAAATACAGGCCGCGTCACGTGACGGCGAGCCTTTGTTAAGAAATTTTCGAGCCTCCGGAGCCCTGGAAGCTATCCTTTCTTGCCATCCTTGGCCATATTCTCACCAATTCAATCACTCATGTGACAAATTGGGTCAAGTCAAGTCAAAATCAAAGCCTAGTTCCGGGTTCAAGTCGAAAATCCGGCAGCATTTCGCTATAATGGCGGTTATGCCCTAGAAAGGTGCCCTGCAAAAGTTGTCACCAATCAAAATTCCGAGATGACAGGAAGTTTACCCATCACCCAAGGGTCCCAAATATCAAATTTCATCACAAAGGGGCAATCCTAAGGCCATTTTCGAAGCAATTTTCGATCTAGCTGTTAAACCGTCTCAAAATTCGCTCAAGGGCTCAAAACGCGATGAAAATTCAAAGCAAATACATGGTTATGTTCCTAACATTGCCTACTATCCATTTCTAGCATCAATTTGGCAAGACAAATCCATTTGGGGGAAAAGCCCCAAATTTTCGATCAAAAGGGTCGAAAACCCTAATGTTTGCGGCTCAAAATTCGACAAGTATGGAAGATTAATGCAAGATTAAAACACATACCTCGATTAGTCATATTTTGAGCAAGCTTTTGAATCTAACCTTGACGGAAATGGTGAAGATTTGAGAGAGAAATTGAAGGATTTGTGTTTCGAAAATAATGAAATAAAACCCTTCTGATTTCGCGTTTTTACGCAGAATTGCCAAATTGGGGAAAAGACGCAGCAGGCGCTGCGCCTCTTCCAAGAGACGCAGCTCTTGCTGCGCCTCTTCCTTTTTGTTCCCTCCATACGAATTTTCAAAAATTCGTTATGAGTTCGTTATTTGTGGGCCCATCTTTGGTGCGCCTCTTCCTCGATGACATTTCATCATTTTGGTCCGTTTCGACGATTTTCCTTCGTTCCGGCCCGCATTTTATCCAAATAACGACAGATTTTGCGATGATCGTCCAAATTCGTTTTATCCCTCGCAGCAAAGATTTTGCGTTGCTCGTTTGTTTCGCCAAATAAGCAGAGTATTTGACAAGATCGCTCACTCAAGACCTTCTTCCCCGACGATCAAGATGTTCCTAGTTGTCGGTATGTTCCCCAACAAGAGTTCGCTTGAGACCAACGCAAGCAAATTCAACTTCAACCTCAAGTTTTCTTGCCTGAGTTCGTTTGAGACCAACGCAAGCGGATTCCCCCCAGCAGTTTCTACCGACGTCCTGCTGCTTTCAATGTTTTGTGGTTCCCCGCGGAGTTCGACAGGGTGTCGCTCTTCGGAGGTTCCTATACCCAAAGCTTAGTTACCCTTAGGTCGAAACTCATATTTGGCCTCCTTCCCGTCGATGCTTTCCTTAGGGTCCCACACCCTAGCACCAATCCTTATATAACTTTTAGGTCTTATCCTCAGCTCCTACGCAACTCCGAAAGCATCTCGAGAAGAAGTCTCAGGTATGGTCTCTTCTTATGGCTGGCGAGCTTCCTTACGTAGTCTAATGGACTTTAAACGACCCTCCCCGGAAGTCGACAGACTCTAAAATGTTCCCGACGACAGGTCCTTGGCTCAAACCCCTTGAGCCGCCTCGCGTCGCCATAGTCGTCAGGTTGTAATCTTCGATTGACCTGATGGCTATACTTTGACTTTCGCCTTGTCCAAGCCTCAGTCAAAGTGGGGGCTCTGTAGACACCTCGTTTCTGCACCCCTCGCAAACCACCCGGTGATGATTGGGCCGTATGTTTGATTCGCGGAACGATTTGTGACAGTTCGTAAGATTATCGTCAAGTGATTGCTCAAATATTAATGTCAACCTCTTAGTTGTCATCTACGTCCCGATACGGTCGTTTTGACAGTAATTAGAGTACATTCGGAGTCCGGGTCAAAAACCGTCTCCATTTTCTGATAACTGTTAAAATCCCGAGTCAGAATGTTCTGGAATGTTCCGGATATTTCTATTCCATATTTCTCAAATTTTATCTTTTGGCAAATAATATCCCGTAATATTTACATAAGATATTAAAGATAATCGGATTAATTCCGTCCTACCATAACTTAAACACGGAAATCTTTCTTAAACAGAGGAAACCTCCTCGGGAATAGACGCAAGAGTGCTGCGCCTCTTCCAAGAGACGCATGGCTGCTGCGCGCTCTTCCCAGGCCCTTCTTTGCATGATTTACGTATCTTTTTTATATCTTTCCGAGATTCACTTCCAAAGAGTCTCCGAAACCCTATTCCTTCACGTGATTAGTATAAATAGGAGCCTTCGTTCCTCATATTTCTCACGCGAGTGTCCGCCCTTCTCTTCTCCCTTTGCATTCTAGACTTCGTTCTTACTAATTGGCGCCTACGTGCTTGAACATTCGACCACGTAAGCTCGGATCCTTCCGGGTACCAGCCTCTCCGTTGCATGACCGACCAATTTGACCACTACACTCAATCAATCTAATTAATCAATTTGTTAAATCGTTTTCCTCTTTCGAGGGCACTCTTTCCTTGCATTCGCGTCGAGCATCACTAATCGATCTTCTTAGTTCTTCTCGTTCCGTCAACATGTAAGTCTGAGGGTGTATTAATCTCTCTTTTATTTATTGTATTTTACTTTTCGTATAACAATTGTAAGGTTTATGTCGAAAGTACCTCATTAAAACCGATTTCTAAAACCGTCTTGAAAACCTTTTTTGCGGATTTCCAGTAGACAGACGTCGAGAAAAGACGCAGCAACCGCTGCGCCTCTTCGAAGGAGCGCGCAAAGACTGCTGCTGCGCCTCTTCGTGAGGGCCGCCAGCATTCTGTTTCTTTTCTTCTTCCTCCGTCCTCTGTAATTCGTATCAAATTTATTTCTTTTGTTTTGTTCATTAATTCATTCATCATAATAACATATCAATTCACATGTATATAATTAATCATCATCATTAATGTGTTTTATTCATCGTTAATCCGACTTAGATCCTAAATAATCAATATTTACGGGTTTTTCGTCGTTACATTCAAATCTGGGTTTTAGAGATTCAATCTGTCCATATTGAGTTTCTGAGATTCGTCATTGATATATTTGCATCCATATTCATTGATAATTCGTCATGTTTAGTTCGTTTCATTCACCGATGTCACTAATTAATCGTTCATTAACATCGACCCTTCACATAATTAATCTGTCTTGTTTCCGTCTCATCCACGTTTATTGCTTTTATGACCTCAATCATATGTAAATAATTCATTAAATCACTTTCATCCGAGTAAATAACTTTAATCGATCTTTAAAATCACCAATTAACATTAACGGTTTGCGATTTAAAGCTTCGCACAGCCTTAAACTCACCCTTGAACAGACGCAAAGAATCGCCGCGCTCTTCCAGAGGGCGCAGTGCTCGCTCGCGCTGTTCCAGGGTGAGTTCTGTCTCTAACTCCTTTTCTCGCTTTGACATAGTTTAATTAGCTACGTATTAATTAACTAATATTCGTATTATCACCTTCTAATTCTGTCTTTTATTCTTTTATTTCTTTTTATCAAATTATCCGTTTTAAAGGTATTTTCGACATAAATCGCCTGTTCCAATGTAATTATTGTAATTTTCATTATTGTAATTTATGATTATTGTATTTCTTTTATTGCTTGAATGTTTTCACATGTAAATGAGCATTAAATTCCTACTTCGACCCCAATTGTATGCTAATTACGTGTCAACCGACTTAGTTAATTCTCGCATGTTAGGATTAATCTATGGATGTTGCATTGCATGCATATAGCCGACGATATATCAAGTATAGACAACTTCCCTAATCATTAGTAGAGGCCGCTATCGAGGCGGGCGGGATTAGGTGTTCGATCAAAAGAGCTTCCTAATACGTACCCTCACCCCTTACTCCAGATCTCCGTGAGCACCCGTGTTCATTGACATCCGCGAGAGTCATTCTAGACATAGAATGCTAAGGGTAACGATTGCTTAGTGTTCATGTCACTACTTTGTGTCTTGACATGACACGAGGTATTCGAACGGTTCCAATTTCCCATAAAAATTGGTGGCGACTCCATACAAAATGCAAACGCTTGTTTTCGAGCCCCTTCACCAAGCGCCCCCGTGGGCGGCCCGCTGTCCACAAGCTCACGGAGGACCCTCCTAGGGGCAACAGTGGCGCCCGTAAAGGAATGTCCGAGTCTAGTACCAAACTCCTCCAATGTCATAGAAAAAGTCCGGTTGAACAACCGGAAGGACACAGAAAGACTAGTGGGGGCAGCATCGTGTGCCCCGGAGGAGAAGGTGAAGGAGCTGAAGAACTCAAGACTCAGCTCCCTAAAGGTATGGCCACTCATAGTGATAAGTGCGGCCATCCCCGTGCCTCATAAAAGCTCACAAGCCGGCTCATAGAACCGAGCCTCTCAACTGACGTACGACAAAGGAAACATGTAGGGAGAAACTTGCAGTCAACTAAGTTATAAAATCTAGCACGATGTACACCATTAACAAAAGTTACCTGCGGGTACTCAGGGTGGGAGTCAAGAGTGTCGTCCACTCGAATAGTAACCGTGCCAGCAGAAACACTAGGAGCAGGTATAGCACGACCACGACCGCGACCCCGGCCTCTAGAACCAGAAGTAGAAGACCGTCCACTGACGGTACGAGGTACTAGGGCCGCATTGAAAGCAGCTGCGACTGCAGGTGAGCACGCAGCAGAGGTGCTCACCGTACCTGAGGTAGAAAGTGAAGCTGCAGTAGAGACCGCCACTGAGGAAGAAAGGCTAGCAGCAGTGCTAGCAATTATGGCTGAAGTGGTGGCAAAAACAGGGCTACCAACATGCTAGCAGGAGCAAAGACAGTATCGGCAGCACTAACATGGAAAACTGAGGTAGTGGCTGCGGTACTAGCAGGTGTGGAGAGGGTGGTGGCAGCATGGACAACCGTCTCAGACAAAGACAAGGACGGACTGACGGTCGAGCTAGAAGAAGGCATAGAGCTAGAATCCATCCTAGTCAAATGGGGCAGGGGAAAACGATAAGAAATCAGCAATGAAACAGCAAAGAAATTCCCAAAACATTCGAAATTTTCGACTGGCAGCCCTAATTCCCAAAGTTGTTCCTCAAAAAATTCGATTGAAACAAGTAATCAATGACGGGATAAGGGGGATGATCATCAAATGACGTTTTCTACGACGTATTAACAGCAGATAAAACCCAATTTTTAGTCAAAAAATTCGACTATCAAGAACCCTAATCACAAATTTCTCAAAAAATTCGAATTAAACATGTGAATATCAATGAGGTAAGGGAATTAATCATCAAGCAAGGCAAATTAAGCATGGAATCACAATAATAGTCGAAAAATTCGACCCAAAAGGAAATCCTGAAACCCTAATTCCTAATTATCTTCATAAAAAGCAAAAATTAAAGCAATTAAAAGATAGTGAAGAGTAGGAATTACTTACTTGATGATAAGGGACCTACAAAGAGCAATTAATCGACACAAACAAGCAAATTTAGGTGATTTTCGATCGAAAAACCGCAAACCCTAACTCCTCTAATTGACCGTGTACAACAACAATAATAAAGGGGAATGTAGAGGGCAAATGTCGTTTAATTAGCAAGGAACAATTTGTAGGTGGTGGATTTGGTAATGGGCAAGATTAATGGAGGTTTTTGGGAGGATTTATTGCAAATAGTGAAGAGAAATGAGGAAGAAAATGAAATAATAAGAAAAAGGAAGGGAGTTAAAGTGACTCCCTACGCGTCATTTCCAAATTCACTCGATCGAGTGATTTAAAATCACTCGATCGTGAGCTCCCCATATGCAGTTCACTCGATCGATTAAAAAGTTACTCGATCGAGTACTCCCCTTTTTAGCTTTTGTCGATCGAGCATTATCAAACCATTCGATCGATCAAATTTCACTCGATCGAGTACAAAAAGTACTCGATCGAGCTCTTTTCCTCGTGTAAACTTTTGAATTTGCGTATAATCTCCCCAAACCAGCATAAAAACACTCGCAAAAATATCCCAACATACCAAATATGAATAGTAACAGTCTATAGTCTTCTAAACTACGCTAAAAATGTCAAAATTCTAATTCTCCTAATTAAATGCAATAAATAAAATCCGACGGAAATTAAAAATTGTTTATACAATTTGTTACACGGGGCATTTCCTCGCTCACTTCTCAAAGCAACTCAGTAGCCCCTCGGAGGGCTTCTTACTGGAGGACGTCACCTCAGCAACATTAACCGTCCTCTTCATTCTCCATGAGCTTGTACTTGAATCATTAGGAGGAGAATAGTTGACGTCCACATACGCACCAACTTTCCTAGTCCTTACTCCTTTCTCACCAGCTTTAGTATCATCACTCCCACTTTGACTGACTGTAATTGCACAATAACCACTGACGGCTCCTGCTTTATTTTGATCTGTACCTGCAGCAAGGAAAACAGACGATTTTTCCTCCTTTTTGCTCTCAATCTGAGGCGGAGGGGTCACGATAGCAGCACAATATTCCAAATTTTCATTTGGAGTGTCAATAGGAGGGTCAGTAGAAGAGAGGGCATTGCAAGGCTGAGCTTGCATGGGGGCCCTTCGGGACTTAGACTGATGGAATATCAATTCCTCGTCCCCAACCTGAAAAGTCAATGTCTTGCCCCCGACGTCTATCACTGCACGGGATGTGAATAAAAATGGTCTCCCTAAAATGATAGGGGTATGTGTGTCCTCGGGGATGTCAAGTACAACGAAATCAACGGGAATAAAGAATCTCCCGATCTTAACAGGTATGTCTTCTATGACACGTAACGGCCGTGATATACTACGGTCGGCCATCTGTACAGTCATATTTGTGAAATTAAACTTGGTCAAACCAAGTCTCTTAGCAAGAGACAGCGGTAAGACACTCACGCTAGCGCCAAGATCGCATAACGCGTTATCAATTAGGTGGGTACCAACGTGACACGGAATTGAGAAGCTACCCGAGTCTCACTGTTTGGGAGGTAACTTATTCTGAACTAGGGCCGTCCCTACCTCGGTCAAAGCTACCGTCTCATAATCGTTAATGTGCCTCTTACGTGATAAAATTTCTTTCATAAATTTAAGGTAAGAGGGTACCTCTGTCAGCAATTCGGCGAATGGAACGGTGACTTGCAAGCTTTTCAGGAGTTCAGCAAATTTACCGAACAGTTGATTAGCCTTTGTGTTCTGTAGTCACCTCGGGAAGGGCACCGTAATGGGTATTTCGATCCCCTTGTTCCTCTCTTCCAACGTGTCGGCTGGATCAAGCTCTACATCCTTCGATCGAGACTTCTTTCCTCTCCAACGGGGTCTTTCAGGCGATATTTCACTCGATCGAGCACAAGCAGGCTCTCGATCGGGGTCTTCTTTATCAGCATCACTCGATCGAGGAACAATATCACTCGATCGATCAGAATCCTTAATAAAATCACTCGATCGAGCTGTTTGTTTTACTCGATCGAGCTGTTCTTTTTCCTGGTCACTCGATCGAGCAGAAATTCCACTCGATCGAGTTCTTTCTTCAGCTTTTTCACTCGATCAACCACCTGAAACCAGTCGATCGAGTATCTTCTTTGTCGTCAGCTCTTTTTCATCAACAGTACACTGTTCATCAGCAGTAATTACTTTCCTCGGGTCTGATTTCAACAATTCCGGTCCCTCATATGAACGACCGCTTCTCAGATTTATTAAATTCACCGTCTCGTGTGGATTCTTATCAGCTTGTGACGGTGAATGACCCTGCTTCCTCGTGGATTGATTCGCGGCTAACTGGGCAACTTGGGTTTCAAGTGACTTAATAGATGCTTCTTTTTGTTGGTCACTTAGCTGCCACTGCTTCGTCAAAGACTGCAACATCGTCTTCAACTCAGATAACTTGCTCACCCCACCTGAGGATGATGCACCGTGATCAGGTGTAGCAAAGGAAGGAGGCTTTTGAAAGCCTTATTGAGCCATATGAGGAGGGATATATGGCTACTGCTGCTGCGGAGAAGGGGTAGGATTGAGCACATTTTGACTTGTCCACCTCAAATTGGGATGGTCTGCCCCTTGGTTATTATAATAGGAACCCCCTCCTTGCATGTATTGTTGAAAATCAAGGACCTGTTCCTTCTCTGTAAGACAGTCAATAGCAGTATGACCGTCGTTGTTCCCACACCTCTCACATTTGACGGTCTCCCCTCTAGTAAGCAAATGGACCGTCTGAGGCTCCCCAGCAGAATGCAGCTCCAATTTATCAAAACGAGCATTCATGGCTTCCAGCTGAGCTACGACTGCCTTATCAACCGCGTGAACTGTTCGAATACCGTCCTCTGGTTCCCATACTCGGCACAATGGGTCGCCATTTCCTCAATAATGGCTCACCCCTTATCATCATCAGTATTCTTTTGGAATCTTCCGTTGGATGATGCGTCAAGTACGGCTCTGTGATCATCGTACAATCCATTGTAGAACTGATTGGACAGAAACCACGGATCAAAACCATGGCGAGGAAGAGACCTCACCAACCTCTTGAACCGGCACCAAGCTTCATAGAAAGTTTCATCTGGTGCCTGCTTGAAACTAGTGATCTTGGCCCTCAGCTGATTAGTGCGCTGCGGAGGGAAATATCTCTTATAAAAAGCAAGAGCAAGGGTATCCCAGTCTGTGATCCCAGCGGTCGCACGGTCCAGGTCAGTCAGCCACTCCCTGGTTGAGTCAGTCAAAGAAAAAGGAAACAGCACCTCCTTAATCTTGTCTTGAGTTACCCCCTTTGTGGCGGGGATAGTAGAACAGTAGTCCGTAAAGACCTCCATATGCTTCCTCGGGTCTTCACCTGCCACACCTCTAAAGAGATTTCTCTCCACCAGATTGATATAGGAAGGACGGATGTCAAAAGTATTCCCATCCTCAGTCTGGAGATTGAAACCCTTAGGAATAGATGATGCTTTAGGCTCCGAATGGCTTGCAATATTCGGCATCTTTACTAATTGGATTACAGAATAGAGATTATCGTCTACTAAAGATTGATCTTCTGTAAATAGGAAATGTTGCAGCTCAGGTTCGAAAGTACTCAAGTCTTCCTTTCGTGATTCTCTTTGCAGACGAAGTATATGCCTGAACAGTCTCTCTGGCTCAGAATCAGCTGAAACTAACTCCAACCTGTTTGACCTGGGCATACACAACACTGAAAGAAAATAAATAAGAAATGTCTCAAGGAATAAGAATTCCCTGAGATGGATAAAATAAACGAAACAAAAAACAGATAGGACAATTGCCTCCCCGGCAACGGCGCCAAAAATTTGACAGGGCAGTCGTATACCTATCAAAAATAACTAACTAAACTAACTATGTAGCTAGGGAAGTCAGGTCGATCTCCTCAGGGAGGCAAGATATCTCTAAAGAGTCCGTCTATTTGGTCACAAAATGGGGGGTTTATAATTGATTTTCTAAACTAAAAGGTGTAAAAGAAAGAGAAGCAAGGAAAGAGCAGTGAAGGTAGAAAATAGAGATAAACTATCAATAAAGAAGAGACATGTCAGGATTTCGGTTCACTACGGTAGTCCAGTGACACAACTGCAAATAACTTAGACAAATTACTGTGAGACGGATATGGAAAGGTCCTTCCGGTCCATTTTGTACCCTAGATTCCCACTAACTTAACTTTCGTCCTCGTCAGGGTAGTCTACTGTTCAGAGCAGGTCTATTTAGTCCAATCTTCCGATCCAGGATTAAATTTAACCAGATTAAAGGGTGACTCAGAAGCGTGCACTCAACTAAGTCGGTAAATACAGTTATATTGCCATGGGGACAGAATCTCATAAATAATTCATCTAACCTATTCACTACACCGTCACATTTCTACCGTAGATCCCCTAATCCTAACATGAAATGATTTAGCTACTCATGCTATTAATATTGTCAAGACTAATAACAACGAAATAACTAATATTAAACATGATAAAACAATAATAAATGTGCATAAAAGAATTAGGGCAGAAATTAAAGGGAATAAAACAAGTAATTAAAGTAAATAAATGAAAGATTAAGACTAAAGAAGAGAGATAGATTACAATCGCAAGAATCCGGCGTAAAGAACAACTAAATCCGAGCAAGAAATAGTCCGAAAGCAAAGTTACAGTGGAGAGTTTTAAGAGAAGAAAGTGTAAAGCAGTAAACATAATTCCTAGATGAATAATAGATGATAAGATGCCTAATGACCTAATTATTGTGCGTTTAAATAGAAATAAGCTAAGTCCATAAGTTAAGAATAAGTTCACGGACTAATTAAAGCCTATTAAAGACCAAACCACTCGATCGAGCAGTTTGAAACAGCTCGATCGAGTACTTCTCCAAGCAATCCACTCGATCGAGTAGAAATACTACTCGATCGAGTAACCCCCAATTGCACCACTGTCGATCGAGTAAAACAAACCACTCGATCGACCAACTCAGCCACAAAAACCACTCTATCGACCAATAAAATGGGTCGATCGAGTACTCTTCCTCTGAATAGCTCCAAACTCGTAGCCGACTGCTTCGTAGACCGTTCCTTCACGCATCCCAATGCAAGATCTCACTCTAAAATATCCCGTCTCCTCAAAATGCATGCAAAATGAGACGAAAATTGTACGATTCCACTACTTTCACGTTCATCCCTACAAAACGGATAAAACGAACCAAAGTAGCCAATTCGGGGCATAATGCGATATAAACAGTACAAAAGTACATGGAAATACGTGCTAAAATAGGCTAAAAAGACTATACAAAATGCACGTATCATTAAGGTAGAAAAGAAGGGGTGGACTCTCGCGTACCTTCAAATGGTGGCATTTGAAGGGTATTTATATAGTATTTGTGTGGTGCTGTGCGTTTTTGACGACGTGCATGTATACGCTGCTTGAATAGGCGCAAACATGTCCGCAGATCTTCGAGTTGTCTTGTCACTATCACGCATTTGAATTTGTGGTTTGTTCTATCCAAGGTTTTGTAGGATATAATTGTACTTGACCATCATGTATACCGGGTATACATAGCATGGAAGCATTGTATGAGGTTTTTTTTTTGTGTTTGACTCGGTTTGACTCGTTGTTGGAATCGGGATTTGAATTTTAAGTTGGTTTTTGGTCCGGTGCCGGTTTTGACTCTAACTAGTGTCATTACGACCCCGTCGTCGTGCATAAAACAGTCCATGTATTTTTGAAATATTTTGAAAATGTTTTTATTTTCGAAATCATTTTTGAGTTTTCAGACGCATAGTTATATAAACTGTCGATCAAACGTAGCGATTCCTAAGCATGTTGAACTCCGTTAATCATCGGGTGTTTGTTGGGGATTCAACAGATACTGGGTATCTACAACGGAGGACATGGAGCTGAGTCAACTGAGTCTGTCTCTGTGTTTCGAGGGGGGCTGTCGCTGAAGATTATGGAGAAGCTACCTTCCGGGTTGATCTCAGACTTAAAGGAGGTTTACGAGAGAGCGGGACATGCCGAGAGGTTGGTTGACATGTCCAAGGAGGTTAAAGAAAAGGGAAGTGATAAAAGAAAGGCTGATAATGAGGGTGGTAACCAACCAAGCTATAAGCGTGGTAACCACAACCAGGCTAGAGCTTATTCTGGTGGGTCTGGCTTTAGTGACGGATCTCGATTTGGGAGAAGAGGCGTTCGGAGTACGAGTGACAACTCTACTATACACTGCTTCAACTGTGGCGGGATAGGCCACAAGCAATTTGAGTGTAAGAGTGCTGGGGGAGGAGGTCTTAAGCGATCATACCAGGGGAACTATTTGCAGGCTCTAAGTCAGAGTATGGTGAGTAACACGCCACCTGGGTCATGGAAAAGTCAGGGTGGTCACAACAACCACAATGGCGGCAATACCTCAGCGCCAACAACAATGACGACAGTACAACAATGGGAACCAGAAATTGTTGGAATAATAGTGTCCTCCGACAATAATGCGATCACAACTGTCGATCATGATGATCACATGTTTAAATCTCATTTTAAAAATACATGTGGGATGTAATATTTTATAGTCAATTGGTCCACACATATCGGTAATCATTGGCTGACTAGAGTTTGACATTACTGTCATGCGACGGTGGTGATCAGTTGATCCCCTGAGGTCGTACCTATAGGGAAATACTCTTAATTGATTATTTAATTAATCGTATGCCGATACGAGTTAATTAAATTGCTTAAAATTGACGGATTATTTTGTGAGTAAACTTAACGTGTCTTATTGTAATTTGATTAAATGAGATACGGTCTAAGTAATCGAATTGTTTTATTACTTAGATAAAATTATTGTTTACGAAACAATTGAAATAGAATGAATAATTAATTATAAATACAAGTTGTTGTAGTTTATAATTGTATGACCCATTTTGGTACAAGTAATTAAGAATTACTAGTTAATTTTGTATGTGACATATTTTATTAATATGTTGATTTTTAATATGTTAAAAATACATTATAGTGTTACATGTCATGTAACATGGTACACAAGACAAAATTGACAAATGACAAAATAAAATGGACCTTCCATTTTATGATGAGTGTACCGAAATTTTGAGGATGGGTTAGGGTGTTATTGTGTTAAATATTTTTAGTGGAAAACACAATTATATCCTAGTCCCATACCCATGCATGCCTAGTCTTTTTCTTGGGAAGAATAGAGGATTATGCATTGGCCATTCTCCCCTTACCCAACCGGTTTATGCATAGAAAATCCAATGCCTTTTCTCTTATTATTCACCACTTCAACATCATTTTTTTCTAGTGTTAGAAAAATTAGTTCTCTCTACTATTTGTGAAAATCTTAGAGAAATAAAACCACAAAAATTACTCCCTCTTGGACCGATCTATTCAAGAGCAAATACAAATTATTTTTGTGTCAAATTTTAAGTAAAGACTAATATTATTACTAGTTCATATTAGTATTGGTTATTAAGAGTATTCCTTTGGTATATGCTTTTGGGAGAGGTTCTAATTTGAACCTTGTTCATCCATTGTTGGAAAGCTCAAGAACTAACAAGAAGGAGATCTTGTTGGTGCCCAAATGGTCAAAAATTAGATGGTGAGAAATCGATTTTTCCATCTCCTTTTATTAAGTTTGCATGCATAAGATCTAATATTTATTTTATAACTAAATAAATCTTTTCATATATGAATATGTAAATTAATGAGATTAATGAATCTAACAAGCGGTATCATGACTCATGAGCCTTAGGTTGTTTGCATGCAAATCGGTTTATAGTTTTTTCGAGTTATAAGATTAACAAACAAAACTAATTAATATGGATTTATGAAGATAAACCTAAAAATAACTTTGCATGTTAAAATTTCTGGTCCTAAGGGATTTTTAGGACATTTTGGTTTATTTATGGATTTTATTGTTCATTTTATATAATATTGGCATTAAAATGTGATTTTTATGATAAAAATGTCATTTTTGGACGAAAATTAGCTAAACTTCAAATTTTTCAGTGTTTTTTGGATATGTTTTCACATATATTATCTACTGATGGCCTGTAAATTGTCATGATAAAATGAGTTGTTTTGCTCGAAATATGGATTTTTCAAGTTAAAATCGTATTTAAATGGGTAAATAGGTTAATATGAGTTATATTTCGAATCTGGTTATGGAAATTTAGTATGTTGTCACATGCAATTTTAAAAGATATGTGTAAAATATTTGGCTATAATGAAGTCTTTATGCATGATTTATGAGTTTTTGATGAAAAATCACATAAATAGTGACTATAATTAGTAATGATGCTAAAGCATACTTCATGACTAAAGAAAAAACATCACATGTTGCATTTTATCATATATTTCAGATCTAAAAGTGAAAAGTTTATGAATATAATTTTTCTCATATTTTTTATGGTCATAATTGTTAAAACCGATAAACCGCAACATTGTTTTTCTCGATAAATTTTCGAAATTTTTAACTTAAGTTTTGAACATTATGAGTGTCATGGTATTTTTCTAGAATGTTCATGAGTTTAAATTTCAAATTTTGAATTTATTTGAAATTTTTATAATTTAATTTGAAGTTTATAGCATAATTTTGTATTTTAGGTCCATTTATGAACAATATTAAGAAATCAAGTTTAATTATTGTCAAATGTTAGTGGAGACTAATTTTGAGTCCTAAGATGGTTAGGGTAATTAACTTGTACATAAATATGAATTTATGTAATTATTGTGATTTTAATAAGTTAAATCACGCAAATCCGTAAAAACCGATTAATATACGATATTGGCTCTTAAAGGCGATTTAGCATAAAATCTAGCATGTTCATACATATTATAATGCTGCATTTTATTTATGATTGTCATATCTTAATTTTATGTAGTTTTTGAATTATGTAATTTTACTTAGTATGGCCTTAGTTTTAATGGGTATTACCCGAAATATATGGGAATATCCATTCGGTTGTAATTATTGTGATCTCGTATCACCGTTTTGTAATTTAATAGATTTATTTTTATTTTAATTACAAATGTATAATAGGAAATTATGTAATTCATTTTGTAATTTAATTATTCCGGGGTTCCTTGAAGACGGTGCCACTCGAGAAGGCGATCCATTAAAGAAAGTGTTGCCTTGAAATGCGTGACAACACCGAAGCTCAAGGGACCAAAGGAGTTGGTTTCCGAATTTGTAATAGTTTATTAGATTTAATATTTTAGAAAGGCCGTACTAGGATTTTATTTTTATGCTTTGCATTTTATTTATATGTTGCATGCATCGCTAAATCGCCATAACTAAACATGCATTTTAGATCGAGTTTATCGACCGTGTCAATTACAATTATCGTAGTTCACCGCTTTAGTTCACTTAAAGCGTGATAGATAATAAATTGACATGACCTCTCGCTAAAAATAAACAATTGAGACTTAGCCTTACCAAAAAGTAGAAACCATAAAAACCTATTTCATGAGGGAGTGCACTCGGCCCTACCGGGGTACAAACCTTGTTACGTAGGGGAAGTGGGTGATAAATGTCAATCCACCGAATTTATGTTAATAAAGGGTATTTCGGCACACCGTGCCCTAAGTTAATATGAATTTGGATCATGGATACATTTATTCGAAATTTGGATTGAACTCAACGAAAGTATTCACGACGATTTCCGGATGTGTTTCGGGCTAGAGATAAATATTAATGTAATTTTATCGACCAAGAGTTCTAAAAGTAGAATCGATTAAAGAGTTAATCCACCGAGTCATGTTAATAAAGGGTATTTCGGCACACCGTGCCCCAAGTTAATATGAATTTGGATCTTGGAATCATTTATCATAGTTGGGTAGAGGTCACTATGTAAATGCTTTACTTGTTATTTACAAGTATTAATAAAACCATAAATGTTAAGTTTTCCACTATTCCGTTATCATATTGTTCTATTTCTTTACCACAATTCATATATGATATCATTTCGATTTTTGATTCAAATCTCCATTAAAACATCGTAACTAAAGACAAATATGAATTTGCTTCTAAAACCTCATATGAACCATTGCTAAATTTTTTTTTGTGAAAAGTGTAGATAGAAGTTATTCATTATCAAAAAGGCTTTTTGATTATTGACTAACATGTCTAATTACAATGGATAGTTATTCATATACTTAATTGAATAAAGTACTTTGAAACGTTAAAATGTTTTGGTAATTAGATCGTAATTGACCAAAATAACGCAACCACTTCAATGAAAATTTTAAGACTAAACGAATAAATTGAAGAGTAGTCTTCATGAAATTAAATTTTTGCTTCTCTAAGCAAATATTCATTGAAATGAGTGGGAGCATTCTCTTAAACCGTTAAGAAAAGGATGAGGTTTAAAGAAGCAAAATTAGAATGGAATTGATACAAGGTAATGTTAAAAGTAAAGTTATTGAGAATAACGATACTAAACCTATCAATCCCGGCCGATAAAGTTTCCATTGTCTTAATTGTTGGACACTAGAAAGGAAACTACCCCGAGTTGTTAAAGAATAAGCAAGTTAGTTGTGGGACATCTAATAAGACTTAGTTCTTTATTTATTTGATTGAAATAAGTTTTGCTAGTACCATTTCGTCAATATTAGAAACCGATGGTGTAATACTACGTATTTATGAGTCTCTGGGTACTCTATC
Source organism: Silene latifolia (assembly GCF_048544455.1). Taxonomy (NCBI): domain Eukaryota; kingdom Viridiplantae; phylum Streptophyta; class Magnoliopsida; order Caryophyllales; family Caryophyllaceae; genus Silene; species Silene latifolia. Next base: position 109,581,078 of record NC_133526.1, read on the forward strand.
GAGTAGGCCTTACTCTGTCGAGTAAGGGTGAGTTGCAGTTTAAAATAGTTTCTGACCTGTTGGGTACTCGATCGAGTAGCATAGACACTCGATCGAGTAAGGGGGGCACTCGATCGAGTACCTTAGCTACTCGATCGAGTAGCCGGTTTACGGGAGATGATTTCTCGGTTTTGTTAATAATGCGATTAAACTATATATTACTTCCGTCATTGTTCTTTAAACACTTTTTAAAACCTAATTACTGAGAAAAGAGAAATCAAACTACGTTCTTCGCTTCAATCGCATTGTTGGCAAATCCCGGAGTTTGGAGAGTCGGATTTCAGCTTTCTTTATACCGTTGTGATCCTTGCGTCGAGGGTAAGATCTAAGTACCGTTTTTATAGTATTTCCTTAAAGTTGGTTAAACCCTAGTATTGGGAATTGGGGGTTTTGTTGTATTTTTTGCTTGGTAGTGATTATATGTTTGTATGTTAGGAGGAGGATTTGTAGAAGAAGCATTTTGATATCAGCTGTGAGACCGTCTGATTGTGTTGCTTTCCAGGTAGAGTTTCCCTACTCAGTATTAGTCTCATAGTGTGTTGTTGATGTGTTGCAGTTGTTGAATATTATCGTAATTGTATTGTGACGGTTGATGATTGTGATTGTTTGTCTCTGGTTCTCGAGATGCGTTCTCGGCTGAGTGGAGTCACTTGCGGGAGTGGCTTCACGCCCTAGTTTCGCCCTTCGTGGAACCCGCCACGGAAGGGGATGTGCACATTAATGGGACAGGGTTATCGCTCGGTATGATGAGCGGGGCTTAGGTGGGAACGGCTGCGGTCCCCCACTGGCAGGGCTGGTCCAGTGGACAGTCGGTGACGGAGATTGATGGGAGTGGTGTCATTGTGTGTGTGATTGTATGAGCTGCATGTTTACCGTATTGTTGGTTTATATATATATTGTGAGATTAGTACTGACCCCGTTTAATGTTTTGAAAACTGTGGTGATCCATTCGGGGATGGTGAGCAGTTATTGAGCAGGTATGAGTTGAGTTACTGGGTTAGCTGGGATGTGCCACTGTTTGATGATAGAAGTCTTCCGCTATAGCTTTATTAGTTTTATAAACATTTCAGTTAGCTCAGTAGACAGTTGGTTTTGAGTACTTGTATCGTATTTTGGTATTTGGTTTCGGATTGTAACCTTTCACTAAAGTTATACTATTTAAATATTGTTTCATTATTGTCTTATGATATTCATTGCCTCGGGTAACCGAGATGGCAGCATTCTTATACCTGAGTGGTCCTGGTAAGGCACTTGGAGTATGGGGGTGTTACAAATGGTATCAGAGCGACGATCCTGAAACCTGTAACAAATGAATCTAATGAACATAGGGAGTCAATTAAAATGAACCCGGGGTAAAGGTTGTAGGAGCTAATGCAAAGGCTTGGGAGACGTCCTAAAGTCGCGAACTCGCCCTACAATTTTGAACCGGTCACATGGGGGGTGTATGTCAAGGTCGTATGTGTTGTTTGTTAGTTTGTGTGTGGATGTGATGAAGTATGTTGTAATTGTTGGATGTTTGGGAGTACAATGTTGAGATTGTGAATGAAAGGTTGGTGAAGTATATAGAACTGTTGTTTGAACATGAAGCATGTTGGATGTTTACTATGTGGCGTTTGATAACATGATATAATTGTTTTGTTGATCGTATGAAAAGCTTGGTAGAATCGCATGCTTAACTATAGTATAATGTTGAATTTATAAAGTTGTGTAATATGTTGGGATATGATATAGCATGCGGGTAGCATATTCGAGTTAGCATGACTCGATCGAGTGGGTCTGACTTGATCGAGTGGGTCTGACTCGATCGAGTGGGTATTTGACGATTTTGCAAGCAGAATCGAGTTTTTGGGCACTCGATCGAGTACCTCGGCACTCGATCGAGTAGGGGGTCACTCTATCGAGTAGCCTGGCTACTCGGTCGACTATGTTAGAGATCAGAAGGTCTGTTTGGGGTCTGATGTCGGGGCACTCGATCGAGTATGGTGGGCACTCGATCGAGTAGCCTCTTACTCGATCAAGTAGGTTTAGGCACTCGATCGAGTAGATTCTGGGCAGTCCGCTTTCGTGTTTTGAGGTTTTAGTGCGTGTGTTTATATCTACCCTTTCTTATATAGTTTCAAGATGCCGCCCAAGAGAAACGCTTTTTATGCGAGAGCTGAGACCATGAACATAGATGATATCGTTAAGATGTTGGAGCATCAGCATGCTCTTACCGAGGCCTTAAAGAATGTGGGAAAAGATAAGGATAAGGAGGTTGATCACTCTAAGATCAGTCTCTATATAGCGAGGTTTAACCCAAAAGAGTACAAGGGGACCGGGGAACCAAACCTTCTTGACAACTGGCATCGTGAGATGGAGAACATACTAGACCTGGTTCACTGTCCTGATGAGATAAGAGTAGAACAAGTTGCGTTCTACTTGAGGGAAGCAGCTGGAGAGTGGTGGGATAAGGTGAACATGAGTGCTAGGGAGTTGTATGCGAACCAGGGCTTACCTGCTATACCTTGGGAAGAGTTTCGGAGGGCTATGAGGAAAGAGTTTGTACCGGAACATGTGAGGAGTAAGCTGAGAGAGGAGTTTGATGGGTTTAAGATGACATCTGATATGTCAGTTGCTGAGTACTACAAGCAGTTTAACGAGAAGTCTAGGTATGCTGAGGATATGGGTTTGAGTGAGGAGAACCTGGCGTTGAGGTTTGAGAGGGGGTTGACCCCTAAGATCATGGATAAGCTACCTGTGGCAGTCCTTACTGATGTTAAGGAAGCTTCTGAGAGGGCTGGGAGAGCTGAGAGGTTGGTGGAGATGGCTCAAGAGAGAGTGGGTGTTCAGAAAAGAAAGGCTGAGAGTGAGGGTGGTGGCCAATCTAGTCACAAGAAAGGCAACCACAATCAAGCTAGAGGGTTTTCTGCTGGGTCAGGGTTCAGTGTTGGGGCTTCCTTTGGGCGTGGCCGTGTGAGTAGCAATGGTAGTTGGGGTATGACTTGTTTTGGCTGTGGCGGTGTAGGCCACAAGAGACATGAGTGCACGAGTGCACCAGGAGCTTTTCAGGGATCGGCTCGGGGGAGCTATTCTCAGGGATCTGCACAGAGTTATATGAGCAATAGACCGTCTGGGTCATGGTCTAACCGGGGAAGTCGGGGCTATCAGGGTGGAGGTAACCGCAACGGCGGTAATTCTTATCAGAAACCAGCTACGAACAACAACAACAATCAGGGGTCGGGTGCTAAGCCGACCACATCAGCCAGTACTGTCCAGGGAGGTGGAGAGAAGACCCGTGGAAAGCTGTTCATGATGGACAAGAAGACAGATGAGGATGATGCACATGTTATCACTGGTACTTTTCTTGTTAACGGTATTCATACCTTTGTTTTGTTTGATTCGGGGGCGTCTCAGTCGTTTGTATCTTCGAGTCATGCTAAACGGTTGGGTTTGAGGGTATATGAGTCTGTAAGTGAGAAAGTTTTTATACCTTCAGGTGAGTCTGTATCCTGTGGGAGGTTGTTTAGAGATGTGTCTATGATAGTTGGGCAAGTTGATCTACCTGTAGACTTGCTAGAGTGTCCTTTTGATGGTTTTGAGATGATAGTCGAGATGGATTGGTTGGGAAAGTATAAAGCTAAGATAGACTGTCATCAAAAGAAAGTTCTTTGAGAGGGCCTAAGGGTGTTAGTGTGCCTTATCGTGGGTTTCTGGTCAAACCCAAAGTTAAGTTGATTGCAGCTGTCACCTTGAAGTCTTATCTGAGGTAGGGATGTCCTTTGATCTTATGCCATGTGAGAGATGGCCGGATAGAGAGTCCGATAGTTGATCAGATACCAGTGGTGGGAGAGTTTGCAGATGTTTTTCCAGAGGAGATTCTAGGGTTGCCACCGAAGAGGGAGATAGATTTCACAGTTGAGTTGAAACCGGGGACGGGGCCAATCTCTAAGGCACCGTACCGGATGGGTCCTAAAGAGATGGAGGAGCTCAGGAAACAGTTAGATGATCTGATAGAGAAGGGATACATTAGACCTAGTGTATCGCCGTGGGGAGCACCAGTTCTTTTTGTGAAGAAGAAAGATGGGAGTTTGAGGTTGTGCATAGACTACAGGGAGCCGAACCGAGTGACGGTGAAGAACAAGTATCCTTTGCCAAGGATAGATGACCTGTTTGATCAGTTGAGTGGTGCATCAGTCTTTTCTAAGATTGATTTGAGGTCGGGATACCATCAGGTGAAGATTAGAGAGGTGGACATACCAAAGATAGCTTTCACGTCGAGGTATGGCCATTATGAGTATGTGGTGATGCCGTTTGGGTTATCTAATGCACCGGCCGTGTTTCTGGATTTGATGAATAGAATCTTCAGACAGTTTTTGGACAAGTTTGTGGTGGTGTTTATCGATGACATCTTAGTCTACTCTAAGACTAAGGAGGAGCATGAGGAGCATCTAAGGATTGTGTTGCAGACTTTGAGGGAGCATGAGTTATATGCTAAGCTATCCAAGTGTGAGTTCTGTTTAGCGAAAGTTGCTTTTCTGGGGCATGTGATCTCTAAGGAGGGAGTAGCTGTGGATCCGGCAAAGATTGAGGCAGTGACAAAGTGGGAAGCACCAAAGAATGTTGCTGAGATCAGGAGTTTCTTGGGTTTAGCTGGATACTACAGACGGTTCGTGAAAGATTTCTCCAAGATAGCTAGACCTATGACAGCTTTGAAGAGGAAAGAGAACAGGTTTCGTTGGGATGAGAGTTGTGAGACGGCATTTCAAACATTAAAGGAGCGTTTGACCACAGCTCCCATCTTAGCATTGCCTGAAGGGATCGAGAACTTTGAGGTTTATACAGATGCCTCAAAGAATGGTTTGGGATGTGTGTTGATGCAGAACGGTAAGGTGATTGCCTATGCTTCTAGGCAATTGAAGCCGTATGAGAAGAACTACCCTACACATGATCTGGAGTTGGGTGCAGTGGTATTTGCTCTCAAGATATGGAGACATTACCTTTATGGAGCAATCTTTAAGGTATTTTCGGATCACAAGAGTCTCAAGTACATCTTCACTCAAAAGGAGTTGAACATGAGACAGAGGAGGTGGATGGAGCTGATTGGCGATTATGACATGCAAATTATCTACCATGAAGGGAAAGCCAATGTTGTTGCAGATGCTTTGAGTAGAAAGAGTGTACATTCTTTGTGTACAACTCTATCTTTGATGAGGTTGAGAGATGAGGTAGCGAAGTTTGGGATACATATGATGCAGAGAGGGGATGCCATGGGAGATTTAACAGTACAGCCTGATCTTTATGATGATATTCGAGGTAAACAGGCGTTGGATCCTAAGATAGTTGAGTGGAGAGCTGGAGTGGAGAAAGGGACAGTGTCTCGATTCTCTATTCATACAGATGGTAGTTTGAGGTTCGATGGTAGGTGGTGTGTACCTAATGATGAGGAGCTGAAAAAGACTATCATGACAGAGGCACATAGTACACCATATTCAGTACATCCAGGTGGTGACAAACTGTACAAGGATTTAAAGAACACGTTTTGGTGGCCTGGGATGAAGAAAGAAACATCTGAGTTTGTGGCCCGTTGTTTGACATGCCAGAGAGTTAAAGGGGAACATCGATGACCACAAGGTAAGATTCAGTCTTTAGAGGTACCTGAGTGGAAGTAGGAATCCATTTCTATGGATTTTATAGTGGGTTTGCCAAAGAGTCAACAGGGTAACAACATGATATGGGTAATAGTGGATCGACTGACCAAGTCAGCTCACTTTGTGCCAATGAAAGATACATGGACTAAAGCACAATTAGCTATGGCTTATCGAAAGAATGTGCTTAAGTTACATGGAGTCCCTAAGGACATAGTGTCTGACAGAGATGCGGGATTTATATAAAGGTTTTGGAAAGAGTTGCAGGAATCTTTGGGAATAACTTTGAAGATGAGTACAACTTTTCATCCTGCGACAGACGGTCAGAATGAGAGAACAATCAAAACTCTTGAGGATATGTTACGAGCTTGTGTGATGGACTTTGGTGGTAGCTGGGAACAGAGGTTGGATTTGATAAAGTTTTCTTACAACAACAGCTATCACACTAGTATGGGCATGGCACCGTTTGAGGCTTTATATGGGAGGAGATGTAGGAGTCCGATTTTTTGGGACGACAGTGCTGAGGCAGTAGTTCTAGGACCAGAGATGGTACATGAGAGGGTTGAACAGATTAAGATGATCAGGGAACGGATGAGAGCAGCTCAGGATAGGCAAAAGAGTTATGCAGATCTACATCGCCGGGATATCGAGTTTCAGGTTGGGGATAAGGTTCTTCTGAAAGTGTCTCCTATGCATAGGGTTATGAGATTTGGGAAGAAAGGCAAGCTGAGTCAGAAGTTCATCGGGCCTTATGAGATCTTAGAGCGAGTTGGGGAGGTTGCATATCGTCTGGCTTTACCAGCTGCGTTAGAGAGAGTGCATAATGTGTTTCATGTATCGCAGCTGCGGAAGTATGTGAGTGACCCGTCACATGTGTTAGAGGTAGAGAGTTTAGAGTTAGATGAGTGCTTATCATATCTTGAGGTACCTAAACAGATTCTTGACCGAAAGGTTAGGAAGACTAGGAGTGGAGAGACAGTTTTGCTTAAGATCCTTTGGTCTAACCACGAGACTGGGGAAGCTACATGGGAGGCAGAGGAGGCCATGAGAGAGCGTTACCCTTTCCTTTTTGATCAGGTATGTATGGTTACAGGGACGTAACCTTGTTTCTTTTAGGGGGTTAGGAGATGATCGCAAAGAGTTTTAAGAGTTTTTATACCCCTTTTTATGTTGTGTCGGTATGGTTGTTGTCGTTGAGTCGGGTTGAGTTTGGGTTAGTAACATGTTTTGTGTTGAGTTTGTTTTGGTTATTAAGTCGGGAGTGTTGTAGTGTGAGTCTTTGTTTTGTTGTGGTTTGAACTTCGGGGACGAAGTTCTTTTTAAGGAGGGAAGACTGTAATACTACGTATTTATGAGTCTCTGGGTACTCTGTCGAGTAAGGGTGAGTTGCAGTTTAAAATAGTTTATGTCCTATTGGGTACTCGATCGAGTAGCATAGACACTCGATCGAGTAAGGGGGGCACTCGATCGAGTACCTTAGCTACTCGATCGAGTAGCCGGTTTACGGGGGATGATTTCTCGGGTTTTGTTAATAATGCGATTAAAGTATATATTACATCCGTCATTGTTCTTTAAACACTTTTTAAAACCTAATTACTGAGAAAAGAGAAATCAAACTACGTTCTTCGCTTCAATCGCATTGTTGGCAAATCCCGGAGTTTGGAGAGTCGGATTTCAGCTTTCTTTATACCGTTGTGATCCTTGCGTCGAGGGTAAGATCTAAGTACCGTTTTTATAGTATTTCCTTAAAGTTGGTTAAACCCTAGTATTGGGAATTGGGGGTTTTGTTGTATTTTATGCTTGGTAGTGATTATATGTTTGTATGTTAGGAGGAGGATTTGTAGAAGAAGCATTTTGATATCAGCTGTGAGACCGTCTGATTGTGTTGCTTTCTAGGTAGGGTTTCCCTACTCAGTATTAGTCTCATAGTGTGTTGTTGATGTGTTGTGGTTGTTGAATATTATCGTAATTGTATTGTGACGGTTGTTGATTGTGATTGTTTGTCTCTGGTTCTCGAGATGCGTTCTCGGCTGAGTGGAGTCACTTGCGGGAGTGGCTTCACGCCCTAGTTTCGCCCTTCGTGGAACCCGCCACGGAAGGGGATGTGCACATTAATGGGACAGGGTTATCGCTCGGTATGATGAGCGGGGCTTAGGTGGGAACGTTGCGGTCCCCCATTGCGTAGGTCCGAAAGGACGATCGGTGACGGAGATTGATGGGAGTGGTGTGATTGTGTGTGTGATTGTATGAGCTGCATGTTTACCGTATTGTTGGTTTATATATATATATTGTGTGATTAGTACTGATCCCGTTTAATGTTTTGAAAACTGTGGTGATCCATTCGGGGATGGTGAGCAGTTATTGAGCAGGTATGAGTTGAGTTACTGGGATAGCTGGGATGTGCCACCGTTTGATGATAGAAGTCTTCCGCTGTAGCTTTATTAGTTTTATAAACATTTTAGTTAGCTCAGTAGACAGTTGGTTTTGAGTACTTGTATCGTATTTTGGTATTTGGTTTCGGATTGTAACCTTTCACTAAAGTTATACTATTTAAATGTTGTTTCGTTATTGTCTTATGATATTCATTGCCTCGGCTAACCGAGATGGTAGCATTCTTATACCTGAGTGGTCCTGGTAAGGCACTTCGAGTATGGGGGTGTTACAGATGGTGGTTTTCATCATTGTATTTGATACATAGGATGATTAGAATATGACGACTAGCAACAATGATGTTGAGAGATAGAGTCATTGTGTACTCAATCTAGTTTTTGGGTTTAGAATTGTACTTAATTGTGACTATTAAGTGCATAAACTCTAAATAAAAATATAAACTTGTTAAGATACATAAGAGGTGATGCAAAACTCAAATTGGTAACCCAAGATTAAACCTTAAACTCTAGAATGATGAACGCAAAGAGTTATCGAGTACTCTTGGAACCATTAGATTATTAATCGTATGGTATATGCGTATCTTGTATTCAAAGCAAGAGGTCTCGTGTTTTTGGTTGAAAAGGAGATCGAGAACGTAAATCATTGATACAGAATAGGTTGATCATTTACTTTTACCAACGATTTAAGTTGACACTAATGTGTTCACTTAATAAGGTAAATAGAGAAATCTTTGATGAAGTTCAAAGAGTTCAAAGAATCACGATTTAGTCGTGATGGGATTATAAAAGTGAAGACTTTGATATAAGCCAAAGGAAATGCATGTGATATAGTATCACAAATTAATCTCTGTTAACACGCATTATGGGATAATGTGTGGTTGGATAAAGAAATCAAACGCTATTCGATATAGTTTGGACTTCAATCAAGTTACTTTGAGTTACTTGATCCTTTTGGGGATTTTATCATTTTGTCTAAATTATTTTTCCACTAAATCTAAAACGAATCATATGAGATATGAAATGGTAGAGTACCATGCTTGTAAGTTTTCACAAGAAACAAATGCTCATTTTTCCTTACTATAATCACGAGTACAACGAGTTTGTGGCTCGTGAAGCTGTCTTTTTAGAATACAAGTTTATTTCCAGAAGACAGAGTGGGAGAAAATATTCAAGAGCCACAAAAGAAGACACAAAAGAATTATGTCAAAAATTGTATGTCGCAAGAAACTGGTTTTTCTTGGCTACATGACGTTGTTTCTTCGAAACCTAGGAGGTTGAACTCATCACTTGTTAAAGATGATGAATTCGTGTTACTTTTAGAAAGTAAAGAGCTTGCAACTTACAAATAAATTGTTTGATTCAAGTTACTTCTATAAAATAATGAATATATATATGACTTACATGAGAGTGTTTAAGTCACAACTTAATACAAGGCTTAGAGCCATGAAAATCCGAAATAAATTCCAAGTGAATTGTTAGATATCAAAGCTTGATTGGTGGCAAAGGGTTTTGCACTAGTTGAAATACTTAAGACTATTTGGATCTTCTTAAGGATTGTGTTTCATTATGATGATATACATATAGCAAGTGAATCTAAAACCCACAGAAGGAATGTATTCAATACATGTCTTGAGTTTTGTAGATTATTGCAATCCTAAGATAATGTGATACTTAAGAGAGGGTCTTAAGTAGGACATCAATGAGTTGGAATCAATGTTTTCATCATGTTATAAAACTTTTCTCGATAAGTCGAGAAGTTGTGTTTATACATGGAGTTTAGTGGTAGTTACGGAAATTTTAATTAGTCTCATATATGGATGACATATTGATCATTGGGAATGATTTAAGACTTGGAGTAATATAGTGCATCTTTAATATCCAAGATTTATGTGGATAAATCCACATGATATTAGCGCCGAATAAGAAGTCTTATGTTGATAAGATTCATGATTAGTTTAATCGAGTTGAACATATTTGATTGATTTCATTTGTTTCCGCTGCCGAATCAATTAAATAGGAAATGATGTATAACACTTCATATACTTTGAGTATCATGAATTGTTTCAAATCAAATTTAAGTAATAGTTACCAAGTAAGCCATAAAGATTACCCTTAAGTGCTTGCAGAAGCATTAAGGATGTAAAGCAAAGTGTTTTTGATGCAATTTTGTGTAAGGGTGTTACACAAATGACAATTGACAATTGAGATTGCGCATGATTTCCGACAAAACCATAATCAAAACACATCAGGATGGTTAAGATACCATTGTGGCTATGTTATTTAAGAAATAGATTTTCTAGAATCCTTCTAGGCAATAAAGAACAATGAGAAATATTTACAACGGAAATTGAGTACACTTGCAATCATGGGATGTGCAAGAGGGATGAGTCTCGCACACTGTAAAAACAGTGGGAGCTATTTTAAGGTAAGAAAGCCTATGTCTTGATTGGATTTAGACACGTACTCAGAAAGTTTTGTAATGCAAATGTATACATTACGAAAGGAAAACCAGTATGTAGCAAGGTTGAGCAGGGAGTTGCTAAGACCTACTTACAATGCCTATTCATAGGCTTAACATGATGAGTCATGTCATTTCAATTGGATTGAGATGAACAACTACATACAAGATCAAATTAGATTATAGAATATAAAATAATAATCAGACATTGACTATTCATATGTGATAATCGCATTTGTCGTTCGAGTTTTACTTTAAAAACTCTTTTATTATACTTTGTTACATCCAAACGGGTTGTAGAGACAATATTAAACCCCGTTAAAGTGAACCCGGATTAACAAGGTATTCGCCCATAGTCACTTGTATGAGGTGACGTCTCGAAGTGACTAGAGTGTGATGCGATTGATGGCAAGTTCAAGTGCCATAGAGTCATGTGAGATGACTAGTCGATCACATAGGCAGACTGTTAGGACCACTTTGTCGGGCCTTATGACCGCTTATAGAGTTCTGGCAAATTTATATAGCCTGGTCGTGGCGAGAGCTACTATAGTATTCTAATGAGTCGATTCTTTTGACTAAAGACTGTTCGCCTAAGGTGGCACGATTTGATTAACTTTGATTTGTGTTACTACGACCTTCGTAAATGGGGTCAAATGGGCATATTTTGGGCTATGATGGCTGTGGCTAGTCAAAGGGAATAAGTGCGATAGGAATTGTCCACCCCCTTGTCAGGGTTAAAACAAAATCTCAGGGCCACTCGAGGAGTAATGAACTGGAAATGCGTGGCCACGCTCGGAAGGTATCTATGGTAGATGATTCCGGTCAATCAGTTAATCTCCAGATCGAGGAAACCACTCTCGATATGATCACTTGCAAGTACGACCTGAAAGACACCTTGCATTGAGTGGGAGATAGTAATAGGACAAGAGAATTAGTGACGCACACTTGTCGAGGACAAGTGGGAGATTGTTGGAACAAGTGTCCTCCGACAATAATGCGATCACAACTGTCGCTCATGATGATCACATGTTTAAATCTCATTTTAAGAATACATGTGGGATGTAATATTTTACAGACAACTGGTCCACACATATCGGTAATAATTGGCTGATTAGAGTTTGACATTACTGTCGTGCGACGGTGGTGATCAGTTGATCCCCTTAGGTCGTACCTATAGGAAAATACTATTAATTGATTATTTAATTAATCGTATGCCGATACGAGTTAATTAAATTGCCTAAAATTGACAGATTATTTTGTGAGTAAAGTTAACGTGTCTTATTGTAATTTGATTAAATGAGATACGGTCTAAGTAATCGAATTGTTTTATTACTTAGATAAAATTATTGTTTACGAAACAATTGAAATAGAATGAATAATTTATTATAAATACAAGTTGTTGTAGTTTATAATTGTATGACCCATTTTGGTACAAGTAATTAAGAATTACTACTTAATTTTGTATGTGACATATTTTATTAATATGTTGATTTTTAATATGTTAAAAATAAATTATAGTGTTACATGTCATGTAACATGTGACACATGACAAAATTGACAAATGAAAAAATAAAACAGACCTTCCATTTTATAATGTGTGTACTGAAATTTTGGGGATGGGTTAGGGTGTTATTGTGTTAAATATTTTTAGTGGAAAACACAATTATATCCTAGTCCCATAGCCATGCATGCCTAGTCTTTTTCTTGGGAAGAATAGAGGATTATGCATTGGCCATTCTCCCCTTCCCCAACCGGTTTATGCATAGAAAATCCAATGCCTTTTCTCTTATTATTCACCACTTCAACATCATTTTTTTCTAGTGTTAGAAAAATTAGTTCTCTCTACTATTTGTGAAAATCTTAGAGAAATAAAACCACAAAAATTACTCCCTCTTGGACCGATTTATTCAAGAGCAAATACAAATTATTTTCGTGTCAAATTTTAAGTAAAGACTAATATTATTACTAGTTCATAATAGTATTGGTTATTAAGAGTATTCCTTGGGTATATGCTTTTGGGAGAGGTTCTAATTTGAACCTTGTTCATCCATTGTTGGAAAACTCAAGAACTAATAAGAAGGAGATCTTGTTGGTGCCCAAATGGTCAAAAATTAGATGGTGACAAATCGATTTTTCCATCTCCTTTTATTAAGTTTGCATGCATAAGATCTAATATTTATTTTATGACTAAATAAATCTTTTCATATATGAATATGTAAATTAATGAGATTAATGAATCTAACAGAATTCGGCGGCCAAACCTACTACATCGGCGACTATGATGCAACGACGAGGTCAGAATAGTAGCGGTAAACTGTTTATGATCGGTAAACAGGCGACTGAGTATAGATACCCGTATCCGTCAATATTGGAATTTGTATAAATCCCGACAAAACACCCGATGATGATTGGACACATGTCTACTTACACCGCTCGTTAGCGGATTTCGTTTGGTGATGCGCGGGATAAGCGTTATTTGACAGTTTTATAATTTAAATGAAATTTAAATTATTTCGAAATAAATGATATTTATTTCATCGATTTTCATATTTTTCGAAGTTTATTTAAAATATAAGCTTTTATAATTTATTTGAAAAATAAATTATGTTCAAAGTTTTAATTTTAATTTATTCAAAATGAGAAATGTGACGGTTCATTTTATCGCTTCATTTGTAATTTGGAAAAAATAATTTTAAAATCGGTTTTAAACGAGTTTTTCAAGCGGTTTTTAGCTCGATTTTAAGACGGTTTTTAGCTCGATTTTTGGAAAGATTTTGGCACTAGTTTTGAGGCTAGCTTTGGCCCAACCCTTTACCCCCAAGGTCCTGGGTTCGAACCCCCATAACAACCCCTTTTCCCTTACCTTTTTCCACCCCAAACCCGCGAAACCAAAACACCCTTCCCCCTGTTTTTCCCGAGGCCACACCAACACCCAACACCTCCCAAACACTAACCCAACCCATCCAACACCACACTCACACCTTACATGACCAAACCCGCACCAAAACCAACCCAAACAACCCCAACCCGTACCCCGTTTTGCGCAGCAAAGCAGGGGCTCTTCCCAAGCCCTTTTCGAAGCCCCATCCAACCCATAATCCCTTCCCTTGTTTATCCTACTTGTTCACCAATAAAGGAAGATATTTTACCCTATTCTAATAGCTCACAATCTACCCATAACCGAAATACAATCTCCCTTTCCTTATCACCTTCTAAAACCGACTTTATCCACCTTCACTTTCCTTATTCTTGTCCAACTCCCCTTCCCCTTCAACAAGCCAACCCTAAGCAGCCTATATGACCTAACCCTAGCTCCCCTGTCCTATTTCCTATATAAACCAACCCTCACACACCAAAAAACAGGATGAAAAAATGAGAGAAAAAACCACTCGGTCTTGAGAGCTCGAAACCCTAAGCAAACCTTCATCAACCTCACATAAAAAGCAACCATAAACCCCTCTCTTACCCAGAAACAAATTACAAGGTTCATACAAAGGATTAGACAAGCATTAGAGCATCGATTTGCTCTCTTGTTTATGTTCTCCCGCGTTTTGGACAGCCACTGTTCTCGTCCATTTCTCTTTGTTTTAAAACCATTTTTACTTCTGTTTCTTGCTAAAATTTGAATCTTTGTGTTTCAAGGATTCTAGAACATCTTTCGGATTTAGATTTCAGGAAGAAACGAAGTCACAATCTTCGTTTGAAAATCGTTGTACGAAGTACAACAAAATCGCGTTTTTGAACTCGTGTGAACTGCATCTGTTCTCACTTGTTTTTAATCATTTCAAAGTGCTTTTTAATTCTGTTTTTTTTTGCTAATGTCCGAATCTTTGGAGTCTAAGGATTCTAGAACATTTTTCGGATTCAGATTTGAGTAGGAAACGAAGTCACAATTTTCGTTTGAAAATCGCTGCACGAAGTGCCTTTTACGCGAGAAAGTTTTTTTTTTTAGGTGAAATGTGAGTATATTAATTATATCAAAAAACAGTCATACATACAAGGACAATGTTCGAATCTCAGCTAAGACATTCTAACACATAAATCCTATGCTTGCCTGCCAATCAATGGCACCATTGCTTCCTAGATTACACATTTTGCTACGAACTCTCCTCTGAATAAGCTGCTTCAGTTGATGTGCTACAATGTCAGGTCTCTGAACACACAACTGCTGTCTCGTACTGTTTCTCTGAAACCAAATGGTATACCAAAATGCTACTTGAACATACGCAGAGGCCTTCCATTGCAGTCTGTTCCTGTTTGCAGATAGTAATGCAGTGGGATCAGGCATTTGTTTACCTATCCAGTCTGCAATTCTATCCTTAACCTTACTAGTGAACCTGCACTCTGAGAAGAGATGGTCACTAGTCTCAGGCTGATCCCCACATAAAATGCATTCATCATCAGGGCACAAACCAATAGCATGTAGCTTGGTTTTCAAATTTAGTCCATCTTGCATAATCATCCAAGCAACTATAGAATGTTTTAGGATGTTCCAATTATTCCAAACAAGAGTAGACCAGGCAGTTTTGGGATGCTGACCCATCAACCATTGATATCCAATACTGATAGAGTATCCTTTGGTCGAAGAGACCCAAAGATTATCATGAAAGCCACTTTTAATCCTTTCCTTCACCTTGCAAATGCTCTTCCAAGTCCAGGGGGTGTCATTTCCAGGAGTATAATCATGCCATTCAGCTCCCTTTAAGTACACATTAGCCACCCATTTGATCCAAAGCCTATCAGGCTTTATATATAACCAGTTCACCAATTTCCCCACTGATGCAACATTCCACAGCTCTGCTTTTTTAATTCCTAGACCTCCTTCTTCCTTTGGCAATGTTACCCTATCCCATCCAACCAAAGGAATCCTGTGGTACTCAGATGAGCTACTCCATAAAAAATTCCTGCAGATAGCCTCTACTCTTTTGATCACACTCTTTGGGATAATGAACATGGCAGCCCAATAATTGTAAAGAGTGTTAAGTACTGAGTTTATTAGAACCACTCTTCCTGCATAAGATAACTTCTTTGCTCCCAGGCTACATATTTTTGTCACCATTTTTTCTATCAGGCATTGACAGTCCTTCTTGCTCATTTTCCCTGGCTGTATGGGTACTCCCAGATACTTAAAAGGCATTGTGCCTTCCTGGAAACCAGACACAGCAAGGATATCCTTCTGTAATTCCTCCTGCATCCCATTAAAAAAGATTTCTGACTTACTGTTGTTCATGCATAATCCTGATGCTTTAGAGAAAGAACTGAAAGCTCTCAAAAGTAGGAGAATAGAAGGAGCATCCCCTTTACTAAACATCAACAGGTCATCCGCAAACATAAAATGAGTGAGCTTGAGTCCCTTACATAAAGGATGATAGTGAAAAGCCCATCTTGCTGTAGCAAACTTAATGAGTCTTGTCAAGTATTCCATACAGTTTGTAAAGATGAGAGGAGACACTGGATCACCTTGACGCAGACCCCTCATACCTTTGAAGTAGCCAAAATTATTCCCATTCAAGACCAAGGTAAAGGAAGTGGATTGAATGCAAGCCATGATCAGAGTAATAAAATGTTTTGAAAACTGCAACCCAGTCAACATTTGCTCCACAAATTCCCATTCAACTGTATCATACGCTTTTTGTAAATCTATTTTTAACAGGCATCTAGGTTACACATTCTTCCTGGAGTACTGATGGACAATATCTTGGCAAATCAGGACATTTTCAATGATGGATCTCCCTTGAACAAATGCTCCCTGACATTCATGAATAATATCTGGCAACACTAGAGCTAATCTGTTGCACAAGAGTTTAGAAATGATTTTGTATAACATATTGCAGCATGCAATGGGCCTGAATTGTTTCACTGAGGTTGGTCTCTCACATTTGGGGATCAGGCATACATTGGTGGCATTTATCTGGCCAGGTAATTTACCAGTTACAAAGAAGTCCTTGACTGCCTCAAATACATCTTGCCCAATCACACTCCAAGCATCTCGAAAAAAACCACTTGAGAACCCATCAGGTCCTGGTGCCTTATCAATGGGAATAGAGAATACCACCTGTTTCACCTCCTCAAAAGTCACTGGCTTTGATAAAATCCCAACATGTTCCTCATTACAGACATTCCCATAAGCCAATACAGCATCCCTCACATCCTCAGTAGTCTTTTTACTTCCAAGTAGCCCTTGATAGTAGTCCAAGAATGCATTCTGAATGCTACTACTCTCTGAACAAACTATGCCATGCTGATCTTCAATTTGAATGACACTGTTTCTCATACATTTTTTCCTGATAAGACCATGGAAATATGCTGAGTTTGTATCCCCCTCCTCTAACCATTGAGCCTTGGTTTTCTGCTGTAAGAAGCTGTCTCTATCCTTACGAAGTCTCCTGAGTTTTGCCATAACTCAGATCAGAGCTAGTACGGTTCCCACTTAACTGCATCTGAATATTATTTAGTTCTTTCTCAGTTTCCGCAGTTTGAACCTCAATATCAGCATAGCAGTTTTTGTTCAACTCTTTAAGGACAGACTTCAACTCCTTAAGTTTTTTAACAATACAAAACATCTTGGTGCCTAGGATATTCCTGTCCCAAATCTCCTGAACTTTAGGCAAAAATTCTGCAGCCCCACTCTTGAACTTTAGGCAAAAATTATCGCGAGAAAGTTTATTTGTTTTTCGAAATTGTTTTCGTTAAATTGTTTCAAAAGTTGTTTTACGATCGTCGAAAACGTGCCTTCTAAGCAAAGCTTGCATACGGGATCCCGAGTGATGTCCAAGTTTACATGTAAGTTGAGGGTGCACAAAATCCCGTCTATCCTTCTCTTTTCACTCGTGCATGTCACGGCCATGTGGCCTTTTTATCTCGTTTGTTTTATCGTTATTTAATTATCGTTTCATTAGTTAATGTTTCATAATTATGATGTGGATGATGGATTAATTGCTATTTAGAATAGATAGTATGTTAATCATATGCTTAGTTTTTCAATTTATGACGATAACATGCTGAGTTAGAATAATTAACATGTTTAATGAAATAGTTTGCAATTGTATGACGATGACATGTTTTAAATCAATTAAAATGAAATTTTAATTAGTTTAATTCGATCTCACATATTTATTAATTTAATTACGAAGTAATTGATTTGATTCACATGTTTAGTGTTTTTATTTAATTTTGATTATGAAATAATTAGGTTAAATCGCATGTTTTGTTTGATTTATGATGCATGTATGTCATTTGTATCGTTATCAATTTTTAAATATCAACTTGACTGATTTAATATGTAGAATGAATGTTAAATGAATTAGACATTCATAGGTCATACAAAACCCGACATAGGATTTTAAAATGTAATTCTTTAAAGAATTTAATGAATTCATCTTTTCTTCTAACGATTTCTCGCTAGTTGAATTACGCATGCTTAGCATCCGATTCATTGCACTCGATGACTAGAGTAGTCAATTTTGACCTCCCCTTTGGTCGTGTGTTATCTCGGTTTTCGTGCCAAGTTTGGTTCGTTTCTTATCTTGTCTTATTTAATTATCGCGGTTTTATTTCAATTGTCATTGTAATTTAATCGTTGTAATTATTGTAATTCATTTTAAGCAATATAATTTGTACTTTGAAATATGGGTCTAGTAAGTCTTTTATTTTGAGTCAAAATGATTCTACAAAACCTTTGTTTTAATTGGTTAAATTGAAGTATTTAATCAATTAAATCGAAGTGAGTGCACAAAACGATGATGAGGCTAATGACGAAGTCCATGTGAGCCGTGGCCTCACCATAGCACGTTCTTTGAAGGCCTAAGTAGGCTATTTTGTGTCGTGTGTGAAGTGTCGTGTTTTAGCAATTGTATTTAGATCGAGTTGTATCTTTAATTCAATTGTTTGCAAATCGAGTCGACGAGAATCGTCTAGGTTGTAATGGCTAGGTCCCCAATGGGTCCCCCATTCCCACCTAAGCCATGTTTGTGAATGCTTGTTAGTGTAGTTCAAATCAACCTCACATCACTTGGACAAAGTAGATTAGATGCATTAAACGATTAGAAACCAAACTCACATGTTAGGATCAAAATGATGTTTTGCATTCTCTTAATACGAATCGTAGTCTTTGTCGGAATAAGTGTCCTCCGACAATAATGCGATCACAACTGTTGATCATAATGATCACATGTTTAAATCTCATTTTAAGAATACATGTGGGATGTAATGTTTTACAGTCAACTGGTCCACACATATCGGTAATGATTGGCTGACTAGAGTTTGACATTACTGTCGTGCGACGGTGGTGATCAGTTGATCCCCTTAGGTCATACCTATAGGGAAATACTCTTAATTGATTATTTAATTAATCGTATGCCGATACGAGTTAATTAAATTGCTTAAAATTGACGGATGATGTTGTGAGTAAAGTTAATGTGTCTTATTGTAATTTGATTAAATAAGATACGGTCTAAGTAATCGAATTGTTTTATTACTTAGATAAAATTATTGTTTATGAAACAATTGTAATTGAAATTGAATGAATAATTTATTATAACTACAAGACGTTGTAATTTATAATTTGATAAACCATTTTGGTACAAGTAATTACGAATTACTAGTGGATTTTGTATATGACATATTTTATGAGTATGTTGATTTTTAATATGTTAAAAATACATTACAAATTCACATGTCATGTAACATGTAAAATGTGACAAAATTGACAAATGACAAAATAAAATGGACTACCTATTTTATTTAAGTGTGCCGAAAATGGAGGGAGTATAAGGTTTATATTGTGTTTTTATTTTAATTAGAAACATAATGATAAAAGCCTACTATTTAGCCTTGCATGCCTAGTCTCATCTTGAGAAGAACAAGACCATGCATTGGCTCCCCAATATAGACCCCCCCCCCCCCCCCAAACCGGTTTTCCATGTAGAGCAACAATATGGATTTCTCAATTATTCATTCACAACTACACCTAATATTTTCTAGTGTAAGAAAATCAATTCTCTATTTTGGGAAGAATTTTTAGAGAAATAAAAACCTCACTAATCTCTCCTCTCTTGGCCGAAATATACAAGAGTACAAAATATTATTTTTGTGTCAAATTTTAGTAAGACTTATATTATTACTAGATCATAATAATATTAGTTATTAAGAGTTTTCCTTGGGTATATGCTTTTGGGAGAGGTTCTAATTTGAACCTTGTTCATCCATTGTTGGAAAGCTCAAGAACTAACAAGTAGGAGATCTTGTTGGTGCCCAAATGGCCGAAAATAAGATGGTGAGAAATAGATTTTTCATCTCCTTTTATTAAAGTTTGCATGCATAAGATCAACAATTTATTTTATGACTAAATAAATTAATTCATATATGAATATGTAAATTAATGAGATTAATATTTCTATCAAGCGGTATCATGAGCCTTAGGTTGTTTGCATGCAAATTGGTTTATAGTTTTCCCGAATTATATGATTAACATACAAAACTAATTAATTTGGTTTTATAAAGATAAACCTAAAAATAACCTTTCATGTTAAAATTTTCTGGTCCTAAGTGATTTTTAGGACATTTTGGTTGATTTATGGATTTTATTGTACATTTTATATAATATTGGCATTAAAATGTGATTTTTATGATAAAAATGTCATTTTTGGACGAAAAATAGCTAAACTTCGAATTTTTTAGTGGTTTTTGGATATGTTTTCACATATATTATCTTCTGATGGCCTGTAAATTTTCATGATAAAATGAGTTGTTTTTCTCGAAATATGGATTTTTCAAGTTAAACTCGTATTTAAATGGGTAAATAGGTTAATATGAGTTATATTTCGAATATGGTCATGGAAATTTAGTATGTTGTCACATCCAATTTTACAAGATGTGTGTAAAATATTTGGCTATAATGAAGTCTTTATGCATGATTTATGAATTTTTGATGAAAAATCACATAAATAGTGACTATAATTAGTAATAATGCTAAAACATACTTCATGACTAAAGGAAAAACGTCACATGTTGCATTTTATCATATTTTTCAGATCTAAAAGTGAAAAGTTGATGTAAATAATTTGTCTCCTATTTTTATGGTCATAATTGTTAAAACCGATAAACCGCAACATTGTTTTTCTCGATAAATTTTCGGAATTTTTAACCTAAGTTTTGAACATTATGAGTGTCATGGTATTTTTCCAGAATGTTCATGAGTTTAACTTTCAAATTTTGAAATTATTTGAAATTTTTATGATTTAATTTGAGGTTTATAGCATAAATTTTATATTTTTGGGTCCATTTATGAACAATATTAAGAAATCAAGTTTAATTATTGTTAAATGTTAGTGGAGACTAATTTTGAGTCCTAAGATGGTTAGGGTAATTAACTTGTACATAAATATGAATTTATGTAATTATTGTGATTTTAATAAGTTAAATCACGCAAATTAAAAAAAAACCGATTAATATACGATATTGGCTCTTAAAAGGCGATTTAGCATAAAATCTAGCATGTTCATACATATTATAATGCTGCATTTTATTTATGATCGTCATATTTTAATTTTATGTAATTTTTGAATTATGCAATTTTACTTAGTATGGCCTTAGTTTTAATTGGTATTACCCGAAATGTATGGGAATATCGATTCGGTTGTAATTTTGTGATCTTGTATCACCGTTTTGTAATTTAATAGATTTATTTTTTTTATTTTAATTACAAATGTATAATAGGAAATTATGTAATTCATTTTGTGATTTAATTATTCCGGAGTTCCTTGAAGACGGTGCCATTCGAAAAGGCGATCCATCAAAGAAAGTGTTGCCTTGAAAAACGTGCCAAGATCGAAGTTCAAGGGACCAAAGGAGTTGGTTTCCGAATTTGTAATAGTTTATTAGATTTACTATTTTAGGAAGGCCATACTAGGATTTTATTTTTATGCTTTGCATTTTATTTATATGTTGCCTGCATCGCTAAATCGCCATAACTAAACATGCATTTTAAATCGAGTTTATCGACCGTGTCAATTACAATTATCATAGTTCACCGCTTTAGTTCACTTAAAACGTGATAGATAATAAATTGACATGACCTCTCGCTAAAATAAACAATTGAGACATAGCCTTACCAAAAAGTAGAAACCATGAAAACCTTTTTCATGAGAGAGTGCATTCGGCCCTACCGGGGTACAAACCTTGTTACGTAGGGGAAGTGGGTGATAAATGTCTACCCACCGAATTTATAAAGATAAGGGTTGTATTCGGCTTTACCGATGCCCAAGTTGATGTAAATTTGGATCATGGACACATTTATTCGAAATTTGGGTTGAACTCAACGAAAGTATTCTCGACGGTTACCGGATGTGTTTCGGTCTAAAGATAAATATTAATGTAATTTTATCGACCAAGAGTTCTAAAAGTAGAATCGATTAAAGAGTTAATCCACCGAGTTATATTGACGAGGGTTGTATTCGGCTTTACCGATGCCCAAGTTAATATGAATTTGGATCTTGGAATCATTTATCATAGTTGGGTAGAGATCACTATGTAAATGCTTTACTTGTTATTTACAAGTATTAATAAAACGATAAATGTTAAGTTTTCCACTATTCCGTTATCATATTGTTCTATTTCTTTACCACAATTCATATACAATATCATTTCGATGTTTGATTCAAATCTCCATTAAAACATCGTACCTAAAGACAAATATGAATTTGCTTCTAAAACCTCATATGAACCATTGCTAAGGATCTCTTGTGAAGAGTATAGATAAAAGTTATTCGTGATCAAAAGGGTTTTTGATTCTTGACTAACATATCTACTTACAATGAATTGTTTCTCATATGCTTAATTGAGTTAAGTACTTTGAAACGTTACATCATTTTGGTAACTAGATTTGTTTGAAATCAAAATTAACCAAAATACCGCAACCACTTCAATGAAAGTTTTAAGACTAAACAAACGAATGAAGAGTAGTCTTCATCAATTTCAATTTTGCTTCTCTTAGCAAAGACTCATTGAAATAAGTGGGAGCATTTTCTTAAACCGTTAAGAAAAGGATAAAGTTTTAAAGAAGTAAAATTAGAATGGAATTGATACAAAGTAATGTTAAAAGTAAAGTTATTGAGAATAACGATACTAAACCTATCAATCCCGACCGATAAAGTTTCCATTGTCTTAATTGTTGGACGCTAGAAAGGAAACTACCCCAAATTATTGAAGAATCAACAAGTTAGTTGTGGGACATCTAATGGGACCTTCTTCTTTAAATGTTTATTTGATTGACATAAATTTTGCTAGTACTACTTCGTCAATATTAGAAACCGGTGGTGGTTTTCATCATTGTATTTGATACATAGGATGATTAGAATATGACGACTAGCAACAATGATGTTGAGAGATAGAGTCATTGTGTACTCAATCTAGTTTTTGGGTTTAGAGTTGTACTTAATTGTGACTATTAAGTGCATAAATAAGAATATAAACTTGTTAAGATACAAAAGAGATTTCACTTTTGTGACCCTATACACCATGATTTGATGTATGGCTAGCCCATTATGAAGGTGATTATATTCTAAACCAAACTAGAACGATATATCATGTAGATAATGCAAGACTCAAATTGGTAACCCAAGACTGAACCTTAGATTCTGGAATGATGAACGCAAAGAGTTATCGAGTACTCTTGAAACCATTAGATCTATGGTATATGCGTATCTTGTATTCAAAGCAAGATGTCTCGTGCCTTTTGGTTGAAAAGGAGATCGAGGTTGTAAATCATTGATCCAAAATAGGTTAATCATTTTCTTTTACCAACGATTTAAGTTGACACTAATGTGTTCACTTAATAAGGTAAATAGAGAAATCTTTGAAGAAGTTCAAAGAGTTCAAGGAATCACAATTTAGTCGTGATGGGATTATCAAAGTGAAGACTTTGATATAAGCCA
Source organism: Silene latifolia (assembly GCF_048544455.1). Taxonomy (NCBI): domain Eukaryota; kingdom Viridiplantae; phylum Streptophyta; class Magnoliopsida; order Caryophyllales; family Caryophyllaceae; genus Silene; species Silene latifolia. The sequence continues at coordinate 109,604,521 of NC_133526.1, forward strand.
AATGAAATGTGATATAGTATCACAAGTTAATATCTCTTAACACACATTATGGGATAATGTGTGGTTGGATAAGAAATCAAACGCTATTCGATATGGTTTGGACTTCAATAAAGTTACTTTGAGTTACTTGATCCTTTTGGGGACTTTATCATTTTGTCTAAATTATTTTTCCACTAAATCTAAAATGAATCATATGAGATATGAAATGGTAGGGTACCATGTTTGTAAGTTTTCAAAAGAAACAAATGCTCATTTTTCCTTATTGTAATCACGAGTACAACGGGATTGTGGCTCGTGAAACTGTCTTTCTAGAATACAAGTTTATTTCTAGAAGACAGAGTGGGAGAAATTATTCAAGAGCCACAAAGAATGTTATGTCGCAAGAAACTGGTCTTTCTTGGCTACATGAGACGTTTTGTGTAAAATGTTGTTTCTTCAAAACCTAGGAGGTTAAAGTCATCACTTGTTGAAGATGATGAATTAGTGTTACTTTTAGAAAGTAAATAGCTTGTAACTTACAAAGAAATTGTTTGATTCAAGTTGATTACTTCTTGAAAGTAATGATCATATGACTTAAATGAGAGTGTTTAAGTCACAACTCAATACAAGGCTTAGAGCCATGAAAATCCGAAATAAATTCCGAGTGGAATTGTTGGATATCTAAGAGAGATATCAAAGCTTGATTGGTGGCAAAGGGTTTTGCACTAGTTGAAATGCTTAAGTCTATTTGGATCTTCTTAGGGATTGTGTTTCATTATGATGATATACAAATAGAAAGTGAATCTAAAACCCACTTCTTCAATTAGAAGGAATGTATTCAATACATGTCTTGAGTTTTGTAGATTCTTGCAATCCTAAGATAATGTGAAACTTAAGAGAGGGTCTTAAGTAGGACATCAATGAATTGAAATCAATGTTTTGATCATGTTATAAAACTTTTATCGATAAGTCGAGAAGTTGTGTTTATACATGGAGTTTAGTGGGAGTTACGGAAATTTTAATTAGTCTTATATGTGGATGACATATTGATCATTGGGAATAATTTGACACTTGTGGAGTATTAAAATACATCTTTAATATCCGGATTTGTAGAGATAAATCTACATGATATTAATGTCAAATAAGGAGTCTTATGTTGATAAGATTCATGACTAGTTCAATCGAATTGAACATATTTGATTGATTCCATTTGCTTCCGCTGCCGAATCAATTAAATAGGAAATGATGTATAACACTTCATATACTTTGAGTGTGATGAATTGTTTCAAATCGAATTGAAGTAATAGTTACCAAATAAGCCATAAAGATTACCCTTAAGTGCTTGCAGAAGCATTAGGGATGTAAAGCAAAGTGTTTTTGATGCAATTTTGTGTAAGGGTGCTACACAAATGACAATTGACAATTGAGATTGCGCATGGTTTCCGACAAAACCATAATCAAAACACATCAGGATGGTTAAGATACCATTGTGGCTATGTTATTTAAGAAATAGATTTGCTAGAATCGTTCTAGGCAATAAAGAACAATGAGAGATATTTACAACGGAAATTGAGTACACTTGCAATCATGAGATGTGCAAGAGGATGGATCCCGCACAATGTGAAAATAGTGGGAGCTATTCTAAGGCCAGAGAGCTTATGTCTAGATTGGATCTAGACACGTACTCAAAAAGTTTTGTAATACAAATGTATACATTACAAAGGAAAACGAGTATGTAGTAAGGTTCAGTTAGGTACAAGAAGTTGATAAAAGCTACTAACCATAGCCTTCTCATGGGCTTAACATGATGAGTCATGTCATACGTCATTTCAATTGCATTGAGATGAACAACTACATATAAGATGAAAATGGATTATAAAAATATGAAGTAGTAATCAGGTATTGACTATTCATATGTGATAATCACATTTGTCGTTCGAGTTTTTAAATCTGAAAAACTCCTTTTTATACTTTGTTACATCCAAACGGGTTGTAGAGACAATATTGAACCCCGTTAAAGTAAACCCGGATTAACATGGTATTCGCCCATAGTCACTTGTATGAGGTGACGTCTCGAAGTGACTAGAGTGTGATGCGATTGATGGCAAGTTCAAGTGCCATAGAGTCATGTGAGATGACTAGTCGATAACATAGGCAGACTGTTAGGAACACTTTGTCGGGCCGGATGACCGCTTATAGAGTTCTGGCAAATTTATATAGCCTGGTCGTGGCGAGAGCAACTATAGTATTCTAATGAGTCGATTCTTTTGATTAAAGACTGTTCGCCTAAGGTGACACAGTTTCAGATTAACTTTGATTTATGTTACTACGACCTTCGTAAATGGGGTCAAATGGGCATATTTTTGGTTATGATGGTTGTGGCTAGTCGAAGGGAATAAGTGCGATAGGAATTGTCCACCCCCTTGTCAGGGTTAAAACAATATCTCAGGGCCACTCGAGGAGTAATGAACTGGAAATGCGTGGCCACGCTCGGAAGGTATCTATGGTAGATAATTCCGGTCAATCAGTTATTCTCCAGATCGAGGAAACCACTCTCGATATGATCACTTGCAAGTACACCCTGAAAGACACCTTGTATTGAGTGGGAAATAGTAATAGGACAAGAGAATTGGTGACGCACACTTGTCGAGGACAAGTGGGAGATTGTTGGAATAAGTGTCCTCCGACAATAATGCGATCACAACTTTTGATCATAATGATCACATGTTTAAATCTCATTTTAAGAATACATGTGGGATGTAATGTTTTACAGTCAACTGGTCCACACATATCGGTAATGATTGGCTGACTAGAGTTTGACATTACTGTCGTGCGACGGTGGTGATCAGTTGATCCCCTTAGGTCATATCTATAGGGAAATACTCTTAATTGATTATTTAATTAATCGTATGCCGATACGAGTTAATTAAATTGCTTAAAATTGATGGATGATTTTGTGAGTAAAGTTAACGTGTCTTATTGTAATTTGATTAAATGAGATACGGTCTAAATGTCAATTGTTTTATTACTTAGATAAAATTATTGTTTACGAAACAATTGAAATTGAAATTGAATGAATAATTTATTATAAATACAAGACGTTGTAATTTATAATTTGATAAACCATTTTGGTACAAGTAATTACGAATTACTAGTGGATTTTGTATATGGCATATTTTATGAGTATGTTGATTTTTAATATGTTAAAAATACATTACAAATTCACATGTCATGTATCATGTAACATGTGACAAAATTGACAAATGACAAAATAAAATGGACTACCCATTTTATGTAAGTGTGCCGAAAATGGAGGGAGTATAAGGTTTATATTGTGTTTTTATTTTAATTAGAAACATAATGATAAAAGCCTACTATTTAGCCTTGCATGCCTAGTCTCATCTTGAGAAGAACAAGACCATGCATTGGCTCCCCAATATAGACCCCCCCTCCCCCCCCCCCCCCCAAACCGGTTTTCCATGTAGAGCAACAATATGGATTTCTCAATTATTCATTCACAACTACACCTAATATTTTCTAGTGTAAGAAAATCAATTCTCTATTTTGGGAAGAATTTTTAGAGAAATAAAAACCTCACTAATCTCTCCTCTCTTGGCCGAAATATACAAGAGTACAAAATATTATTTTTGTGTCAAATTTTAGTAAGACTTATATTATTACTAGATCATAATAATATTAGTTATTAAGAGTTTTCCTTGGGTATATGCGTTTGGGAGAGGTTCTAATTTGAACCTTGTTCATCCATTGTTGGAAAGCTCAAGAACTAACAAGTAGGAGATCTTGTTAGTGCCCAAATGGCCGAAAATAAGATGGTGAGAAATAGATTTTTCATCTCCTTTTATTAAAGTTTGCATGCATAAGATCAACAATTTATTTTATGACTAAATAAATTAATTCATATATGAATATGTAAATTAATGAGATTAATATTTCTAACAGTCTTGTCCAATTAGCCATCGTAGTCCTTAGTAGAGGCCGTTATTACAACGGGCGGGAGTGGGTGTTTTATTAACGAACTTGCCATCACGTACTTTCAACAACGAACTCAAATATCATTTATGGTTCCCAAATTTCCTTAAATTTGGTGGCAACTCCAAACGATTTTCAAACCCGTGGATATCCGAATCCCCACATCCACACTAAGGATGACGCGAAAGTCGTCACTAGTACTTTTCTTGTTAATCATAAACCAGCTTTTGTTTTATTTGATTCATGGGCAACCCACTCGTTTGTGTCAAGAGGTTATACTTTAACAATGGGTTTGGGGGAATTTGAGTTGGTAAAAGATTTATACCATCGGCAGAGTCGGTGTCGTGTAATAAGTTGTACAAAGGGGTGTCTATCGTGGTTCGGCAAGTAGATCGACTTACCGGTTAACTTACTTGAGTTTACTATGGATGGGTTTGAGGTCATTGTCGGGATGGATTGGTTGAGTAATTATGAGGATAAGATATATTGTCGTCAGAAAAAGGTGTCTTTGAAGGGTCCCAAGGGAATTAGAGTGTGATATCGGGAGTTTATGGTGAAACTCAAGGTCAAGATGATTGCAGCTATGACTTTAAATTCATGTTTGAGGAAGGGATGTTCAACTATCCTTTGCCATGTGAGGGATACTCGCATAGAGGAGCCATCAGCAGCAGAGACACCGGTTGTGGGTGAGTTCGATTATGTCTTTCCAGAGGAGGTACTAGGGTTACCTCCTAAGAGGGACATTGACTTTAGTGTCAAGCTTAATCCAGGGACGGAACTTATATACAAGGCTCCGTACAGTATGGGACCAAAGGAGCTGGAAGAATTGAAGAAACAGTTGAACGAGTTGTTAGAGAAGGAATACTTTCGACCTAGTCTATCGCCTTGGTGTGCGCAATTTTTATTCGTGAAAAAGAAGGCCGGTAGTATGAGGTTGTGCATCTACTAAAGAGAGCTAAACCATCTTACCGTAAAGAATAGGTATCCTTTGCCGAGGATCGATGATCTTTTTGACCAGTTGAGTGGAGCTGGAGTATTTTAAAAGATTGATCTAAGCTCGAGTTATCACCAGTTGTGGATTATGGGTGAAGATATTCCTAAGACAGGTTTTCGTCGCTGTATGGTCATTATGAGTACGTGGTGATGCCTTTTGGGTTGACAAATGCTTCAGCAGTGTTGATGGATCTTATGAACAGGATCTTGAGTTCGTTTCTGGATAGATTCGTGGTGGTTTTCATTGATGATATTCTAGTCTATTCCAAGATTAAGGAAGAGCATGAGGAGCATTTGAGGTTGGTATTGCAAACTTTTCGAGAAAACCACCTATATGCTAAGTTGTCCAAATGTGAGTTCTTGTTGGAGAGGGTGACCTTTCTGGGCCATGTGATTTCAAATGCCCGCGTAGCTATGGAACCTAGTAAGATTGAGGCGGTGTCAAAGTGGGAAGCACCGAAGAATGATGCTGAATTCGGAGTTTCTTGGGTTTGGATGGATATTACAGGAGGTTCCCGAAAGATTTTTTAAAGATCGCCAGGCATATCACAGCTTTGATGAGGAAAGAGACCAAATATTGATGGCATCAGAGTTGTGAGACGACATTCCAAATATTAAAGGAACATTTTACTAAAGCTCATATCCTAGCTTTGCGAGTGGGAAGTGAGAACTTCGAAGTTTATGCTAATGCTTCAAAGAATGGATTGGGGAGTGTCTTTATGCAAAATGGGAAAATCATTGCCTATGCTTCAAGGCAATTGAAGCTGTATGAAGAGAACTATCCTACCCATGATTTAGAGTTGGGTGCAGTTTTATTTGCTCTAAAGATTTGGAGGCACTATCTATACGGGGCGATCTTTAAAATGTTTTCAGATCATAAGAGTTTGAAATACATCTACACTCAATGGGAGCTGAATATGTGTCAGATGATGGATGGAGCTGATTTGTGACTATGATATGGAGATTATCTACCATGAGGGGAAGGCTAATGTAGTTGTAGATGCCTTGAATAGAAAGAGTGTGCATTCGATATGCACTCCCATGTCATTGATGAAATTTAAGGATGAAATGACTAAGATGGGGATCCATATGATTCGCAAGGGAGATGCGATTAGGGATTTGACTATAGAGCCCGAACTTTACGATGACATAAAAAAGAAACAGGTGCTTGATCCCAAGATTGAGGAGTGGAGAACCGGAGTGGATAAGGGTACTGTTTCGAGATTTTCAATCCATACAGATGGAAGTGTCCGATTCGATGGGAGGATATGTGTACCTAATGATGTTGAGTTGAAGAAGCTGATTATGATGGAGGCTCATTGCACTCCTTATTCGGTACATCCGGGAGGTGACAAGCTCTATAAGGACTTGAAAAAGACGTTTTGGTGGCCCGAAATGAAGAAAGAGGTAGCAGAGTTCGTTGCTAGGTGTTTGACTTGCTAGAGACTTAAAGGGAAGCATCGAAGACAATAAGGTAAGATTCAGTCACTTGAGGTACCTGAATGGAAATGGAGTCAATATCCATTGACTTCATTGTAGGGTTACCGAGGACTCGGCAGGTTATTAATATGATTTGGTGATTATTGATCGTTTGACAAAGTCAGCTCATTTTATTCCAATGAGAGATACTTGGAGTAAGATTCAGCTAGCTAATGGATAAAGGAAGCATGTGGTAAGACTACACGGGGTACCAAAGGATATTGTACCGGATAGGGATGCGAGTTTATATTGCGGTTTTGACAAGAGTTACAAGATTTGATGGCAACTACCTTAAACATGAGCATGGCATTCCATCCTGCCACTGATGGTCAAACTGAAAGGACCAACAAGACATTAGAAGATATGTTGCGAGCTTGTGTGATGGAGTTTGGTGGACGTTGGGAAGTTCAACTTAATTTGATTGAGTTTTCCTAAAACAACACCTATCACACAATTATTAAAATGGCACCATTCGAGGCACTATATGGGAGAATATGCAGGAGTCCAGTATGTTGAAATGATAGCGTAGAAGTTGTGGTGTTAGGACCATGAATGGTGCAAGATATGGTCGAGCATGTACGTGTGATTCGATAAAAGATGAAGGCGGTCTAGGATCGGGAAAAAAGCTATGCTGATTTACATCGCAGGGATATTCAGTTTCATGTAGGTGACAAAGTCCTTTTGAAAGTGTCACATATACGTGGTGCAATGAGATTTAGCAAGAGGGGGAAGTTGTGCACCTTATAAGATATTGGATCGGATAGGTGAAGTGGCTTACCGACTAGCTTTACCACTAGCTCTTGATCAGGTTCATAATGTGTTTCATGTATCTCAACCTCGGAAGTATGTAAGTGACCCGTCTCATGCGCTAGAGGTTGAGAATATCGAATTGGATGAAGCTTTGACTTATGTGGGGATGCCAAGGAAGATATTGGATCGTAAAGTGCGAAAGACAAGGAATGGTGAGACTTCCTTGCTCAAAGTGCTATGGTCTAATCGTGAGGTTGAAGAAGCTATATGGGAGCTGGAGGAAGCAATGAAGGAGCGTTATTCGCATCTATTTGATCAGGTATGCTTGGTTACGAGGACGTAACCTTATTCTTTTAAGGGGGTAGGAGATGATCGCGCGTGTTTTTGGGATATTAGAAGTCAGTTGTAGTAGTACGTTTGAGGTATCTTTCGTCTTTTGGTGATATTTTAGTTACTAGTTGGTGTTGGTTAGTGTTGTGTCGAGTGGTGTTTATGATTTTTTTCAGGTATGAGTCTGAGCTCCGGGGAGGAAGTTCGTCTTAAAAAGGGAAGACTGTAAGACTACTCTTATCTTGTCCTTGAAAACTCGGTCGAGTGGGCTGTACTCGACCGAGTAGGTGTAATACCCTGTAATTTGATAAGTATTTGTAAGAATAATTTATGCAATTCGAATAATTAATTAAAAGGCATTTTTATTAATAATTGTAATTAAGACGATAAATAATAATGCACATTAGGTCGTGTACTCGTGTAATAATAATAATAATAATAATAATAATAATAATAATAATAATAATAATAATAATAATAATAATAATAATAATAATAATAATAATAATAATAGTACTAATACTAATAGTAATAGTAATAGTAGTAGTAGTAGTAGTAGTAGTAGTAGTAGTAGTAGTAGTAGTAGTAGTAGTAGTATAATTGGTAGTAATATGTAATATAATAATAGTTTCCTAATACCCTTCTATATGACCTTTCCTAATACTTTCTTATAAGACTACCTTCTCACTATAAATAGAAGACATTGACCCTTTTTTACTCATAATTCCATAAGCACATAAGTTAGAGAGGGAGTGGGAGAATAAGAAGGAAAAAAGGCAAAAAGGAATTGGACAATCAATTTGGGAATTTTGCATCTGCTTCTATTGGATTTGAACTTTTATTTTGTAAGTTGTCTTTAATCTTTCTAAGATTCAATTGTTCATTTTTAAGACTTAAATTATAGTAGGATTATGGTAGAAGTCGTACTTAATTACATAAATATTAGGTTAAACGTGATTAGATTAACGAAAGAAAGTTACAGCAATTTGGCAGATTCGTAGGTTGTCTTGTTTAATTTATTACATGGTCTTAAGTTGTTTATTTCCGAAAGGTTAATTAAGAGACTAGGGTTTATTTCAAGTCTAGATTATGCTAGAATTGGAATTTCTCAAAAATCATATGTTAAAGTTATTTTATGAATCAATAATTTTTATGCGATAGGATTCATTAGTAATTATAAATCTCTCAATAAAACCTTGATAAGTTTGTAATTTGAGGAAAGTCTATTTCACAAGAACTGTAGATATGAGTCTTAGGGTTCCAACTCTATTGGTCTTGCATCGTTTGGATTTTTATTGTATTAATTATGAATTTTATAGTGAGACTGATTTGTGATGTAAAGACGGATTTTAATTCAATAATTACGTATATTAATAATTAGTAAATTATAATTAAGTAATAATTGAGTATGTGACGTAGTTAATAATTATAGATATTATTATTATTATTATTATTATTATTATTATTAGGTGACATATTTATTGAAGAGCATTACTTATCGGATTTGCTTTGCTAATTAATTGGATTTGCTGATCAGGTAGGAATATCCTACTCAACTTTGGGTTACGTTCTTGACTTCTTGTATTAAATGCCGGGATGGATGTCACTGTTATTTATACCGCTGCGATTATTATTGATAAGTCATATGAGTATTGTGATGAGTTGTGCATAGAATGAGAGATGCTACTGCCAGTTGTGTATAGCAAGAGTGTTGTTGCTGCCAGTTATGCATAGCACGGAGGGTACTACTGCAAGTTGAGTTGAGCATTGTATGAGAGTACCACTGCCAGTTACGTAGTTGAGGATAGTACGGAAGGTACTACTGCCAGTTGAGCATGGTATGATAGTACCACTGCCAGTTATATAGTTGAGCATAGCACGGTGTTAAGGGGGTTGTGCTACTGCCAGTGTAGTCTTTGATTATTTACGGTATGGTTGGATGAGTTGGCAATGGTTGGATATCGGTTTGTTGTGCTACTGCAGTTGTTTATTTATATTGAGTAATTATTGTTGTTTAGTTTATTCCTACTCAACCTCGTGGTTGACAGTGTATTCGTGAACACCTGTGATGAACCGTAACAGGGGAGCAGACTTGGCAGGTACTTGAGACTACTTGGCTAGGAGCTTTGGATGTGTGTGAGGACATAGACTGGACGACTTAGCTTTAGCTCACTACTTAGTTACTCATCATCACTAGTTGTCTTATAAATTTCGCTGCAAGTTTGTATTGTATTTATTTTGAGAAGAAAAGAAAAATATGTATAAGACATTTGAGTTTAATTTATTTAAATTGCCTTGGTTTGCTAAACTCTTTATTCACTACCTCGGACATTCCGAAATGGTACCAGTCTCACTTATCTAGGAAGCCCTAGTTAAGGCTCTTAGATAAATGGGGGGGGGGGGGTTACAGTAGGTGTCTTGTACATTTTAAGCAGGCTACTGCCTTGGGGTGTACTCGACCGAGTTTAGGTGACACTCGGTCGAGTAGAGCGTAATCGGCCGAGTGCCCGGCCTGGAGTCGTTTTATCGAGCGGTTTTGATTAGAATGATTAAGGAGTATATATTAAACGTTTCCGTCGTCATTAATATTTCATAATCATTTTTACAACCTAATTCATTCCTTAATCACTCCAATCAACTATTAAACAAGGACCTATAATTTTGGTGTTCGTATTTCGTAGTTTGCGCGTCTATCCGTTTGTAAGTCCTAGATTTCCATCTTATTGCTTTAAGTCGATTTTGTTGCAAACGCTATATTGGGTTGGTTTTTGGGAAATGGTTAGTTAGTAATGGATTATAATTTAGTATTTGATTTATTATGATTGTTAGTTGGAGATTTTGTAGAGGAACAGTTCTAGCCTCGTTACTGTCTTGATTTGCGGAGTTTACGAATAAGGTAGGGTTTCCCTACTCAATCATATATACTATTGATTATAAGTGATGTTAAATTGTATGATATCCTTGTTGTGATAATATTGTGGTGTTTTGATGTTATTGGCATTGATTGTCGAGCCATTCTCAGGAGATGGTCTTCACCCCCATGTTCGCCCCTTGTGGCTCCCGTCACAAGGGGGATGTGCATATTTATAATCTGGGTTCACTCATAACGATAAGTAGGTATTTAGGTGGCAAAGTTGTGGTCTACCACTGGTGGCGTCGATACCTGTTACGATGGGCAACCCAAATGATATGGGCTGCGGTTCAGACTATGTACTTTGAGGTCGGAGATTTTGTTGTTGCATGATTAAACTTGATGGTTTGTTGTTGTAGTTCATGTTTTATTGTGCAGTTGACTGACCCCTTTCATGTTTTCAAAACCTGCGGTGATCCATTGGGGGAAAGTGAGCAGATGTCTAGTAGGTTTTGATTGGTTGAGCTTCTCGCGGGATGGATGGGAGTATCGCCGAGTCTTCTAGCTAGATTCCGCTGTCATGTTTATACTTTGGTTTTGTAGTTGGAGTTGTATTTTTATTTGGTTGGAGCTTAAAGTTATGTAATCGACTAATTTACTCATCTCTATTTAAATGTTGTTTCTTTATGGTCTATTTGATGCATATTACCTCGGGCAATCGAGATGGTAGCACGTTTGGTAGATGAGGTTGTTACACAAATCATTTCCCATTCCCCTCCAATATCTAGGGTCGTGGGGAGGGTTTACTCCTTGTAGAATAGCCTCCTCGTAGGCACTCCTTAACACCAAATCAGTGTTCATGCGGCGGGTGAGATCCGCCATATCGTAATTGTGGTCATAGGAGGGTGGGGGTTGATAATATCCACTCGAGTGGGTTTATGGATAGAACACGGGGAGCTGAAGAAGTAAGAGCTTGTTGGCCTTCAAGTCCTCAAGTGGGTAGGTGAGGTTGTGGGGAATGGTGTAGTGTAGCGGTGAAGAAGCTCCTAGATGCTCAACCCCCGGTAGGTTGTTCCTCGCCGGGAGTCTTATGTACCAAGAACCTTTCACTCTCCACGCATAATCCTCCCTCTAAATCAACAAGCCATTAGATGTTCTCCATATAGTCGATGTCAAGTATGGCACTTTACTAGACAACGGTATATCCATCTCTCCAGATTCATATCGCAACAACCTCTTAGCCAACGGGTCACCAAAGCTCCATAATCCAACGAGCACTTCTCAGACGTGGCCATCCACTCAAGGGCTAAGGATACCATGGACCACTTCACTAAAGTATGAGGATTCCTTCTGATACGGGTTTAGGTACGAGCTCAAAAGTAAAACTGTCACACCCCCATATACCAAGGTGCCTTACCAAGGACCACCCTAACATATAAAGGTGCTAACATCTCGATTGCCCGAGGTAAAGTATATCAAATAGACCATCCAAGAACAATTATAAAACTTTAACGTTAACATATTACATGTCTCAAAAACCAAAACCAAAGTGTAAAGAAAAGTAAACCGAATACAACTCCAAAGTATCTAAACACTCACGACAGCGGAAGCTAAGACTCTAGGTGATGACACTCCCTTCCTCGATTCTGCGGCTATCGTACATCATCATCTGTCAATCAACTGCTCACCATCCCCGAATGGATCACCACAGTTTTGTAAAACATAAACGGGGTCAGTTCACTGCATAACCAAGATAAGAAATATAGCAAACAACATCCAAGGCAATCAACACAGATTCCACCAAACTCCATCCGTAACCAGTATCCGACTACACCCCAAAGTGTGTAGCCCTACCAAGTTCCGATCGCAACAGGAGACCCTCACCGCTAGTGGGGGACCGCAGCCTTTCCAACCTAAGCCCCGCTCATCGCAACGAGCAATAACCTATGTCCATTAATGTGCACATCCCCTTGTGACGGAAACCTCAAGGGGAGAATCAAGGGCATGAAGCCATTCCCGAAGATGACTCCACTCAGTCGAGGACATACCTTGAGAACCACAGACAATCAAACAACCAAGCTCACAATACCAATATAAACATGCCAAATCCAAGGTACAATATCAACAATAAAAGTAATCATGTCATTAAAACAATCACCATCTTATACTTAAATATACAGTCAACTGAGTAGGGAAACCCTACCTTTTGCAATCCAAGCACACACAAGCAGTCAATAGTAATTCTCTATGACACCGTCACCTACACACAATAATCACATAGCATCACCAAAAACCATTCCCCCAAATAAATTGATTAGGAATACTAGAGACTTACAAACACAGTCGACACGGAAAACGAGATCCAAAAGCTCACAATCGATCAACCTTAGCTTAGGAAATGATGAAGATGATTAGAGAAGTTTAGAGCATCGTTAGGTTTTGTAAAATAATGATTTAGAAACTGATTAGAAACTGCTCAACACACTACTTACTCTTCTATAATCATTTTAATCAAAACCGCGAAAATAACGCGTCAAACCAGTTACTCGATCGAGTACCTGGGGTACTCGGCCGAGTACGCCCTACTCAGCCAAGTATCACACTACTCGGCCGAGTGTTTCTGGGAAATAACCTGACCAGAAAACACACGACACACTACTCGGCCGAGTTTCCCCTATTCAGCCGAGTAAACTAAACTCAGAAAACTGTGGTATTGCAGTCTTCCCTCCTTAAAAACGAACTTTGTCCCCGAAGTTCACACCCATACCTACATGGCAAGCATACATACCACTCCACCAACCATCACCACACAACTCTTATCCTCCATCTTCGACACTAACTCGCCCAACAACGCCTAACGCCTACCTAAAAACGCAGCTCACAACACAAGTGCCGCCAACTTTGTCTTACTTCCATACCACTCACGAGCAAATCCGATATGACCACCATCTACCAAGCGAGTTGTTACAAAAACTTCCGTCGAGTTTAACTTGCTCATATCCTTCCTCTTGTAGAGTAGGTGGATCATAAATTTCAAGAAAATCCTCAAAACCAGGTGTTGGACATCACTACTCTTCATGGCACTCATCTCGGTGTTAGAGTTGCTCGTATACAAGTCAAAGTACCTAGTGGCTTTCATACTCTTGGTCACCTTGTCATGACAACCACCGTCCCTCCTACCCACTCCCAAACGGCTCGCGAAGGTGTCACTAGACAAGTTTAAGGTAGTGTTTTTGAGCCTAAACCTCATCGAATGGTCTCCTTTATCGTAGCTAAAAGAACTTAAGAATTATAGGGTAAGGTTACGGTAACTAATATCATCCAAATTGTATAGTCCCACAAACCCGAGAATATCAAAGATACCATGCACCTCCTCCTTTACACCCAACGCCCTCAATGCCTCGGCCGACACACACCGTATGGCGGTTATACGCCTCCTTGCTAACACAAGGAAGGTGTTTCTTTGAGCCTCACTCTCGAACTCAATATCGGGGAATCCCGGAGCTACGATGGCCGGCGGTACTTCCGGTTCGTCAAGGACTTGCCCTCTACGGGTGTTGCGGTTGTTCCTTGTAGACCTTGACATGCTACAAAACCAATCCACAAAACAAGATGCCGAGTAGTAAAAGAATGAGAAGTAAGACAAGCTTGGAAATGAAAGGAAATTCCCGACACTTCAAATTAATTGACAAAAATTGGAAACGTGAGTTGACATGGTGTTTCTTTGCACTTTGATCAATCCAAGTTTACTCAAGACACCGATTTTCCGGAAAATAAGAGGTTTGTGAAATTACACAACAATTTAAACTCACTCTAAGTATCATAACTTGAATGTAGTGTTTTTCAAACTTTTGACAAAATTAAAAATCAAGAAGTGAGCGTAAGAATCAAGAGTTTCCGGGTTTACTATCATGGTTCACGAAATTTGGGGAAATACTAAGACAAATTTGTAATGTGAGGTGCCAAGACACTTTATTAAAAAAGGTTGGAGTTCAAAGGATAATTTAAGCAAGAATTATGCATGGATAACTAAAATCCGAGTATGTAAACCATTCATGTGCTAAATTTTGATGAAATTTCAAGGTACATTTAATCAAGTTTAAAATATTATGAGGTAATTAAATCATGTTCTAAGTATACAAATCAAAATGGGCTCATATTCCCCATAAATTTCGAAAATTCACTACGAAATTTTAAGACAAACTTTTCGGTTTAAGCCAAGATTCAACATTAGTAACAAGGGTAATGGTCCTTTAAAGCAATTTAAGCCGAATTTAAGCATGAAAAATCAAAATTTGGGCATGAGCACCCTAGATTTCGAAATTCGTGGGCAAAATTTTGAGACAAAATTTCAAATGTAAGATAAGATCTACCATTAACAACAAAGGTTAGGCCTTTGTTAAACAATTAAACAAAACACTAAACACAAAAAGCCACATGTTTCCCTCAAGAACACCATATTTTCAATTTTGCCATTTTAGGTAAAATTTAAACATGAAAATTTCGTTTTGGCAACAACTAATGGTGTAAAAAGTCGATTACGATCATAAATTATACAAAGACACGCAATTAGGTGGTAAAACTTGAAAAAATAAGAGTAGATCTAAGGAGGAATCAAATTGGGGAAAAACAAGAGGAAAGATTAAATCACTTACTTGGAGTTAATTAGTAGAGATTTGAAGAACAAATGGAATGCAAATCTTGAATCTTTCCAAGAATGGACAACAATGGAGTTGTGGTAGTGTTTTTAGAGAAATTTTAGTGTTTGAAGATATGAAGAAGGATGAAGGATGATGGAGATAAGAGTAGGTAAAAAAGTGTGTTTCACATGAGAATTTCCCAACCCAGAATCAACTCGGTCGAGTGGTACTTGCACTCGGTCGAGTGCCCACTTCCACTCGGTCGAGTGACCCATTTTTCAAAAAATTTCAGATTCTGAAAAAATGGTCTACTCGGTCGAGTGAGATGGACCACTCGGTCGAGTGTCATGCACTCGGCCTAGTATAGGCTCGCACTCGGCTGAGTGATTATCTGTGGTTGGTAATTTCCAATTTAGATATTGGGAATCATTCCTGCAACCAAAGAGTAAAGTTCGGGAGTCCATTGGCTCTCGGTGACTCATCCCGGGTTATTTCATGTGTCGTCATACATATTGTCCTTGATACTCTACCTCTATGTTAGTGACTACTCTAATAGTAACCACCATTAGCTTGCATTCTAATGATTACACTAGCAAGTATCACAAACCTACACCTTATTAGGTCGCGATAAACTAAACTAATGTCTTTCACACAATAGCAAGCAATGATTTTTCCCAATCATGTCATACACACCAAGCTTCTCACCAACTTTCACAAGTAAAAAATGCACCATCTCACATAAGGCAGAAACTTATCAACTCGTAACAATACACACAAAAAACCATATCGTGCAAGCGACTTGTCAACTTAACATTGCATACACGAGATCATATTATGATACATAGCGTTACCCTTACTTATAGCTACCCCCGTGGTTTACCGACTAGGACAATAGGAAATAGTTTTGATATGAGGGCGCCTACTCATCCAAAACCGATCATCTATCATACTCATGCCGGGTTCATTTTATTAAACACACCATGGTTTATTTTGGTTCATTTGTTTAGGCTCCAAAATCGTTGCTCTGATACCACTTTGTAACACCCCCAATTACCCGGCCAAGGTGACTAAGGGTGTCACCATCTCAGTTGCTCTAGGTTGTGCATTAAAACTACAATAAAGAAACGTTTATTATAATATACAAATTTAAATTTCGTTACAAGACGAATTAATTATACATGCTATAAATCTTAAAATACAATCATGACTCTAATGTGGTCTAAATCATCTGCAAGGAGATGACCCAACTAGCTCTATCAAGTTCATGCTCGGTCCAAGTCCCACGCATATACAAAATGTAATACCCGACATTTTTGGTATTTTTCATTTACAAGTTTACATTTAAATTTTAGAAGTCATAGTAATATTTTATTTTATTATAGGTTTACATCAGAATTTTATAATTGTAATTAGAGTTAATCGGATTAGGAAAGTTTTTATTAAAGGAGTTTTAAACAAAAAAAGGGGGGAAGGGGAAGGAGAAAGGGTGCACGGGTTTGACCGTGTATCTTGACCCAATTTTGGAAGTTGTAGGTTGTGTTGTATTTGGTAATTAACTAGTATATAAACCTCACATCCTACATCTTTTAAAGCCCTAGTTGCAAATCAAGACGCCAAGCATCTTTAACCCTATTTTCATGTAAGTTCATCTTTCCATTTCTACTCTTTTAAAACTTTCATCTTTAATCTTTCAAGCATGTTTTAATCCTTGTTCATTATAGAAGCATGTTTATAATTCTTGTAATTATGTTGAGATAGTTTTATAACTACTTTAATTAACAAATTTTTGTACACAAATTTCGTAAATCTGTATTCTGCTTTGAACGCATCGTCAGACTACTTTAAAGTCGAAATCTTTGAAAATGTAAACATGAGACTTTGGTTACTTTCAAGTTTAGTTTCTGCTAGTAAAATTTCATAGCTTGTGACCGAGTAGTTTGTTCAGAATAAATTCTTTATGAAAGCGTCGACAGAATATCCCCGTATGCACTAGTGGTCTATGGTTTGTGTCTTTAACCTAATTTATATTTCAAAACAAGGTTTGGTCTTTTTACGACATTAAATTTATAAAGTATTGATGATATTAGAATTTTGTTTTACTGTAAATCGATTTGTTAAACTCCTTTTTAAAGATCGTTACTTTTTAAGTAACGTATTTTGTCAGACTTTTGTAATCTGTCAGTTTAACCCCAATAACTTCATATTTTGACCACGTAAACCAATAGCGTTTAAAGAGGAGAGTCTTAGGGTTCTAACCCAGTTTGTTTTATATCAATTGGATTTATCTATAATTAATTATTAATTTTACGGTGAGACTGTGCATGCTGTTTTTCTGTACAGTTAGATCTTTTATAGTTTAAGATAAGTTTATGATTAGCATCTGATTATCTAAGCTAGGATTATGATTAGTGCATGTTAGGACTTGAATTAGAGAATTGTCATGGCTAAGTATTACCTATATGGTTAAGAGCTTGTGTTGATTAGAATTGGTTATGTTATATATAGATTGTGCTTTCGAGGAAGAAGAGCTTTGAGCTTATGTTTTGGATTAGCTAAGCTATAGGTAAGTTTCCAACTTACTCAATATAGATATGTGTGATAATGTGTGATGATGGATGGAGATGATTAGTTTTCGAATTATTTCATGAATGTTTCAAAATTGCTTTGGCAAGCATGTTTAATAAGTTGATAAAGTATGTTTTCAAGGGAGAATCACTATTGATTATTATTGTTGTGGTTCGACCTATTTGGGTGAACCTATTCATCTATTTGGCTACTATTTTGAAAGTGATTTATGAAGATGGAAGAGAGGGGTATATGTCTGTGGCGGACTTTAGCTTATATTAGGATGCCTTGGGGACCCAAACTTATTAGAGTTGGTGTCTCGTCATTTTTCCTCCTCCTTTGGGTTAGTCAATGTGAGGAGTGTGCACACTCGGGATCTATGGCCAGTTAGTACATAGTTGCGAAAGGCATGTAAATCCGGCAATGGCTTGCTGAAACCTTCTATACATTGATACTCTTTCCGGATACCATAGGAAAGCAAGTTAAGGGAAAGTTTAACAAGCAAGTTTGTTTATATCTATGATAATAAAAGGGGAACTGCTTTGAGAAAAGATTTGAATGGTTTTAATTACTTTTTAAGCTGGTTTATAAATATGATTCTTGATATTTAGTATGATCATATTGGATTATGTATTTGTATTGACTTGTTGTGTTTTAATGTTGTCCACCAAATCTTTCACTTATGGACCTATGATGAACCATTCAATATTTTCTATTGTATGGGGAGTAGAGTAATTGACAGGTTTTGCAATGTTATGAGTTTGGGACGAAGGGATTGAGAGAACGCGTGACGACAACATGTTTAGATTGTTTAATAAGACTAGTAATTTACGCTTCCGCAATAGTTGAACTTATTTAATATTAAAGATGTTTTAAGACTTTGATTTTCTCAAGTTTATTTCGAGTTAAGAAGGTTGTAAACTTTATTAAGACTTTTCCGCTGCAAGTTAATTTATTTTGATATCGTTGCTTTATTTGAAATGACACCGTTAACACGCCCAGTTTCCGAGTTAAAGGTTTACAATTTTGGAGGTCGTAAATTGGGGGTGTTACAAATGGTATCAGAGGGGAGTTTAGTAGGTGACTAGATCTTCATATCTCTTCACCGCCCCTGAGTCGGCCGACCTTAGAAAGCTTTCAAAAAAAAGGCTAGGCCGTGTATAAAAAAACTTGTCTCATGTGAGTAAAGTGCGGGGATGGGGACATTATATTTGTCTCATAATATTTTATTTATGTATCATAACATGACCTTACTTGTTGATACCGTCGTAGAGTACCAAAGATAAATTTATAAATCCAAACTACTACTATTGCTAGTGGCAGTCAGGGTCGAACCACGGAGAGGCGATGCAATTAATAGTTGTCTGATTTTAATCTAAAGTAACAAATGTGTGGGAGTTTGTTTTAAATAGTTCTATAACTAAAGGCAATCAAATTAAAACTAAACTAAGGTAAATAATTGGGTAATTAAAGAAATAAGATGAAATCAAATATTAAAAGGGTGCTAAGATGGTCGGTTCACTGTAGTTTCGGCAGCAGTATACTAGGTAAGTCTGAGATAATCACGTGAGATGGAAAAATAAGAAGTCCTCTCGGTCCATACTTAACAGGTAGCATCTTTCGATCTAGCTACGGATCCCTAATATCACTAGTACTGACTCTCGTACTGAAAAGTGATTTAAAAGTCTAAATTAACTTATCTCTCGATCTTATTAATTTAGTCGTCTTAATTAAGTAGTCTATTTCCCTCCCCTATCTTTCGATCTTATCGGGTCGGTGAATTCCTAAGCATTCAACTAGTCGCGTGCACTCGATTCGTCAAATATAGCAATTAAATTAATTAAGTCGAAGCTATTCTCACGTGAGCCGGTCGATCGACCAGGGTAGGCGGTCGATCGACCGTGGCACGACTCATGCCTACAAAATTTACGCCGCCTACACTACAGATTCCCTACATCTTAGCACGTTAAATTTAGCTACTCATAATTATGATAAAAACAACAATAAGATTAACGATTAAAGCTACTGAATTCATAATAGAATTAACTAAATATTTAACTAACATGAAACGATAATTCGGCTTTTGGGAAACCTAAACTAGCAATTCTAATCTATGAAAGAATGATAGCAACAAAACTGAATAATGGAACAGAAGAATACCGTAAACAATTGAAGAGAAAAGATCAAACCCAACGCAAAAGGAAAACTTTATTGACGGAAAATATTCTAAACTAATGAATTAATCAAAATTCAACTTTTGTGATGAACCCTAATAAATTTCATAAAATTCGATGATGTTTTGCAGTAGGGAGGAGTTACGTTATATAGATAGTCATACGTAACTTTATTCCTAAAACCTAATTACAATGGGCTTGGGAACTTCTCGTCCTTTTAATTCACGTCAGATTAACGGTTTGGTCGATCGACCACTGGGACCGGTCGATCGACTAAGATGCGATGTACATGAGCTTCTGAAAGTCGCACGTTGGTCTATCGACCAAGGGCACCGGTCTATCGACCACTTCAACAGGTACTTGGCTCCAACAGCTTCGTGAATTCGTCTTTCGAGCTTCGATACGCGCACCAAGTTCGCTTCCCGAGTCTTTACTCCATGTCAAATGCAATGATAAGTACTCGGGGACGGATTTGGCTCATTTCCCGCTGGATTCTTCACATTTCTGCATTATTCCACAAAAACACGAAAATAGACGGAAATAGGGAAAATAGTAGCATAAACTACATAATTGAGCTCTGAAATGCGTGTAAAATAAGGTGTAAAACATCATATTTAGGACACGCATCAAACTTCCCCAAACCAAACCTTTGCTTTTCCCCAAGCAAGAACTAGACTCGATCCTAGGACCTAATGGAACGAGTTCAATCTCAAAACGAAATGCAAACTGTAAAGCCTAAACCAATTTAGTGCAGCAACTAACAATCAATTAGCAATATGAATCATGCAAACGAGTTATGTAGTCGTCAAAACCTGCTAAACCGTCAACTATAGAGACTTATCATTATGGACTCTCACGGGTCGCTCATTTCGCACATAAGCACAGGTGAATATATGTAAAGATAGAAAGAAGTAATTTTGTAAAGACTCTCACCTAACTACGACCTATAAGAACATGCCTGCAGTCTAACATGAAAATAATCTCTACAACCGTACATATGCATTCCAACCAAACAAATGACCATGACACATGCCGAGGTAAATATGGATATGTGAGTTATGGGCAGGAAGGGCTAAGATAAATTTGGATAAAAACAGAGTTAAAAGCCAAGCTAGTAACTAAGGGAACCAAATTATAACAACATCCAACTTCTTGCTCAAGATTTCAATCGAAACGGTGCTAATAGTAAGCACGAATCTCACAATTTCCACCATTAGTCAACTCTCCATAAGATACAAATACAACATGGGAGCAAATATCGCCATTTAACAAGACTTTGAATTATGCGATTTTGATTTTTTTTTTCTTTCGCTACTGCAGCAAGCAGTCGATCGACCAAGTGGGACGGTCGATCGACTGATTCTCTTTCTTCGAATCATTTTTTCTTTCTTTTCCTTTTTCTTTTTCTTTCTTTTCCTTTTTCTTTTTATTTCTTTTCTTTTTTTCATCTTCCCAACAACATCTCAAAATGAGCATTAGCTACCAAAAACGAAATAACAATCCCAAGAAAATAAACTACCAGCTTGACAAGGGCAGGCTAAATGTAGGATGTAGTAATGGGACAAAAAGGCTATTTTTGGCAGTGTGGAGTGATACCTGTCGATGTGAGTATCAAAAATAATATTTATAACCTAAATACTACTAACAGAAGCTAGTGGCAGTCAGGGTCGATCCGCAGGGAGGTAGATGCAATTAATAGTTGTCTACTTTTAGTCCAAGAGTAACTGTTTTGAGGGGGATTTGGTTTGAACGATCTATAACTAAAGGCAGTAATATTTAAAACTAAACTAAGGCAAGTAAATGGGCAATAAATGAAAATATATGAAATCAAATATTAAAAGAATGCTAAGATGGTCGGTTTACTATAGTTTCGACGGCATTATCCTAGGTAGGTCCGAGAAAGTCACGTAAGACGAGAAAATAAGAAGTCCTCTCGGTCCATTCTTAACAGGTAACAACCTTTCGGCCTAAGCTACGGGTCCCTAATATCACTAATACTAACTTTCGTCCTAAAAAGTGATTTAAAAGCCTAAATTAACTTCTCTCTCGATCTTATTAATTTAGTCGTTTTAATTAGATAGTCTATTTTCCTCCCCTATCTTTCGATCTTATCGGGTAGGTCAATTCCTAAACACTCAACTAGTCGCGTGCACTCGATTCGTCAAATATAACAATTAAATTAATTAAAACGAAGTAAACCTCACGTGAGCTGGTCGATCGACCAGGGTAGGCGGTCGATCAACCAAGACGCGACTCAGACTAACCTAATCTACGCCGGCTACACTACAGGTCCCCTATATCCTAGCACAAGGGGTTTAGCTACTCATGATTATGATAATAACAGCAATAATATTAACTAGTAAAGCAAACGAATTCATACTTAAATTAACTGAATAAACAATTAACATGAAACAATAATATGGCTTTGGGAGAACTAAACTAGCAATTCTAATTACGGAGGATTTAAAGCAACAAAACTGAACGCAGGAACAGGAGAATACCGTAAAGATGAATTGAATAGCAAAGACCCAAAACCAAGTGCGGATAGTAAACTTTATTGACGGAGAATTAAACTAAAACTAATCAAAAGTTCAACCTTTGTGTAGAACCCTAATTAATTCCTAAAATTCGATGATATTGACTTGATGCCTATTCTGAAAACATCAGGTTACGTTATATAGATAATCTACGTAACTTATTATTCCTAAAACCTAATTACATTGGGCTTTCTCGTTCTCTTAATTTCCGTTAAATTAACGGTTTTGTCGATCGACCACTGAGACCGGTCGATCGATTGAACTGCGCTGTACAGGAGCTTCTGATCTTCGTGCTCTGGTCGATCGACCATGGGCACCGGTCTATCGACCACTTCAACAGGTACTTGGCTCCAAAAGCTTCATAAATTCGTCTTTCGGGCTTCGATACACGCACCAAGTTCGCTTCCTGAGTCTTTACTTCACGTCAAATGCAATGCAAGGTACTTAGTGACGGATGCGGCTCATTTCCCGCTAGATTCTTCACAGTGCTGCAATAATACACAAAAACACGAAAGTAGACGGAATGGGGGAAAATGGTAGCATAAACTACATAAATGAGCTCTGAAATGCGTGTAAAATAGGGTTTAAAACATCATATAAAAGACGCGCATCAAACTTCCTCAAACCAAACCCTTGCTTGTCCCCAAGCAAGAACTAGACTCGATCCTAAAACCTAATGGAACGAGTTCAATCTTAGAGCGAAATGCAACTATAAAGCCTAAACCAGTTTAATGCAACAACTAACAATCAATTAGCAATATGAATCATGCAAACGAGTTATGTAGCCGTTAAAAAAACTGCTGAACCGTCAACTATAGAGACTTATCATTATGGACTCTCGCGGGTCGCTCAAATCACACATAAGCACAGGTGAATATACGTAAAAGATAGAAAGAAGTAATATTGTGATGACACTCACCTAACTACGACCTATAAGAACATGCCTGCAGTCTAAAATGAAAATAATCTCTACAACCATACATATGCATTCCAACCAAATAAATGACCATGATACATGGCGAGGTAAATATGGATATGTGAGGTATGGACCGGAAGGGCTAAGATAAATTTGGATAAAAACAGAGTTAAAAGCCAAGCTAGTAACTAAGGGAACCAAATTATAACAACATCCAACTTCTTGCTCAAGATTTAATCGATGAAACGGTGCTAATAGTAAGCACAAAACTCACAAACTCCATAAATAGTCAACTCCCCAACAATTAGAAATAATACATGAGAGTACAAAATCACCAACTCATAACAATTGCAACATGTGATTTTTCGAATTTTCTTTTGCTGCTGCAGCACTCAGTCGATCGACCACTTGGTTCAGTCGAACGACTGACCTCTCTTTTTTTCGAATCATTGTTTTTTTCTTTCTTTTTTTTTTCTTTTCTCTTTTTCTTGTCCTTTTCATCTTCCCAACATCATCTCATAATGAGCATTAGCCACCAAAAACGAAATAACAATCCCGAGAACATAAAACTTCTAGCTTGGCAAGGGCAGGCTAAATGTAGGATGTAGTAACGGGACAAAAAGGCTATTTTTGGCAGTGTGGAGCTTATGGAAAAAAATGAATAAGTGGCGACCTCTTCCACATGTGTCAACTAACCACGAACCCGAATGCATACAGGTATTAAGTAGATTAAGTTCATATTTATGCATATTAATATAACATGTCTCATAAGGAGTACTACTCACACTCCTAAATAAACCGGTCATGGATGACACCAGTTATAGGCTCTAAACCTCAGAAAATGATGTAGTTTGCCATAAATCCAAGTCAAGTCTAAAGTTCAGCAAGAAATTTAACGAAAACTCGTAGACTATGCATATATGATTCTACTAATAACATGTCAATTAGCAAGGCTTAGGCATAAACAGATGAAAATGCAATGTCATCATTGAAATAATACCATTCCGACTCGACCTATATGCTAAAATAAACGTGCAATTTTTTTTGAATTTTTGAAATTTTTGAAATTTTTCAACTTTTTTTTTTTTTTTTGAATTTTTATATATATATAGGAAATGAAAAAACAAATGCAAACTGAAGTGTAATAAACGTGAAACAGAAATGCAATAAAACATATGAATGCAATGCAAAACCCTTCCCCAAACCAAATCACACAATGTCCCCATTGTGCAAAATCATGTAATGAAATAAAAGGGAAACGGGAATTTGCGATAAAATTAAATAAATAAGACATGAAAAGGAACTCAGAAACTCACAAGACTTTAAGCGCAGCAAAAGGAAACCTCCCCAAACCAGCGTGAGCTAGGAGGTTTCAGTAGCCAACAGTGCTACCATAGGTACCTGAAAAGACAAACAAAAGTACCGCGCATAATCCGAGAAAACAATGTTGAAGCGGTAATTATGTGCAAAAGAAGGAAACAGAAGAAAACAGAAATGAATCGGAGAATAAAGTGGAGAGAAGACTCCCTCAGCTCCGCAAAACGACCAAACACAGCAGGGGAATGGTCGTGAAAAGGTACAGCAGCAAAAGGTGGTCGATCGACCACATCACCCAGTCGATCGACCAGAGTGACAGGAACAGAAGCTCCTGTAACTGTAGCGGCCAGTCGATCGACTGAAGTAGCTGCTGTAAGTTTCTGATTTTGTCTAATTAGCTCAATAAATTGAGCTAATGCGGTCTATGAACCTGCAAAAGCACATAATAACGCGCCCATAATTGCGCAAAACCCAAAGTGACAGTCTAAAGTATTTAAATCCAAAGCAAACTGAATTAAAGCGAAGTCTCGCGCACACAAAAGCAATAAAACGAAAGTCTGACAAAAGCAACAAAATGTGTCTTTCTAAAAAAAAGGCTTAATCAACTAATAGTTGATCAAGAACGGCCACGGAATGGCCCACTTGCTTGGCTTCTGGCTACAAGAAGTAGCCTCTACAGTGCTCATCTCTTCTGTGGGGCTCCTAGCAACTTCCATATCCATAGAACTCAACGGATCAGCATCTGCAACATCTTCCCAATCAATGACCTCGTCGGGCTCATCAAAATCCAAATCGGACTTCGTCACTCTGACTGGCTCCTCATCCGTGCCATAGTTAAGACATCCTAGGCCGTCTCTTTTAACGATCGGCTCCTTCACAGCTGGAGCAATGAACGGCTCTTCCTTCCCCAAACCATTTCCTGCAATATCCAAAACAGAAGAATCTTCCTCCAATTTGCTCCCAATCTGGGGCGGAGGTGTCATAACAAGAGTAGGCATAGGAGCAGGCATGTCAGAAAGCACAAAGTAAGACTTCTTCTCAGAAATCGAATTACAGGTGACTGGCCACATGGGATCTTTCTTCTTAGCTGTCTGGGCAAAAACAATGGACTGTTTCCCTACTTTAAAGGTCAATGTCCCTAAGCCAACATCTATAACTACACCAGCAGTGTGCAGAAATGCCCTACCCAAAATGATAGGAATGTGAGCATCCTCGGGTATATCTAATATAACGAAATCAACTTGGAAAAAGAACTTTCCTATTTGCACAGGAATATCCTCTAAGACTCCTATAGGCTGGACCGTAGATCGATCGGCCATCTGTACTGTTATGTTAGTGACTGCAAACCTAGTAAATTTCAATTTCCTAGCAAGACTCAAAGGCATAACGCTAATACTGGCCCCTAGGTCACACAAGGCCTTCTCAATAGAAAAGGTGCCAATATTACATGGGATTAAAAAACTACCTGGGTCTGCTAGCTTATGAGGTGCAGTATGAGTCAAATAAGAACATGACTCCTCAGTTAGTGCGACAGATTGCACAGTATCAAGTGACTTCTTTTTAGACAAAAGCTGCTTCATAAATTTCGTGTAAGCAGGCACTTGATTAACCAATTCTAAGAAAGGAACTTGCACATTCAAACTACGAATAACATTTTCAAATTTGTTAAACGATACATTTTCCTTTGTTGGCACCAATCCCTCTAGATAAGGGGCTGTAAGAAGCAACTTAGCCCTCTCCTCTAGGTCTCTCATACCGGCATCAGTGGATTTAGGCTGAAAATCCACTACTTTGTCCTTGTTGTAGCTTGAACCTTCTTCAGACCGTCTCAAGAATGAACCATTGATCGTCATAGGGTCATACTTTGGAACCAGAACTGACCCATCAGCATTTGGGTCTTGCCTCAATAATTTCGGAGTCGTCGTACCCCTAAATAAGTGGTCCCTCAAGTTATCTGGCATTGGAGGACGAAAAGGTTCGACATCAGCAGCGTCTGTAGTCGATCGACCAAGAAGGTCAGTCGATCGACTGGCTTCTACAGAACCAGAAGCTGTACTGTTGCGCGCGCTGGTCGATCGACTAGGGGTGTCAGTCGATCGACTGATATACCTGTTGATCGTCTTTTTCTTGCTACTGTTCGTTCCATCTTTCTTCTTGCTTGGTTCCGCCTCATCTTTTTCAGTAACATCCTCGACCATAGCGGGCCCATCAAGGGTAGACTCACTCCTCAAAGTAATTGCATTAAGGGTCTCTTTTTTATCCGGCTACGACGGTAAATGCCCCGGAGCTCTAGTTGCACTCTTGCTAGCCAGTTGAGCGATTTGACTCTCCAACATTTTCATCCCGGCCTCTCTAGCTTGAGACTCTTTCAGCAACAAATTTTTCAACTCGGCAAAATCGGCGCCATGGGACTGCTGCTGCTGCTGCTGACTGACATACGGAGGCTTTTGGTATGGCTGCTGCTGCTTATGAGGGGGCACATAGTTCTGCTGCTGTGGAGGTGAAGTCAGATTTTGAACATTTTGGATACTCCACCTCAAGTTTGAATGGACATTCGGCTCAAAATAAGTGTTTGTCTACCTATAATGTTGAAAAGCAGCACAAACCTCACTGGGACTGTTGCAGAAATCTGCAACATGTCCTTCTACTCCACATATCTTGCAGACGAAAGGACTGTCTGACACAGCATTCACTTGATAGATCCCTCGTTTTGAAGCTCCTCCCAACTCGTACTTATCAAATCTGGCTGTGAGGGCCTCTAATGCAGCTACGGAAGAAGATTTAGCGGCTCTCCTTTGATTACCCCGGGAATTCCCATGCTCAGCTCTATGGGTGGCCATGTCTTCAATAATCTTCCACCCCTTAGTCTCTCCAACATTCTCCTGGAATCTGCCATTAGCTGCAGCATCCAGGATAGCTCTCTGATCATCATAAAGCCCATTGTAGAATTGATTGCACATACTTCATTGCTCTAACCCATGGTGTGGAATAGTTCGCACCAACCTCTTGAAAAGGACCCATGCCTCATGAAAATCCTCATCAGGTCCTTGCTTAAAGCTCGTGATCTGAGCTCTAATCGCATTGGTCTTCGAGGCAGAGAAATACTTCTTATAGAACGCTAGGGCCAGAGAATTCCAGTCAGTTATTCCATTAGCAGCTCAATCCAGGTCTCGGTACCACTCCCTAGCAGCATCACGAAGTGAGAATATGAACATCATCTCCTTTACCTGGTCCTGGGTCACACCTGCTGGTGGGGGTATGGAACAGAAGTAGTCAATGAATATCTCCATATGTTTAGCTGCATCTTCATTTGCAGCTCCCCCAAATTGGTTTCTCTCAACCAAGTTGATGTAAGACGGTTTCGGTTCGAATTTTCTAACTGTCACTGGTAATGCGAATCCCTTATACAGATTCTCAGCTTTCGGCTCTGAGTGACTGGCTATACTTGCTTCTTCAGCCATATCTGGAGATGTGACGGTCTCTGCTGAAGAAGTAGAAACAGGAGAAGAAAGTGGATCCTCCTCAAATAGCTCGTTCTCGTAGTAACTGGACAGAGTACTCAGGTCTTCCTCTGTCGACAATACTCTAGATGATCGTCTCAACTCACGCAAAGTCCTTTCGATCTCAGGATCTAGTGGTCTCAATTCACCACCCTGTGACCTGCGCATAAGAGGAAACTACAAGTAGAATATGAGAAGAGTTTAAGGAACAGATGTCCCTTACACTAAGATAAACACTAAAATAAAAACAACTAAAAATTTAAACAATTGTCTCCCCTGCAACAGCGCCAAAATTTGATATCTGTCGATGTGAGTATCAAAATTAATATTTATAACCTAAATACTACTAACAGAAGCTAGTGGCAGTCAGGGTCGATCCGCAGGGAGGTAGATGCAATTAATAGTTGTCTACTTTTAGTCCAAGAGTAACTGTTTTGAGAGGGATTTGGTTTGAACGATCTATAACTAAAGGCAGTAATATTTAAAACTAAACTAAGGCAAGTAAATCGGCAATAAATGAAAATATATGAAATCAAATATTAAAAGAGTGCTAAGATGATCGGTTTACTATAGTTTCGACGGCAGTATCCTAGGTAGGTCCGAGAAAGTCACGTAAGACGGGAAAATAAGAAGTCCTCTCGGTCCATTCTTAACAGGTAACAACCTTTCGGCCTAAGCTATGGGTCTCTAATATCACTAATACTAACTTTCGTCCTGAAAAGTGATTTAAAAGCCTAAATTAACTTATCTCTCGATCTTATTAATTTAGTCGTCTTAATTAGGTAGTCTATTTTCCTCCCCTATCTTTCGATCTTATCGGGTCGGTCAATTCCTAAACACTCAACTAGTCGTGTGCACTCGATTCGTCAAAAAAACAATTAAATTAATTAAAACGAAGTAAACCTCACAAGAGCTGGCGATCGACCAGGGTAGGCGGTCGATCGACCAAGACGCGACTCAGACTAACCTAATCTACGCCGTCTACACTACAGGTCCCCTACATCCTAGCACAAGGGGTTTAGCTACTCATGATTATGATAATAACAACAATAATATTAACTAGTAAAGCAAACGATTTCATACTTAAATTAACTGAATAAACAATTAACATGAAACGATAATATGGCTTTGGGAGAACTAAACTAGCAATTCTAATTACGGAGGATTTAAAGCAACAAAACTGAACGCAGGAACAGGAGAATACCGTAAAGATGAATTGAATAGCAAAGACCCAAAACCAAGTGCGGATAGTAAACTTTATTGATGGAGAATTAAACTAAAACTAATCAAAAGTTCAACCTTTGTGTAGAACCCTAATTAATTCCTAAAATTCGATGATATTGACTTGATTCCTATTCTGAAAATATCAGGTTACGTTATATAGATAATCTACGTAACTTATTATTCCTAAAACCTAATTACATTGGGTTTTCTCGTTCTCTTAATTTCCGTTAAATTAACGGTTTGGTCGATCGACCACTGAGACCGGTCGATCGACTGAACTGCGCTGTACAGGAGCTTCTGATCTTCGTGCTCTGGTCGATCGACCATGGGCACCGGTCTATCGACCACTTCAACAGGTACTTGGCTCCAAAAGCTTCGTAAATTCATCTTTCGGGCTTCGATACGCGCACCAAGTTCGCTTCCCGAGTCTTTACTTCACGTCAAATGCAATGCAAGGTACTTAGGGACGGACCCGGCTCATTTCCCGCTGGATTTTTAACATTTCTTCAATATTACACAAAAAAAAGAAAGTAGACGGAAATGGGGAAAATGGTAGCATAAACTACATAAATGAGCTCTGAAATGCGTGTAAAATAGGGTGTAAAACATCATATAAAAGACGCGCATCATGGAGCTTATGGGCAAAAATGAATAAAGAGGTGACCTCTTCCACATGTGTCAACTAACCACGAACCCGAATGCATACAGGTATTAAGCAGATTAAGTTCATATTTATGCATATTGATATAACATGTCTCACAAGGAGTAACTACTCACATTCCTAGATAAACCGGTCATGAATGACACCAGTTATAAGCTCTAAACCTCAGAAATATAAGTAGTTTGCCCTAAATCTAAGTCAAGTTTAAAGATTCAGCAAGATATTTAACGAAAACTCGTAGACTATGCATATAAGATTCTACTAATAACATGTCAATTAGCAAGGCTTAGGCATAAAACAAATGCAAATGCAATGTCATCATTGAAATACTACCGTTCCGACTCAACCTATATGCTAAAATAAACGTGCAATTTTTTGAATTTTTTGAAATTTTTCAATTTTTTTTAATTTTCTATATATATAAGAGGAATAAAAAAACAAATGCAAATTGAAATGCAATAAACGTGAAACTGGAATGCAATAAAACATGTAAATGCAATGCAAAACCCTTCCCCAAACCAAATCACACAATGTCCCCATTGTGCAAAATCATATAATGAAATAAAAGGGAAACGGGAATTTGCGATAAATTATCTAAATAAGACATGAAGTTTAAACCCGGAAACTCACAAGACTTTAAGCGCAGCAAAAGGAAACCTCCTCAAACCAGCGTGAGCTAGGAGGTTTCAGTAGCCAACAATGCTACCATAGGTACCTGAAAAGAAACATAAGTACCACGCATAATTCCGAGAAAACAATTTACGAAACGCAAAATTATGTGCAAAATAAGGAAACGGAAGAAAACAGAAATGAATCGGAGAATAAAGTGGAGGAAAGACTCCCTCAACTCCGCAAATCGACCAAACACAGCAGGGGAATGGTCGTGAACAGGTACAGCAGCGGGGCACGGTCGATCGACCATACAGGCCAGTCGATCGACCAGGCTGACAGGAACAGAAGCTCCTGTAGCCGCGGCTCAGTCGATCGACCATACAAACCAGTCGATCGACTGAGAAACCTGCTGTAAGTTTCTGATTTCTTCGAATTAGCTCAATAAATTGAGCTAATATGGTTTATGAACCTGCAAATGCACATAATAACGCGCCCAAAATTGCGCAAAACCCAAAGTAACAGTCTAAAGTCTTTAAATCCTAAGCAAACTTAGTAAAGCGAAGTCTCGCGCAAACCAAAACAATAAAAAGTTTAACAAAAGCAATAAAATGTCTTTTAGAAAAGTCTTAATCAACTAATAGTTGATCAAAAATGGCCACGGGATGGCCCACTTGCTCGGCTTCTGGCTGCAAGAAGTATCCTCTACAGTGCTCATCTCCTCAGTTGCACTCCTATCAATTCCAATATCCGCAGAACTCAATGGATCAACATCTCTAACATCTTCCCAATCAATGGCCTCGTCTGCCTCGTCAAAATTCAAATTGGACTCCGTCACTTTGACTGGCTCCTCATCAGGCTCCTCATCTATGCCATAGCTAAGACATCCTAGACCGCCCCTCTGAACGATTGGCTCCCTCACGGCTGGAGCAACATGCGGCTCTTCCTTCCCCAAACCATTTCCTGCAATATCTAAAACAGAAGAATCTTCTTCCAATTTGCTCCCAATCAGGGGCGGAGGTGTTATAACAGAAATAGGCATAGGGGCAGGCATATCAGAAAGCACAAAATAAGATTTCTTTTCAGAAATCGTATTACAAGTGACTGGCCACATAGGATCTTTCTTCTTAGCGGTCTAAGCAAAAACAATGGACTGTTTCCCTACTTTAAAGGTCAATGTCCCTGAGCCAACATTTATAACGGCACCAGCAGTGTGGAAAAACTTTCTACCCAAAATGATAGGAATGTGAGCATCCTCGGGTATATCTAGTACAACGAAGTCAACTGTGAAACAGAACTTTCCTATTTGCACAGGAATATCCTCTAAGACTCCTATAGGCTGAACTGCAGAATGATCAGCCATCTATACTGTCATGTTAGTAACTGCAAACCTAGTAAATTTCAATTTCTTTGCAAGACTCAAAGGCATAACGCTAATACTGGCCCCTAGGTCACACAAGGCCTTCTCAATAGAAAAGGTGCCAATATTACAAGGAACAGAAAAACTACCTGGGTCTGCTAACTTATGAGGTGCAGTATGAGACAAATAAGAACACGACTCCTCAGTTAGTGCGACAGATTGCCCAATATCAAGTGACTTCTTTTTAGACAAAAGCTGCTTCTTAAATTTCGTGTAAGTAGGCACTTGATTAACTAATTCAAGGAAAGGAACTTGCACATTTAAACTACGAATAATGTTCTCAAACTTGTTAAACGATACCTGTTCCTTTGTCGGCACCAATCTCTCTGGATTAGCCGCTGTAAGAAGCAACTTAGCCCTCTCCTCTAGATCTCTCATACCGGCATCAGTGGACTTCGGTTTAAAATCCACTACTTTGTCCTTGTTGTAGCTCGAACGTTCATCAGACCGTCTCAGCAATGAACCATTGACCGTCAGGGGGTCATACTTTGGAACCGGAACTGACCCATCCGCATTTGGATCTTGCCTCAATAATTGCGGAGTCGTCGTACCCCGAAATAAGTGGCCCCTCAAGTTATCTGGCATTGGAGGATGAAAAGGTTCACGATCAGTAGCATCTTCAGTGGATCGACCATGTAGGTCAGTCGATCGACTGGCTTCCTCAGGACCAGAAGCTGCACTGTTGCGCGGACTGGTCGATCGACCGACATACCTGCTGATCGTCTTTTTCTTGCTACTGTTTACTACGGCTTTTTTCTTGCTCGGTTTCTCCTCTTCTTGTTCAGTAACATTTTCGACCATAGCGGGCCCATCAAGGGTAGACCCCCACCTCAAAGTGATCGCATTTAGAGTCTCTTTTTGATCCGGCTGCGACGGTAAATGCCCCGGAGCTCGAGTTGCACTTTTGCTTTCCAATTGGGCAATTTGACTCTCCAACATTTTTGTAGAAGTCTCTCTAGCTAGAGACTCCTTTTGCAGCAAACCCGACAAATTTTGAACCATGTTTTTCAACTCAGAAATGTCTAAACCTTGAAATTGCTGCTGCTGAGGCACATAGGGAGGCTTTTGATACTGCTGCTGCTTATGAGGGGGCACATAACTTTGCTGCTGCTGCTGCGGTGGTGGACCTGGATTAAGGACATTCTGGTTAGTCCACCTCAAATTGGGGTGAACATTACAGGGATCGGGATAAGTACCAGTTTGCCTATAATGTTGAAAGGCAGCACATATTTCATTCGAACTGGTACAAAATTCCGAAACATGTCCCTCTCCTCCACATCTTTTGCATATAAATGGACCGTCTGAAACTGCGTTTACTTGGTAAATACCTCCCTTTTGAGATCCTCCTCCTAGCTCATACTTATCAAAACGCGCAGTAACAACTTCTAGTGCGGCTACAGAAGGAGATTCAGCAGCTCTCCTTTGATTTCCCCTGGAGTTTCCATGCTCAGCTTTATGGGTGGCCATATCTTCAATAATTTTCCACCCCTTAGTCTCTCCAACATTCTCCTGGAATATGCCATTAGCTGCAGCATCCAGGATAGCCCTCTGATCGTCATAAAGCCCATTATAGAATTGATTACACAGGCTCCATTGCTCGAACCCATGGTGCGAAATAGTTCGCACCAGCCTCTTGAAACGGACCCAAGCTTCATGAAAATCCTCATCAGGACCTTGTTTAAAGCTTGTGATCTGAGCTCTAATCGCATTGGTCTTCGATGCAGAGAAATATCTTTTATAAAATGCCAGGGCCAGCGAGTTCCAATCGGTAATCCCATTAGCAGCTCGATCTAGGTCTCGGTACCACTCCTTAGCAGCATCACAGAGTGAGAATATGAACATCGTCTCTTTCACCTGGTCCTGGGTCACACCTGCTGGTGGGGGTATGGAACAACAATAGTCAATGAATATCTCCATATGTTTAGCTGCATCTTCATTTGCAGCTCCCCCAAATTGGTTTCTCTCAACCAAATTGATGTAGGACGGTTTCGGTTCAAATTTTCTATCCGTCCCAGCTGGCAATGCGAATCCCTTATAGATATTCTCAGCTTTTGGCTCGGAGTGACTGGCTATACTCGCTTCTTCAGCCATCTCTAGAAATCTGGAGAAGTAACGATCTCAGCTGAAGAAGTAGAAATAGGGGACGAAGGTGGATCCTCCTCAAATAGCTCGTTCTCGTAGTAACTGGATAGAGTACTCAGCTCTACTTCTGTCGGCAACACTCTAGATGATCGTCTCAACTCACGCAAAGTCCTTTCGATCTCAGGATCTAACGGTCGTAATTCACCACCCTGTGACCTGCGCATAAGAGGAAAATACAAGTATAATATGAGAAGAGTTTAAGGAACAGATGTCCCTTAAACTAAGAAAAAGACTAGAATAAAAACAACCAAAAATTAAACAATTGCCTCCCCGGCAACGGTGCCAAAATTTGATACCGTCGTAGAGTACCAAAGATAAATTTATAAATCCAAACTACTACTATAGATAGTGGCATTCAGGGTCGAACCACGGAGAGGCGATGCAATTAATAGTTGTCTGGTTTTAGTCTAAAGTAACAAATGTGTGGGGGTTTGTTTTGAATAGTTTTGTAACTAAAGGCAATCAAATTAAAACTAAACTAAGGTAAATAATTGGGTAATTAAAGAAATAAGATGAAATCAAATATTAAAAGGGTGCTAAGATGGTCGGTTCACTGTAGTTTCGGCAGCAGTATACTAGGTAAGTCTGAGATAATCACGTGAGACGGGAAAAATAAGAAGTCCTCTCGGTCCATACTTAACAGGTAGCATCTTTCGATCTAGCTACGGATCCCTAATATCACGAGTACTGACTCTCGTCCTGAAAAGTGATTTAAAAGTCTAAATTAACTTATCTCTTGATCTTATTAATTTAGTCGTCTTAATTAAGTAGTCTATTTCCCTCCCCTATCTTTCTATCTTATCGGGTCGGTCAATTCCTAAGCATTCAACTAGTCGCGTGCACTCGATTCGTTAAATATAGCAATTAAATTAATTAAGTCGAAGCTATTCTCACGTGAGCCGGTCGATCGACCAGGGTAGGCGGTCGATCGACCGTGGCACGACTCAGGCCTATAAAATTTACGCCGCCTACACTACAGATTCCCTACATCTTAGCACGTTAAATTTAGCTACTCATGATTATGATAAAAACAACAATAAGATTAACGAATAAAGCTACTGAATTCATAATAGAATTAACTAAATATTTAACTAACATGAAACGATAATTCGGCTTTTGGGAAACCTAAACTAGCAATTCTAATCTATGAAAGAATGAAAGAAACGAAACTGAATAATGGAACAGAAGAATACCGTAAAGAATTGAAGAGAAAAGATCAAACCCAACGCAAAAGGAAAACTTTATTGACGGAAAATATTCTAAACTAATGAATTAATCAAAATTCAACTTTTGTGATGAACCCTAATAAATATCCTAAAATTCGATGATGTTTTGTAGTAGGGAGGAGTTACGTTATATAGATAGTCATACGTAACTTTATTCCTAAAACCTAATTACAATGGGCTTCGGAACTTCTCGTCCTTTTAATTCACGTCAGATTAACGGTTTGGTCGATCGACCACTGGGACCGGTCGATCGACTGAGATGCGCTGTACATGAGGTTCTGAAAGTCGCACGCTGGTCTATCGACCAAGGGCACCGGTCTATCGACCACTTCAACAGGTACTTGGCTCCAAAAGCTTCGTGAATTCGTCTTTCGAGCCTCGATACGCGCACCAAGTTCGCTTCCCGAGTCTTTACTCCATGTCAAATGCAATGCTAAGTACTCGGGGACGGATTTGGCTCATTTCCTGCTGGATTCTTCACATTTCTGCATTATTATACAAAAACACGAAAGTAGACGGAAATAGGGAAAATAGTAGCATAAACTACATAATTGAGCTCTGAAATGCGTGTAAAATAAGGTGTAAAACATCATATTTAGGACACGCATCACTTGTATGTGTTTTAATTGATATAGAAGATGAAGTTCACCACACCCTTTAAGTGTAAGATGCAACCATACGAGTGCCTAGTGACTCATTGCAAGTGACACGTCTGTCGCGTACCTGTCAAAAATACCAACTGGCTCTAACTAATATTGCTAGGGAAGTCAGGTCGAATCCACAAAGAGGTAGAAAATTGTCAACTTAATCTAAGTCTATCAAGGTAACCGAATTGGGGGGTTTTTAAATGTGATATTCTAAACTAATAAGAATAAGGGAAAGAGAAAATAAGAGGAAGGAATTAATCAAATAAGAGAAACAGCTAAGACAGACGGTTCACCATAATCATTCAGTCAAGTAATCTAGGTCTCAGGTTAACGCAAATACGGTCTAAGAGGTAGCAAACGTCACCTTTCGGTCCTTAATTCACCCTAGAGCGTAAATAGCTTAGCTTTCGCCCTCACTACAATACCCTATTGCTCGCTACTAGTCTCGCCTTTTCCAACCTTTCGGTCCAGGTCAAGGATCACTAAGATATAAATGTCTAATCGCGTTAACTCAATCAGATAGATACAATTAATTGCAGCATTTAAACAACAGAGATTATACCCGCATTAACCCAATAAATCGATTACTATTCCCTCATGATTATGGATCCCCTATAGTCTTAGCAGGGGGGAATTAGCTACTCATTACCATCGAATTAACAATAATGACAAATAGATAATTGGAAGTAAACATTATAACTAATAAAGATCGAATTAAAGCAATTATTACGATAACAATAAAGAGAGAAGAATTCAAAGCAATAAATATGATTAAGGATAAAAGAAGAATAATAATACCAATCGCAAATCCGAATCCGAGTAGCAAAGTATAGAAGAAGACAAAAATCCATGTAACAGTAGCAAGAACTAGAGTAAAAATGAATCGAACGAAGAGAAGAGAGGAGTAACGTAGTCCCTCTGCTCTATCTTATACCCAAAATACACTCTAACCTAATCTATGGACTAATTACAAAGGCCCATAAGAAAAATAGGCGGAAATTAACTAAAGCAGGACAAACCACTCGATCGAGTAGAATTAGACTACTCGATCGAGCAAACTAGCACCAACCCTCTCGATCGAGTGGAAATAAACCACTCGATCGAGCACTTCTTGCTTGTCTCCTCTTGTATATACTCGAAAGTGGTCGATCGAGCATCCTTTGGTATATAAAGCATTCGATCGAGCATAAAATCTACTCGATCGAGCTGTTTAAGCACGTTAGACCTTGAAATACTTCCCGTATCCAGCTCACGCGTCTTCCAAGTGTTAGATTTCCAAACTCCAGCTCCTCATTCTTCATAAATGCATGCAAATGGGACGGATTAAGGCTCGGTTTAGCTCCTTTTTGGTCAATTCCTGCAAATTACATAAAACGAACCAATGTAGAATATTCGGGGGTATTTGTAGCTAGATGCTACATAAAAAGTACAGAAATGTGTGCGAAAATGAGGTAAAAACCTTATATAAAAGGCACGCATCAAATCTCCCCAAACCAAACCTTTGCTTGTCCCCAAGCAAATATGAATGCAACTAAGAATAAACAAAGGAACGGGACCAACGCATCAGCTACAAATCACCCACTAGAACCAATTTAATGCAACAAAATGACAAAGTGGCAAATGAGAAGTGCAAACGAGTTAAATCAATGTTTCAAACTTACTGAACTGCCGACCTTGCAAGACTCAAAAGATATCGGACTCTCACGGGTCGCTCGTCACTCAAAATTAGGCACAAGGTAAGTATATATGTGAGAGATATAAAGAAGTAAGACACTCACCTAACTCGACCTATAAGAGCATGCATGCAGTTAACATGAATAAAGTCTCTACAACCGTACATATGCATTCCAACCATACTAATGACCAAGACACATGCCGAGGACTTACATTTGGGTAAGTGAGGTAATGGGTCAGAAGGGGCTAAGATGAATTTGGATATGTGGGGTTAATAGCCAGGCTAGCAACAACGGATCCAAATATAAACTGCATCCCAACTTCGTACTCAATATAGCAAGATGAAACGGTGCAAGAGTCATGCACTAAACTCACAAAACACCAAAAACTCGTCAATTCCCCATAAGATATAAGTGAAACATGGGAGTGGAAGTCCTAATACAATTCTCATTTTTCTTCACACAAGATTGTTCTTTCTTTTTTTCTTCTTTTCTTATCTCGTTTTTTTCCGCTCTCTTTTTCTTTTCTTTCATTTTTTTTTCATTTTTCATTTTTTTTTTTCATTTTTTCAACAATTCTTTTTCTTTCATTCCCTTCAGTTCTTCCACCATCTTCTGAAATCAGATAAAATAACCATACTGCAATAAAGCATTCCAACAACTACTCATCACTAGCTCGGCTAGAGTAGGGAGTATTATAGAAAGTAGTTAAAAGGACAAAAAGACAATTTGGCTATGTGGAGCTCATGGGTAGAATGAAATAAAGGGAACTGCCTCTCCTAACATGCGTCACCATCCACAGACCGAATGCATACAGGTATTAAGAAGACTAGACTCATGCTTATGCAAATTGATGTTACATGCCTTAAAGAGAGTACTACTCACATCCTAAATGAAATCGGTCATGAATGTCACCAGTTTATAAAGCTCTAACCTCTGAATGTAATGTAGCTTGCCGACATAATGAATCAAGTCTATTTGTTCAGATAAGAGAGAAACAAAAACTCGTAGGTTATGCACCTAATCATGCCAACTAAATGTCAAGAATATGCAAGGCTCAAGTAAGGGTTCAATGTAGCGTCAAATTTCAAACGTTCCGACTCAAATTAAACGTGAAGTTTTTGAATTTTTGAAATTTTTTATGATTTTTGAATTAATTAAAGCAACAATGCATGCGGAAATAAATAAACGTGCAAGCAGAAATGCAAGAAAACATGCAGACACAGATATGGATGCATACCTCCCCAAACCAAACCGTACAATGCCCTCATTGTACTAAAAATAGGGAAATAAATGCAAACTGAAGAGAAAAGGAGGCGGGGTTTGGAAAACTTACAAAACGTCATATAGAGGGACCTCCCCAAACCGACCATGAACATGGGAGGTCAAAGAGAGTCAAACAGTAGCTCCATAGACGTAAATCAGCGGCTGGAAGACATAACTACTCTATCGAGCAACTTGGAACAGCTCGATCGAGTGAATTGGCAAAAGGAAGGACTCGATCGAGTAGAAAACCAGTTGATCGAGTAGGTGCGTTTTCTGCTTTGGTCGATCGAGTAGAAATACCACTCGATCGATTGACAAATACCTCGAAAAGCGTTCGATCGAGTAAAAATACTACTCGATCGAGTGAAGTAACCTGCAAAACACGCATTTCAAAGCAAGGGAAGCATAAAGAGTTCATAAAACAGCGTCTAAAGTTCAACATAAAGCTAAAGAAAGATAAATAGTTCAACAAAAGTGCAATAAAACAGTCCGGGCTGCCTCCCGGAGAGCGCTGGTTTATGAGGTCCCGCACGACCTTCCTTCTGGCATCAATTAACTGGCGCGTCAAGTGTGTCGAAATACAAGACCTCAACACGATTGTCCGTTTTATTCGCCTCGTGGTAATG
The DNA here is from genome assembly GCF_048544455.1 of Silene latifolia. Taxonomy (NCBI): domain Eukaryota; kingdom Viridiplantae; phylum Streptophyta; class Magnoliopsida; order Caryophyllales; family Caryophyllaceae; genus Silene; species Silene latifolia. Next base: position 109,644,036 of record NC_133526.1, read on the forward strand.
CTTCACATATTGGCCATTCACCTTGAACCTATGACCTTCGGAATCTTCGAGCTCCACGGATCCAAATTTGGTAACAGCTGTCACTGTATAAGGACCACTCCACCTGGACTTCAGCTTGCCAGGGAATAATCTCAATCGGGCATTGAAAAGCAGCACCTTTTGCCCAACATGAAACTCACGAGGTAGGATCCTCTTGTCATGCCATCTCTTCATCTTTTCTTTGTAAATGCGCGAGCTATCATAGGCATTAAGCCTAAACTCTTCCAACTCATCTAGCTGCAAAAGACGATTCTGACCACACAACTTAGGATCATAATTAAGCTCACGAATTGCCCACCAGGCCTTACATTCCAATTCAATAGGTAAGTGACACGATTTCTCATAAACTAGCCTATAAGGTGATGCACCAATTGGTGTCTTAAAGGCAGTTGATGGGAACATTATTTGCGCACATTTAGTCCCCTAATTGAGCCTATTTTGCATACTATTATAACATTCTATGGCCATTTTATCCGTCAAAACCTTCCTATTTGCTTTTCTATCGCATTTCATATGTTTTGTAGAAAAGGAGATAATAAGGCGGAAATTCCCGTCTTTCGTGCATATTTGGAAGCTTATTGATGATACTAGATGGGCTAGTATGAAGAGGAAGCAAGGACTAAAGATCAATCTCACAAGAATAAAATGGAAGTGAACAAAAGGGAAGAAAAGAAGAAGAATCATTGCTGAAGAACAATCCGAGCGGATTCTCTCCAATCCGCCCGTCCCCTTACAGCACAATCCGAGCGGATTTCCTCCAAAGACGCTCGGATTGCCCCGCCAGAATCCGCCCGGATTCAATTGATTCCGCTCGTCTTCCATCAGCAGAATCCGCCCGTCCCGACCCCAATACGCACGGATTTCTTCACAGCATAATTTCGTCTTCTCCAAGCTACAAAGAAAGAAGCCCTTCCTTCGAGAAATACCGGCTCCTCCCTGTTCCATTTAAAAAGTGTAATTACTAGTTTAGCCCTTAGTTAACCCTAATGCATCCACCTAATTTCCACTATAAATACCCCATTTGTAATAATCAAATGGGGAAGTATTATTAGGGGATCTCTCTTAGCTAGAAAATCTATCCTTAGATTAGATTAGGAGTAGTTTAGAATAGATTACTCTTTAATCTTTCCATAAATTACACATTAATCTTTCCATAATTATTGCTCAAGTTCATTATTCAAGTTTATTATTGGGTAATTGAAGATTATTGGGTTATTATTGAGAGATTGACAACCTTCCATCAATCATCAAGTTTCTTCTATTATTCTTTGCATTATTATTTGGATCATCTCAAGTTTGGTATAAATCCTTTACTCTTTACTCGTTATTGTTTATTTCCTCATTCTATTATCATGTTTATACTTGTTGTGATGATTGACACCATTAATGACATGTTTCCCATGATAATGAGTGAGTAGTTTCTTTAGCTAGGATTAGTGGGTAATTAGGGGAAACCAACATGGGATTGATTCATGCTTAATCTAATATGTTCACATGATTAAATTGCTTGCTTGTTGTGATGTCAACTTTATGCACATGTTATGTTTGATGAAATGCTAAGCCTATGAATCCTTGCATTTTTACCATCTCTTATCTACCCAACTTGACTCGTAAGATATAAACCAACTCGAGTCTTGTTAGACCATGCATAGAAGTTGATTAGGAGGAAAGTAAGTCGACTTGTAGGTGTTGTACAATCTAATCGATTCGGCTCCGGGACCCAACTCTTCCTAAGAACCGTAAGATATAACCCAACTCGGTTCCTCCACAACATTAATTGCTTGCAACCTTGTAAACGTGTTTGTATGATCAACACCATGAATCCCCCATAACCCCATGATATCCTAGCACTTTTAGTCAATTGTTTACATCTTTCCTTTTATTGCTCGTTCTACTTTATTGCTTGCATTAGTTTGGACACAACTACAAACCCCATCAATTGTGACACTAGCACAAATTGAGATAGATAGACTTAGAACCCAAAGCACACCGTCCCATGGATCGACCTCGACTACCACTAACTAGTTGTATGTTGAGTATTATAAATGTGTTTGATGGATGTGTGACGACCAACTCTTGTCCTATCAAAAGTAAGTCGACTTGTAGGTGTTGTACAATCTAATCGATTCGACTCCGGGACCCAACTCTTCCTAAGAACCATAAGATATAACCCAACTCGGTTCCTCCACAACATTAATTGCTTGCAACCTTGTAAACGTGTTTGTATGATCAACACCATGAATCCCCCATAACCCCATGATATCCTAGCACTTTTAGTCAATTGTTTACCTCTTTCCTTTTATTGCTCGTTCTACTTTATTGCTTGCATTAGTTTGGACACAACTACAAACCCCATCAATTGTGACACTAGCACAAATTGAGATAGATAGACTTAGAACCCAAAGCACACCGTCCCATGGATCGACCTCGACTACCACTAACTAGTTGTATGTTGAGTATTATAAATGTGTTTGGTGGATGTGTGACGACCAACTCTTGTCCTATCAAAATGGCGCCGTTGCCGGGGATGGTACTATGTGATTAAGTTCTTACTTGTTTGTCTATTTTGATTTTGCTTCCACCTTGAGGAACTTGTTCCTCAAGGATCGTTTTTACCATTTTCTTGTAGTTTCTATGTTTGTAGTTGTATCTTTATCTTGACTATGATGATGACCCAAGACTTGGTACATGGAGTATGTGGTGGATCTTTTGAGTATGACTATGGGTATGAGGAGTTTGAGGAGCAAGTCAACACAAACCTACCTTATTACTTGTACAACGAAAATCCTAACCACTACCCCAATTTTTCCCACCAAAATCACCACACCCAATATCAACAACAACCACCCACCCAATACCCATTTCACAATGAGCTTCAATTGCCACAATACAACCACTTTCACACCTACCCACAACAAAAAGATGAACCCATTCAAAACATGATTCTCCAAATGATGGGAGATCAACAAAACTTCTTCAAACAAATGCTAGAAGAGAGCCAAAAAGAAGATAATGTTCTTAAAAACATTGTTATCCAAAGAGAGGAATTGAGGATTCAAATTGCCCAATTAAAAGAATCCCAAGCAATCACTCACCACCGTTCTTTGGACATTGAGCATAAATGCGAATTTGAAGTAGTGACCTTTGACATGGAAGATGAGAAGTGGGAGGAGCCAAGTTCCTTGAGCTCTTGCGACTATGAAAGTGTTGTGTTCGATGAAGAAGACATAAGGTTGAGCAATCCAAATACCCTTAACCTTTGTGAGTATGAGGGTGTGTCTTTTGATATGAACGTTGAGGTGTTGAAAAAAGAGTTACATGAAGCCCACATTTATGATTCATGTGAAGATAGCAACAATGATGATGAACCTAGAGGAGGGACTCACAATATCACCTTGCTTGAGGAGCCTATCCTTGAGGCATTTGAGATACCCTATCATGAAGAAGAACGTCCTTCCTTTATCCTTCATGAAGACCACTTGGCACCTATCTTGGAGCCAAAGATCATTTAAGAGGATATGGTAGACCTTCTTCAAAAGGCCAAAGCTTCTTACAAGAACTACTTGGTGAAAAAACTCAAAGAGAAAATTGCCCGTGAGGCTACTTGTGAAGATTTGGCACCCGCAATCTCAACTCCTAAGGTATCCAATCATCAAAGCCATGAAAATTCTCCTTCTACCTTGGAAGGATTGAAAAATCAAAATTCTATCATCATCACCAAAATTGAAGAAGAAGTTGGTAAGTGGAAGTCCACGGATGAAAATGAACCACACTTCATGCTTAGTGTTGACAAGAATCATGGGTTTACCTATTTGAAGTATCGGGAAAGCTCTAACACTAAGGAGAAGGCAAGGAAAAGAACATTCTACAAGCCTCCTTGGCCAAATTTCATATTCAAATTGAGCAACCCATACTTGTGCTTATTTGGAGCTTGTTCACAAGCTTTTGATCTTTTATTAAGAGCTTTGAGCTCTATGGATAAGAGTTTCTACGATTTGAACTAGTTTGGTGGAGTCCTACCTCAAAACCACCATTTGTAAGATATTTCTTGGACCCTTTACTTTGTATAATATTGTACATTTACATTTGCATTTAATTTCTTACATGAGAGAGAAGAGAGAGAGAGAGAGTCATCTTACATGTTTCACGAGCAAATTTCAGAAAAAGATAAGGAAAAAGAGAAAATCAGTGAAAAGGGGTGTGTTGTTTCACAAAGAAGAAAGAAGAAGAAGGAAAGAAACAGAAGACGCCCGGATCGAGAGGAGGACGCCCGACCAAGACCCGCGGAAAAGAAAAAGGCTAAAACTGAAGGAGAATCCGTGCGGATTCGAGCGAATCCGCCCGTCCTGGACAATACGTCCGTCTTCTTCACGGGACGCCCGTCCCGTGTGTCATCCAGAAGCAAGATTTTAAGCTGTGAAGGAATCCGTGCGGATTGTTCACAATCCGCCCGTCCCGATCAAGCCGCGCGTCCAAGGCACAATACGCCCGAATTTTCCCTCTTCTCAGCCGAGGAAGTTTGCTGTGTTTGAATCCGATCGGATTCTAGCAAAGACGCCCGTCTTCTTCCTCGACAATCCGCCCGTCCCGACTGAAATCCGCTCGGATTGTTCTGTTCCTTCGGATAAAACGGGTCCGATCCAACCTTATCCGTTCGGATTCCTTACATCTTCTATATAATCACCCCCCTTTCTCCCTCATTTTCTCACCTTACCAAACCCTAAAACACTCATCTCAATCCTCAAAATCACCATCCCATCCTCAAAAACACCCCCATCATCAACATCCAAATGGCACCATTGACAAGCACCAAAGGAAAGGCCAAGAAATTGGTTGAATCATTCGGGAAGAAGTGCAAGGGATCAACCTCTTCAACACCACGAGAGGTGGTACTACCAAGGGGCTCCCAACCCTTAATGAGGGGAGGCATTGAACAACTCAACCGCTTTCAAGAGGTGCTCTTTCAATCCGACGACCACCGCCAAAAATTTGTCGAGCTACTAGGTAAGAAGTACGAACCTACTCAATTTGTAGACACTAGGGTGTTGAAAATCCTTAAGATAAGGTACCCTACCGAGATGTTCTTTAATGGCCTTGGCATTGGGAAACTTTTCCATGCCCATGAAGAGACTTACCTTAGTCTCACCCTTGAATTCTTGAGTAGCCTTCGCATTATGGCGGATACCCACAACAATGTGGGCATGGAGTTTAAGTTATGCAACCTAGACCATGTTCTTTCTCTTGAGGAATTTGCCTATGTTTTCGGTCTTGAAGTACCCACCGACTATACCGAAAAGCCCGATAATTTTGGTGTGGACTTTCTTTGGAAGGCTATCTTCGGGAGGGACTATACCCATATAAAGCGTTGCTATTCCTTTGCCATCCAACATCCGGTGATTCGATTCACCGAACTCTTTGTAGCCGGTTGCATCAATGGGAGGTACGAACAAGATAGGAGTACTCTCATCGACTTAACTTTTCTTGAGTCCTATTTGAATGTTCGAGCGGTGAGGCGTTATAACTTTAATACGCCACTTGAGATACTTACTAGGTTCCATGATTTTGCTCAAGGGACCACCCAACTCAAAACCTTCGTGATGGGAGGTCTAATTACCATTTTGGCCCACCACCTTTGTCCCGGGTTCAATACCCGAGGAACCTATACTCCTCTTGAGGGGAGGACTTTGATTGATGAGCACACCATCTTCCACAGTCACCGATGGTGTAACTACACTCGAGATGGGAGTGCGGAGTGGCACACTAAGGGATGCACTTCAATGATCCTTGAGGGATGGAAGATACCGGGCATTGACCCAAGATTGAGCCCGTACTCTCCTCCACCAAGCTACCTCATTGATATCCAAATTCTTGATAATCCCCCTCAAAAGGAAGAGCCACACCGTCAACCACCTCGTGGAGGGCCGGGAGTACCTATTCGCCCACCTTCCTACGTACCTATCCCGCCATACCCTACTCCTTATACCGAATTTCAGCCGGCAATCCCCAATACCCCGGGTATTAATGATTTGATGGCACTCATGAATAGAGTGGACCTTGGGGTGCATAAAGGGAGGGAAGACAACTACTTGGCCCTCTACCCCAATACTATAACATGGCTTAACAAGGGTATATTGACTCCGATGGTCCTAAGCCCTCTTGGGCACAACCGGAGCTCTTGTTCCCAAATTATGGGGACCAAGCTTGGGGTCGAGGAGACGGAGGGCATTCTAGCCAAGGTGGAGGGTACTCGGGTCAAGGAGGAGGATTTCACCAAGGAGGATATTGGGGCCAAGCACCCGGATATGGTCAAGCCGGAAGCTCTCATGGTTATGGCTATGATCAAGATGAGGATGACGAGTGAAAGAGGCCTACTTCACCACTCCCATTTGTATGATACCCATCTCTCCCTCCCTCTCTCTCTTTTGTATATACATTGCATTTAGTGTAGCTTTTGCATGCATTTGTATTATATTTCTCATTGCATTTACATTAGTTAGTTCATATAGTATAGTTGCATTATAATATATCTCACATGATTCGTGTAGATAGTAGCATATAGACTAGAATTCATGCATTATCACTAATGGCCAAACCTATTCATTTCTACACTAGAAATAGTGTTTAAATCGGTTTAGGGAGGTTTGATCATAAGTGACCATAATTTAAATCATGCATAGTTTAGATTGCATTCATTTGTTATATATGTCATAAAGAATTGCATTTAGTTACAGCATGCATTCATTCATACCATTGCATTTGTACTTTATTTCAAAAAAATCAAAAATCCAAAAACATGTATTTCTTTTTCATTCCTACTCCTCATGTACATTGAGGACAATGTCCAAAATAAAGTGGGGGATGGGAATTTATATTCCAAAAATGCATAAAAATTGAAAAATTTCGAAAAATCACAAAAATATGTCTTTTAATTTCATAAAAACAAAAACCATAAAAATTTAAAAAATTGAAAAATCCAAAAACAAGTTCATTTCCTTTGTAGTGTAGACTTGTATATATTGTGTTTGTTCATCCTTTTTCACATTGATTGACTACGCCACATCCGAGACATGAGGATATTGAAGACCGCATGGTATGATCTTTCCAATCTCCTTTTTCCTCTTTATGTTAACGACTATGTGGCTTTATTTTGATTGATGCGGTATAACAATGTGAACTTAGGACTTGCATTTAGTTTATATGGCATATTAGTTGGTAGAATCATTTGCATTCGGATGTATATATGTTAGTTGCATCATGGCATGTAGTTTGCATGTTAGAAAAAATTTTGCGAAACCGTCTACTTGGGAAGCTAGACAAGTGTATATAGGCCCTAGTAGATGCCTTTTCTTCTTAACACTTTGCTTGTTAGAATACTTGTAAAACACCCTAGGATGTGTCATGCTAGTATCCTTTGACCCATGGTTTAAGGCCTAGTCAAGAGTACCTTGTGGTGTGATAACTCCTTGGCTACCGTTTATTCCAAGGTGACCCTTGAAACCATGCATCCATCCATCATTCATCCATGTTCTACCGCACATTTTGTCATCAAAGGGAATGGGCACAAAAAGAAATCAATTTGAGTTCAATAAAATAAAAAGTGAAAGAAAGTTTGCAAGATGCATCAAAAGAAAAGAGGAGCAAAAATAGACTCCTAAAGCTTCAAAAACAAGGCACCCTCCCTACATATGGGGTGACTTTGAAAATGTTCAAAAAGAAATGCAAAGAAAAGTTGAAAGTTGTCAAGTGTTGAAATGCCAAAAATCAAAAAGAAATGGCAAAAAGAAAGTGTTCTCAAATGTTATATGCCACAAGAAATTGGGGGAAAAACAACAATGAAATCAAACTCCTAAAATGAAACTCAAATACTATCGATCCCTTTCCCATCTTATCCATTTTTGTGCATGATAGAGAGGGGACGACCCTTCTTCTTGTCTAGGCAAGAGGAGGAATTCCGCGATCCTCCAGTGTTTCTAACACCATAGGGAGTCTACTCTTGACAAAAGCATTTAATGATTGAGGACAAAGGTACCCTAGCTTGACACAACTTGGAGGTGATTTATTGGTATCCTTCTAGGCTTAGTAGTTTGAAGAAATTGTATCTATGAAGGAGTGTGTACCCTGAATTGCTTCCCCTGTAGATAATTTCCGCCACTTAGATGAGGAAAGTGACTATTCTTTAGTAGATGCATCCATTATTTGATTTGTGTGGATGTGTCGCCATTTTGGCAAGACCCACCTTGCCTTGCAAGAAGGCATCCTACCTCATGGTTGTCTTGTTGTGAGTTGAAGGGGCGGAGTGAGACCCGCTAATTGTCTCATATCGGCTATATTATTAGGTTAGTTTAAATAAAGGTCTAGTTTTTGTCACCTCTTTACTCGGGACGAGTAAAGGTTCGGTTTGGGGATATTTGATGTGAACATTATTTGCGCAAATTTAGTCCCCTAATTGAGCCTATTTTGCATACTATTATAACATTCTATGGCCATTTTAACCGTCAAAACCTTCCTATTTGCTTTTCTATCGCATTTCATATGTTTTGTAGAAAAGGAGATAATAAGGCGGAAATTCCCGTCTTTCGTGCATATTTGGAAGCTTATTCATGATACTAGATGGGCTAGTATGAAGAGGAAGCAAGGACTAAAGATCAATCTCACAAGAATAAAATGGAAGTGAACAAAAGGGAAGAAAAGAAGAAGAATCATTGCTGAAGAACAATCCGAGCGGATTCTCTCCAATCCGCCCGTCCCCTTACAGCACAATCCGAGCGGATTTCCTCCAAAGACGCTCGGATTGCCCCGCCAGAATCCGCCCGGATTCCATTGATTCCGCTCATCTTCCATCAGCAGAATACGCCCGTCCCGACCCCAATACGCACGGATTTCTTCACAGCATAATTTCGTCTTCTCCAAGCTACAAAGAAAGAAGCCCTTCCTTCGAGAAATACCAGCTCCACCCTGTTCCATTTAAAAAGTGTAATTACTAGTTTAGCCCTTAGTTAACCCTAATGCATCCACCTAATTTCCACTATAAATACCCCATTTGTAATAATCAAATGGGGAAGTATTATTAGGGGATCTCTCTTAGCTAGAAAATCTATCCTTAGATTAGATTAGGAGTAGTTTAGAATAGATTACTCTTTAATCTTTCCATAAATTACACATTAATCTTTCCATAATTATTGCTCAAGTTCATTATTCAAGTTTATTATTGGGTAATTGAAGATTATTGGGTTATTATTGGGAGATTGACAACCTTCCATCAATCATCAAGTTTCTTCTATTATTCTTTGCATTATTATTTGGATCATCTCAAGTTTGGTATAAATCCTTTACTCTTTACTCGTTATTGTTTATTTCCTCATTCTATTATCATGTTTATACTTGTTGTGATGATTGACACCATTAATGACATGTTTCCCATGATAATGAGTGAGTAGTTTCTTTAGCTAGGATTAGTGGGTAATTAGGGGAAACCAACATGGGATTGATTCATGCTTAATCTAATATGTTCACATGATTAAATTGCTTGCTTGTTGTGATGTCAACTTTATGCACATGTTATGTTTGATGAAATGTTAAGCCTATGAATCCTTGCATTTTTACCATCTCTTATCTACCCAACTTGACTCGTAAGATATAAACCAACTCGAGTCTTGTTAGACCATGCATAGAAGTTGATTAGGAGGAAAGTAAGTCGACTTGTAGGTGTTGTACAATCTAATCGATTCGGCTCCGGGACCCAACTCTTCCTAAGAACCGTAAGATATAACCCAACTCGGTTCCTCCACAACATTAATTGCTTGCAACCTTGTAAACGTGTTTGTATGATCAACACCATGAATCCCCCATAACCCCATGATATCCTAGCACTTTTAGTCAATTGTTTACATCTTTCCTTTTATTGCTCGTTCTACTTTATTGCTTGCATTAGTTTGGACACAACTACAAACCCCATCAATTGTGACACTAGCACAAATTGAGATAGATAGACTTAGAACCCAAAGCACACCGTCCCATGGATCGACCTCGACTACCACTAACTAGTTGTATGTTGAGTATTATAAATGTGTTTGATGGATGTGTGACGACCAACTCTTGTCCTATCAAAAGTAAGTCGACTTGTAGGTGTTGTACAATCTAATCGATTCGGCTCCGGGACCCAACTCTTCCTAAGAACCGTAAGACATAACCCAACTCGGTTCCTCCACAACATTAATTGCTTGCAACCTTGTAAACGTGTTTGTATGATCAACACCATGAATCCCCCATAACCCCATGATATCCTAGCACTTTTAGTCAATTGTTTACCTCTTTCCTTTTATTGCTCGTTCTACTTTATTGCTTGCATTAGTTTGGACACAACTACAAACCCCATCAATTGTGACACTAGCACAAATTGAGATAGATAGACTTAGAACCCAAAGCACACCGTCCCATGGATCGACCTCGACTACCACTAACTAGTTGTATGTTGAGTATTATAAATGTGTTTGGTGGATGTGTGACGACCAACTCTTGTCCTATCAAAATGGCGCCGTTGCTTGGGGATGGTACTATGTGATTAAGTTCTTACTTGTTTGTCTATTTTGATTTTGCTTCCACCTTGAGGAACTTGTTCCTCAAGGATCGTTTTTACCATTTTCTTGTAGTTTCTATGTTTGTAGTTGTATCTTTATCTTGACTATGATGATGACCCAAGACTTGGTACATGGAGTATGTGGTGGATCTTTTGAGTATGACTATGGGTATGAGGAGTTTGAGGAGCAAGTCAACACAAACCTACCTTATTACTTGTACAACGAAAATCCTAACCACTACCCCAATTTTTCCCACCAAAATCACCACACCCAATATCAACAACAACCACCCACCCAATACCCATTTCACAATGAGCTTCAATTGCCACAATACAACCACTTTCACACCTACCCACAACAAAAAGATGAACCCATTCAAAACATGATTCTCCAAATGATGGGAGATCAACAAAACTTCTTCAAACAAATGCTAGAAGAGAGCCAAAAAGAAGATAATGTTCTTAAAAACATTGTTATCCAAAGAGAGGAATTGAGGATTCAAATTGCCCAATTAAAAGAATCCCAAGCAATCACTCACCACCGTTCTTTGGACATTGAGCATAAATGCGAATTTGAAGTAGTGACCTTTGACATGGAAGATGAGAAGTGGGAGAAGCCAAGTTCCTTGAGCTCTTGCGACTATGAAAGTGTTGTGTTCGATGAAGAAGACATAAGGTTGAGCAATCCAAATACTCTTAACCTTTGTGAGTATGAGGGTGTGTCTTTTGATATGAACGTTGAGGTGTTGAAAAAAGAGTTACATGAAGCCCACATTTATGATTCATGTGAAGATAGCAACAATGATGATGAACCTAGAGGAGGGACTCACAATATCACCTTGCTTGAGGAGCCTATCCTTGAGGCATTTGAGATACCCTATCATGAAGAAGAACGTCCTTCCTTTATCCTTCATGAAGACCACTTGGCACCTATCTTGGAGCCAAAGATCATTTAAGAGGATATGGTAGACCTTCTTCAAAAGGCCAAAGCTTCTTACAAGAACTACTTGGTGAAAAAACTCAAAGAGAAAATTGCCCGTGAGGCTACTTGTGAAGATTTGGCACCCGCAATCTCAACTCCTAAGGTATCCAATCATCAAAGCCATGAAAATTCTCCTTCTACCTTGGAAGGATTGAAAAATCAAAATGCTATCATCATCACCAAAATTGAAGAAGAAGTTGGTAAGTGGAAGTCCACGGATGAAAATGAACCACACTTCATGCTTAGTGTTGACAAGAATCATGGGTTTACCTATTTGAAGTATCGGGAAAGCTCTAACACTAAGGAGAAGGCAAGGAAAAGAACATTCTACAAGCCTCCTTGGCCAAATTTCATATTCAAATTGAGCAACCCATACTTGTGCTTATTTGGAGCTTGTTCACAAGCTTTTGATCTTTTATTAAGAGCTTTGAGCTCTATGGATAAGAGTTTCTACGATTTGAACTAGTTTGGTGGAGTCCTACCTCAAAACCACCATTTGTAAGATATTTCTTGGACCCTTTACTTTGTATAATATTGTACATTTACATTTGCATTTAATTTCTTACATGAGAGAGAAGAGAGAGAGAGTCATCTTACATGTTTCACGAGCAAATTTCAGAAAAAGATAAGGAAAAAGAGGAAATCAGTGAAAAGGGGTGTGTTGTTTCACAAAGAAGAAAGAAGAAGAAGGAAAGAAACAGAAGACGCCCGGATCGAGAGGAGGACGCCCGACCAAGACCCGCGGAAAAGAAAAAGGCTAAAACTGAAGGAGAATCCGTGCGGATTCGAGCGAATCCGCCCGTCCTGGACAATACGTCCGTCTTCTTCACGGGACGCCCGTCCCGTGTGTCATCCAGAAGCAAGATTTTAAGCTGTGAAAGAATCCGTGCGGATTGTTCACAATCCGCCCGTCCCGATCAAGCCGCGCGTCCTAGGCACAATACGCCCGACTTTTCCCTCTTCTCGGTAGGAAGTTTGCTTTGTGTTTGAATCCGAGCGGATTCTAGCAAAGACGCCCGTCTTCTTCCTCGACAATCCGCCCGTCCCGACTGAAATCCGCTCGGATTGTTCTTCCTTTCGGATAAAACGGGTCCGATCCAACCTTATCCGTTCGGATTCCTTACATCTTCTATATAATCACCCCCCTTTCTCCCTCATTTCCTCACCTTACCAAACCCTAAAACACTCATCTCAATCCTCAAAATCACCATCCCATCCTTAAAAACACCCCCATCATCAACATCCAAATGGCACCATTGACAAGCACCAAAGGAAAGGCCAAGAAATTGGTTGAATCATTCGGGAAGAAGTGCAAGGGATCAACCTCTTCAACACCACGAGAGGTGGTACTACCAAGGGGCTCCCAACCCTTAATGAGGGGAGGCATTGAACAACTCAACCGCTTTCAAGAGGTGCTCTTTCAATCCGACGACCACCGCCAAAAATTTGTCGAGCTACTATGTAAGAAGTACGAACCTACTCAATTTGTAGACACTAGGGTGTTGAAAATCCTTAAGATAAGGTACCCTACCGAGATGTTCTTTAATGGCCTTGGCATTGGGAAACTTTACCATGCCCATGAAGAGACTTACCTTAGTCTCACCCTTGAATTCTTGAGTAGCCTTCGCATTATGGCGGATACCCACAACAATGTGGGCATGGAGTTTAGGTTATGCAACCTAGACCATGTTCTTTCTCTTGAGGAATTTGCCTATGTTTTCGGTCTTGAAGTACCCACCGACTATACCGAAAAGCCCGATAATTTTGGTGTGGACTTTCTTTGGAAGGCTATCTCCGGGAGGGACTTTACCCATATAAAGCGTTGCTATACCTTTGCCATCCAACATCCGGTGATTCGATTCACCGAACTCTTTGTAGCCGGTTGCATCAATGGGAGGTACGAACAAGATAGGTGTACTCTCATCGACTTAACTTTTCTTGAGTCCTATTTGAATGTTCGAGCGGTGAGGCGTTATAACTTTAATACGCCACTTGAGATACTTACTAGGTTCCATGATTTTGCTCAAGGGACCACCCAACTCAAAACCTTCGTGATGGGACGTCTAATTACCATTTTGGCTCACCACCTTTGTCCCGGTTCAATACCCGAGGAACCTATACTCCTCTTGAGGGGAGGACTTTGATTGATGAGCACACCATCTTCCACAGTCACCGATGGTGTAACTACACTCGAGATGGGAGTGCGGAGTGGCACACTAAGGGATGCACTTCAATGATCCTTGAGGGATGGAAGATACCGGGCATTGACCCAAGATTGAGCCCGTACTCTCCTCCACCAAGCTACCTCATTGATATCCAAATTCTTGATAATCCCCCTCAAAAGGAAGAGCCACACCGTCAACCACCTCGTGGAGGGCCGGGAGTACCTATTCGCCCACCTTCCTACGTACCTATCCCGCCATACCCTACTCCTTATACCGAATTTCAGCCGGCAATCCCCAATACCCCGGGTATTAATGATTTGATGGCACTCATGAATAGAGTGGACCTTGGGGTGCATAAAGGGAGGGAAGACAACTACTTGGCCCTCTACCCCAATACTATAACATGGCTTAACAAGGGTATATTGACTCCGATGGTCCTAAGCCCTCTTGGGCACAACCGGAGCTCTTGTTCCCAAATTATGGGGACCAAGCTTGGGGTCGAGGAGACGGAGGGCATTCTAGCCAAGGTGGAGGGTACTCGGGTCAAGGAGGAGGATTTCACCAAGGAGGATATTGGGGCCAAGCACCCGGATATGGTCAAGCCGGAAGCTCTCATGGTTATGGCTATGATCAAGATGAGGATGACGAGTGAAAGAGGCCTACTTCACCACTCCCATTTGTATGATACCCATCTCTCCCTCCCTCTCTCTCTTTTGTATATACATTGCATTTAGTGTAGCTTTTGCATGCATTTGTATTATATTTCTCATTGCATTTACATTAGTTAGTTCATATAGTATAGTTGCATTATAATATATCTCACATGATTCGTGTAGATAGTAGCATATAGACTAGAATTCATGCATTATCACTAATGGCCAAACCTATTCATTTCTACACTAGAAATAGTGTTTAAATCGGTTTAGGGAGGTTTGATCATAAGTGACCATAATTTAAATCATGCATAGTTTAGATTGCATTCATTTGTTATATATGTCATAAAGAATTGCATTTAGTTACAGCATGCATTCATTCATACCATTGCATTTGTACTTTATTTCAAAAAAATCAAAAATCCAAAAACATGTATTTCTTTTTCATTCCTACTCCTACATGTACATTGAGGACAATGTCCAAAATAAAGTGGGGGATGGGAATTTATATTCCAAAAATGCATAAAAATTGAAAAATTTCGAAAAATCACAAAAATATGTCTTTTAATTTCATAAAAACAAAAACCATAAAAATTTAAAAAATTGAAAAATCCAAAAACAAGTTCATTTCCTTTGTAGTGTAGACTTGTATATATTGTTTTGTATATATTGTGTTTGTTCATCCTTTTTCACATTGATTGACTACGCCACATCCGAGACATGAGGATATTAAAGACCGCATGGTATGATCTTTCCAATCTCCTTTTTCCTCTTTATGTTAACGACTATGTGGCTTTATTTTGATTGATGCGGTATAACAATGTGAACTTAGGACTTGCATTTAGTTTATATGGCATATTAGTTGGTAGAATCATTTGCATTCGGATGTATATATGTTAGTTGCATCATGGCATGTAGTTTGCATGTTAGAAAAAATTTTGCGAAACCGTCTACTTGGGAAGCTAGACAAGTGTATATAGGCCCTAGTAGATGCCTTTTCTTCTTAACACTTTGCTTGTTAGAATACTTGTAAAACACCCTAGGATGTGTCATGCTAGTATCCTTTGACCCATGGTTTAAGGCCTAGTCAAGAGTACCTTGTGGTGTGATAACTCCTTGGCTACCGTTTATTCCAAGGTGACCCTTGAAACCATGTATCCATCCATCATTCATCCATGTTCTACCACACATTTTGTCATCAAAGGGAATGGGCACAAAAAGAAATCAATTTGAGTTCAATAAAATAAAAAGTGAAAGAAAGTTTGCAAGATGCATCAAAAGAAAAGAGGAGCAAAAATAGACTCCTAAAGCTTCAAAAACAAGGCACCCTCCCTACATATGGGGTGACTTTGAAAATGTTCAAAAAGAAATGCAAAGAAAAGTTGAAAGTTGTCAAGTGTTGAAATGCCAAAAATCAAAAAGAAATGGCAAAAAGAAAGTGTTCTCAAATGTTATATGCCACAAGAAATTGGGGGGAAAAACAACAATGAAATCAAACTCCCAAAATGAAACTCAAATACTATCGATCCCTTTCCCATCTTATCCATTTTTGTGCATGGTAGAGAGGGGACGACCCTTCTTCTTGTCTAGGCAAGAGGAGGAATTCCGCGATCCTCCAGTGTTTCTAACACCATAGGGAGTCTACTCTTGACAAAAGCATTTAATGATTGAGGACAAAGGTACCCTAGCTTGACACAACTTGGAGGTGATTTATTGGTATCCTTCTAGGCTTAGTAGTTTGAAGAAATTGTATCTATGAAGGAGTGTGTACCCTGAATTGCTTCCCTTGTAGATAATTTCCGCCACTTAGATGAGGAAAGTGACTATTCTTTAGTAGATGCATCCATTATTTGATTTGTGTGGATGTGTCGCCATTTTGGCAAGACCCACCTTGCCATGCAATAAGGCATCCTACCTCATGGTTGTCTTGTTGTGAGTTGAATGGGCGGAGTGTGACCCGCTAATTGTCTCATATCGGCTATATTATTAGGTTAGTTTAAATAAAGGTCTAGTTTTTGTCACCTCTTTACTCGGGACGAGTAAAGGTTCGGTTTGGGGATATTTGATGTGAACATTATTTGCGCACATTTAGTCCCCTAATTGAGCCTATTTTGCATACTATTATAACATTCTATGGCCATTTTAACCGTCAAAACCTTCCTATTTGCTTTTCTATCGCATTTCATATGTTTTGTAGAAAAGGAGATAATAAGGCGGAAATTCCCGTCTTTCGTGCATATTTGGAAGCTTATTGATGATACTAGATGGGCTAGTATGAAGAGGAAGCAAGGACTAAAGATCAATCTCACAAGAATAAAATGGAAGTGAACAAAAGGGAAGAAAAGAAGAAGAATCATTGCTGAAGAACAATCCGAGCGGATTCTCTCCAATCCGCCCGTCCCCTTACAGCACAATCCGAGCGGATTTCCTCCAAAGACGCTCGGATTGCCCCGCCAGAATCCGCCCGGACTCCATTGATTCAGCTCATCTTCCATCAGCAGAATCCGCCCGTCCCGACCCCAATACGCACGGATTTCTTCACAGCATAATTTCGTCTTCTCCAAGCTACAAAGAAAGAAGCCCTTCCTTCGAGAAATACCGGCTCCTCCCTGTTCCATTTAAAAAGTGTAATTACTAGTTTAGCCCTTAGTTAACCCTAATGCATCCACCTAATTTCCACTATAAATACCCCATTTGTAATAATCAAATGGGGAAGTATTATTAGGGGATCTCTCTTAGCTAGAAAATCTATCCTTAGATTAGATTAGGAGTAGTTTAGAATAGATTACTCTTTAATATTTCCATAAATTACACATTAATCTTTCCATAATTATTGCTCAAGTTCATTATTCAAGTTTATTATTGGGTAATTGAAGATTATTGGGTTATTATTGAGAGATTGACAACCTTCCATCAATCATCAAGTTTCTTCTATTATTCTTTGCATTATTATTTGGATCATCTCAAGTTTGGTATAAATCCTTTACTCTTTACTCGTTATTGTTTATTTCCTCATTCTATTATCATGTTTATACTTGTTGTGATGATTGACACCATTAATGACATGTTTCCCATGATAATGAGTGAGTAGTTTCTTTAGCTAGGATTAGTGGGTAATTAGGGGAAACCAACATGGGATTGATTCATGCTTAATCTAATATGTTCACATGATTAAATTGCTTGCTTGTTGTGATGTCAACTTTATGCACATGTTATGTTTGATGAAATGCTAAGCCTATGAATCCTTGCATTTCTACCATCTCTTATCTACCCAACTTGACTCGTAAGATATAAACCAACTCGAGTCTTGTTAGACCATGCATAGAAGTTGATTAGGAGGAAAGTAAGTCGACTTGTAAACGTGTTTGTATGATCAACACCATGAATCCCCCATAACCCCATGATATCCTAGCACTTTTAGTCAATTGTTTACATCTTTCCTTTTATTGCTCGTTCTACTTTATTGCTTGCATTAGTTTGGACACAACTACAAACCCCATCAATTGTGACACTAGCACAAATTGAGATAGATAGACTTAGAACCCAAAGCACACCGTCCCATGGATCGACCTCGACTACCACTAACTAGTTGTATGTTGAGTATTATAAATGTGTTTGATGGATTTGTGACGACCAACTCTTGTCCTATCAGCAGTTCTGTAAGCCCATAATGTGTCATCTAACTTAAGACTCCAGTCTTTCCGTGATTTAGAAACTACCTTAGACAAGATCTCTTCCAACTCACGATTAGAGACCTCAACCTGACCACTAGTTTGGGGATGATACCCCAAAACACGCCGGTGTTGGACACCAACTTTAGACAGAATAGAAGTGAGTTTCTTTTCTTTAAAATGCATCCCCACATCACTAATGACGACCCTAGGGACACCAAATCGGGGGAATATGATCTTTTTAAACATCTTTATCACGGTCTTAGCATCACAATGGGGTGAGGCAATTGCCTCAACCCATTTTGACACATAGTCTACAGCCACTAAGATATACCTGTTACCTTTACTAGATGGGAACGGTCCTTGGAAATCAATGTCCCAGACATCGAAAACCTCAACCTCTAAGATGCCGTTTTGTGGCGTCTCATGTCTCTTTGAAATGTTCCCTAATCGTTGGCAAGCATCACAAGCTGAAACAAAAGACTTAGCGTCAGCAAACAAAGAAGGCCAGTAAAAACCAGATTGAAGTACCTTAGCCACGGTGCGCGATGGACCGTGGTGACCACCATATGAAGAGGAGTGACAGCCTTCCAAGACTACTTTGGTCTCCCACTGTGGAATACATCGTCTGTAGAGACCGTCTGCACATTGCTTAAACAAGTAAGGGTCATCCCAGAAGTACTGCTTAGCGTTGTACAGAAAACGCTTCCTCTGCTGATGAGAAAGGTCAGGCGGCAGCTTGCCACTGACAACGAAGTTAGCTATATCTGCATACCAAGGTTCTTGGTTAACAATAGACGATATAACAGCAATTAAAGTATCGTCAGGAAAAGAATCATCAATAGGTAGAGAATCTTCCCCTTCTTGTCGCATCAGTCGCGACAAGTGATCAGCTACAACGTTCTCAGCTCCTTTCTTATCCTTAATCTGCAAATCAAACTCCTGAAGGAGGAGTATCCATCTCAGTAGCCGTGGTTTAGCCTCCTTCTTAGCAAGGAGATGCCTCAAAGCTGCATGGTCAGTAAAAACAGTAACTTCTGACCCAACTAAATAAGTACTAAACTTCTCTAAGGCATAAACTACAGCTAGCAGTTCTTTCTCGGTGGTAGTGTACTTCACTTGAGCCTCATCCAGAGTTCGGCTCGCATAGTAGATAGCATTCAAAGCTTTGTCTTTCCTTTGGCCTAGCACCGCTCCTAGTGCATAGTCACTCGCATCACACATAATCTCAAACGGCAAGTCCCAGTCGGGAGGCTGTATGATCGGCGCAGAGACTAGAGCCTGCTTTAACCTGTTAAAAGCGGAAAGACAGTCATCAGTAAACACAAAAGGGGCATGCTTAAGGAGCAACTGTGTAAGTGGTTTAGCAATCTTTGAGAAGTCCTTGATAAACCGGCGATAAAAGCCAGCGTGACCAAGGAAGCTCCTCACCCCCTTAACATTGACAGGAGGTGGTAATTGCTGAATCACTTCCACCTTTGCTTTATCAACTTCTATTCCCCTATCAGAAACTAAGTGCCCTAAGACAACTCCCTCGTTGACCATAAAGTGGCACTTCTCCCGATTCAAAGACAAGATTAACCTCAATACAAAGGTCTTTATGCAACACTTTCTCAAGGTTAGACAGACAGTTAGAAAAATCACTTCCATATACACTGAAATCGTCCATAAAAAATTCCATGATAGACTTAATATACTCTGAAAATATCCCCGTCATGCACCTTTGAAAGGTGGCAGGGGCATTACACAAACCAAAAGGCATCCTGCGATAAGCAAAAACGCCCTGAGGACAAGTAAATGTAGTCTTAGCCTGATCGTCTGGGTGGATAGGGATCTGAAAGAACCCTGAATACCCGTCTAAATAGCAGAAAATTTATGTGAAGCTAACCTTTCTACCATTTGATCAATAAAAGGAAGGGGAAAGTGATCTTTCTTGGTGGCGGCATTGAGCTGTCTGTAATCTATGCACATCCGCCAACCAGTCACCACTCGAGTAGGTATTAATTCATTCTTTTCATTCTTAACAACAGTTGTCCCTCCTTTCTTCGGGACCACCTGTACTGGACTCACCCATTTGGAATTACCAACAGAATAAATAATACCTGCATCTAGCAGCTTCATTACCTCAGCCATCACAACATCCTGCATCTTCTGGTTCAGCCGGCGCTGTCCCTATCTGCATGGTTTGTGATCTTTCTCCAGCTCTATCCTGTGCATACAAACATCGAGACTAATCCCCTTGATATCGTCCAGTGAATAGCCCATTGCTTTCCTGTTTTCCTTAAGTACAGCTAACAAAGAAGTCAGCCGATCATCATTAAGCTTGGCACTAACAATGACTGGATATTGCTCTGTATCGTCTAAGAAAACATATTTAAGATGAGAAGGGAGAGGCTTACGTTCCGGTATCTTTACCTCAATGGAGCAAAGAGTGCTAATCATTTGTTCCACTTGCTCTCCCTCATGCTCATCCAAATCATCAACAAGCAAATCCAACGCAGCGTCATCGTCGTCTGGGCTATCTGCACACTCATCAAAAAGCATAAGGGCTTCTAGTGGGTCCTTCATAAAAGAACCCGACTAGAAGTCATAAATAGACTCATCAATAATATCAACCGAATAACAGGTATCCTCTATCATTGGCCGAGCCAAAGTGCTAGACAGACTGAAAGTGATCGCGTCATCCCCTACTGCAAGAGTCAAACGCCCTTGTTTGACATCAATAACGGCCCCAGCTGTACAAAGGAATGGTCTTCCTAAGATAATTTGGGTCCGGGTGTCCTCAGCTATATCTAAAACAATGAAATCAACTGGGATAAAGAGCTTGCCTATTTTCACAGGCACGTCCTCTAAGACACCTAAGGGCTTCCTAACGATCTATCACCATCTCAGTAGGGTAATGTTAGTCACTTTAAAATGACTCATGTTCAGTTTCTTGCAAACAGGAAGGGGCATGACGCTAACACTGGCTCCTAAATCGCAAAGGGCCTTATCAATAACCATGTTGCCTATAATACAAGTAATAGAAAAGCTGCCCGGGTCTTTCATTTTAGGTGGACCCTTATTTAAAAGCAAATTACTAGACTCTTCCATAAAAGAAATCGTCTCAAACTCGCTTAAATTTCTCTTACGCGTCACAATGTCTTTCATAAACTTAGCGTAAGTAGGTACCTGAGTCACAAGTTCGGAAAAAGGGACCGTTACCTGGAGGTTCTTCACGATGTCCTCAAACTTACCGTACTATTGCTCGATCTTTGCGTCCTTCAGAGGATCTGGGAAGGGCACCCTGGTAGCAATTAGTGTACCCGCAAATTTTTCTTTGCCTTTATCAATGCGTGACGTCTCCATAGCAGGGGAAGATGACACGATAGCGGAATCAGATAGTAAAATAGGGTCTCCGCCACTTCTGGTACTCGATCGAGTACTTTTATCACTCGATCGACCATTCTCTTCTTCTGTTTCACTCGATCGACCAGTTTTATCACTCGATCGAGTGATTTCTTCAGCATATCGAGTAAGAATATCACTCGATCAACCAACATCAAATTCTGCACTACTCGATCGACCAGTATTTTCACTCGATCGAGTGATAGGAATAATTAATTCACTCGATCGAGTAGATAAGTCACTCGATCGAGTGTCTTCAGCACACGCAGCAAGCATTTCGGCTAAAACCTCATCCAAATCATCCTCCGGGGTATCTTCAGCTGTTAAAACCCCGTCTTCTGGTACTTTTGGCTCTTCATAAGTAAAGCCAACTCGTAAATTCGTTGCACTAACTGAATTGCATGTCGGTAGAAGCTCGGCTTGGTCTTTCGCGAGTGTTAACTGCGCGACTTGTTCCATCAATTTTGTTATGACCGTGTCTTTCCTATTGCACTTCTCATCACACTGTTGTGACATGCTCATCACAAAGGATTTCAATTCAGCAATTTCTTCATTTGCAGTAGGAGAAACCGACTGCGGCACTGGCGTAGAAGGGGCAGAGACATTGTTTATTTCCTCATACAGCTGAGAAAAAGGAACTCCTTGCTTGTATTTCCGATAAGCAAGGACACGCTCTACACTTGCCATGCATCCAATAGGGTCATGCCCTTCCTCGCCGCATCTACCACATGGCTCTATATGCTCAGTAATCGTAGGCATCCTGGCAAAAGACTTTTAAAGCAACGACTAACCTGCAAAACTAATCAAAACTTTGCAGAAATGAGATCAGCCTCAAGGAATAAATTCCTTGAGACGAGAGACAAACTTAATTAAAGCAACAAAAATGCGCCACCTCCCCGGCAACGGCGCCAAAATTTGACACGTCTGTCGCGTACCTGTCAAAAATACCAACTGGCTCTAACTAATATAGCTAGGGAAGTCGGGTCGAATCCACAGAGAGGTAGGAAATTGTCAACTTAATCTAAGTCTATCAAGGTAACCGAATTGGGGGGTTTTTAAATGTGATATTCTAAACTAATAAGAATAAGGGAAAGAGAAAATAAGAGGAAGGAATTAATCAAATAAGAGAAACAGCTAAGACAGACGGTTTACCATAATCATTTAGTCAAGTAATCTAGTTCTCATGTTAACGCAAATACGGTCTAAGGGGTAACGAACGTCACCTTTCGGTCCTTAATTCACCCTAGAGCGTAAAGAGCTTAGCTTTCGCCCTCACTACAATCGCGTCGACTCAATCAGATAGATACAATTAATTGCAGCATTTAAACAACAGAGATTATACCCGCATTAACCCAATAAATCGATTATTCCCTCATGATTATGGATCCCATATAGTCTTAGCAGGGGGGAATTAGCTACTCACTACCATCGAATTAACAATAATGACAAATAGATAATTGGAAGTAAACATTATAACTAATAAAGATCGAATTAAAGCAATTATTACGATAACAATAAAGAGAGAAGAATTCAAAGCAATAAATATGATTAATGATAAAAGAAGAATAATAATACCAATCGCAAATCCGAATCCGAGTAGCAAAGTATAGAAGAAGACAAAAATCCAAGTAACAGTAGCAAGAACTAGAGTAAAAATGAATCGAACGAAGAGAAGAGAGGAGTAACGTAGTCCCTCTGCTCTATCTTATACCCAAAATACACTCTAACCTAATCTATGGACTAATTACAAAGGCCCATAAGAAAAATAGGCGGAAATTAACTAAAGCAGGACAAACCACTCGATCGAGTAGAATTAGACTACTCGATCGAGCAAACTAGAACCAACCCTCTCGATCGAGTGGAAATAAACCACTCGATCGAGCACTTCTTGCTTGTCTCCTCTTGTATATACTCGAAAGTGGTCGATCGAGCATCCTTTGGTATATAAAGCATTCGATCGAGCATAAAATCTACTCGATCGAGCTGTTTAAGCACGTTAGACCTTGAAATACTTCCCGAATCCAGCTCACGCGTCTTCCAAGTGTTAGATTTCCAAACTCCGGCTCCTCATTCTCCATAAATGCATGCAAATGGGACGGATTAAGGCTCGGTTTAGCTCCTTTTTGGTCAATTCCTGCAAATTACATAAAACGAACCAAAGTAGAATATTCGGGGGTATTTGTAGCTAGATGCTACATAAAAAGTACAGAAATGCGTGCGAAAATGAGGTAAAAACCTTATATAAAAGGCACGCATCAGCAAGGATTTCGAGAAGTATGTGAATTTTCTATGTACGGTTAATGGGTTTGAGTTGTTGAGTGATACTTATGTCAAAGGATGGGCTCTTGTTAGCACCTTGCCTACTTATGGACTGTATTCTAACCTTAAGTAGACCTTACTCCATGAGAGGGATACGCACTACTTTAGAAAGCACTATGACCCAAACTACCTTGGAGGACAATCCTCCATACACCCACCGAACCATAGTTTCGAAGAATTAGTGTTGAGGTGTAGGGAGTTTGCAGGGTGGAATGTAGCCGGGAGAGGAGGAGTGGCGGGTAACCGTGAGGTACCCGAGAGAAGCGAGGATAACAAGGGTAACCGAGTGGTACCCAAGGGAGTTGTGAGTTAGAGCGAGCAAATGGGCTCGGATGATGATGAGAGTGATAGAGAAATTGAGGTGATTGTTATTGATTCTGACACTGAAGAGGATTCTAAGATAATACCACTAGATGATACTATGGATGATGAAGACCTACCGCTCGAGGATCGTGAGGAAGAAGATTATTTACCTTTATAAGATTCGGAAGAGGATGATGATTATTAAAAGAGCTTAGTAGGAAAGCATTATATGTCATTAGATCTTGTCATAAGTTAATTATATATTCGTTAAATCTGGTTGTTAGAATTACTAACAGTGATACATGTTATGGAATAAGCAATGTTTTAACTACGTTATTAAGTGTGGCATGTGAGCTTATTTATTTAAGATAAGCAAGTTTATTGTTGTGGCATATAGGGCCTATTAATTTATTTTATGAAGTAATAAGACTGGTTTATTTGAACCAAAAGAGTATGCATATTCGTAAAAAATTTGTTGTTGTTATTTCATCCGTATGGATAATAATATGGATGCTATGCATATGTTTCGCATTTTGTGGCTAGAGATGTACGACATCGGTGCTAAGGGCGGCGTTTAAGACGTTACTCATAGTAGTGAAGTCGGTTTTATTCATGTTTAAGTCTCGTATGTAAAACTAGTGATATGGAACTCTACTGGTAAAAACGCGATTTATTAAGATATCACTACTACAAATCTCGGCAACTACAACGCCCCTTTAACAACGCTTATCCACGAAAATCACCATAGACATTGTAGAATGGATGGCGCGAATTTTACTAAAACTAATTACAACGGTTATGGTTCCATAACCGTTGTTATAGGTTTTAACAACGGGTCAAACATGCACAACCGTTGTTAATAATTTGGCGCAAAATTGGCGCAAAGTTAGTGAAAAGTAATTACAACGGTTATTTATACACCCGTTGTTAATACTTTTTAACAACGGTTTACTATGGACCCATTGTTAATATTTTCTGTAATGACAACGGGTTTATGTTTAACAACCGTTGTCAATACTTTCCATACTATAAACCACACAAACACGGATCATTTACACCACACCACACAAACCCTAACACAAACACAATAAACATACACAAACACAAACACACTTTCTCATCGTCTCTTTCTCTCTTCCTCATCGTCGCTTTATCATCTCGCCGTCACTGTTGGTTTCATCGTCTCTTACTTTCTCTAATTATCAGGTAAATATGCATGATTTAATTTAGGTTTTGTCATCTCAATCATTTTCTTTCTCTAATTATTTCATTTGCATGTGTTTTGTC
Source organism: Silene latifolia (assembly GCF_048544455.1). Lineage (NCBI taxonomy): Eukaryota > Viridiplantae > Streptophyta > Magnoliopsida > Caryophyllales > Caryophyllaceae > Silene > Silene latifolia. The sequence continues at coordinate 109,669,418 of NC_133526.1, forward strand.
ACTGTTGTTTTTCTACGTTTATTAGCTTGTAAAACAAATTAAATAAAATAAAACAAAGAAGAAGCAAGATGATAGAGAGGAATGCATGATAAACTTAATTAATTAATATATATATATATATACATAAATACATAAATTAAAAAACGAATTACATTGATAAAAATGCAATTCTTAGATATGCATAGAGAGTCTCATTCTCTTCTATGATATCCATCCTCTCCTCCTTAGTTATTTGGAGGTTTCGTTCAGCAGTTGCTATATCGTCATATAGCTGCAACAACTGCTGCTCTGTCAAGCCATTTTTTTTGGCGTCCTTGAGTGCGGTCCGAGCATCCTCAAGGTAGCTCATGTACCTGTCCTCGATGTCTAGCAACCGACGGATGAAACTCCTGTTATGCTTGGTCATAGTAATAGTCTTACGGATGGTATCATTCATTGTTGATGAAGTTTAGAGTTTGTTTGAAAGATTTAGGGTTTGGAGTTAGTTTTAGCAGTTAGGGTTTGGAGATATATAGTGAGATAATGGAATGTTAGTTGAGATAATGCATGTATTTATACTAAGTAATGTGTCTTTTGAGTTATTTTTTAATTAATATATGTTTAGGAAGTTGTGCCATCATATCCCTGCTTCAAATCTTATAACCCTTCTCATTCCATATATACTCCATTCATATGCAGGGATTGGCAGTAATAATGCATGCATCGGAATTATAACAGACCGCCGTATTAATGCATGCATCTAGTAATATTTAAATTTTTTTTTTTTGAGGTAAATAAACAACAACGGTTATTTAACAAAAACCCGTTGTCTTTAGTTATAACAATGGTTTTTTATACTATAACCGTTGTTATAACTTTCCCACCAAAATTTAGTCACCCTTTCCAAAACGGTTTTTTCTACTTTAAACCGTTGTTAATAGTTTTCACAACGGGTTTCTTAGAAAAACCAACTGTTGTTAAAACATACTACAACGGAAGCATTAACAACGTCCGCTTTTTTATAAAACAACGGTTTTTAACCGTTGTTATAGCCTGTATCTGTAGTAGTGTATATGATACTTGCAATGATGTTATGTGAGTAGTATCACAGTGATGCTAGATTCGATATTAGAATGGACAATAGGATAGAAGCTAACTCATAGTTATAGCACAAGTTACTTTATTGCAGAAAATTGTTAGAAAGGAGTCTGCAAATGAGGACACAAATGTTATGATGCAACAACTGTTGCAAATGAACATAGAATTGGTAGAGTCAGTTAGGCTGTCAAATCAGAATAGGGTGACTACACCAGCTGATACTGTCGTTTCGTACCAAAAATAAAATACCTAAGTACTACTAACAGAAGTCAGCGGTAAGTAGGGTCGATCTCCACAGGGAGGCGGTGTACTATCTATTTGTTTGTTTATCCGTCTGATGTCACAAATGGGGGTTGAATTGATTCAACTAAACTAGAAATTAAGGCAAGGGAAAAGAATTAACAGTAAGAGAAGGAAGTATGCTAAGAGTCGGTCCACCGTGGCAGCTATCAGATCTTATACTATCAGGAATACTAAGGTGATTAGACTATTGATAAGAAGAGCTATGGTCGTCACCTTTCGGTCCTTAAACCGCCCTAGAGCGTAAACAGCTTAACTTTCGCCCTCACTGCAATACCCTATTGTAATTAAGCAAGCCTTCCCTTCCAATCTTTCGATCTAGGTCGGGGTTAACTAAATTTATGGTCTCCTGCATGCATTCATTCGACCGGATAACAATTAAATTGCCTAATACAATTCCTACCGCAAATCTAACCTATTTAATACAATTAAAGCATGCTACCACGGCTTCCCTAATCCTAACATACTATGGGATTTAGCTAGACATGAAATTAATAAGAATAATAAATAAAGAGGGAGAGGGAATAATAAACATTAAATAAAAAGAGAGAAAAGAGAGAATAAATTACTGATATAAATGATCCGGAAATGAAAGAACAGAAGTAACAGGGAAAGAGACAGGAGAAAGTAACGTATATCGATCCCTGGATGATTAACTAATGACGTCCTAACTCCTATTTATAAGAAAATAGGAGTAGGATTAAACCTAATGACGGAATTAGAGCTTAAAAGCCCAGCCCGTAGCAAAGTCCACTCGATCGAGTGGACTAAAACCACTCGATCGAGCAAACCCAGCAAGAAACTGCTCGATCGACTAATAATGTCCTCGATCGAGTAAGTGCATAAAAAGAACTGGTCGATCGACTACATAGTCTACTCGATCGACTGATTATTGACTCCTAAACCACTCGATCGAGTAATAAATCACTCGATCAAGTGAAACTTGACTTCAGCAGCTCATCATTCTTGTCAATTTGACTTTGACTTGTCCTTTTAGCTCCCGAAACACCTTCACGCATCCCAAGACAGCTATAATTCCCGCTCCAAATCTACTCTTTCTCCAAATGCATGCTAAACGGACGGTAATTGGCTTGATTTCCGCTACTTTCTGGTTCATACCTGCAAATAAGACAAAATAACCCAAAGTAGCATATTCGGGGCATTTCGTAGCGTAAAACCACGATAAAAGCATAGAAATACGTGCATAAAATAGGCTAAAAAGACTACATAAAATGCACGTATCAAATCTCCCCAAACCAAACCTTTACTCGTCCCCGAGTAAACTAAAATGCAACTAAAGGAACGGAAAAAGATAACTCAGAGCTAGCTACAAAAGCCTACTTAAGCCAATTTAATGCAAGCAAACTAACACTTAAAGCAAGACAGTCAAATGCAAACGAGTTATAAGATGTTTATAAATAAAGCTGAACCGTCGACCTTGCAAGACCTTTAATAATGGACTCTCACGGGTCACTCTTCTCTCATGAAGCAAAGGGCAAGCAAATGAATGTAAGAGAGAAGAAGAAAAATAGTCGCTCACCTAAACTACGACCCACATAAACATGCATGCAACTAATATGATAGACAATTCTAGCTACCGTACACACATTCCAACCAAGCAAGGTCCTGTCACAGCCGAGGGCTTACAAAAATATGGTAAAGTGAGGCAATGGGTAAGAAAAGGCAAAACATTTATGGGAATGTGGAGGTATAGGCGGCCAAGCTAGTACCTAAACAAAACCATATGGAACAAATCCATTTCCAACTCAATTATAGAATAAAGCACATGCCCTTCATTTGGCATAAAACTCACCAAACCAAACCAAACCTACTCCTCAAATTATGTAAGATAGAACATAGGAGTAGAAACCGTCAACCAAACAACATCTTTTTTTTTCTATTTCTTTCGGTTTCTTCTTTTTCATCCCTTTTTTTTTCATTTTTCATTTTCTTTTTTCGAATCTTTTTTTCTTTCTTTTTTTTTTCATCACGTTTTTTTTTCTTTTCATCATCCTCCCTTCCTTCATAGATTACCAACTCCGATTCAATAGAATATGCGCCAATACTTGATACAATGAAATATATACAGCAAAACAACAATCTAAACTAGCTTGACAAGGCAGGCTAAATTTGGATGTAGCTAAAGGGTCAACTGGCAAATTTGGCTAATGTGGAGTTTATGGGTAAAAATGAAAGAAAGGGAAATGTAAGCACCTCCCTGCATGTGACACCAACCACTAACCCGAATGTATGCAGGCAAAAAGCAATTGAATTTCATATACGTGCAAATTGATGATACATGATATGCAAGGAGTAACTACTCACAATCCTACATGAAACTGGTCATAAATGACACCAGTTTATAAGGCTCTAAATCTTAGAAATTATAAGTAGGTTGCCAAAATTTCAGGTCAAGTCTATTCGTTCAGCTAAATTTAAACATAAACTCGTAGATTATGCAAAAGACAAAGCTAAAAGATAACAGTTTAATGCAAGGCTTAAGCAGAAAGACAAATGCAGTGCAATATCATCATTGAAATCTACCGTTCCGACTCAACCTATATGCTAAAATAAACATGAATTTTTTGAAATTATAACAATTTTCTAAATTTTTATGAGATTTTTGATTTTTATGAAAATAAACAACAATGCATACTGAAATTGAACGTGATAACAGAAATGCAATAAAAACAAGATGCAGAAACAGATATGGATGCATAACCTCCCCAAACCAAACCGTACAATGCCCCCATTGTACCAAAACATGGAAAGGAAATGCAAACTAAAGGAGGAAAAGAAGTAAAAGCGGAAAAACTCACAGAATGCGCGAATAAAGGGACCTCCCCAAACCGACCATGAAATGGGAGGTTGCTAAGGGCCCGGAAAACCGTCTCAGGAAACTAATCCAAGTCAAATGCACTCGATATCCGTCCAATAGTGGTCGATCGAGTGAGTGGGCATCCAAGAACAGCTCGATCGAGAAGAAACTAGGTCGATCGAGTGGTTTCTTACTTTGCAGGTGGTCGATCGAGTGGAGTATCCGCTCGATCGAGAGGATTTGGCAGCACAAGTACTCGATCGAGTACTTCTCATCGTATTTCCTGCAAAAACGCAATGTAAACAGCCCGTAAACTAACTAGACAAGTAAACTGAGATAGTCTGTGGTATAAAACCATTTATTACAACTGAAAGTAAATAAAAATGTAAAATTAAAATCGCCGGGTTGCCTCCCGGGTAGCGCTAGCTTCAGACAGGTCCCAGCTCGACCTTCTTTTCCTTCGAGCCTCTCTAATGATCACAATCAAAACAGCTCAAAGCGCGCAAAGAACTTTGTCAAATAGCTGCGCATGTGCTACACAACAGCATAAGTAGCACCAAAGTGGAATGCAGAAATAGGAAAAGAAACTAAACAACCGTTTGAGTCTAACAAATTTCCTATGTGAGCTCCTAAATTTATCCACATAATAAAGGAGCGCGGGAGCAACTGTCAATATATAGGGGTCCCGATTCAGATTAGCAATTTTGAGATGACATGTATGGTGAGAATTTGCTAAATTATGCGTCCACATATGAGGGGGTATAGCTTTGAAAAAGGAAGCATGAATAAGACGAGGCAATTTACAAATAATAATGAAATTACCGTTTACTACCTCAGGTTGATCACTCTTAATGACGGAATCATAGATAAAAGAATTCATTACCTCTTCCGTGCTAGGAGTAATTACCGTCTCAGCTGCTTCTTCATCAACCTCCTTAGTGGAATCCATCCCGTAGATCGCAGCTTCGAGTGTATCCGACTCGGCTGTGAATAAGGGAGGTTCACCGTAACCTTCATCATCGTCAAACTCGTCATCCAATATGAACCCAAGTGACGAAGTTAAGCTCCCAAAGGCCAAACTACTCGATCGAGAAGAATTGTCATTCGATCGAGCAGTTTCCTCCTGCGTGCCACTCGATCGAGTAGAAATTCCACTCGTTCGAGCACCTTCTCCTGGAAAATCACTCGATCGACCAATAATTGTCACTCGATCGAGTGATTCCTCTATCTGTGCAAAAAATCTTCGCGTGGGGCGGTGAAATATGATAGGAACTCGTCATCCGAATCATAGAAGTCATCCTCAGCATTGGGCAACACGGTTTTCTCAGGGGAGAAACCGCTCTCAGCAAGGTATACCTCTTCTTCTTGCATCTCAGCTGCTAACTGAGTTATTTGTGACTTCAGCGCAAGGATTCGAGTGTCCATATATCTATCACTCTCTTGCATTTGTGATACAAGCGTTACCATTGAATATGTCAGCTCCGCGATTTCTTCTTTCTCCATCTCAGCTGCTAACTGAGCAACTGCAGACTCGAGCTTATCAACTCGCGAGACATACTCTTGCGCTTGGAATGCAAGTATCTCCATCAAGGATTTCAGCTCCGCAATCTCTTCTTCTTGTATCTCAGGAGGATCTTGTTGCGGTGGCCATTGATAGGATGGATGTGGCGGCACAACTACAGCTGCATTGTGCTCAGCAGGACCACATCTCCCGCGGCGAGATCACCTACTGCTTCCATATAATGGGACATCGGTGACGGGTCAAAGGTACTCAAGCCTTCCCCTTGACTGTCTTTCACCTAGAACTGTCTAGGTAGTACCTGTAAGGCCTATCAAAACAGCACTAAACAAAAGATTAAAACGGCCTCAAGGGAAAAATCCCCTGAGGCTACAAACAGATAAAATTAAACAAATAAATAAATAGATTGCCTCCCCGGCAACGGCGCCAAAATTTGATACTGTCGTTTCGTACCAAAAATAAAATACCTAAGTACTACTAACAGAAGTCAGCGGTAAGTAGGGTCGATCTCCACAGGGAGGCGGTGTACTATCTATTTGTTTGTTTATCCGTCTGATGTCACAAATGGGGGTTGAATTGATTCAACTAAACTAGAAATTAAGGCAAGGGAAAAGAATTAACAGTAAGAGAAGGAAGTATGCTAAGAGTCGGTCCACCGTGGCAGCTATCAGATCTTATACTATCAGGAATACTAAGGTGATTAGACTATTGATAAGAAGAGCTATGGTCGTCACCTTTCGGTCCTTAAACCGCCCTAGAGCGTAAAACGACTTAACTTTCGCCCTCACTGCAATACCCTATTGTAATTAAGCAAGCCTTCCCTTCCAATCTTTCGATCTAGGTCGGGGTTAACTAAATTTATGGTCTCCTGCATGCATTCATTCGACCGGATAACAATTAAATTGCCTAATACAATTCCTACCGCAAATCTAACCTATTTAATACAATTAAAGCATGCTACCACGGCTTCCCTAATCCTAACATACTATGGGATTTAGCTAGACATGAAATTAATAAGAATAATAAATAAAGAGGGAGAGGGAATAATAAACATTAAATAAAAAGAGAGAAAAGAGAGAATAAATTACGATATAAATGATCCTAAAATGAAAGAACGAATAACAGGAAAGAGACAGAGAAAGTAACGTATATCGATCCCTGGATGATTAACTAATGACGTCCTAACTCCTATTTATAAGAAAATAGGAGTAGGATTAAACCTAATGACGGAATTATTGCTTAAAAGCCCAGCCCGTAGCAAAGTCCACTCGATCGAGTGGACTAAAACCACTCGATCGAGCAAACCCAGCAAGAAACTGCTCGATCGACTAATAATGTCCTCGATCGAGTAAGTGCATAAAAAGAACTGGTCGATCGACTACATAGTCTACTCGATCGACTGATTATTGACTCCTAAACCACTCGATCGAGTAATAAATCACTCGATCAAGTGAAACTTGACTTCAATGACTCATCATTCTTGTCAATTTGACTTTGACTTGTCCTTTTAGCTCCCGAAACACCTTCACGCATCCCAAGACAGCTATAATTCCCGCTCCAAATCTACTCTTTCTCCAAATGCATGCTAAACGGACGGTAATTGGCATGATTTCCGCTACTTTCTGGTTCATACCTGCAAATAAGACAAAATAACCCAAAGTAGCATATTCAGGGCATTTCGTAGCGTAAAACCACGATAAAAGCATAGAAATACGTGCATAAAATAGGCTAAAAAGACTACATAAAATGCACGTATCACCAGCAGCTAGTATGACTCATTCAGTCAGTCAACAGAACCCAACTACTTTAACTTGAAAGGACACTAATCCAATTAAGCTAGAAAACTGGATCCAAGAATTTGAGATGATATTTAATACATTACAATGTCCTGAGGAGTTGAGGGTAGATCAGGCTGCCTTTTATCTAAGGGAGAATGCTATTACCTGGTGGAATGCTAATAAGGAGGTATTAACTGATTTGGGGTCCTATGTTAATGAGGGAGGAGAGGAGGTTACAGAATAGTATCTTTGGGATAGCTTTGTGCATGACCTTAGAAAAGAATATTTCCCTAAGGAGGGCTAAGAGGGCCGAATTCGACCGATTAGAGCAAGGGTCAATGACCGTTCAAGAGTACTACTTAAAATTCCAGGAACTAGTTTGTTTTGCACCCGAATTAGCACCTAATGAAGAGGCTAGGGCTTACAAGTTTGAACAGAAATTGTCTTAAACAATTCGCAAGAAGTTTACAAGAGATAAATTTGATAATGTGAGGACTGTTTATGCTAAGGCTTGTAACGTTGAGAGATTGCTTGATGAAAGGAAAATTGTGCTAGGAGAGAAGAGAAAAGGGGGAACGTCGGATAATACTCAAGGATTTCCTAAGAGAGATAATTTCAATCGTTCTGGAAATAGAGCTCATTCGACGCGGAGCCATCGTCCAAAAAATGGCAATGCTAGTGGTAAACCACCGACTCCGAGAGTATATCATTGTAAGCAATGCGATAAGAATCACCCTGGAAAAGATTGTGTTGGGAATTCAGTGACATGCCATTTGTGTGGTAAATTGGGACATAGGCAATATGAGTGCTATTAAAACGACCAGTTAGCCGCAGGAAGGAAGTTTACCACATGGAATAGCTCTATGGTAAGTAGCAGTGGCTTTAATACCCCTAGAAATCAGAATGTAACTCAAAAGTTTGGCAATAATAATAACCGAAACAACTTTGTTAAGTCGGCCGCGTCTGGAGCGTCCAATAAGCCGACTAGGTCAGCTTCGACTGTGCAAGGAAGAAATGGAAATCATACTGGGAAGTTGTTTACTTTAGGAAGGAATGAGGCGGAGCATACGGAGAATGTTTTCAGTGGTACATTTTCCTTAAACTCTAAACCTGTTTATATTTTGTTTGATTATGGCGCATCGCATTCATTCATATCTAGTTCTGTTGCATCAGAAATATAGCTTAGTTCACCTGAGATAGTCAATGATAAGTTTATACAAACCTCTAGGGAAGAAATTTTGTGTACTAAGATGTATAGAGATATACCTTTAGCCATCATAGAAGTAGACTTGCCTGTTAGTTAAATAGAATTTCCCTTAGAGAACTTCAATGTGATTTTAGGAATAGATTGGTTAGTTAGATATAGAGCTAGAATTGATTGTTGGCAAACGAAAATGACACTAAGAGGACCTATGGGAATAAGAGTAACATATCAAGGATTTATTACTAAGCCTAAGGTGAAACTTATTTATGTGATGAATCTTAAAGCTGAATTAAGGAGGAGATGTTCGTTGGTGTTGTGCCACGTAAAAGATATGGCCGTGGAGTGTCGAACTTTGGACGAGATTAGAGTGGTGCATGAGTTTAGTGAATTTTTCCCAGAGGACAATCCTCGAATGCCACCACAGTGAGAAGTGGAGTTTCATGTCGTGCTTAAACCGGGAACTGGACCTATATCTAAGGCACCTTATAAGATGGCACCTAAGGAATTAGAAGAATTGAAAACCCAGTGATGTGACTCCTATTTACGCACATTTAGTCCCCTAACTAGCCTAGTTCCTATGCTTTTTAGTATGTATTAGGGTCGTTTCTTGTCTTTAGCCTCCTTCTATGCATATTCTATGAGGATTGGTGTCCTTTGTAGGAGAAGAGTACTAACTTGAGTAGATGGAGTGAAGTGGAGCTAAATTGATAGCATATAACGACCAAGCATCAAAGTGGAGATCAATACTAAAGGCCTAAGTCCATAAAACAAGTAATTGGGCAATGACTAAGGATCCCCACGACCCATGAAGGATCCCCACGGATTGGAAGGGAGCCATTACAAGAGGAAATTGCTTGGAACCAAATCAAGACGTACTTGTTTGGCTATGAAACTATGATAGATGAAACGGCGTCGAAAAATCAAGTGGTCAAGGCTTTTGCATCACTCCAATAGGAGTCCGGATCAGGAAATGACGTCCGTTTTACAATCCGAGCTTAAATAGACAAGCTACCCGTCGGGACGCCCGACCCCACTCCAGGTCGCCCGGATTCTCATGCAGGGAGATTTTCTCAATCATGGAGTCGTGGGGTTCCTTCTAGGACTTGCAAGGCTCTAATCCTCTTTCAAGGGGCTTAATCGTCATTTAAGCCCTTAGTTAACATAATCCTTGTACTACTATATATACCCATCTTGTATTTAGAGGAGATTAAGCTTCCTTAGATTAGATTAAGCTCTCATTAGGAGTAGATTAGAATATATTAGTCTTGAATCATTCCACAAATTGTAACTTAATCTTTCCTCAATTCTTTCTCAAACAATCATAGACTTAGCTTTGTACTTGAAGAATTCTTGGGTTTGTATTGGGGAATTGACAACTCTCCACCATTAATCAAAGGGTTTCTTCTATTGTTCTTCCATTTTCTTTGTTCAATTCAAGTTGTTTACACTTGGATCTCTTGGGTATGTATTTGAAGATTAAATGACAAGTCTTCATCTTTATTCAAGGATTCTTCTTTATTTATGTTCATCTTTACTCTCCAAGTTGGTAACATTCTTAATCCCTTTTTATTTACTTGTTAATCTCTTGCTTATTATCTTTCTTAATCATCATGTTCACTTGTGTTGTAATGTTTGACACCATTGCTAGCATAATAATCATGATGAGTAGTGAGTAGTCTCTTAGCTAGGATTAGTGGAGGACTAGGGGAGTTAATCATGGGGTAGAATTATGCTTAATGAGTTCATATGAATGCTTGTTTATTGTTTTCTCAACTTATGCACAAGTCATGTTTGATGAATTAATTGATTGACAACCTAACTTGATTCTCTTATCCATTCAACAAGACTTGTAAGATATAAACTAACCCAAGGCTTGTTAGACCATGCATATAGTTGGATAGGAAGGGACTAAGTCGACTTGTAGGTGTTGTACAGTCTTAACCGACTCGGCTCCGGGACCCAAACCTTCCTAGGACTCATTTATGTTATCTCACCATGAATAGGGAAAACCAAGTCGACTTGTAGGTGTTGTACAGTCTTGACCGACTCGGCTCCAGGACCTAAGTTTCCCCTAAGAATTGTAAGAGGTGCACTAAATTGATTCCAACAATAATAATTGCTTGCATCTATATAATTCATTTATGCTATCTTACCATGATTCTCCTATGATCCTATGACATCCTAGTGCCTTTTATCATTTGTTTACATCCTTTTATTTGTTGCTTATTTTACCTTATTGCTTTCATTAGTTTAGAATCTTCAACCCATTTCAATTGTGACAGCCCTGAGAGCAACTACAATTAGATTGAACAATTTGAGTACCCCCGTTCTTTGGGTTTGACCCCGACTTGCCTGCTATGCTAGTAGTTGGGTATAAATGTGTTTGAGAGCATACAATGACACGTTCATCAAAATGGCGCCGTTGTCGGGGACGGTGTTGTGTATTTGAATCGTTCTTTTGTCTAGTTTTAGTTGTGCTTCTTCTTGAGGAATCTTAGTTCCTTAAGGATTTTATTTCTTATACTTGTTCTATTTCATATGATCAACATGTCTACTTTCACTTTTTGGCAGTATGAAAATGAGTCATTTGATAAGTATGTTGCAAGATTTAAAGATTATATGACTTATGCTTGGCATCATGGTTTTACTCTTTCAAATTATGAAGCATGTTGTGTTTTTTATAACGACATGAACCTTGAAACCTGCAACTTAGCATTTCACTTGAGTGGTAGTAGGATGTGTGATGTGAACATTATTTGCGCACATTTAGTCCCCTAATTGAGCCTATTTTGCATACTATTATAGCATTTCATGGCCATTTTATCCGTCAAAACCTTCCTATTTGCTTTTCTATCGCATTTCATATGTTTTGTAGAAAAGGAGTTAATAAGGCGGAAATTCCCGTCTTTCGTGCATATTTGGAAGCTTATTGATGATATTAGATGGACTAGTATGAAGAGGAGGCAAGAATGATGACCAATGATGTAGGAATAAAGAGTATATAGAAGGGTCATAAGGTTTAAAAAAAGGAGGAAAAGCAAGGAAGCCATTCATGAAGAAAATTGCTCGGAACGCAAACCAAGAGTTGATCCTTTGGCTCTAAAAATATGCTAGATGGAACGGCGTCGAAAAATCAAGTGATCTAGGCTTTTGAATCACTCCAATAGAAGTCTGGATGAGGAAATAACGTCCGTTTTACAATCCGAGCTCAAGATACAGCTCAACCCGCTCGGGTTGAAGCCCAGGACGCCCATATTTCGCTCGGGACGGGCGTATTCCTGGACAGGAAACTTTCCCTTGCTACGTGAACCACAATCCGAGCGTCTTCTCCCAAATCCGCCCGGATTGCATCTCTCGAATCCGCCCGTCTTCTCCCAAATCCGCCCGGATTGCATTTTCAGAATCCGCCCGGATTCAACTGAATCCGCCCGTTTTCCCCAGCCAGAATCCGCCCGTCCCGACTCCAATACGCACGGATTCCAGTACAGCGAAATTTCGTCTTCTCCAAGCTACAAAGAAAGAAGCCCTTCCTTCGAAAAATACCGGCTCCTCCTTGCTCAATCTAAAAAGTGTAATTACTAGTTTAGCCCTTAGTTAACCCTAATGCATCCACCTAATTTCCACTATAAATACCCCATTTGTAATAATCAAATTATCAAGTTTTCATTAGGTTAAATCAATCCTTCCTTAGATTAGATTAGTAGTAGATTAGAATAGATTATCATTTAATCTTTCCACAAATTATACATTAATCTTTCCTTTAATCATTGTTCAAGTTTATTATTGAGTAATTCAAGTTTATTATTGGGTAATTAGAAGATTATTGGGTTTATTGGGAGATTGACAACCTTCCATCAATCATCATGTTCTTCTATTATTCTTTGCATTATTATTTTGGAATCTCCATAGGTATAATTCTCTTAATCCTTGTTTTAATTATTGTTAATCTTTCTTACTTGTTCATCATGTTTGGCTTTCTTAGTATGATTGACAACCTTATTAACATGTTAAACTTGATCATGAGTGAGTAGTTACTTAGCTAGGATTAATGGGTAATTAGGGGAAACCAACATGGGGAATGATTCATGCTTAAATTAATATGCTTTCATGGTTTATTTGCTTGCTTGTTTTGATCTCAACTCATGCACATGTTATGTTTGATGAAATGCTAAGCCTATGAATCCTTGCATTTACTACCATCTCTTATCTTTTCAATGAGACTTGTAAGACATAAACCAACTCGAGTCTCATTAGACCATGCATGTTGTTGAGTAGGGAAGATTAAGTCGACTTGTAGGTGTTGTACAATCTAATCGATTCGGCTCCGGGACCCAAACTTTCCTAGGATTGTAAGATATAACCCAACTTAATCCATCACAACAATAATTGCTTGTTTATAATTTGAGAACATGTTTGTATGATCAATTCCCATGATTCCTCTATGACCCCATGATATCCTAGCATTTTTTAATCAATTGTTTACATCTTTCCTTTTCTTGCTTGTTTATTGCCTTTATTAGATTGGAATCATCAACCCATTATAATTGTGACAACCCCAAGCATAACCATAATTAGATTGAATAATTTGAGTAACCACCGCCCCATGGATCGACCTCGACTTACCACTAGCTAGTTGTATGTTGAGTATTATAAATGTGTTTGATTGGATAAGTGACGACATCACCCACATCAAAATGGCGCCGTTGCCGGGGACGGTGTTGTTTATTTGAATTGTTCTTTTGTCTAGTTTTAGTTGTGCTTCTTCTTGAGGAATTTTGGTTCCTTGGGAATTTATTTCTTGTACTTGTTCTTTTTCACATGCTCAACATGTCTACATTCACTTTTTGGCAATATGAAAATGAATCATTTGATAAATATGTTGCAAGATTTGAAGATTATATGACTCATGCTTGGCATCATGGTTTTACTATTTCAAATTATGAAGCATGCTGTGTTGTTTATAATGGCATGAACTTTGAAACCCGCAACTTGGCATTTCACTTGAGTGGTGGTAGGATATGTGAGATGAGTTGTGAGGAATTTTGGGAATTTGTTGAGTTCATGACCACCCATTGTCTTAAGCAAACTATACATGACATCTTTGAGAATGCCAAGGAAGGTATGGAAGTGATAAAAGCCACATTTCAAAAATTCATTGAGGAAAACTATGATGAAAATGAGATTTGTTAGGATGAGAAACCTTCCTATAACCTTGAGTCAACCCACTTTGTCCACAAAATTACCCCACCTTGGGAAGATGGAGTGCTAGATGAGGAGAGTGATGATGAGGAGGAGTACATTCTTGATTGTGAAACTAATGCTTGGATGCCGTCATCCTACTCTTCTTGTGTTTCAATGAAATCAACCTCCATGGAATTTGATGTTAATGGGCAAAGTGAGAGTGATATGGATGAGAGCTTGAGTGAAAACTCACCCTAAGGATGACATATTTAAGGGAGACAATTGTGTTGAACTTGGTGAGAGTTGTTACGACAACCCCTTTGATAGTGGACCTTGTTGGGATGAGGAGTATGATGAGGACATTTGGGAACCTCAAATAGACACCCTTGAAATCACCTTAAATGATAACGAGAGTACTTGCATTGAATGTGGTGATTTTGACTATTTGGAGGATGAGTTGAGTGAATTGCCAACCGACTACCCATTTCATGTTCCTTCCATCCATCATTTTTCTTATGATTTTTGTCATAATACTCTTGACATGCTTATTCGGTCTTTTACTTGGGCATTTTTCAATTACATAATCTTGTGTTGCTATGCATGCCTATTCATGTCCCACTCCCAAGAATTTGACCGACTTCTACGTGCTTTGAGTGCTAGTGATGATTTTCCATGAAATTGTTTATTGATAATCCTTGGTTTGATGGAGTTCCTTCATAACCATTAATTTTTATATATGCATTTAGTGTAGTTTTGCATTCATTCATTTGATAAATTTCATGAGAGATGAAAGGGAAGGATCTCATATTTTGATTAAGCTTTTTGAAGGAAATTCATAAAAATGAGAAGATGAAAAATGTAAAGAAATGAAGAAAATGGAAAATTTGGGCTTATGAGTAAGTGTGTTATCAAGACTTATTCATGCTTACTTGAGGACCATTCACAAACCTTTGATCAACTATTGAGAGCATTGAGCTCCATGGATAATGGAATATGAATGAGTTTGGTGGAGTCCTCCCTCAAACCACCATTTGTAAGATATCCTATCTTTTATCTTTGCATTACATTTACACTTGCATTTAGTTATATACATATACATTAGCTTGCATTTGTATCATATTTCATATTGCATTTGCATTAGTTAGTTTATATAGTATAGTTTGCATTGTAATATATCTCACATAACTCATATAGGTAGTTGCATATAGATTAGAATTCATGCATAATCACTAATGGCCAAACCTATTCATTTCTACACTAAAAATAGTGTTTAAATCGGTTTGGAGAGGTTTGATCATAAGTGACTTAAGCATCTATCATGCATCATATAGTATAGTTTAGATTGCATTCATTTATTATATATGTCATATAGAATTGCATTTAGTTAGAGCATGCATTCATTCATATCATATCATTGCATTTGTACTTCAATTTCCATAAAATCAAAATTCCAAAAACATGTATTTCCTTTTTATTCCTACTCCTACATGTACATTGAGGACAATGTCCAAAATAAAGTGGGGGATGGGAATTTATATTCCAAAAAATGATAAAAATTGAAATTTTTTGAAAAAATCCCAAAAATATGTCTTTTAATTTCATAAAAACAAAACCCATAAAAATTTGAAAAATTTAAAAATCCAAAACCAAGTTCATTTCCTTTTTAGTGTAGTCTTGTATATATTGTTTTGTATATATTATGTTTGTTCATCCTTGTTCACATTGATCGACTACGCCACATCCGAGACATGAGGATATTGAAGACCGCATGGTATGATCTTTCCAATCTCCTTTTTCCTCTCTATGTTAATGACTATGTGGCTTTATTTTGATTAATGCGGTAAAAACAATGTGAATTTAGGATTGCATTTAGTTTATTTGGCATATTAGTTGGTAGAATCATATGCATTAGGATGTTTATATGTTAGTTGCATCATGGCATGTAGTTGCATGTTAGAAAAATTTTGCGAAACCGTCTACTTGGGAAGCTTGACAAGTGTATATAGGCCCTAGTAGATGCGTTTTCTTCTTAAGACTTTGCTTGTTAGAATACTTGTAAAACACCCTAGGATGTGTCATACTAGTATCCTTTGACCCATGGATTAAGGCCTAGTCAAGAGTACCTTGTGGTGTGATAACTCCTTGGCTACCGTTTATTCCAAGGTGACCCTTGAAACCATGCATCCATCATTCATCCATGTTCTACCATACATTTTGTCATCAAAAAGGGAATGGGCACAAAAAAGAAATCAATTTGAGTTCAATGAAATGAAAAATGAAAGAAAGTTTGCAAAATTGCGTCAAATGAAAAGAGGAGCAAAAATAGACTCCTAAAAGCTTCAAATATAAGGCACCCTCACTACATATGGGGTGACTTTGAAAATGTTCAAAAGAAAATGCAAAAAGTTGAAAGTTATCAAGTGTTGAAATACCAAAAATCAAAAAGAAATGGCAAAGAAAGTGTTCTCAAATGTCAAATACCACAAGAAATTGGGGGGAAAAACAAAAACAAAAGCAAACTCCCAAAGTGAAACTCAAATATCTATTGATCCCTTTATCCATCGTATCCATTTTTGTGCATGGTAGAGAGGGGACGACCCTTCTTCTTGTCTAGGCAAGAGGGGGAATTCCGCGATCCTCCAGTGTTTCTAACACCATAGGGAGTCTACTCTTGACAAAAGCATTTAACGATTGAGGACAAAGGTACCCTAGCTTGACACATTTTGGAGGTGATTTATTGGTATCCTTCTAGGCTTAGTAGTTTGAATAAATTGTATCTATGAAGGAGTGTATACCCTTGAATTGCTTCCCTTGTAGATAATTTCCGCCACTTAGATGAGGAAAGTGGCTATTCTTTTGTAGATGCATCCATTACTTGATTTTGTGTGCTTAATGATTGGATGTGTCGCCATTTTGGCAAGACCCACCTTGCCTTGCAAGAAGGCATCCTACCTCATGGTTGTCTTGTTGTGAGTTGAAGGGGCGGAATGAGACCCGCTAATTGTCTCATATCGGTTATGTTATTAGGTTAGTTTAAATAAAGGTCTAGTTTTAGTCACCTTTTTACTCGGGACGAGTAAACGTTCGGTTTGGGGATATTTGATGTGAACATTATTTGCGCACATTTAGTCCCCTAATTGAGCCTATTTTGCATACTATTATAACATTTCATGGCCATTTTATCCGTCAAAACCTTCATATTTGCTTTTCTATCGCATTTCATATGTTTTGTAGAAAAGGAGTTAATAAGGCGGAAATTCCCGTCTTTCGTGCATATTTGGAAGCTTATTGATGATATTAGATGGACTAGTATGAAGAGGAGGCAAGAATAATGACCAATAATGTAGGAATAAAGAGTATATAGAAGGGTCATAAGGTTTAAAGCAAGGAGGAAAAGCAAGAAAGCCATTCATGAAGAAAATTGCTCGGAACGCAAACCAAGAGTCGATCCTTTGGCTCTTAAAATATGCTAGATGGAACGGCGTCGAAAAATCAAGTGATCTAGGCTTTTGAATCACTCCAATAGGAGTCTGGATGAGGAAATAACGTCCGTTTTACAATCCGAGCTCAAGATACAGCTCAACCCGCTCGGGTCAAATTCAACCCGCTCGGGTTGAAGCCCAGGACGCCCATATTTCGCTCGGGACGGGCGTATTCCTGGACAGGAAACTTTCCCTTGCTACGTGAACCACAATCCGAGCGTCTTCTCCCAAATCCGCCCGGATTGCATCTCCCGAATCCGCCCGTCTTCTCCCAAATCCGCCCGGATTGCATTTTCAGAATCCGCCCGGATTCAACTGAATCCGCCCGTTTTCCCTAGCCAGAATCCGCCCGTCCCGACTCCAATACGCACGGATTCCAGTACAGCGAAATTTCGTCTTCTCCAAGCTACAAAGAAAGAAGCCCTTCCTTCGAAAAATACCGGCTCCTCCTTGCTCAATCTAAAAAGTGTAATTACTAGTTTAGCCCTTAGTTAACCCTAATGCATCCACCTAATTTCCACTATAAATACCCCATTTGTAATAATCAAATTATCAAGTTTTCATTAGGTTAAATCAATCCTTCCTTAGATTAGATTAGTAGTAGATTAGAATAGATTATCATTTAATCTTTCCACAAATTATACATTAATCTTTCCTTTAATCATTGTTCAAGTTGATTATTGAGTAATTCAAGTTTATTATTGGGTAATTAGAAGATTATTGGGTTTATTGGGAGATTGACAACCTTCCATCAATCATCAAGTTCTTCTATTATTCTTTGCATTATTATTTTGGAATCTCCATAGGTATAATTCTCTTAATCCTTGTTTTAATTATTGTTAATCTTTCTTACTTGTTCATCATGTTTGGCTTTGTTAGTATGATTGACAACCTTATTAACATGTTAAACTTGATCATGAGTGAGTAGTTACTTAGCTAGGATTAATGGGTAATTAGGGGAAATCAACATGGGGAATGATTCATGCTTAAATTAATATGCTTTCATGGTTTATTTGCTTGCTTGTTTTGATCTCAACTCATGCACATGTTATGTTTGATGAAATGCTAAGCCTATGAATCCTTGCATTTACTACCATCTCTTATCTTTTCAATGAGACTTGTAAGACATAAACCAACTCGAGTCTCATTAGACCATGCATGTTGTTGAGTAGAGAAGATTAAGTCGACTTGTAGGTGTTGTACAATCTAATCGATTTGGCTCTGGGACCCAAACTTTCCTAGGATTGTAAGATATAACCCAACTCAATCCATCACAACAATAATTGCTTGTTTATAATTTGAGAACATGTTTGTATGATCAATTCCCATGATTCCCCTATGACCCCATGATATCCTAGCATTTTTTAATCAATTGTTTACATCTTTCCTTTTGTTGCTTGTTTATTGCCTTTATTAGATTAGAATCATCACCCCATTATAATTGTGACAACCCCAAGCAAAACCATAATTAGATTGAATAATTTGAGTAACCACCGTCCCATGGATCGACCTCGACTTACCACTAGCTAGTTGTATGTTGAGTATTATAAATATGTTTGATTGGATGAGTGACGACATCACCCACATCAATGTGTGAGATGAGTTGTAAGGAATTTTTGGGAATTTGTTGAGTTCATGGCCACCGAATGTCTTAAGAAAATTGTACATGACATCTTTGAAAGTGCCAAGGAAGGTATGATAGAAGCGATAACCACATTTCAAAAATTTATTGAGGAAAACTATGATGAAAATGAGATTTGTGAGAATGAGACACCTTCTTATAACCTTGAGTCAACCTACTATGTTCACAAATTTGCCATTCCTTGGGAAGATGGAGTGCTAGATAAAGAGAGTGATGATGAGGAGGAGTACATTCTTGATTATGAAACCAATGCTTGGATGTCGTCACCTTACTCTTCTTGTGTAACAATGAAACCAACTTCCATGGAATTTGATGCTAATGGGCAAAGTGAGAGTGAGATGGATGTGAGCTTGAGTGAAAACTCACCCTTTGAGAATGACATGTTAGAGGGAGACAATTGTGTTGAACTTGGTGAGCCTTGTTATGACAACCCCTTTGATAATGGTCCTTGTTGGGATGAGGAATATGAGGACATTTGGAAACCCAAATAGACACCATTGAAGTCACCTTGGCTGAGAGTGAGAGTACTTGCCTTGAATGTGGTGATTTTGACTATTTGGAGGACGAGTTGAATGAAGTGCTAAGAAACTACCCATTTCATGTCCCTTCCATCCATTACATCTCTTATAATTTTTGTCATAATTTTCTTCACATGCTTGTTCGGTCGATTACTTGGGTATTATTCAATTGTATAATCTTGTATTTCTATCCATGCATATTCATGTCCCACTCCCAAGAATTTGTCCGACTTCTACGTGCTTTGAGTGCTAGTGATATTTTGACATAAAATTATTAATTGATAACCTTTGGTTTGATGGCGTTCCTCAATAACCATTAGCTTGTATATGTGCATTTAGTGTAATTTTGCATTCATTCATTCATTTAATTATTGCATGAGAGATGAAAGGGAGGGATCTCATATTTTAATTGTGCTATTTGAAGGAAATTGATGAAAATGAGAAGGTAGCAAATGTAAAGAAATGAAGAAAATGGAGATTTTGGGCTTGTGCACGTCTTTCTTATCATTAAAAAGGTGTTGGGTCAAAATTTGCTTGAAATCCGTGGGACCCGACCTCAACTCGTGCGAGTTGAAACCAAAGGAAAGAAGGATTTTTCACTGCCTCAGAATCTGGGAGATTTTTTGGAGAAAACTGTAATACCCCATAATTTA